>NC_134399.1:193651081-194851081 GCF_050003625.1 Haematobia irritans | reverse complement strand
AATACTTCATTATTTCTCTAATTGTTTCAGGTACAAATTTTATGAGATACGTTTTCCAAAGAAAAGTTGAATTCTTTACACCATTTGATAAAATGCCCCAAATATGGTAAGTTACAAGCTAAAATGAAGAATTAAAAATTATATTTCATTACATGGTGTTAATTTTTAACAATTTTCATTTTTGTTTCCATTTTTTTCAGCAAGATATGTGAAAAAAACTACCTACGATGAATAAAAAAAAGGATAAGTCACAATGTACAAACAGCGGGTTCAAATGAACTACTCTCTGTTCCACGTGCACTCAAAAAAAAGTGAACTCTCTATTTCACTAAAGCCATATTAACTTTATATTAGTTCATAGAATCATTATGTTTGGAAAAAGTTTATTTTAGTCAAATAAATTTTTGCGTATGTTAGTTAAATGAACTAAAAAACGGGAAAAAGTTATACACAAATAAAGCATAAAGATTTCCTAATTTCGTATTTCTTACAAAATAGTTCATTATTTCTTTAAATTTGTAAATTTTACCAAAAATGTGTCCATCGTGAACTTCGTATGTCACTAAAGACATTCTTGCAATTTTGAACTCCAAGATTTCTCTTAAAACTACAAAATTTTCTTTAACTACTGAAAAAAATTAGTTATGTCTAATAAATTTTCTTGAATTTGTCGAAAAATATTTACTTATTTTTGCCATATCGGAGTGATGCCAGCGCTTGTAATACCGTTTAGTTAAAATTTTCTAAAAAAGTTCCAAATTTTCTAAAATTAATCGAAAGTTATCTTTCCTGGTGGGTTCACTGTTTTTTCAGTGTGGTCATAATTTTTATTCACAAAAAACATTGTATTAAGAACTTTCATCATAAGTTTTTATAATAAAGTACTTTTGCTTAAAGAAAGTTGAATTTTAATGTATGAAAATTTTCATAATAGTAAAACGGTTTGTTGTTCCTTTAATTATTTAATTTCTCTGTACTGTGGAATGATTGATTTAAAAATAGTTTAGTCGTCGACATTTTAAGGAGACTGTTAACCACTTTTTATTATCGGGTTTCCCAAAAAATAAGCAGGTAAACCAAAATAATACTGACTTTTTAACTTGGTAGGGGTATATAAATCTTATGGTGTTGTAAAAATGAACTAAAATACAATGTTATAGATTAACTAAAAGTTAAGAGAATTATAAACTAGACAAGTTGAAAAAAATCTTAAGGGCTAAATCATGGTCAATATTACTACAGTTTAGTTCATTTTGCAATGGAAAAGGGTTCACTGTTTTTTCAGTGCCGGTAAAGTTTTTGATATAGCCCCCATATAGACCGATCTCCCGATTTTACTTCTTGGGCTTCTAGAATCCGTAGTTTTTATCCAATTTGCCTAAAATTGGAAATCTATAGGTATTCTAGGACCATAAAGAGGTGTGCCAATGTATTGAGTATCGGTAAAGTTTTTGATATAGCATCCTTATAAACCGGTCCTCCGATTTGGGGTCTAGATTCTAGAACTACAATTAAATGTGGTTATCCCCCATTACACCCAACTCCCGATTTTACTAGAATCCGTAGTTTTTATCCGATTTGCCACAAATTGAACATATACTATCATTTTAGACCCATAACAATGTGTATATGATTTAGTTTTATCGGTCCATTTGGTAAGGCCTCCATATAGACCGATTTCACTTACTGAGAGTATAGAAGGCGTACTGATCATGAAAATTGCTTGAAACTGAATGCAAAATTTCCAGATTTTATTTCTCGTTTCATTTAAATAATTGGGATGAAAATCTACAGATTTTAGATTTAAAATCAAGGCGTTATTTCATCATTTTCTTGCACACTTACAAGATTTTTATGATTCCTCTAAAACTCGAACAAAAAATGGTTCTTATAAATTCAGAATCGGATCTAGTCTTCATAGGTAAAATCTTTACATTTATCTGTGGGAAGCGTACTGGTTGAACTGATCTGCTTGGGAAAATATCTGTCATCAAACCCACCAAGATTTTACTTAGAAATAAAATTTTGACAAAATTTTCTATAGAAATAAAACTTTGAAAAAATTTTCTCTAGAAATAAAAAAACATGTTTATAAAATTTTATAAAGATATAAAAATTTCACAAAATTTCCTATAGAAATAAAACTTTGACAAAATTTTCTCTAGAAATAAAAAAATTTATAAAATTTTATATAGAAATAAAATTTTGACAAAATATTCCATAGAAATAAAATTTTGACAAAATTTTCGATAGAGATAAAATTTTTATAATTTTGCCAAAATTTTCTATAAAAATAACAGTTTGACAAAATTTTCTATAGACATAACAGTTTGACAAAATTTTCTATAGAAATAAAATTTTGACAAAACTTTATATAGAAATAAAATTTTGACAAAATTTTCTATAGAAATAAAATTTTGACTAAACTTTCTATAGAAATAAAATATCCACAACATTTTCTATAGAACTAAAATGTTTATAATTTTGACCAATTTTCTCTAGATATAAAATTTTAAAAAAATGTTCTATAGAAATGCAACTTAGCCAAAATTTTCTATAGAAATAACATGTTGCCAAAATTTTCTATAGTAATAAAATTTTGCCAAGGTTTTATTTAGAAATAAAATTTTGACAAAATTTTCTATAGAAATAAAACTTTGACAACATTTTCTGTAGAAATAAAAAAATTATAAAATTTTATAGAGAAATAAAAATTTGACAAAATTTCCTATAGAAATATAACTTTGACAAAATTTTCTCTAGAAATAAAAAAAATTGATAAAATTTTCTTAGAAATAAAATTTAGACAAGTTTTTCTGTAGATATAAAATTTTGACAAAATATTCCATAGAAATAAAATTTTGACAAAATTTTCCATAGATCTAAAATTTTTATAATTTTGACAAAATTTTCTATAGAAATAAAATTTTGACAAAATTTTCTACAGAAATAAAATTTGACAATATTTTTTATAGAAATAAAATTTTGAAAAAAAATTTCTATAGAAATAAAATTTTGACAAAATTTTCTACAGAACTAAAATTTTTATAATTTTCACAAATTTTCTATAGAAATAAAATTTTAAAAAAATTTTCTATAGAAATGCAATTTAGCCAAAATTTTCTATAGAAATACAATTTTGCCAAAATTTTCTATAGTAATAAAATTTTGACAAAAATTTCTGTAGAAATAAAATTTTGACAAAATTTTCTATAGAAATAAAACTTTGACAAAATTTTCTGTAGAAATAAAAAAAATTATAATATTTTATAAAGAAATAAAAATTTGACAAAATTTCCTATAGAAATAAAACTGTGACAAATTTTTCTCTAGAAATAAAAAAAAATGATAAAATTTTCTATAGAAATAAAATGTTGATACATTTTTCTATAGCAATGTTTCTACTACTTTTTCTTTTTTTGGACATTATGGATTGTTTGAAGCTCATTCTTTGCAATATAAGAAAGCTTTACCAATACTGTCTAATAATTGAAATGAGTAGATCGTCCAATAAAGGGAACTGGTGAGGATGTGGAAATCCGAAACAGCTGCCTTCCAAACCATTTTGGACAACATTTTTGCTCTTCCATAACATCATAAAAAACAAGTATATACAGCAGTAAGTTCGGCCGGGCCGAATCTTAAATACCCACCACCATGAACCAAATATTAGGATTTCCTTTGAAATTTCAGGAGGGCTTGAGGACTTGGGGACACTTCCCGAAGAAACATTTAAAGATTTCACCTATGAGGACTATATCAGATTCTGGATTTATAAGAACCATTTTTGGTTGAGTTTTAGAGGAATCATTAACATCTCTTGTAAGTGTGCAAGAAAATTATAAAATAACGTCTTGATTTGAAATTTTAAATCTGTAGATTTTCACCCCAAAAATAAAATCCGGAAATTTTACATTGAGTTTCAAGCAATTTTCATGATAAGTGCGCTTTCTACACCCTCAAGAAGTGAAGTCGGTCTATATGTAGCATTACTATATATGGCATTACCAAATGGACCGATAAAAACTTAATCCGATACACGTTTTTGTGAGCCTTAAATACGAGAATATTTACAATTTCAGGCAAATCGGATAAAAACTACGGTTTCTAGAAGCCTAAGGAGTTAAATCGGGAAATCGTTCTTATGGGGGCTATACTAAAATACCGACCGATACTAACCGTTTTCGGCACACCTCTTTATGGCCCAAAAATACCTCTAGATTTACAATTTCAGGCAAATTGGATAAAAACTACGGTTTCTATAAGCCCAAGAAGTAAAATCGGGAGGTCGGTTTATATGGGGGCTATACCAAAACATGGACCGAAACTCACCATTTTTGGCACACCTCTTCAAGGTCCCAAAATATCTCTAGATTTTCAATTTCGCGCAAATTGGATGAAAACTACGATTTCTATAAGCGAAAGACCCCAAATCGGGAGGTCGGTTTATATGGGGGCTATACCAAACCATGGACCGACACTCACCATTTTTGGCACGCCTCTTCAAGGTCCCAAAATACCTCTAGATTTTCAATTTCGCGCAAATTGGAGGAAAACTACGGTTTCTATAAGCGAAAGACCCCAAATCGGGAGGTCGGTTTATATGGGGGCTATACCAAAACATGGACCGACACTCACCATGTTTGGCACACCTCTTCAAGGTCCCAAAATATCTCTAGATTTTCAATTTCGCGCAAATTGGATGAAAACTACAGTTTCTATAAGCGAAAGACCCCAAATCGGGAGGTCGGTTTATATGGGGGCTATACCAAAACATGACCCGATATAGCCCATCTTCGAACTTGACCTGCGCGCAGACAAAAGACGATTCTGTGCCAAATTTCAGGACGATAGCTCCATTATTGAATGCTGTAGCGTGATTACAACAGACAGCCAGACAGACAGACAGACAGACGGACGTCTGTCTGTCTGTTGTAATCACGCTACAATCTTCAATAATGAAGCAATCGTGTTGAAATTTTGCACAAACTCGTCTTTTGTCTGCAGGCAGGTCAAGTTCGAAGATGGGCTATATCGGTCCAGGTTTTGATATAGTCCCCATATAAACCGACCTCCCGATTTGGGGTCTTGGGCTTATAGAAATCGTAGTTTTTATCCAATTTGCCTGAAATTTGAAATCTAGAGGTATTTTATGACCATAAAGAGGTGTGCCAAAAATGGTGAGTATCGGTCCATGTTTTGGTATAGCCCCCATATAGACCGATCTCCCGATTTTACTTCTTGGGCTTATAGAAACCGCAGTTTTTATTCAATTTACCTGAAATTAGAAATCTAGAGGTATTGTAGGACCACAAATACGTGTGCCAAAAATTGTGAGCATCGGTCCATATTTTGGTATAGCCCCCATATAGACCGATCTCCCGATTTTACTTCTTGGGCTTATAGAAACCGCAGTTTTTATTCAATTTACCTGAAATTGGAAATCTAGAGGTATTGTAGGACCACAAATATGTGTGCCAAAAATTGTGAGTATCGGACCATGTTTTGGTATGGTCCCCATATAAAACGACCTCCCGATTTGGGGTCTTGGGCTTATAGAAACCGTAGTTTTTATCCAATTTGTCTGAAATTGGAAATCTAGATGTATTTTAGGACCATAAAGAGGTGTGCCGAAAATGGTGAGTATCGGTTCATATTTTGGTATAGCCCCCATATAGACCGATTTCCCGATTTTATTTCTTGGGCTTCTAGAATCCGAAGTTTTATCCTATTTACCTGAAATTGGAAATCTAGAGGTATTTTCGGGTCATAAAGAGGTGTGCCGAAAACGGTGAGTATCAGTCCATATTTTAGTATAGCCCCCATAAGAACGATCTCCCGATTTAACTCCTTGGGTTTCTAGAAACCGTAGTTTTTATCTGATTTGCCTGAAATTGGAAATATTCTGGTATTTTAGGCTCACGAAAACGTGTATCGGATTAAGTTTTTATCGGTCCATTTGGTAATGCCTCCATATAGACCGACTTCATTTCTTGAGGGTGTAGAAGGCGCACTGATCATGAAGATTGCTTGAAACTCAAGGTAAAATTTCCAGATTTTACTTCTACGGATTTAAGATTTCAAATCAAGACGTTATTTTATAATTTTCTTGCACACTTACAAGAGATGTTAATGATTCCTCTAAAACTCAAACAAAAATGGTTCTTATAAATCCAGAATCTGATATAGTCCTCATAGGTCAAATCTTTAAATTTATCTTCGGGAAGCGTCCTTAATTCCTCAAGCCCTCCTGAAATTTCAAAAGAAACCCTATTATTTGGTTCATGGTGGTGGGTATTTAAAATTCGGCCCGGCCGAACTTAGTGCTGTATATACTTGTTTTCATTCGTTTTGTTTTGTTATTGTTGGTTTTTGTTCTTAATCATTGTTGTTGTTGTTTTTTTGATTTCAGCTTAAAACCATACATGGACTAAACTACAAGTGTAGCTTATTTCGGCAAAAGCCGGCTATCAATATAAAACCTCTTTTCGGAGGGTTCAAGTGTGGTTTATTGTTGGGTTTAATGAACTGCCTGAATTTATTCTGATAATTGGTTGAGAGTTTTGCTGCAAGTAGAGGATGCTGATGAGGAATGTGGTAATTCCGAAACGTGCGTCAACCCAACCATCTTGCAGTCTATAGGAATTTGCCCAAATAAATTTGACAAACATTCTTTTCCTCTGTTGGTTAAGCTACACTTGTAATTTAGTCAATGTATGGTTTTAAGCTGAAATCGAAATAAAATTTTGAAGAAATTTTCTATAAAAATAAAATTTTGACAAAATTTTTTATAGAAATAAAATTTTGCCAAGATATTCAATAGAAATAACATTTTGACAAAATTTTCTATAGAAATAAAATTTTGACAAAATTTTTTCGGTGCAGGTCCTGTACCGATCCTGTGGTTGATCCATTTCCCGTAGGGTAAATTTGGGATCATCCTCTGCTTCTTGAATTCGGCTCTCAATTCTAGGTGCCCGGTCATTACACTCACGGTCCTCTTGACTGTCGTCCTACTTCCTTTGAGTAGTTATCCTGTATTTTTCTTGTCTAGATCACACCTATAGTCGCCCTTCCGACCTCACTCAGCTCGCTATCGTGTTTGTCTCCCGTTCATCCAATTCATCCAACCCGCACCGCAATGCAATGCATCTATAGGCTTTACGTTGTCTAAGTTCATTAGTGCCCTAGCTCTTATCGCCAGTTCATTTGCCTTTATTTCTTCTTAATATCAAAATATTATGGAAATAAATCAATATAAGGTTTGTATTATATTTCAGTAATTTAAAAAGAAAGTCACCCGTTTTCCAAGGTATGACCAACCGATTAGCCATAATATTGTAAATGAATATTTTTGATTAGATTTTATTTCGATAGAAGATTTTTGTCATCTTTGCAAATGTTTGAAAGTCTATAGGTTTATATAAATATTGATGCATTTGCAATACTTCAATTAGTCTTTAAAACAATATGGACAAACTCTCTTTGGTTCTTGTAGCGTGTATTGTTGCAGTAGCTTGCAGCACGGCATTACCCAATGGACGTGTGCTAGGTGGCCAAGATGCCTATGAGGGGCAATTTCCGTATATGACATCGCTTAGACGGAATGGATCCCACCGTTGTGGTGCTACTATAATTTCTCAAATCTATGAACTCACTGCAGCCCATTGTGTGGGAGCCAAAGATAGTCTGGGAAATTATTATATGTGAGTTTTGTCCTTTAGGGGAAATTGCAATAAGCTATAACCATTATTATATTTGTCTTTCAGCTTTGCTCCCACAGAATTGAGTGTTCGTGTGGGAAGCAATGAACGTTTCCGGGGTGGTATAATTGTGAATGTGTCTGAAATTATAGTCCACGAAGACTATGGCAATTTCCTTAATGATATTGCTCTAGTACGCCTTACCGTACCTTTAGTCTATACGAATAATATTCAACCCATTCCACTGGCATCGGCTGTTGTTCCCACGGGTTCTGATGTTGTCATTATGGGTTTCGGTCGTATCAACCAAAATGGCGATTTGCCTCAGAAATTGCAATGGAATATCCTTAAGGCTATTTGTGGCAGAGAATGCGAGAGGAAAATTAATAATTATTCGGAAGGTTTAATTTGTCTGGGCCATGAAGCTGATAATGGCGCTTGTAATGGTGATTCAGGTGGACCAGCTGTGTACGAAGGTGAAGTGAGAGGCGTTGCTAACTTTGTCTATGGGGGATGTGGTAGCACTAATCCCGATGGTTATGCTAATGTCTTCTTTTATAGATGTTGGATTATACTAAATTCAGATTTAGCTAATTCAACCTGCCCTCCAACGGCTTAGTTTAAAATAATTTAGGCTTAAGATTTGCAACTCAAAAGAATAGATGATAAAGACTTCAATAAATGAATTTGAATAAATTGCAAAAAAAAGTGAACCCTATATTTCACTAAAGCCAATTTAATTTTATTTTAGTTCATGGAATTATTAAGTTTGGAAAAAGTTTCCTTTATTCTAATAATTTTTTGCGTACGTTGCTTAAATTAACTAAAAAACGAGAAAAAAATATACACAAATGAAGCGTAATGACTTGCTGAATTCGTACTTCTTGCAAAATAGTTAATTATTTCTTTAAATTTGTAAATTTTACAAATGCTCCCATCTTGAACTTCGTATAGCACATTCTTGCAATCAATTCCAATTCAATTCCAAATTTTTCCTTCAAACTAAAAAATTTTCTTTAACAAGTTAAAAAAAAACAAGTAAGGAAAGTCTAAAGTCGGGCGGGGCCGACTATATTATACCCTGCATCACTTTGTAGATCTAAATTTTCGATACCATATCACATCCGTCAAATGTGTTGGGAGCTATATATAAAGGTTTGTCCCACATACACTTAAATATCACTCGATCTGGACAGAATTTGATAGACTTCTACAAAATCTATAGACTCAAAATTTAAGTCGGCTAGTGCACTAGGGTGGAACACAATGTTAGTAAAAAAATATGGGAAAGATTTAAATATGAAGCAATTTTAAGGAAACTTCACAAACTTTTATTAATGATTTATCGCTCGATCTATATGTATTAGAATTAGAGAAAAATTAGAGTAGTTTTTAAAGGGTGATTTGTTAAGAGCTTGATAACTTTAAAAAAAAAAAAAAACGCATAAAATTTGCAAAATCTCATCGGTTCTTTATTTGAAATGTTAGATTGGTCCATGACATTTACTTTTTGAAGATAATTTCATTTAAATGTTGACCGCGGCTGCGTCTTAGGTGGTCCATTCGGAAAGTCCAATTTTGGGCAACTTTTTCGAGCATTTCGGCCGGAATAGCCCGAATTTCTTCGGAAATGTTGTCTTCCAAAGCTGGAATAGTTGCTGGCTTATTTCTGTAGACTTTAGACTTGACGTAGCCCCACAAAAAATAGTCTAAAGGCGTCAAATCGCATGATCTTGGTGGCCAACTTACCGGTCCATTTCTTGAGATGAATTGTTCTCCGAAGTTTTCCCTCAAAATGGCCATAGAATCGCGAGCTGTGTGGCATGTAGCGCCATCTTGTTGAAACCACATGTCAACCAAGTTCAGTTCTTCCATTTTTGGCAACAAAAAGTTTGTTAGCATCGAACGATAGCGATCGCCATTCACCGTAACGTTGCGTCCAACAGCATCTTTGAAAAAATACGGTCCAATGATTCCACCAGCGTACAAACCACACCAAACAGTGCATTTTTCGGGATGCATGGGCAGTTCTTGAACGGCTTCTGGTTGCTCTTCACTCCAAATGCGGCAATTTTGCTTATTTACGTAGCCATTCAACCAGAAATGAGCCTCATCGCTGAACAAAATTTGTCGATAAAAAAGCGGATTTTCTGCCAACTTTTCTAGGGCCCATTCACTGAAAATTCGACGTAGTGGCTCGTTAGTAAGTCTATTCATGATGAAATGTCAAAGCATACTGAGCATCTTTCTCTTTGACACCATGTCTGAAATCCCACGTGATCTGTCAAATACTAATGCATGAAAATCCTAACCTCAAAAGAATCACCCTTTACAACTTTTCGACTAAGCGGAGGCGATTTTAAAAGGGAAATGTTCGTATTTTGACCATTTTTGTCGAAATCAGAAAAACATATATATGGGAGCTATACCTAAATCTGAACCGATTTCAATCAAATTTGGCATGCATAGCAACAATGCTAACTCTACGCCCTGTGAAAAATTTCAACTAAATCGGAGCAAAAAATTTGCCTCTGTGGTCATATGAGTGTAAATCGGGCGAAAGATATATGTGGGAGCTATATCTAAATCTGAACCGATTTCAACCAAATTTGGCACACATCACTACACTATTAGTTGTACTCCTAGTGCAAAATTTCAATCAAATTGAGCCAAACCTCTGGCTTCTAGGACCATATTAGTCCATATCGGGCGAAAGATATATATGGGAGCTATATCTTAATCTGAACCGATTTCAACCAAATTTGGCGCACATGATTACGCTACTAATTGTACTTCATGTGCAAAATTTCAACCAAATTGGACCTAAACTCTGGCTTCTGGGGTCATATAAGTCCATATCGGGCAAAAGATATATATGGGAGCTATATCTAAATCTGAACCGATTTCAATCAAATTTTGCACACTCGACTATACTACCAATTGTACTCCTCGTGCAAAATTTCAAACAAATCGGGATAAAACTCTGGCTTCTGGATCCATATAAGTGCATATCGGGCGAAAGATATATATGGGAGCTATATCTAAATCTGAACCGATTTCTTCCAAAATCAATAGGGTTCTATTCTGACCCAAAACAGGAACATGTGCCAAATTTGAAGTCGATTGGACTTAAACTGCGACCTAGACTTTGATCACAAAAATGTGTTCACAGACAGACGGACGGACGGACGGACAGACGGACGTGGTTATATCGACTCAGGGAACCACCCCGAGCATTATTGCCAAAGACACCATGTGTCTATCTTGTCTCCTTCTGGGTGTTACAAACATATGCACTAACTTATAATACCCTGTTCCACAGTGTGGCGCAGGGTATAAATATGGGAAACATTTAAATCTGAAGCAATTTTAAGGAAACTTCGCAAAAGTTTATTTATGATTTACCGCTCGATATATATGTATTAGAAGTTTAGGAAAATTAGAGTCATTTTTACAACTTTTCGACTAAGCAGTGGCGATTTTACAAGCAAAATGTTGGTATTTTGACCATTTTTGTCGAAATCAGAAAAACATATATATGGGAGCTATATCTAACTCTGAACCGATTTCAACCAAATTTGGCACACATAGCTACAATGCTAATTCTACTCCCTGTGAAAAATTTCAACTAAATCGGAGCAAAAAATTTGCCTCTGTGGTCATATGAGTGTAAATCGGGCGAAAGCTATATGTGGGAGCTATATCTAAATCTGAACCGATTTCAACCAAATTTGGCAAGAATAGCAACAATGCTAATTCTACTCCCTGTGCAAAATTTCATCTAAATCCGAGTTAAAAATTGGCCTCTGTAGTCCTATGAGTGTAAATCGGCGAAAGCTATATATGGGAGATATATCTAAATCTGAACCGATTTCAACCAAATTTGGCACGCATAGCTACAATGCTAATTCTACTCCCTGTGCAAAATTTCAATTAAATCGGAGTAAAAGATTAGCCACTGTGGTCATAAGAGTGTAAATCGGGCGAACGATATATATGGGAGCTATATCTAAATCTGAACCGATTTCAATAAAATTTGTCACACTTGACTATAGTACTAATTGTTCATCTTGTGCAAAATTTTAAGCAAATTAGGGTAAAACTCTGGCTTGTGGGTCCATATCGGGCGAAATATATATATGCACTGAAAAAACAGTGAACCCACCAGGAAGAAAACTTTTGGTCAATTTTAGAAAAATTTGAATATTTTTAGAAAATTTTAACTAAACAGTATTACAAACGCTGGCATCATGCCGATATCACAAAAATAAGTAAATATTTTTCGACAAATTCAAGAAAATTTATTAGACATAATTAATTTTTTTCACTTGTCAAAGAAAATTTTGTAGTTTGAAAGAAAAAATTGGAGTTCAAAATTGCAAGAATGTCTTTAGCGACATACGAAGTTCATGATGGACGCATTTGTAGTAAAAGTTACAAATTTAAAGAAATAATGAACTATTTTGTGAGAAATACGAATTTAGTAAATCTTTATGCTTAATTTGTGTATAATTTTTTCCCCTTTTTTAGTTAATTCAACGAATGTATGCAAAAAATTATTAGAGTGAAGGAAACTTTCTCCAAACGTAATAATTCCATGAACTAAAATAAAGTTAAATTGGCTTTAGTGAAATAGAGAGTTCACTTTTTTTTGAGTGTGGGAGCTATATCCAAATATGAACCGATTTCTTTCAAAATCAATAGGGTTCTATTCTAAGCTTAAACACATACTTGTGCCAAATTTGAAGTCGATTGGACTAAAACTGCGACCTAGACTTTGATTACAAAAATGTGTTCACGGACAGACGGACATGGCTATATCGACTCAGGAGCCCACCCTGAGCATTTTTGCCAAAGACAGCATGTGTCTATCTTGTCTCCTTCTGGGTGTTGCAAACATATGCACTAACTTATAATACCCTGTTCCACAGTGTGGCGCAGGGTATAATTAATTATGTCAAAAAATTTTTCTTGAATTTGTCGTTTACTTATTTTTGTGACATCAGCGTGAAGTCAGCCTTTGCAATACGGTTTAGTTAAAATTGTCTAAAAATAATCTAAATTTTCTAAAATTAATCAATATTTTTCTTCGTAGTGGGTTCAGTGTTTTTTCAGTGCATGTACACAAATATTGTAGTGAGGCCAAAGATTTCATGGTCTTAATATGGGCATGGAAATTTTACTTAGCATAGAAGACGCATTTAAGCGATATTAAGTTTTTTTTTCTTTGTCCACAAGTCGATAAACTTTTCAAGGAAGTCGTTTTGTCCTTATAGTTAAGTGATTCGACTTAAAGAATGGGTATCCTAAGATGAAAGAAAATTTTGTTTCACTGTGGTCAACTTGGCTTTAATAATTAAAAAAAAATCTTCTAAATTCATAAAATCGTCTTTAAATTTTTTGACGTTTTGTTGTATCTTGACTACAAAGTATAAAAGGTTTTAAAAATAGAAATTTGATTTGATGAAATGCATCAATATTTATATAAAGCTATAGACCTTAAAAAATTTGCAAAGATGACAAAAATCTTTTATCGAAATAAAATCCAATCAAAAATATTCATTTACAAGTTTATGGCTAATCGGTCAATAATACCTTGGAAAACGGGTGACTTTCTTCTTAAATGACTGAAATATAATAAAAATCTTATATTGATTTATTTTGATATTAAGAAGCAATAAAGCCAAATGAACTGGCGATAAGAGCTATGGCACAAATTAACTTAGACAATGTAAAGCCTATAGATGCAATGCGGTGCGCGTTGGATGAATGGGCACGGGAGACAAATACGATAGCGATGAGAGCCAATGCAACGGTAGGAAGGGCGACTATAGTGTGATCTAGACAAAAACAGGTATATAAGGCCGTAAGTTCGGCCAGGACGAATCTTATATACCCTCCACCATGGATTGCATAGAAACTTGTACTAAAGATTGTCATCCACAATCGAATTACTTGGGTTGTGGTAACACTTGCCAATGGCAAGGTATCTTAAAAATTCTTAACACCGTCTTCTCAATTGTAAGATAGTCCATAAGGGGTATATATTAAACAAAAAAAGGCCGATTAAATACGTGTATAATTCATTTTGACAAAACTTTATATAGCAATAACATTTTGACAAAACTTTCTATAGCAATAAAATTTTGATAAAAGTTTCTATAGCAATAAAATTTTGACAAAATTTTCTATAGAAATCAAACCTTGACAAAATTATGTATAGTAATAACATTTTGACAAAATTTTCTATAGAAATAAAATTTTGACAAAATTTTCTATAGCAATAACATTTTGACAAAATTTTCTATAGAAATAAAATTTTGACAAAATTTTCTATAGAAATCAAACCTTTACAAAATTTTGTATAGTAAATAAAATTTGACAAAATTTTCTATAGCAATACAATTTTGACAAAATTTTCTATAGAAATAAAATTTTGACAAAATTTTCTATAGCAATAAAATTTTGACAAAGTTTTGTATAGTAATAAAATTTTGACAAAATTTTTCATAGAAATAAAATCTTTACAAAATTTTCTATAGAAATAAAATTTTGACAAAATTTTCTATAGAAATAAAATTTTGAGAAAATTTTCTACAGCAATAAAATTTTGACAAAATTTTCTATAGAAATAAAATTTTGACAAAATTTTCTATAGAAATAAAATTTTGACAAAATTTTCTATAGAAATAAAATTTTGACAAAATTTTCTATAGAAATCAAACCTTGACAAAATTTTGAATAGTAAATAAAATTTGACAAAATTTTCTACAGCAATAAAATTTTGACAAAATTTTCTATAGCAATATAAATTTTGACAAAATTTTCTATAGAAATAAAATTTTGACAAAATTTTCTATGGCAATAACATTTTGACTAATTTTTCTATAGAAATAAAATTTTGACAAAATTTTCTATAGAAATAAAATTTTGACAAAATTTTCTATGGCAATAACATTTTGACTAAATTTTCTATAGAAATAAAATTTTGACAAAATTTTCTATAGAAATCAAACCGTGACAAAATTTTGTATAGTAATAAAATTTTGACAAAATTTTCTACAGCAATACAATTTTGACAAAATTTTCGATAGCAATAAAATTTTGACAAAATTTTCTATAGCAATAAAATTTTTACAAAATTTTCTGTAAAAATAAAATGTTGACAAAATTTTCGATAGCAATAAAATTTTGACAAAATTTTCTATAGCAATAAAATTTTTACAAAATTTTCTGTAGAAATAAAATTTCGACAAAATTTTCTATAGAAATAAAATTTTGACAAAATTTTCTATAGCAATAAAATTTTGACAAAACTTTCTATGGAAAATTTTCTATGGCTATAGAAATAAAATTTTGACAAAATTTTCTATAGCAATAAAATTTTGACAAAATTTTCTATAGAAATAAAATTTTGACAAAATTTTCTATAGCAATAAAATTTTGACAAAATTTTCTATAGCAATAAAATTTTGACAAAATTTTTTATAGAAATAAAATTTTGACAAAATTTTCTATAGCTATAAAATTTTGACAAAATTTTGACAAAATTTTCTATAGAAATAAAATTTTGACAAAATTTTGTATAGTAATAACATTTTGACAAAATTTTCTACAGCAATACAATTTTGACAAAATTTTCTATAGCAATAAAATTTTGACAAAATTTTCTATAGCAATAAAATTTTGACAAAATTTTCTATAGAAATCAAACCTTAACAAAATTTTGTATAGTAATAAAATTTTGACAAAATTGTCTACAGCAATAAAATTTTGACAAAATTTTCTAAACAATAAAATTTTGACAAAATTTTCTAAGCAATAAAATTTTGACAAAATTTTCCATAGCAATAAAATTTTGACAAAATTTTCTATAGAAATAAAATTTTGACAAAATTTTGTATAGTAATAAAATTTTGACAAAATTTTCTACAGCAATACAATTTTGACAAAATTTTCTATAGAAATAAAATTTTGACAAAATTTTCTAAGCAATAAAATTGTGACAAAATTTTCTATAGTAATAAAATTTTTACAAAATTTTTTATAGAAATAAAAATTTGGTAGTTTATTTTTGGGGATCGGCTATATATAACTATAGACCGATATGGACCAATTTCGGCATGATTTTTAGCGGCCATATAGTAGCGCAATGTACCAAATCTCACCACGTACCAAATTCCAAACGGATCGGATGAATTTTGCTCCTCCAAGAGGTTCCGCAAGCCAAATCTGAGCGTCGGTTTATATAGGGGCTATACGTAAAAGTGGCCCATTTGCAATACCATCCGACCTACATCAATAACAACTAATTGTGCCAAGATTCAAGTCGATAGCTTGTTTATTTCGGAAGTTAGTGTGATTTCAACAGACGGACGGACGGACATGCTCAGATCGACTCAGAATTTCACCACGACCCAGAATATATATACTTTATGGGGTCTTAGAGCAATATTTCGATGTGTTACAAACGGAATGACAAACACACAAAATAATATTATAATTTTTGAGCTAACAATTAATTGTTGTTACGGAAAATGTTTAAGTTCAACAAATTTTTTGTTGATATAACAAAATTGGTTGCTAATGTGACTAATTGTAATTGTATTTACAAATTACGTCGTTAGCTCAAATTTAAACACAATTTTAATTATATTGACAATAAAATTAATTCATATTTTTTGTGTGAAGTTAATATACCGCCATCCTATGGTGGAGGATATAAAAATTGGAGTTAAATATTGCAAAACTGTCATTAGTGACATACGAAGTTCAAGATGGACGCATTATTGGTAACATTTACAAATTTTAAGAAATTCTCAACTACTTTGTAGCAGACACGAATTTAATAACTCTTCATGCTTCATTTGTGTAGAATTTTTCCCATGTTTATGAGTTAATTTAACCAACGTACGCAACCTCAAGGAAGCTTTTTCAAAACATGTAATTCTGTGAACGAAAATAAATTTAAATTAGCTTTAGTGAATTAGAGGGTTCACTTTTTTTGAGTGTAGATTCTAAATCCTATTTTCCGCCCATTTTGTAAGGCCGACAGAGAACAGAAATGTCGACAAAAACTGAATGACATTAGAAAAATTTATTCTATCTTTTACTCATTACGAATGCGGTTCGGAAACTTCTTAGCCTACACAGTACAACATTTTTCAGTTCGTTGATTGCCAACTCAATTCTGAGAGCAGTATGTGAAATTATACCCAAAAACAATAATTTCGGCATCATTCGTTTTGTCTTCTTACCTGCCGAAATATTTGTAATATCGATCTGGGTGTCAACATTTTATTTTGTCAAAATTTTATTTCTATAGAAACTTTAAACTTAATTATATACGTATTTAATCGGCCTTTTTAGTTTAATATATACCACGTATGGACTATATGGTATAAATTAAGATACCTTGCCATCGGCAAGTGTTACGGCAACCCAAATAATTCGATTGTGGATGACAGTCTTCACTAGAAGTTTCTACGCAATCCATGGTGGAGGGTACATAAGCTTCGGCCTGGCCGAACTTACGGCCGTATATACTTGTTGCATCTTGACAAAGCAAAAAATCGTTCAAAAATAGGAAATGTTTTTTTCAACACTTTATTTTAAAGACGTTTTTTACTTGAAACACAGCATAAATATTGGTGATGAAAATGTTTAATTTTCCGATAAACCGATAAAACTTGTTAACCGGTTTTTTGCACACCTTAATCTTCACACTTTGCATTATATTTTGATTGATCCTTAATAACAATACAATATTAACAGGTTGGCTGATAAGTCCCCGGTCTAACAAAGAGCGATACAACGATTATAACGGCCTTCCAATTTTTTGATACCATTTTGGTAGTACTCCTCCGGTTTTGCCTCAAACTAGGCCTAAGTTTCGGCGATCACCTCTTCATTGCAGCCAAATTTTTTCCCTGCGAGCATCCTTTTGAGGTCTGAGAACACGAAAATGACTTGTGGCACGGTGCGTTGTCTTGGTGGAACTACACTTTTTATACCCTCCACCATAGGATGGGGGGTATATTAACTTTGTCATTCCGTTTGTAACACATCGAAATATTGCTCTAAGACCCCATAAAGTATATATATTCTGGGTCGTGGTGAAATTCTGAGTCGATCTGAGCATGTCCGTCCGTCCGTCTGTTGAAATCACGCTAACTTCCGAACGAAACAAGCTATCGCCTTGAAACTTGGCACAAGTAGTTGTTATTGATGTAGGTCGGATGGTATTGCAAATGGGCCATATCGGTCCACTTTTACGTATAGCCCCCATATAAACGGACCCCCAAATTTGGCTTGCGATGCCTCTAAGAGAAGCAAATTTCATCCGATCCGGCTGAAATTTGGTACATGGTGTTAGTATATGGTCTGTAACAACCATGCAAAAATTGGTTCACATCGGTGCATAATTATATATAGCCCCCATATAAATCGATCCCCCGATTTGGCTTGCGGAGCCTCTAAGAGAAACAAACTTCATCCGATCCGGCTGAAATTTGGTACATGATGTTAGTAAATGGTCTCTAATGACCATGCAAAAATTGGTCCATATCGGTCCATAATTATATATAGCCCCCATATAAACCGATCACCAGATTTGAACTCAGGAGCCTCTTGGAAGACCAAAATTCATCTGATTCAGTTGAAATTTGGTACGTGATGTTAATATATGGCCTCAAACACCCATGCAAAAATTGGTCGATATCGGTCCATAATTATATATAGGCCCCATATAAACCGATCCCCAGATTTGACCTCCGGAGCACCTTGGAAGAGCAAAATTCTTCCCATTCGGTTGAAATTTGGTACGTGATGTTAGTATATGGTATCCAACAACCATGCAGGAATTGGTTCCTATCAGTTCATAATTATATATAGCTCCCATATTAAACCGATCCCCAGACTTGACCTCTGGTGCCTTTTGGAGAAGCAAAATGCATCCGATCTGTTTGAAATTTGGTAAGTGGTGGTATTTAACAACCATGTGAGTTGAAATTTGTGGATGACAGTCTTCAGTAGAAGTTTCTACGCAATCCATGGTGGAGGGTACATAAGATTCGGCCTGGCCGAACTTACGGCCGTATATACTTGTTTCTTCTTCATATGGTGCCGTTTTGACGCGATTTCGACCTTCAAACGCTCCAATAACGCCATATAATAGTCACTGTTGATGGTTTTTCCCTTCTCAAGATAATCGATAAAAATTATTCCATGCGCATCCCAAAAAACAGAGGCCATTGCTTTGCCAGCGGACTTTTGAGTCTTTCCACGCTTCGGAGACGGTACACCGGTCGCTGTCCACTCAGCCGACTGTCGATTGGACTCAGAAGTGTAGTGATGGAGTCTTGTGTCATCCATTGTCACATATCGACGGAAAAACTCGGGGTGTATTACGAGTTAACAGCTGCAAACAGCGCTCAGAATCATCAACACGTTGTTGTTTTTGGTCAAATGTGAGCTCGCGCGGCACCCACTATGCACAGAGCTTCCGCATATCCAAATATTGATGAATGATATGACCAACATGTCCCTTTGATATCCTTAAGGCCTCTGCTATCTCGATCAACTTCATTTTACGGTCATTCAAAATCATTTTGTGGATTTTTTTGATGTTTTCATCGGTAGCTACCTCTTTCGGGCGTCCACTGCGTTCACCGTCTTCCGTGCTCATTTCACCACGCTTGAATTTTTCATACCAATCAATTGTTAGGGCTGTTTTCTTTTTGCACTGGATACCCTAAGCAGTCACGGACTAAAAGAAAACAGAGTACTCGTTTATCCAGGACATCTCCAAAAAATAGGCAACACTGTCATCAGCTGTTTAAAAACAATCACAGAAAACAAGTGAAATCTTAAATTTTTAATGTATGAAATGCTCAAATAGTTATAAATATGTATTGCTGCGATTATTCATGACACTGTATCACTTTGAATTTCATGATATTCGATAAATTAGTCACAATAAACTGCTATTGTGAATCTAAAAAGCGTCACTTTATCAAAATGCAATCTGGTAACACCGACTCGACTTGCACTGATGAGATGTTCTGGATAGAACACCAGTGCAACGATGTTCTGGATAGCCCATACAAATGCTGCATCCAGTGTTAAAAGAAAACAGCCCCATTGTTGATTTCCCTGGGTCAGAGTCCGGAAACTCATTATCAAGTCAAGTTTTTGCTTCCACGGTATTTTTTCCCTTCAGAAAACAGTATTTTTATCAAAACACGAAATTCCTTTTTTTTCCATTTTTTTCACAATAAAAAAAGTTGCTTCAAAAGACGCTCTTTCTCACAAACTAATTGACTTACAGACGTCAAATTTTGACACGAATCATTTGAAGGTTGGTATTATATAAAAATAATATGCATTTAATACTAGCGACGTCATCTATGTGTCAGACCGGGGACTTATCAGCCAACCTGTTATTCTTCATCGAAGTACTACTGCTTATGTTTGTCCATGTTTTAATTAATATTCCATTGTTTTTATTTAATTGCAGGTAAGTTGCTATGAAGACCTTACTCTCCGAGAAAAGTTGGTAAGTTCGAATGGAACATAATTGTATTAATATAAAACCGCAAAGGCATTGAAGTTGTGAGAAGCTATACGTATTCAAATCCTAGTTCAGACTGAATTTGTTTATTTTTTCCAATTTAAACAACTTAACACTTTATAAATCGGAATGTTTTATAATCCAATCTCTGTGATAAAAGACATTGGCATAACCATCGGGATAACTGCTACCACATCCTCCATAGACAAAACCAGCAATGCCTACCACTTCACCATTATACATAGCAGGACCACCTGAATCACCATTACAAGCGCCATTATCAGCTGCATGGCCCAGACAAATCAAAGTTTCCGAATCCATATTAATTTTCTCTTTGCATTCACTGCGAGAAATAGCCTTAAGGGTATTCCATTGTAATTTCTGAGGCAAATCGCCATTGTGTTTGATACGACCGAAACCAGAAATGATAACATCGGAGCCCACGGGAACAGCAGCCGAGGCCAATGGAATGGGTTGAATATTATTCGAATAGATTAAAGGTTCGGTAAGGCGTAAGAGAGCAACATCATTAAGGAAATTGCCATAATCTTCGTGTGTTATAATTTCAGCTACATGGACAATGACACCACCTTGGAAACGATCATTGCTTCCCACACGAATAGTAAAAACTTTAGGATCATAGCTGAAAAAATGAAAAAAAAAATAACAGTTTATTGCGATTCCGACACCAAAAGGATCAACTTACGTATAATAATTTCCATTACTATCTTCTGTTCCCACACAATGGGCTGCAGTGAGTATATAGTTGCGAGAAATCACAGAACCACCACAAGAGTGTGATCCATTGCGTCTTAGCGATATCTGATGGGGAAATTGTCCCTCATAGGCATTTTCACCACCTACCACACGTCCAGTGGGTAATGCCGAGCTGCAAGCTATTGCAGCAATACACGCTACAAGAACTAATGAGAGTTTGCCCATATCGTTTTGTCAACTACTTGAAGTGTTTAAAATTCACCAATATTTATTAGCTCGCATAGACGTTTAAAAACATTGGCCAAGATTACGATTGAAAAACTATATTATCAATTATCGAAATAAAATCTAATCAGAAATATTCCGTAATGACTCTATGGTCAATCGGTCAGCAATAACTTAGAGAACGGATGGCTCTCTCTCTCTCTCTTCTTGAATGATTGCAATATAAAGCAAACCTGATTAATTTCCATAATACAGTCGAAGCTCTGTTTAACGAATACCCCATTTAGCGAAAAAACAATTTAGAGGGCGTTCGTGAGTAATAGTTTACTCACGCTCACGCACACTCACGACTGAAAAATCATACCCACGCATGATATTTTTTGGTAGGACTCACGCTCACGCACACTCACGCACGAAAACGTCGTGACTCACGAAAAATACCGTGACTCACGAAAAATACCATGACTCACCAAAAATTTTATTATTAATTTACCTTACCGAAGTGTCTGAAAACATGATCATTATTAAAATCGAGAGTGTTATTAAACTCTTAACATCCCAGGTGTCACTAAAATTGTAATTGAATTTAACTCTTAAGCGTTTTATGTTGGTGAGCAGGAATATTTTCGTGAGTGTAATTCGTTACTCACGCACACTCACGAAGATAATATTTTCGTGACTCACGCTCACGCACGACATTTTGGTTTGTTAATCACGCTCACGCACATTCACGCTGTTGTCATGAGCGTGATTCACGACTCACGCACGAATCACGAACATTTTCGTGAGTCACGACAATTTCGTGTCACGTGCACATTCGTAACATTGAGTACTCTAAATAACGAACGGTAGATAAGGTTTGGTTAGATAGAGTGGCAACTTCCAACCTACGGGAAATGAATGACCAAAACGTATTTAAGAGACCGGTCACTTTAACAGGATCTTTTTATTGACTGGGTAAATTTACACTGTAGGACACGACTTGGACTCATTCCTAAGGACATGTCCTGGGAGAACTTAGAAGGACTACCACATAGACAAATGCTCATGAACCAGACTGGGACAAACTCTTAGGAACCTGTTTTGTTGTAATATTGTGATCCGAATCGCATCAAAAAGGAAAAACTTTTGCAATATGTTGGTAAATGCTTAGATCCAATAAGATTTTAAAATCAATAAAGTTAATAGAAATCAATAAATTATATTTGAATTTGTAACAATTTTTCGTAGGGTCGTATTGTGATAATATTAGTGAACTTTTCTCGTATTAACAAGTGCAACTAGTGCTGTATTTAGCTCACTGACAAAGAATTTCTGTCAAAAATTTTCTCAATTTTTTATTTCTCTAGAAAGTTTTGTCAAAAAGTTTTTCTATAGAAAATGTTGTCAATTTTTTTTTCTATACAAAAGTTTGGCAAAATTTTTTTCTATAGAAAATTTTGTCAAATTTTTTCTATACAAAATTTTGTCAATTTTTTTTTACAAAATTTTGTCAATTTTTTATTTCTATAGAAAGTTTAGTCAAAATTGTATTTCTATTGAAAATGTTGTAAAATTTTATGTCTCTAGAAATATTTGTCAAAATTTTATTTCTTTAAACATTTTTCAAAATTTTATTCCATAGAAAATTTTGTCAAAATTGACTTCGACAATGGCAAATTTTGCCAAAATTTTATTTCTCTCGAACATTTTGTCAAAATTTTATTTCTCTCGAAAATTTTGTCAAAATTTTATTACTCTCGAAACTTTTGTCAAAATGTATTTCCATAGAAAATTATGTCAATTTTTTTCTATACCAAATTATGTCAAAATGTTTTTCTATACCAAATTTTGTCAAAATTTTTTTTCTATAGAAAAATTTGTCAATTTTTTTCTATTTTGTCAAATTTTTTCTTAATTTTTTTTTTAAATTTTTTTATTTCCATAGAAAATGTTATCAAAATTTTATTTCTCTAGAAAATGTCAAAACTTTATTTCTCTAGAAAATTTTGTCAAAATTGTATTTCTATAGAAAATGTGATCAAAATTTTATTTCTCTGTAAAAATTTGTCAAAACTTTATTTCCATAGAAAATTTTGTCAAAATTTTATTTCATACTTTTTTCTCACTCATGACTTCGACAAAGGCAAATTTTGTCAAAATTTTATTTCTCTGGAAAATTTTGTAAACTTTTATTTCTCCAGAAAATTTTGTCAAAATTTAAGTACATCCTAATTTTATTTATCATTTTAGCAAAATTTTATTTCTCTTGAAAGTTTTGTCAAAATGTTTTTCTATAGAAAATGTTGTCAATTTTTTTTCTATACAAAAGTTTGCCAAAATTGTTTTCTATAGAAAATTTTGTCAAATTTTTTATATTATGGATGTTTTTATTATATTCGTCCTGTATATATATAGATTTTCCAATTGATAATTGTTGATAAAAACAAGCTCGAGGTCTGGATGATTAATTTTTATTTATTCAATATTTCGTCTTTTCATTGAAAGACTTCATCGGGAAAATTTTTGAAAAGAACAAAAATAATACACCAACTGCAGAGTAAATAGCTGTTGCATTACGGTGTAAAAAAGTTCAAAAGTTCAAGATTTTTATAAAAGAGTTCACTTTTGAAATTTTTCAACTTTTGAACTGTTTCTTTAAAAAAGTTTAGTTTTTCTGTAAAAAAAAAGTTCACTTATGATTTTTTTTCTGTAAAAAAGTACACTTTTGAACTTTTTCTGTAAAAAGAGTTCACTTATGATTTTTTTCCTGTAACTAAGTTCACTTATAAACTTTATCTATAAAAAGTTCACTTTTGAACTTTTTCTGTAAAAAAAGTTCATTTTTGAACTTTTCCTGTAAAAAAAGTTCACTTATGATTTTTTTCCTGTAAATAAGTTCAGTTTTGAATTTTTTCTATAAAAAGTACACTTTTGAACCTTTTCTATAAAAAAAGTTCACTTCTGAACTTTTTCTATTAAAAGTTCACTTGTGAACTTTTTCTATAAAAAAATTCCTCTTTGAACTTTATCAAAAAAAAAATGCACTTTTGAAATTTTTCTATAAAAAAGTTCACTTTTGAACTTTTTCTGTAAAAAAAGTTCACTTATGATTTTTTTTCCTGTAAATAAGTTCAATTTTGAATTTTTTCTATAAAAAGTACACTTTTGAACTTTTTCTATAAACAAAAGTTCACTTTTGAACTTCTTCTATAAAAAAATTTAATTTTTGAACTTTTTCTATAAAAAAGTTCACTTTTGAACTGGTTCTATAATAAAGTTCAATTTTTAACTTTTTCTTTGAAAAGCTAATTAATAAACACTTTCCCTTAAGAAATGCGTAGAGAAAATTGTGTTTTGCTATAAAACAAGAGTTCACTTATGGACATTTGATTTGTTACTTTCGGATCTTTTCAATTTTTAGAAAAATAGAAATATTTTGAACTCCTTCATGGATAAGATTTGGTTTTCATACTAATTTAGGTCATTTAATCTTTTCATTGAAATTTTCATAAATCATTGAACTTTGAAAAAGGTAATTGAAAATTTTATTTGTACCTTGCACGTACAACTGTAATAAAACTAATGTCGATGCAACACAAAATGTCCACTATAATAAATAGATGTACAGAATTTTTTTGAAATTTAATTTTTTTTTCAAAATAATTTATCACATAGTTTATTCGGCTCTAGACATCACTGTGTGCCTTAATCCAATCGCGATGATAGAAAACTTTAGCATAACCATCTGGATTAGTGGTACCACAACCACCTACCACAAAACCAGCAACACCAACCAATTCATTATTATAAGTTGCAGGACCACCAGAGTCACCATTACAGGCTCCATTATCCGAAGGATGTGCCAAACAGATTAAAGCGTCCGAAGACATGAGTATCGAGGTGAAACATTTCAATTTGGAAATGGACTCCAATGTATTGTGTTGAAGCTTAATGGGAATATCACCACCGGTCTTCAAACGACCCCAACCGGAGATGCCAACAGCACTGCCTACGGGAACTTCTTCTGTGGCTATGGGGATAGCCTGGATATTGGCAGAGAAAATTAAAGGAGATTCCAATTTCAAGAGGGCTACATCGTTGATGAAGTTGCCATAATCTTCATGGACGATAATTTCGACCACCTGTTTAACTACACCTCCCATTAGACGATTTGTGGAACCAGCACGAATTGTAAAGTATTTTGCATCATCACTGGGAATTAAAATGGTCAAATATTACTGCCAAATTTTAATTAAAAATAATGGTAATACTTACACATGGTACACTCCATTCTCATCTTCAGCACCTACACAATGGGCAGCCGTTAGAATATAATTGCGACTGATTATGGAACCACCGCAAATATGAGAACCACTGAATCTCAAAGAAATTTGATGGGGAAATTGTCCCTCATAAGCATCCACACCACCCACAATACGTCCAGTGGGTTCTGCTAAGGCCATGGCCAACATGGCCACAGCAATGAAGATGGTTAAGTAAATTTTTCCCATTATAGTGGTCAGAGTAAATAGAGCCGTGGTCACTGTAATCTCTGGCTTTTATAGCCTCATTTCTTCACAAAGATACACGATTACTATATTATCTTATCTTTCTATAAGGTTTCCCAGTTGAAAATATTGATTTTTAGTCCAATATCTCAGAAGGAAATATCAATGACGTTACATGGGATATAAATCACACACATATTGCAGTATAACTCGAAAGATTAAACAAAACGAAATACTTATAAATTATAAAAAAAAACAACAGGAATCTTCATTAAGGCCAGTACTAAATTCGCATTAACGGGCGAAAATATTCTTTTTTTTCACGGTTACTCTTCTTCAACCTTGGAAAGTTATCCTTATTTTTCTACACTGACGTCATCCTTCGTCATATTGACTACGGTCTATTTCAAGACGCTATGGATTGCATAAACATTTAAAATTTCTTAAAACAAAAAAAAAAACAAGTAAGGAAAGTCTAAAGTCGGGCGGGGCCGACTATATTATACCCTGCATCACTTTGTAGATCAAAATTTTCGATACCATATCACATCCGTCAAATGTGTTGGGTGCTATATAACAGGTTGGCTGATAATTCCCCCCATATTATTTTTATATAGTACCACCCTTCAAATGATTCGTGTCAAAATTTGACGTCTGTAAGTCAATTAGTTCGTGAGATAGATCGTCTTTTATGAAGCAACTTTTGTTATTGTGAAAAAAATGGAAAAAAGGAATTTCGTGTTTTGATAAAATACTGTTTTCTGAAGGGAAAAACTACGGTGGAAGCAAAAACTTGGCTTGATAATGAGTTTCCGGTCTCTGCCCCACGGAAATCAACAATAATTGATTGGTATGCAAAATTCAAGCGTGGTGAGGACGATGAACGCAGTGGACGCCCGAAAGAGGTGGTTACCGACGAAAACATTAAAAAAATCCACAAAATGATTTTAAATGACCGTAAAATGAAGTTGATCGAGATAGCAGAGGCCTTAAAGATATCAAAGGAACGTGTTGGTCATATCATTCATCAATATTTGGATATGCGGAAGCTCTGTGCAAAATGGGTGCCGCGCGAACTCACATTTGACCAAAAACAACAACGTGATGATGATTCTGAGCGGTGTTTGCAGCTGTTAACTCGTAATACACCCGAGTTTTTCCGTCGATATGTGACAATGGATGAAACATGGCTCCATCACTACACTCCTGAGTCCAATCGACTGTCGGCTGAGTGGACAGCGACCGGTGAACCGTCTCCGAAGCGTGGAAAAACTCAAAAGTCCGCTGGCAAAGTAATGGCCTCTGTTTTTTGGGATGCGCATGGAATAATTTTTATCGATTATCTTGAGAAGGGAAAACCATCAACAGTGACTATTATATGGCGTAATTGGAGCGTTTGAAGGTCGAAATCGCGGCAAAACGACCCCATATGAAGAAAAAAAAATGTTGTTCCACCAAGACAACGCACCGTGCCACAAGTCATTGAGAACGATGGCAAAAATTCATGAATTGGGCTTCGAATTGCTTCCCCGCCCACCGTATTCTCCAGATCTGGCCCCCAGCGACTTTTTCTTGTTCTCAGACCTCAAAAGGATGATCGCAGGGAAAAAAAATGGCTGCAAACTGGCTGGAAACTGAGGCCTAGTTTGAGGCAAAACCGAAAGAGTACTACTAAAATGGTATCAAAAAATTGGAAGGTCGTTATAATCGTTGTATCGCCCTTGAAGGGAACTATGTTGAATAATAAAAAAGAATTTTGGCAAAAAAAATGTGGTTTTCTTTGTTAGACCGGGGACTTATCAGCCTAACAGGTTGGCTCTATACTTAATATAGTCTTCAGTTAATCGTATTCTTGGATTTTTAATAAAATAAATCTAATAATTAAAATTATTCAAAGAGAAAAGCTTAACATATTTTATTCTATGGAAAAGAGAAATGAAGAATTAAACTAACATTTTACAATAAGATGATTTTGAGGAATCATTGAACATTTTCAAAGAAACAGTTAGTCATGGAACTACACACAAAAAATATTTTTTGTCTTCAATCACGAAATTAATTGATCGAATTAATTTTTAATTGAAATGTCTCCAATCACAGAAATGGTAGTATCAATTAAAAAAATTAATTGAAATTTAAATTAAAAAATTAATTGATATTATAAATTTTTGTGATTGATTTTTGTTTCAATTAAAAAAAAATCGTTGAATCAATTAAATTTTCAATTGAGTATTTTTTAAAACTCATTTAATTGGAAATTGGTTCGTGAAAATTTTTTCTGTGTAGTAGAACTTTTTCATAAAAAAATGCATCCATTTTGATAGAAAAATGTTCATTATTGATTTCATTCTACTATAAAAATGATAGAACTGTATTATTATTTTTCCGTTTTATTATACCCTCCACCATAGGATGGGAGTATATTAAATTTGTTATTCCGTTTGCATCGAAATATTGGTCTAAGACCCCTTAAAATATTGTTACGAATTTGATAATTATAGATATAAGTTTATTTAAATTAGTTTCCGTTAATTTAAAATTTCAAATTGTAACGATAAAATTTTGCTATCACTTGTTGGAATCATCTATTCATTTTCTAGTATTTTCCTGAATTTCTTTTATGTTCTTTTGTTTGCTTACCGAAATGTTAGTTCTTACTCTCTCATAGAATAGCAACCCCTTTGCTTTGTTATTCTGCATTCTCATTTCATCTCATTGTCTATTGTCATTGTTTTTGTAGTAATGCGAGCATATATCTATGTGAGTGTGTATGTGTTTGGCAGCCACCAGACGAATAACTTAATGGTCGTAGATCCCTCTAGCATTGTCTAAGAATGTTCTGGCGTTGCCAGAATATTGTAGTGCTACCAGAATGTTCTCGTATTGCCACACCGTCATATATAAAAGCGCTCGCATGCTGCTAACGAGTGAGTCTTAATTAAAGCGTCAAACGAATAACTTCAGTGTGAGCGAATTGTAAAGTGTGAAGTCATAGTAAATAAATTGTAGATTGTCGTTATTTAAAAGAACTGTGTTTTAATTGTCGGGTAATTAAAAACGCCTAAATATAAAAACGTAACAATTGGTGTCAGAAGTGGGATAACGAAAAAAATCTACAGTGAAGTTTAATGAGCTTCGTGTGGAAGACTTAAAAAAGGAATTGAGCCAACTGGAGCTGCCGACAACAGGCAATAAGGCCCAGCTTCAAAAGCGTCTACTGGAAGAGTTTGAACGGCGTAATATGGACATTGCGACGCATGAGTTTGATTATAAGGAAGACATTGATGAATCAATACTCGTCAATACAAGCAGTGTAGAAACTCCATCTGTGGCTTCGAGTGTTGTGGATTACACATCAATGCTCAATGTTTTGAGCAAAATGATGGAAGAAAACTCTAGAAAAATCATGGATGAGAATTCTAGAAAAATGGAAGAAAATTCTAGAAAAATGGAAGCAAGTTCTAGAAAATTGGAAGAAAAATTCGACGAAAATTCTAGAATTCTCAACGAAAAATTACAACAAATTTCTGAAGGCATGGAGAAACGTGTGGACCATATAGAAAATCAAATTGTGGAATTGGATAAGAAAGTTCTTTCCGTGGATGAGAAAATTATGGTTCATGATGAGAAGTTTCTGCACATCGAGAAAAAAATGTCAGAGCTGGAAATTAAAGGTGGTCCAGTGCGCGTCATCGAGGGCTCAAAAATCAAAACTCCTGTTTTCGATGGCTCAACGTCATTTGATGTCTTCAAATTCCAATTCGAAATGGTTGCTTGTAGAAATTTGTGGAATGACGATGATAAAGCAATTGAACTTCTATTGGCATTAAAGGGCAATGCTGCTGATGTGATACAAAGCATTCCCGATGCTTCTAGAAATAACTATAATGAAGTAATAGCGGCACTTCAACGCAAGTATGGTGGAGAGCACAAGCAGGACATCTTCAGAATGGAATTGAGAGGAAGAATCCAGAAATCGAATGAAACCCTACAAGATTTCGCAACAGAAGTTGAGCGGCTAGTGCTTTTGACATACCCAGGTGAGAGTCATCCTCTTGTGGACCGCATCAAGATTGAAACCTTCGTCAATGGAATTCGAGACCCAGATATAAAATGTGCAACATATGCGTCACAAAAGGCTACATTCGCTGAAACAGTAACATTCGCACTTGCACAGGAGACTGCGAGATTGCTAGCGCGGCCTCAAATTCACAAGGTACGTAAAGTAGAGACAGAGTGTGATGAATCAAAGTCCGTTATTGAGTCGATGAAAGAGGCCATGAAGCAGGCAATGCAAGAAATGAAGCAAGAGGCAAATAAATCCCGGATCAAATGCTATAACTGTGATAAGCCGGGACATCTAGCTCGAGAATGCAAAGCACGACGCAAACGGTCAAGGTCCACATCACCATCTCCATTAAACAATAGCCATAAGAAGGTGACCCCACAGTCAAGTGAGTCACCTTTAAACTAAATCGAGCTAGTTCAGCGGGGCAAGAGCTGGCTCCCACAGACGATGGCCCCACCATCTCCATAGCAATAGTTCAACAGAAAAATAACAATTTAACTATTGCGGGTGTTATTAATGGCGACAAGCGTACTTTGACGTTGGATACTGGTGCATCAAAGTCTATCATTAGATCTGATTTAGTAAAAGGAAAAGTTACACCACTGATTGGAGTCAAGCTACGCACGGCTACAGGGGAACCCGCAACCGTATATGGAAAGGTCGCCGTAAAATTAACTATTGCTAACAAATCCGTTACTTATGATTTCATTGTGGCCGATATAGTAGACGAAGTTATAATTGGAGCGGATTTCATGATTGCTTTTGGCCTCAATCTGGATATGAAGCGTCGTGTAATGACATGGTGCGATGCCGAAATAACGGTAAACGTGGGATACGACGAGAATACACCTGTCAGACGTTTGACAACGAGCCAGTCAGAGTCTATACCACCGAATGCCGAAGCAATTATATGGGTTTCTATGAATGGAGATTGTGAAGTCGGCCAATTGTGGGTTGTTGAACCAGCAGAAAACAAAAGCAACAACATCTTGATAGCAAATGCCCTGGTAACAACGAACGAAGAGAGACTAATACCAGTTCGTGTCTTGAACTTGTCTGACAATCATGAGCAAATTGTAAAATTTTCTGATATTGGAAAATGTACACCAGCCGAGGCAATAGTCAATTTGGAAGGCAACTCATCAAAGACACATGGAGCAGTGAGAAAACACGTAGAAGGGTATTTCGAGGCTTGGACACGTCATCTATCGCCGTCAGAGAGAAATAAAGCCAAGCAATTGTTGTGGAAAAACGCCTCTGCTTTTGCTTCTGAAAAGGGAAATCAAGGAAGAACATCTGTAGTGAAACATGAAATTAAAACCGCAGAAGAAAGGCCCATAAAACAGGCACCACGAAGTGTTCCCCTGGCAAAAAGAGACGAAGTTCAAAAGCTCATAAAGGAAATGGCGGAGAGTGGAGTGATCGAGCCATCATCAAGTCCTTGGTGTTCCCCAGTTGTGCTGGTCAAAAAGAAAGATGGAAGTACCCGATTCTGCGTGGACTACAGAAAACTGAATGATGTCACCAAAAAGGACAGTTATCCGCTTCCACGCATTGATGACACGTTGGACACACTAGCCGGAACAACATGGTTTTCTACGCTTGATTTGCAGAGTGGATATTGGCAAGTAGAGATCGCCGAGAAAGACAAGGAAAAGACGGCTTTTGGCGTTAATGGCGGTCTCTGGCAATTCAATGTAATGCCGTTCGGGCTCTGCAACGCTCCGGCTACCTTCGAAAGATTGATGGAGCGGGTACTGAAGGGGTTGCACTGGAAGTCGTGCTTGATATACTTGGACGACATCATAGTGATGGGCAAAACATTTGACGAGCACCTTAAGAACTTGAAAGACGTTATCCAGCAATTGTCAGCCGCTGGTCTACGCCTTAACGCAAAGAAATGCTCCCTTTTCCAGCGGGAAGTTAAATACCTGGGTCATCATGTGACTGCAGAGGGCATATCCACCGATGAAGACAAAATCCAAGCTGTCAGAGATTGGCCACGACCCCGAAATCTCCACGAATTAAGAAGTTTCCTTGGGTTATGTACATATTACCGACGATTTGTCCCAAACTTCGCCAGCATCGCCGCTAGTCTCCATAAATTGACGCAAAAAGGTCAGAAGTTCCAGTGGAGCGACGAACAGGAGGATTCATTCCAACATTTAAAAGAACTTTTATGTTCAGCTCCTGTTCTAGCGTATCCTATTCTGGGCGAAAAATTTGTTTTGGATACAGATGCTAGCGCGCATGGTATTGGAGGTGTGCTATCCCAACAGATAGACGGCAAGGAGAAGGTCATCGGATATTTCAGCCGAACGTTGTCCAAGCCCGAAAAGAACTACTGTGTAACGCGACGAGAGCTGCTAGCCGTCATAGAGGGTGTAAAACATTATCATAAATATTTGTATGGACAACACTTCTTGCTCAGGACTGATCACTCAGCTCTACGATGGTTGCTCCAATTCAAGAATCCGGAAGCTCAACTGGCACGTTGGATCGAGAGGCTCCAAAGCTATGATTTCAGTATCGAGCATAGAAAAGGTGGAAAACACGGTAACGCTGACGCTTTGTCACGTCGACCTTGCAGTATAGAATGCAAGCACTGCTCGAAAGCTGAACATAAGGAGGAGATTGTTGATATTCGGCTGTTACACATCGAATCTGGGGTGGACTGGCCAACAGAACAGCGTAAAGATCCCATTTTGAACAAAATTATTTCGGCAAAGGAAGAGAACAAGAAACCCAGCAAGAAAGACATCGCAGCCGAAAGTCCACTTATGAAAGCATACTGGGCTCAATGGGATAGTTTAGTTCTAGTCAATGGATCCCTGCAACGTAAATGGGAAAGCGAGGATGGCAAGAGCAGCCGAAATTTGATCATCGTGCCGGATTCCAAAATAAGAGAAGTTTTGGCGGAGTTCCATAATGGTCCCAGTGGAGGTCATCTGGGAATAACCAAAACAGCCGAGAAAGTGAAGCAACGATTCTACTGGGTTGGATGCCAGAAATCAATTGCTGAATGGGTAGCCAATTGCGAGAAGTGCATGAAGGCGAAAGGTCCAACAAGGAAAAGTCGAGGTCCTATGCAAGAATATAGACCAGGAGCCCCGTTTGAAAGAATAGCAATGGACGTGGCAGGCCCTTTCCCAGTAAGTGATTCTGGAAACCGTTATGTCCTTGTGGTCATGGATTACTTCAGCAAATGGCCGGAGGTGTATGCAATTCCAAACCAAGAGGCAAAAACGATTGTGGATGTTGTCAACAAAAACTGGATATGTCGCTACGGTGTGCCGTCCGAGATTCACTCAGACCAGGGAAGAAATTTTGAATCGGCCATATTCAAAGAGATGTGTGAATCCCTTGGTATCAAGAAAACGAGGACTACACCATTACATCCACAATCCGATGGCATGGTAGAAAGGTTTAATCGCACTCTGGAGGAACATCTTCGAAAAGTAGTGGACAACGGCCAGAGGGACTGGGACGAGCATATACCAAAGTTTTTGCTGTCGTATAGATCTGCCATTCATGATTCCACCTCTCGAACACCGGCCAATGTTCTATTCGGAACTGAGTTGAAGTTGCCTGGAGATCTGATATTCGGCGCTAAACCTAATGAGCTCGCCATGGAACAAAACAGAAACGACATCCCAAACACTTTCGGTGAAGTTCACGAATCAGTGCGCAACAAAATAAAAATGGTCAGCAACAGAATGAAGGCGAGATACGATCGTGCTGTAAATACTGAGGGCTTCCAAGAAGAAGAATTGGTTCTGCTGTTTAACCCGCAACGAAAGAAAGGATTGTGTCCTAAACTGCAAACACAGTGGGAAGGCCCATACAAAGTCATCAAGAAGATCAATGATGTTGTATACCGGATTCAGAAGGACGACAGCCCTAGATCAAAGATGAAAGTTGTACATCTGGAACGATTGGCTCCTTACGGAACAGGTTCTGTGCCTGTTCGGGACGAACAGGCTTAAGCGGGAGGCAGTGTTACGAATTTGATAATTATAGATATAAGTTTATTTAAATTAGTTTCCGTTAATTTAAAATTTCAAATTGTAACGATAAAATTTTGCTATCACTTGTTGGAATCATCTATTCATTTTCTAGTATTTTCCTGAATTTCTTTTATGTTCTTTTGTTTGCTTACCGAAATGTTAGTTCTTACTCTCTCATAGAATAGCAACCCCTTTGCTTTGTTATTCTGCATTCTCATTTCATCTCATTGTCTATTGTCATTGTTTTTGTAGTAATGCGAGCATATATCTATGTGAGTGTGTATGTGTTTGGCAGCCACCAGACGAATAACTTAATGGTCGTAGATCCCTCTAGCATTGTCTAAGAATGTTCTGGCGTTGCCAGAATATTGTAGTGCTACCAGAATGTTCTCGTATTGCCACACCGTCATATATAAAAGCGCTCGCATGCTGCTAACGAGTGAGTCTTAATTAAAGCGTCAAACGAATAACTTCAGTGTGAGCGAATTGTAAAGTGTGAAGTCATAGTAAATAAATTGTAGATTGTCGTTATTTAAAAGAACTGTGTTTTAATTGTCGGGTAATTAAAAACGCCTAAATATAAAAACGTAACAATATATATATTCCGTCTGTGGAAATCACGCTAACTTCCGAACGAAACAAGCTATCGACTTGAAACTTGGCACAAGTAGTTGTTATTGATGTAGGTAGGATGGTATAGAAAATGGGCCACATCGGACCACGTTTACGTATAGCCCCCATATAAACCGATTCCCAGATTTGACTTCCGGAGCCTCTTAGAGGAGCACATTTCATCCGATTCGGCTTAAATTTGGTACATGGTGTTGGTATATGGTCTCTAATAACCATGCAAAAATTGGTCCACATCGGTCCATAATTATATTTAGCCCGCATATAAACCGATTCCCAGATTTGACTTCCGGAGCCTCTAAGAAAAGCAAATTTCATCCGATTCGGCTGAAATTTGGTACATGGTGTTAGTATATGTCTTTAACAACCATGCAAACATTGGTTCACATCGGTCCTTAATTATATATAGCCCCCATATAAACCGATCCGCAGATTTGGCTTGCGGAGCCTCTAAGAGAAGCAAATTTCATCTGATCCGGCTTAAATTTAGTACATAGTGTTGGTATATGGTCTCTAACAACCATGCAAAAATTGGTCCATATCGGTCCATTATTATATATGGCCCCCATATAAACCGATCCCCCGATTTGGTTTGCGGAGCCTCTAAGAGAGGCAAATTTCAGCCGATCCGAGGCTCCAGATCCTTGTGGATGAGCAAAATTCATCCGATTCGGTTGAAATTTGGTAAGTGGTGGTAGTTTATGGTCTCTAACAACCATGCAAAAATTGGTCCATATCGGTCCATAATTATATGTAGCCCCCATATAAACCGATCCCCGGATTTGAACTCCGGAGCCTCTTAGAGGAGCAAATTTCAACCGATCCGGTTGAAATTTGGTACGTGGTGTTAGTATATGGTCTCTAACAACTATGCAGAAATGTGTCCATACCAGTCTTAATTATATATAACCCCCATTTAAACCGATCCCCAGATTTAACCTCCGGAGCTCTTGTAGGAGTAATTTTCATCCGATCCGGTTGAAATTTGCTACGTGGTGAAATTTGGTACATCGCGCTAGTATATGGCCGCTAACAACCATACCAAAATTGGTCCATATTGGTCTATAGTTATATATAGCCGATCCCCAAAAATAATCTATCAAAAATTTATTTCTATAGAAAATTTTGTCAAAGTTTTATTACTATAGAAAATTTTATCAAAATTTTATTACTATACAAAATTTTGTCAAAATTTTATTTCTATAGAAAATTTTGACAAAATTTTATTGCTGTAGAAAATTTTGTCAAAATTTTATTTCTATAGAAAAATTTTGTCAAAGTTTTATTACTATAGAAAATGTTGACAAAACTTTATTGCTATAGAAAATTTTGACAAAATTTTATTGCTATAGAAAATTTTGTCAAATTTTTATTTCTATAGAAAATTTTGTCAAACTAAATTAAATACGTATTTAATCGGCTTACAATTGAGAAAATGGTGTTAAGAAGTTTTAAGATACCTTGCCATCGGCAAGTGTTACCGTAACTCAAGTAATTTGATTGAGGATGACAGTCTTTAGTACAAGTTTCTATGCAATCCATGGTGGAGGGTACATAAGATTCAGACTGGCAGAACTTACGGCCGTATATACTTGTTTTGTTTAATATATACCCCGTATGGACTAACTTATAAAATTAGGAGACGGTGTTAAGAAGTTTTAAGATACCTTGCCATCGGCAAGTGTTACCGTAACCCAAGTAATTCGATTTTGGATGGCAGTCTTTAGTACAAGTTTCTATACAATCCATGGTGGAGGGTACATAACATTCGTCCTGGCCGAAACTTACAGCCGTATGTACTTGTTATTTTTCATTTCCCTTTAATGTTGGCAATGTCAACCATCTTCTGTCTGCTGTATATTAAAGCATATAATTCATAAAAGTAATATGGAATCAAAATCCACAATAAATCACTGATAATTCTTAAGACAGTTTAACTAGTCGCATAATCCATTTTATCAAAACCAATGAGATTAGATTTAAATTTTCGGTCATAATAAATAAAATTCCCTCTGAGATTAGGTTTACTGTAATTCGGTGTTATCCATTAATTGCATACAAATAAGCTATAAATACTACTAACGAAAAATGAAATTCGTTTAAAATTCGTGCTAATATTTTGGGGACGTGATGTATTTGCTGAATTTTTTCATAGTGGTGGTCATTGCCTTGGCTGGTCTAACTCAAGCCAATCCCACAGGTCGAGTGGTAGGTGGCAAAGATGCTGAAGCCAAACAATTTCCACATCAAATCTCTTTACGTCGGGCCCATTCTCACATTTGTGGAGGTTCCATTGTAAGCAGTCGCTACGTTTTAACCGCTGCTCATTGTGTGGTTATTGAAGGAACAACGCCGTAAGTTTTTCCGTCATTTGTTAAACGAGAATTCTTAAACACACCTATTTTGTCGGGAATCGTTTCCAGCTACCCCGCCGAAGAATTCACCATTCGTGCTGGTACTACAAATCGCATTGCTGGTGGCATTATAGTCCAAGTCAAACGCATTGTGGTCCATCCCAATTATTTGATTTACAATGATTTGGCTTTGTTGGAATTGGATGAAGAGTTGGTATTGAGCGACAAGATTCAACCTATTGAAATGTTCGAGGGTGAAGTTCCCGCTGGCTCCGACGTTATTATCTCTGGCTGGGGTCTTACCGAGCATGCTGGTGCTAGTTTACCCATCAACATGCAATGGTATACAGTGACTGCTCTCAGCAAGTTAGGGTGTTCATCGAAAATAGGATTCTATAGCGATGCCTTGATTTGCCTGGATCATCCCTCTGGAGCTGGTGCATGCAATGGTGATTCTGGAGGCCCAGCCACATACGATGGTAAACTTGTGGGTGTTGCAGGTTTTGTCATCCTCAGGTGTGGTACCTCTCGTCCAGATGGTTATGCCAAAGTGGCCCATAATATTGATTGGATTAGAGAGAATATGATTTAATTGGAGATGGGACAAGAGTTTATAACAATTTTCAAGTGGGCCATCCGGAGTGGGCAATTTTATGTCAAAGTTTTAATATGGCAATGACATTAAATTTGTGAAAAAAAATAAACACATTGTTTAACATGTTTATTACTTGTTTAAAAAAAGTTTACTTGGATGCAAAGATTTGAGTCTTCCCTTAAGGATTTTTGTATTAATTCCAAGTCAAGTATGAAATTTCTTTAAAATACGGACATTGTTAGAAAGCTTTCTGCATATATAGCTTCAAAGGTTCTAGGTTCTCTTAACCAAAAATTACGTTACAAATCACATACACAGTGAATTTATTATTATTTTTAATGTCAATTTACAAATCCAAATTGTGACAGATACTTCAAAGTAAAAAAATGTTTTCTTAACCCTCTAATGCCCCAAGTTTTTTGCCAGCTGATTAAATTTTCAATGTTAACGACACAGAAGCAAGAAAACTAAACAAAAAATTTGTACGATAAACTTCAGTATATGCTCCAAAGCCTCTTGAACAGTTTAAACTAAGTTTTCTTTTTATTTTACCCATTTTTGTTGTCTTAAGGTGTGTTTTACTATAAGCTTCCTTATTAAATGAAGCCTGCCTAAAGGCGGGATTGGGCATTAGAGAGTTAACTGTCAACATCAGTCTTAGCTTACATATAATTTATAATCCTAAAAATGCAATACCTCACTTAATTTAAAGATTATTTCTTAAAATCAAAACCATTATTCATTAATTTAAGGAAAAATTTGCCTTTCTTCAAAAATATTCTACTTTAACAAAAGGACGCAAAATTTGAAAGATTCGTATCCTGAATCTAATGACAAAAAATGTAAAGCAAAGATTACGAACTTATCATAGAATTTTGACGAAAAATTTACTTTACTAACAAATTAATTGATTTCTTCCGGCACTTGCAATTATTTATTTTTATACCCTCCACCATAGGATGGGGTGTATATTAACTTTGTCATTCCGTTTGTAACACATCGAAATATTGCTCTAAGACCCCATAAAGTATATATATTCTGGGTCGTGGTGAAATTCTGAGTCGATCTAAGCATCTCCGTCCATCTGTCATTCCGTTTGTAACACATCGAAATATTTGTCTAAGACCCCATAAAGTATATATATATTCCGTCTGTGGAATTCACGCTAACTTCCGAACGAAACAAGCTATCGACTTGAAACTTGGCACAAGTAGTTGTTATTGATGTAGGTCGGATGGTTTTGCAAATGCGCCATATCGGTCCACTTTTACGTATACACTCAGAGAAGAGTGAACCCATTAGCGAGTTATTTTTAACTAACCAGTGTTAATATTGAACTTCGTATGTCGCTAAAGAAGCATAGTAAGTTCAACATTTTCCTATCGGTTAGTAATTTGTTTTAACTTTTGTCAAGTTCAAATTAAACTGTTCAGAAGTAAAAAATTAACTAAATAATACATTTTTTGAAAACGAAAAAATTAATGTTCCGGATTTCCTAGACCACCTGGTGACTTGGAGCAAGGAGACCTCAAGGGGGAGGATCCCCATTTCTACATGTCATATTATATTTAGTACAAACCACTTACTCTTCTGTAGTATAAATCCTTTAGAATCATTTATTAGATTTTATTTTTATCATTTTATATATCTTGTCCGGACGGAGGATCGAACCGCGTACCATCAGTTTTCTAACTAAACACACTATCCACTGGGCCACTTAGCTCTTACACTCATCAACAACCAAATGTGACTTTGTTTATTCTTTTCTTGTTTGGCTGCATGTATTCATTAACACATACACTCAAGGGTGTCTATTTTTAGAAAGACCACACGAGCATATGTTTCGGAGACGAACTATTGTCTAGAAGTAGATTCACTCAACGGTACTCACAAAAAATTTGTTTTCTGATTAAATCACGAAATTAATTGATCCAATTAACGTTTTAATTGAAATGTCTTCAATCACAGAAATGATAGTATCAATTAAAAAATTAATTGATCCAATTAAAAAATTAATAGGTACTATTAATTTTTGTGATTGATTTTTGTTTCAATTAAAAAATTTGTTGATTCAATTAAATTTTTAATTGAATATTTTTTAAAACTCAATTAAAATTTTAATTGGAAAATTTTTCGTGAAATTTTTTTCTGTGTAGTTAGAATTGACATGCATCGTTTGTTTATTTATACTAAAAATGGAAATTTCGTGTCCAACTAGACTTCGTAATATTGCACAGTAAAAGTTCAGTAACGCTGAGAAACTTCTTCGTACGTTGGAGAAAATACGTACTCGCTATTATTATATTTGCTTCAGTCCATTTACGCACCCATTGGGAGTTCTTAACCATTTTGCTGGTAATGGCCGTAAGTTCTATTTACCTCCACTGAGTTAATTTTGTTCATCAATAGTTAAATTTAACTAACTGTGAGTAAAATTTTGAACTACTCAATATTATGGAATTTACTTGTAGTTACGACGTAAAATTTTCTGAGTATAGCCCCCATATAAACGGACCCTCAGATTTGGCTTGCGGAGCCTCTAAGAGAAGCATATTTCATCTGGCCCGGCTGAAATTTGGTACATGGTGTTAGTACATGGTCTCTAACAACCGTGACAGAATTGGTTTATATCGGTCCATAATGATATATAGCCCCCATATAAACCGTTCTCCAGCAAAATTCATCCGATCCGGTTCAAATGTTGAACGTAGTGTTAGTATATGCACGCTCACAAAAAATCGCTTCTGTAACATATACTCCCAAACATATTTTGCTTCAAGCATATACATTTTTGGGTATTGCCCAAACATTTATATGTTTGATCTCTTCCAATATATAATATGTTTGAAAGCATATTGGTCTAAACAATATATGTTTGGGTAGTCTAAGTTCCATACATTTTGTATTTTTGCATCCAAATTCAATAATGTTGTCTTCCAAAAAACAATATGTTATTATGTGGACATATAATATGTTTGGAAGCATTTTGCACCCAAAAATATTATATGCTTAAAAAAATTCTCCCAAACAATATTGTGCTCAAAATTTTATTTATTTATTTATATATTTACAATCATAATGAATTATGAAAATAAACAGGTAATATAGGTGCTAACAACATAGGTTTTCGACGTGAATGCTCAAAATTTTGTTTCTGCCTAATTGTATATTCTCCCACATCTTTCTCACTTCCACGAGATTTTTTAGTTCTTAGCACCTTTTTCTGTAATACAAACATTGTAGAAGAAATTATTCAATTTTATGATTTTTTTATTTTAATTTTACCTTTTGCCGGCCGGGGATTCGAACAGCGGACCACACAGTTTGTAAGGATCCAAGAAGTAGCTGATCAATTGCCCAAGGAAAAATAAAATGTTAATTTTGTAATAACAAGCAACAACCACCAACTTAATTCAATATCGCTCCCTGTTAAATAGCGCTCCAAGCTACTAAACACATATATGTTTATAGGCTATTTCTAAATTAATATATGTTTGCATCCAAGCATATTATATTTACAAACATTTTATGTCCCAAACATAATATGTTCTAACATATTAACATATATGTCCCAAACATGTTATGCTAGTTTATGAACATTATATGCTTGCACTCAAAAATATTGTGTTTAAAAATTTGTGTTCCAAACATATAATGTTTATAGCCAAACATATGAAAAACAGTCTTTTTCAACCGTGTGGTATCTAACATCCATGCACAAATTGGTCCACATCGGTTCATAATTATATATAGCCCCCATATAAACCGATCCCCAGATTTGACCTCCGGAGCCTCTTGGAGGATCAAAATTCATCCGATCCGGTTCAAATTTGGAACGTGGTGTTAGTAAATGGCCGCTAACAACCATACCAAAATTGGTCCATATCGGTTCATAATCATGGTTGCCACACGAGCCAAAAATAATCTACCAACATTTTATTTCTATAGAAAATTTTGCTAAAATTTTATTTCGTTTTGTTTGTTATTGTTGGCTTCTCTTCAATCGTTATTGTTGTTTTTTTTTATCTCAGCTTAAAGCCATGCATTGACTAAACTACAAGTGTAGCTTAACCAACAGAGGAAAAGTATGCTTGTCAAATTTATTTGGGCAAAGCCCTATAGACTGCAAGATGGTTGGATGTACAGCTGTTTCGGAATTACCACATTCCTCATCAGCATCCTCTACTTGCAGCAAAACTATCAACCAATTATCAGAATAAATTCAGGTAATTCACTCAACCCAACGTGAACTACACTTGAACCTCCCGAAAAAGGGTTTGATAGTCGGCTACTGCCTAAACAAATTTGCCAGCATATCTCTTTTCCTTTGCCAAACTCAAATCATCGATTTGTATGTATTTGGCTGGGTTTGTTTTTGAGCGTGCTTCCTCTATCTTCATTCGTTTTGTTTGTTATTGTTGGCTTCTCTTCAATCGTTATTGTTGTTTTTTTTATCTCAGCTTAAAGCCATGCATTGACTAAACTACAAGTGTAGCTTAACCAACAGAGGAAAAGTATGCTTGTCAAATTTATTTGGGCAAAGCCCTATAGACTGCGACTATCAAACCCTTTTTCGGGAGGTTCAAGTGTAGTTCACGTTGGGTTGAGTGAATTACCCGAATTTATTCTGATAATTGGTTGATAGTTTTGCTGCAAGTAGAGGATGCTGATGAGGAATGTGGTAATTCCGAAACAGCTGTACATCCAACCATCTTGCAGTCTATAGGGCTTTGCCCAAATAAATTTGACAAGCATACTTTTCCTCTGTTGGTTAAGCTACACTTGTAGTTTAGTTAATGCATGGCTTTAAGCTGAGATAAAAAAAAACAACAACAATAAAATTTTATTTCTATAAAAAATTTTGTCAAAATTTCATTTCTATAGAAAATTTTGTCAAAACTTTATTTCTATAGAAAATTTTGTCAAAATTTTATTTTTATAGTAAATTTTGTCAAAAATTTTTTTTTATAGAAAATTTTGTCAAACTGAATTATAAACGTATTTAATCGGCCTTTTTATACCCTGCGCCACACTGTGGAACTGGGTATTATAAGTTAGTGCATATGTTTGCAACACCCAGAAGAAGACGAGATAGACACATGGTGTCTTTGGTAAATATGCTCAGGGTGGGTTCCTGAGTCGATATAGCCATGTCCGTCTGTCCGTGAACACATTTTTGTAATCAAAGTCTAGGTCGCAGTTTTAGTCCAATCGACTTCAAATTTGGCACAAGTATGTGTTTTGGCTTAGAATAGAACACTATTGATTTTGAAAGAAATCGGTTCAGATTTAGATATAGCTCCCATATATATATTTCACCCGATATCGACTTATATGGCCCCAGAAGTCAGAGTTTTACCCCAATTTGGTTGAAATTTTGCACTAGGAGTACAATTCGTAGTGTAGTAAAGTGTGACAAATTTTATTGAAATCGGTTTAGATTTAGATATAGCTCCCATATATATCGTTCGCCCGATTTACACCCATATGACCACAGTGGCTAATCTTTTACTCCGATTTAATTGAAATTTTGCACAGGGAGTAGAATTAGCATTGTAGCGTGCCAAATTTGGTTGAAATCGGTTCAGATTTAGATATAGCTCCCATATATAACTTTCGCCCGATTTACACTCATATGACCACAGAGGCCAATGTTTTGCTGCGATTTAGTTGAAATTTTGTACAGGGAGTAGAATTACCATTGCAGCTATTTTTGCCAAATTTGGTTGAAATCGGTTCAGATTTAGATATATCTCCCATATATAGCTTTCGCCCGATTTACACTCATATGACTACAGAGGCCAATTTTTAACTCCGATTTAGTTGAAATTTTGCACAGTCAGTACAATTAGCATTGTAGCTATTCTTGCCAAATTTTATTGAAATCGGTTCAGATTTAGATATAGCTCCCATATATATCGTTCGCCCGATTTACACTCATATGACCACAAGGCCAATTTTTGCTCCGATTTAGTTGACATTTTGCACAGGGAGTAGAATTAGCATTGTAGCTATGCGTGCCAAATTTGGTTGAAATCGGTTCAGATTTAGATATATCTCCCATATATAGCTTTCGCCCGATTTACACTCATATGTCCACAGAGCCCAATTTTTAACTCCGATTTAGTTGAAATTTTGCACAGGGAGTAGAATTAGCATTGTTGCTATGCGTGCCAAATTTGGTTGAAATCGGTTCAGATTTAGATTGAGCTCCCATATATATGTTTTTCTGATTTCGACAAAAATGGTCAAAATACCAACATTTTCCTTGTAAAATCGCCACTGCTTAGTCGAAAAGTTGTAAAAATGACTCTAATTTTCCTAAACTTCTAATACATATATATCGAGGGATAAATCATAAATAAACTTTTGCGAAGTTTCCTTAAAATTGCTTCAGATTTAAATGTTTCCCATATTTTTTACTAACATTGTGTTCCACCCTAGTGCATTAGCCGACTTAAATTTTGAGTCTATAGATTTTGTAGAAGTCTATCAAATTCTGTCCAGGGGCCAAATCACCGCAGTCGAAATCGAGTACTTCGTCTTCGTAATGTAGTTTACGCGGATCACCGCAGTCGTTATCGAATTGTTTCTACTCGAAGTTGAGCACGATAGGTAGCATGCTATCGAAAACGAAGTATGTAGTGATTTTTGAGCAGAAAAAAGGTAAACAAAAAGAAAAAAGTTGGTGAAAATGTAATTATTATTCCATTTTGGCAAAATACATTTAAGAAAATATAATATTACTTGCATTTAGGGAATCGGATGAAAGAAAGGAATGCTCAGTAGCCGCTTCAAAAAAAACCTATTTTTATACCCACCACCATAGAATGGTGACGGGGGTATAATAAGTTTGTCATTCCGTTTGTAACGCATCGAAATATCGATTTCCGACTATATAAAGTATATATATTCTTGATCAGGGAGAAATTCTAAGACGATATAACGATGTCCGTCTGTCCGTCTGTCTGTCTGTCTGTCTGTCTGTCTGTCTGTCTGTCTGTTGTAATCACGCTACAGACTTCAATAATGAAGCAATCGTGCTGAAATTTTGCACAAGCTCGTCTTTTGTCTGCAGGCAGGTCAAGTTCGAAGATGGGCTATATCGGTCCAGGTTTTGATATAGTCCCCATATAAACCGACCTCCCGATTTGGGGTCTTGGGCTTATAGAAATCGTAGTTTTTATCCAATTTGCCTGAAATTTGAAATCTGGAGGTATTTTATGACCATAAAGAGATGTGCCAAAAATGGTGAGTATCGGTCCACGTTTTAGTATAGCCCCCATATAGACCGATCTCCCGATTTTACTTCTTGGGCTTATAGAAACCGCAGTTTTTATTCAATTTACCTGAAATTTGAAATCTAGAGGTATTGTAGGACCACAAATACGTGTGCCAAAAATTGTGAGTATCGGTCCATATTTTGGTATAGCCCCCATATAGACCGATCTCCCGATTTTACTTCTTGGGCTTATAGAAAACGCAGTTTTTATTCAATTTATCCGAAATTGGAAATCTAGAGGTATTGTAGGACCACAAATATGTGTGCCAAAAATTGTGAGTATCGGTCCATATTTTGGTATAGCCCCCATATAGACCGATCTCCCGATTTTACTTCTTGGGCTTATAGAAAACGCAGTTTTTATTCAATTTATCCGAAATTGGAAATCTAGAGGTATTGTAGGACCACAAATATGTGTGCCAAAAATTGTGAGTATCGGTCCATATTTTGGTATAGCCCCCATATAGACCGATCTCCCGATTTTACTTCTTGGGCTTATAGAAACCGCAGTTTTTATTCAATTTACCTGAAATTGGAAATCTAGAGGTATTGTAGGACCACAAATACGTGTGCCAAAAATTGTGAGTATCGGTCCATATTTTGGTATAGCCCCCATATAGACCGATCTCCCGATTTTACTTCTTGGGCTTATAGAAAACGCAGTTTTTATTCAATTTATCCGAAATTGGAAATCTAGAGGTATTGTAGGACCACAAATATGTGTGCCAAAAATTGTGAGTATCGGTCCATATTTTGGTATAGCCCCCATATAGACCGATCTCCCGATTTTACTTCTTGGGCTTATAGAAACCGCAGTTTTTATTAAATTTACCTGAAATTGGAAATCTAGAGGTATTGTAGGACCACAAATACGTGTGCCAAAAATTGTGAGTATCGGTCCATATTATGGTATAGCCCCCATATAGACCGATCTCCCGATTTGGGGTCTTGGGCTTATAGAAACCGTAGTTTTTATCCAATTTGTCTGAAATTGGAAATCTAGAGGTATTTTAGGACCATAAAGGGGTGTGCCGAAAATGGTGAGTATCGATCCATATTTTGGTATAGCGCCCATATAGACCGATTTCCAATTTTACTTCTTGGGCTTCTAGAATCCGAAGTTTTTATCCTATTTGCCTGAAATTGGAAATCTAGAGGTATTTTCGGGTCACAAAGAGGTGTGCCGAAAATGGTGAGTATCGGTCCATATTTTAGTATAGCCCCCATAAGAACGATCTCCCGATTTAACTCCTTGGGTTTCTAGAAACCGTAGGTTTTATCTGATATGCCTGAAATTGTAAATATTCTGGTATTTTAGGCTCACAAAAACGTGTATCGGATTAAGTTTTTATCGGTCCACTTGGTAATGCCTCCATATAGACCGACTTGACTTCTTGAGGGTGTAGAAGGCGCACTGATCATGAAAATTGCTTGAAACTCAATGTAAAATTTCCAGATTTTACTTCTACAGATTTAAGATTTCAAATGAAGACGTTATTTTATAATTTTCTTGCACACTTACAAGAGATGTTAATGATTCCTCTAAACCTCAAACAAAAATGGTTCTTATAAATCCAGAATCTGATATAGTCCTCATAGGTGAAATCTTTAAATTTATCTTCGGGTTGTGTCCTCAAGTCCTCAAGCCCTCCTGAAATTTCAAAGGAAACCCTAATATTTGGTTCATGGTGGTGGGTATTTAAGATTCGGCCCGGCCGAACTTACTGCTGTATATACTTGTTTCAAGAACATATTTAAAAGCTTCTTTTGACATATGAAAACGTCTTTTAAATCTATGGATGTTAAAAACACAATTTACTCTTACTCTACTTCAGGCAATGCTAAAGGACTGCTTTTGTCACGAATATTTTTCCTTATAATTGCCACTTTGTACTCATCGTCTGAATCCGAAAACGAGGAAAAAAACACTTGGATTCATAATATATTTTTACACATATATTTTAACACACAAAAACAATATAAATATCTCAGAAATAACATAATTTGATAACAAAACATTATTTTGAAATTCTACTCTCTTTCAATTTCTTATTACCATATGTTTACAGCAATGTAAAAAAAAGTAGTAGACAAAATAAATTACGATCGAATGCGGTGATCCAAAAATTTAATGCGATCGAAATGTTTCTCTATACGAAACAGAACTCGATGACGAATGCGGTGATTTGGCCCCAGATCGAGTGATATTTAAATGCATGTATTTGGGACAAACCTTTATATATAGCCCCCAACACATTTGACGGATGTGATATGGTATCGAAACTTTAGATCTACAAAGTGGTGCAGGGTATTATATAGTCGGCCTCGTACGACTTTAGACTTTCCTTACTTGTTTTGTTTAATATATACTCCGTATGGACTAACTTTATATTTAGAAGACGGTGTTACGAATTTTTAAGATACCGTGCCATCGGCAAGTATTACCACAACCCAAGTAATTCTATTGTGGAAAACAGTCTTTAGTAGATTTCTACGCAATCCATGGTGGAGGGTACATAGGTTAGGTTAGGTGGCAGCCTGATGTATCAGGCTCACTTAGACTATTCAGTCCATTGTGATACCACATTGGTGAACTTCTCTCTTATCACTGAGTGCTGCCCGATTCCATGTTAAGCTCAATGACAAGGGACCTCCTTTTTATAGCCGAGTCCGAACGGCGTTCCACATTGCAGTGAACCCACTTAGAGAAGCTTTAAAACCCTCAGAAATGTCACCAGCATTACTGAGGTGGGATAATCCACCCCTGAAAAACTTTTTGGTGTTCGGTCGAAGCAGGAATCGAACCCACGACCTTGTGTATGCAAGGCGGGCATGCTAACCATTGCACCACGGTGGCTCATAAGATTTGGCCTGGCAGAACTTACGGCCATATATACTTGTTTTAATTTATTGCTTGTTCAAAATCAAAAATCTTAAAATCAGTTTAAATTTGTCCGAAATGTGTTACCTTTGGCACGAACTATGGCCTTCAAACGGCCAACAAAGCCATGACACGCTGTACGAAAGTGGATCTTCTGTATTTTGGCCCATTTCAGAGATGTTCGAAACTTTGGTACTTGTTTAGCGCCAACTTTACTCTCCAAAATGCTTCAAACGCAAAAGTCTAACGGATTGAGATCCGCAGATTTTGGTGGCCATTGTGCAGTAGTAATGTAGCGAGGAACCCCCTTTTATGCTTGGTTGAAGCGTGCTGAGACCAGTTAGAATGTCCATTGTGTGCGGCCGAAGTGTTTCTCTGCCCTGGGCTTCAATACCGGTCTTTAGGACATTTTCCAGATAATATTCAGTAATTATTTTAAACCCGCGACCGATGAATACGAGCGGGGACCTGCTGAAGTCAACTTAGATTTTATTATAATAAAACATCATCATCAGTTTAATTTAAATTTTCATTTCATTGTTTCATTTTTATTTAAAACTCTAAATTTCCAACCACATCAATCTTAAAGCAATACCGATTGAATCCATGTGGCAAAGTGAGCTACATTGGCAAATACATCAGGATAACGAGAACCACAGGCTCCAATGATAAAGTTGCTGACACCTATCAATTTATTATTGTATACAGCACCATTGCCAGCATCGCCATAACAGCTGCCCTCTTTCAAGGCATGGGCCATACAAATGTTGGAGTTATCTGCATCGCTATATGCATCTAAGCATGATTCTTCTGAATCCACAATAAAACTGATTGCATGAAGTTTAAAAGCCGATTCAGATTCCAATTGATCTCCCCAGCCGGCAACAATAACGGGTGAACCTACACCAGGTTCATCAGCGGATGTTGTGGCAATGGCAATACTTTTCACACGATCAGTCCAAGTCAAATCCGTTTTCAAAGTCAAAACAGCGAGATCATTTTTAAACCCGGAAAAATCAGGATGGATATGAATGTCGGATATGTAAACCAAAGAGCCGCCAGAGAATTGATTGGTACTACCGACACGGGCAGAAATCCGATCAACAGAGACCCTATTTATATAGAAAACAAAATAAAATTAAACTTTGATACTAACATAAATCCAGAGATTCACTTACGTTTCACCTTTTTGCTGGACACAATGGGCAGCAGTCAATAATGATTTGCTACCTATTATGGTAGCACCACATACATGACCACCATCCAAACGTACTGAAGCTACATAGGGGAAACCATCTTTAGTGGCTTCTGTACCACCCCAAATACGCGAAGCGGGTTGAGCTATTACGTCGCAGCCAAAGGTCCATAAACCCAAGACAAATAAAATGACAAAACGTGCAGATGTCATCGCTTTAATGTGTCAACTGAAAATGCCACCGTTTAATGGCTAACGTCATGTAAAATCCTAAATATATTCTTGCTAATTTATTGTCCATTCAAAAATATACTATAATACCTCGTGCTGATAAGATTTGGCCAATATTTTATATGTATGATTTTGTGGTGATTAGTAAAGACCTTAGCTGATACGTAAGGGTATTTAAGTTCGACAAACAATACTCGTTTTTTTTTCTCTCTCTATCAATCGATGATATCTTATCTTTGACCAAAACCACAAATATTTTTATTGGGGTTTCTTTAAATGCTGCAAAAAAAAATAGTTTCGTATTAAGAAACGTTTCTTTATATTATTTATTTAAGTATATTAAATGTATAGTTTATTTTAATAATCAAAAAATAATTCAGAAAAACCAAAAGAGGCTGAGTAATGTTGCACTGACAAAAATATTTACGTGATATTAAAGATTACGCAACCTCAATTATAGGATACGTAATTTACACAATATTAAGGGCAAATTTCTTTAAAATAATAAAATTTTTATTAAAACAAAAAATTTTTTTTTCATTAAATTTATGCGTCCCTTTGTTAAAGTTACATGTCTTTAAACTAAGTCAAATTTTCCTTAAAGTAAAGAAACACATTTTTGATTTAAAGAAATTGTCCTAAAATTAACTGAAATATTGAATCTTTAGATTTAACATAATATCGCTTCAAATATAGGCTAAGACTTATTTTGAGGATTTGGCATCTATGGTTTAAAAATTTTTTTGGAATTAAGAAAATATTTTTTACTTCGAAGTATCCGTCATAATTTGGATTTTTTAAACTGTACAGAAAAAAAGTGAATATGTGAATCAAATACAAGAATTGTGATTTCAATTATTTTCTATTTGATTTTCAGCTTAATACAAAAATCATGAATCTAATTACCCAAATTGTAAGGTCATTGTAAAATTAATTTCAAATAATGGGTCACTTGTATTGGGTAGAAAGGTACACTCAAAAAAAAGTGAACTCACTATTTCACTAAAGCCAATTTAACTATATTTTAGTTCATGAAATTATTATATTTGGAGAAAGTTTCATTTACTCTAATAATTTTTTGCGTACGTTAGTTAAATAAACTAAAAGACGGGAAAAAATTATACACAAATGAAGTAAAAAGTTTTACTAAATTCGTACTTCTCACAAAATAGTTCATTATTTCTTTAAATTTGTAAATTTTACTACAACAGCGTCCATCATGAACTTCGTATGTCACTAAAGACATTCTTGCAATTTTGAACTCCAATTTTTTCCTTCAAACTGCAAAATTTTCTTTAAAAAGTGAAAAAAATTATTTATGTCTAATAAATTTTCTTGAATTTGTCGAAAAATATTTACTTATTTTTGTGATATCGGCGTGATGTCAGCGCTTGTAATACTGTTTAGTTAAAAATTTCTAAAACTATTCAAAATTGTCTAAAATTAATCAAAAGTTTTCTTCCTGGTGGGTTCACTGTTTTTTCAGTGTACTCTGTTAGAAAAATATGTTTTTCATATGTTCCGATATAAACAAAATGTGTGTTTGGGCACAATTTTTAAACACAATATATTTAAGTGCAAACATGTAATGTTCCTAAACTAACACTAAATGTTTGGGACACATATGTTAATATGTTAGAATATATTATGTTTGGGACATGAATGTTTTATAAAAATAATATGTGTGAATGTAAACATATATAAATTTACAAATTTCGAGTACACATATATATGTTGTGATATTTTATTCAGAGAGCGGCAGAGAGAGAGAGAGAGAGTATAGAGAAAGAAATAGAGATGGAAACCGGGAGGGTTGCCGAAAGATATCAATATAACACAGCGAGAGAATGAAAAGAGAGCAATTTCTGTGAAACCGCTTGTATGTTGTTTCGGAGAACTGTTTTATGATAAGGCCAAAAATTTGATATGCTTAAGTCTAAATATTATTTAATTTGAATATTAGAATGAGTATTCGGAGTAAATTCGGAACCAAGAGAATAGACATTTGAAAAAAAAAACAGCGTGTGTTTTCGCCTTGAGAGCAGCATTTTATGTATGTGTGGACATGTGTTTTGTTTATCATTTTGGCATTATGAGCACAATTTTTTTTCTTGGTTCGTTAAAAGAAATAGGAACGTATGCTAACCATTGCTCCACGTGGCCAACAAATGTATGTTTCTGTTAAATAATGTTATGTTTGCATGGGCTTGTGGGCGCTGCAAGCTATGCTATATATATATATATATACACTGAAAAAAATATTGTCGTGAGGTCAAAGATTTCATGTCTTTAAAATACGAATACAAATTTTGCTTGGCATAGAAGACGCATTTTTCTAAAATAAAGTTATTTTCCTTGTCCAAAAGTCGATAAACTTTTCAATGAAGTCGTATTGTCCTTATAATTAAGTAATTTGACTTAAAAATGGGTATCTTAACATGAAAGAAAAAATTTATAGGCTAAGGTCAACTTGACTTTAATAATTCAGAAAAATTCTTTAAATTTAATGAAATTGTCTTTAAATTTGTTGTCTTTTTGCATCTTGACTACAAAGCAAAAAATCGTTCAAATATAGGACATGTTTTTCAAAACTTTATTTTAAAGAAGTTTTTTACTTCAAACATAGCATAATTTCTAATGGAAGTCGAGTCCTAATTTGGAAAATAAAGTTGCCGTTAACTCCTTTTTAAAGGACTTTGATAGCATATGAAGAAAAAAAGCTGAGAAAGCGAAAAATTAAAATTTGCTTCCTAGAAGCAAGTACACAAAACCTAACTTTAAAAGAGAATTGTGTCCTAAAAGTATCCTTACTTGTATTCTCCGCTTCTTTGGCTCGGAATCAATACCAAATTTTTTAAAGTAAAGACAAAATCTTTGAAACCGAGTATGCTTTTTTTTCAGTGTATATATATATATATATATATATATATATATATATATATATATATATATATATATATATATATATATATATATATATATATATAAATGTAACTTATAACGATAATTGTCTATTGGTGACTATAACAGCTACGTAGCCCAGTGATAGTGTGTTGGCTTACAAATTGCATGGTTCCCGGTTCGATTCTCCGTCCATGCGAAAGGTAAACTTAAAAAAAAATATAAAATTGAATAATTTCTTCAACATTATTTGTATTACAGAAATGAGCACAATCTTCTTGGGGAGAAAATTCTTCCAAGCATATACTATTTTTGGGCTCAAAATGCTTCCAAACATATAATATGTTCACATAAAACAAACATAATAATGTTTCGGCAATATCCAATAATATATGTGCTTCCTGCAAAATATGTTTGGAACATATGTTAGAGAAGCGATTTTTTTGAGGGTGTAATTCGAATATATCTTGACATTCAAATAAGACTGTAATCAATCCAAATACATTAGTACATAAAATATACGACGTTTTTAATTACGGTCGTAATTGAACTGAGTACAATGTTTATTATATTTTTTTGCCTAGGCCAATTTCCGTTGTAATTGATTTGATTGTGATGGTAATCAATCCATAGAATACTAATTATACCCTGCGCCACACTGTGGAACAGGGTATTATAAGTTAGTGCATATGTTTGCAACACCCAGAAGGAGACGAGATAGACATATGTTGTCTTTGGCAAAAATGCTCAGGGTGTTCTCCTGAGTCGATATAGCAATGTCCGTCTGTCCGTGAACACATTTTTGTAATCAAAGTCTAGGTCGCAGTTTTAGTCCAATCGACTTCAAATTTGGTACAAGAATGTGTTTTGGCTCAGAATAGAACCCTATTGATTTTGCAAGAAATCGGTTCAGATTTACATATAGCTCCCATATATATATATATTTCGCCCGATATGGACTTATATGGCCCCAGAAGCCAGAGTTTTACCCTAATTTGCTTAAAGTTTAGCACAAGAGGAACAATTAGTACTACACTGTTAGAAAAATATGTTTTTCATATGTTCCGATATAAACAAAATGTGTTTCGGGCACGATTTTAAACCACAATATATTTAAGTGCGAACATGTAATGTTCCTGAACTAACACTAAATGTTTGGGACGTCTATGTTAATATGTTAGAATATATTATGTCTGGGGCATGAATGTTTCATAAAAATCATATGTGTGAATACAAACATACATAAATTTACAAATTTCGACTAAACATACATATGTTGTGATATTTTATTCAAAGCGACAGAGAGAGTATAGAGAGAAATAGTGATGGAAACCGGGAGAGTTGACGAAAGATATCAATATAACACAGCAAAAGAGTCAAAAGAGAACAATTTCTGTGAAACCGCTTGTATGTTGTTTCGGAAAACTGTTTTATGATAAGGCCAAAAATTTGATATGTTTAAGTCTAAATATTATTTAATTTGAATAAAGAGAATATACATTCGGAACCAAGAGAATAGACATTTGAAAAACAAACAGCTTATGTTTTCGCCTTGAGAGCAGCATTTTATGTATGTGGACATGTGTTTTGTTTATCATTTTGGCATTATGGGCACAATTTTTTTCTTGGTTCGTTAAAAGAAATCAGGGGTCTTCATAAAAATAACGAAAGGCCACTATACTCTTTTTAGAGTTGGGACAGTAAACTGAAATAAGGAGGAAATAGTGAAAAATTACACAGTAAAATGTAAAAAACAAACTTTAGTTCCTCTTTATTAAAAAGTAGTCCACGAGGAGTTGACGGACACCATCAAATATAAAAGCGGGCATTAAGTTCGAGTTTTACAGCTAAAACAATTTAAAAAGTTTATTTTCTTTAAAATGAATTATTAAAGAAAAATAAAAGGAATTTTAGAGCGATGGTGTTAAATGCTAGTAAAAAACTGTTCACGCCTAAATAAATTTATGTTTATATTATAAAATTATTTATGTATGTTTTTACTCGACTCCACGTCCTTCTATTGTGAGAGTTTTTGAATTCCTTCCAAATTTTAAAGTTTTGTACAAAAACAGTTTTTTATTACAAGATTGTTATTTTTGCAATAAAAAATAATATTTTATCCAAAAATCAGTCAATTTCGTTTATATCAAGCACTGTTACTGACTATAAATCTTTAATAACGCACATTTCGAAGTTTCATTTAAAAAAAAAATTAATATAGTATAAATATAAATGTGTAAATTAAAAAAAAAAAAAAAAAAAATGTTCGGTCGGAGCAGGGATTGAACCCACGACCCTTTGCATGCAAGGCAGACATGCTAACCACTGCTCCACGTGGCAAACAAATGTATGTTTCTGTTAAATAATGTTATGTTTGCATAGGCTCGTGGGCGCTGCAAACTATGCTATATAAATGTAACTTAAAACGATAATTATCTACTGGTGACTATAACAGCTACGTAGCCCAGTGGATAGTGTGTTGGCTTACAAACTGTATGGTCCTCGGTTCGATTCTCCGTGCAGGCGAAAGGTAAAATTTAAAAAATTTATAAAAGTGAATAATTTCTTCAACATTATTTGTATTACAGAGAAAGGTGCCAATAACTAAAAAATTCGTGGAAGTGAAAATTACGAGTATGTTAGGGAATGAGCACAATCGTGTTTGGGAAAAATTCTTCCAAGCATATAATATTTTTGGCTCAAAATGCTTCCAAACATATAATATGTTCACATAAAACAAACATATTAATGTTTCGGCAGTATGCAATAATATATGTGCTTCCTGCAAAATATGTTTGGAACATATGTTAAAGAAGCGATTTTTTTTGAGGGTGTATAGTCAAGTGTGCCAAATTTTATTGAAATCGCCCGATTTACACTCATATGACCACAGTGGCCAATTTTTGCTCCGAATTAGTTGAAATTTTGCACAGGGAGTAGAATTAGCATTGTAGCTATGCGTGCCAAATTTGGCTGAAATCGGTTCAGATTTAGATATAGCTCCCATATATAACTTTCGCCCGATTTACACTCATATCACCATAGAGGCCAATTTTTGCTCCGATTTAGTTGAAATTTTGCACAGGGAGTAGAATTAGCATTGTAGCTATGCGTGCCAAATTTTGTTGAAATCGGTTCAGATTTAGATATAGCTCCCATATATAGCTTTCGCCCGATTTACACTCATATCACCACAGAGGCCATTTTTTGCTCCGATTTAGTTGAAATTTTGCACAGGGAGTAGAATTAGCATTGTAGCTATGCGTGCCAAATTTGGTTGAAATCGGTTCAGATTTAGATATATCCCCAATATATAGCTTTCGTCCGATTTACACTCATATGAATACATAGGCCAATTTTTTACTCCGATTTAATTGAAATTTTGCACAGGGAGTAGAATTAGTATTGTAGCTATGCGTGCCAAATTTGGTTGAAATCGGCTCAGATTTAGATATAGCTCTCATATATAGCTTTCGCCCGATTTACACTCATATGACCACAGAGGCCATTTTTTTGCTCCGATTTAATTGAAATTTTGCACAGGGAATAGAATTAGCATTGTAGCTATGCGTGCCAAATTTGGTTGAAATCGGTTCAGATTTAAATATAGCTCCCATATATATGTTTTCCTGATTTCGACAAAAATGGTCAAAATACCAACATTTTCCTTGTAAAATCGCCACTGCTTAGTCGAAAAGTTGTAAAAATTAATCTAATTTTCCTAAATTTCTAATACATATATATCAAGTGATAAATCATAAATAAACTTTTGCGAAGTTTCCTTAAAATTGCTTCAGATTTAAATGTTTCCCATATTTATACCCTTCACCACTACTGTGGTACAGGGTATAATAAGTTTGTGTATTTGTATGTAACGCCAAGAAGGAAAAGTCTGAGACCATCGTTTAGTATACCGATCGTCTTAGAATTAAATTCTGAGTCGATTTAACGATGTCCGTCCGTCTGTCTGTCTGTTAGTGTATTTTTGTGTGGAAACTACAGCTCGCAGTTTTAGTCCGATTGTCCTAAAATTTGGTACAGGGTCCTGTTTCGGCTCAAAGACGATCCCTATTGACTTTGGAAAAAATCGGTTCAGATTTAGATATAGCTGCCATATATATTTTTCACCGATCTGGTCATAATTGGCGTGTATATCAACCGATCTTCCTCAAATTCCGTACATCTGAATATTTTATGAGTCTCGAAAAACTTGCAAAATATCAGCCAAATCGGTTCAGATTTAGATATAGCTCCCATATATAGCTTTCGCCCGATTTACACTCATATGACCACAATGGCCAATCTTTTACTCCGATTTAATTGAAATCTTGCACAGGGAATAGAATTAGCATTGTAGCTATGCGTGCCAAATTTGGTTGAAATCGGTTCAGATTTAGATATAGCTCCCATATATAGCTTTCGCCCGATTTACACTCATATGAACACAGAGGCCAATTTTTAACTCCGATTTAGTTGAAATTTTGCACAGGGAGTAGAATTATCATTGTAGCTATGCGTGCCAAATTTGGTTGAAATCGGTTCTGATTTAGATATATCTCCCATATATAGTTTTCGCCCGATTTACACTCATATGACTACAGTGGCCAATCTTTTACTCCGATTTAATTGAAATTTTGCACAGGGAGTAGAATTATCATTGTAGCTATGCGTGCCAAATTTGGTTGAAATCGGTTCTGATTTAGATATAGCTCTCATATATATGTTTTTCTTATTTCGACAAAAAATGACCAAAATTCCAACATTTTCCTTGTAAAATCGCCACTGCTTAGTCGAAAAGTTGTAAAAATGATTCTAATTTTCCTAAACTTCTAATACATATATATCGAGCGAAAAATCATAAATAAACTTTTGCGAAGTTTCCTTAAAATTGCTTCAGATTTAAATGTTTCCCTTATTTTTATACCCACCACCATAGAATGGTGACGGGGGTATAATAAGTTTGTCATTCCGTTTGTAACACATCGAAATATCGATTTCCGACTATATAAAGTATATATATTCTTGATCAGGGAGAAATTCTAAGACGATATAACGATGTTCGTCTGTCCGTATGTCTGTCTGTCTGTCTGTTGTAATCACGCTACAGTCTTCAATAATAAAGCAATCATGCTGAAATTTTGCACAAACTCGTCTTTTGTCTGCAGGCAGGTCAAGTTCGAAGATGGGCTATATCGGTCCAGGTTTTTATATAGCCCCCTTATAAACCGACCTCCCGATTTGGGGTCTTGGCCTTATAGAAATCGTAGTTTTTATCCAATTTGCCAGAAATTTGAAATCTAGAGGTATTTTATGACCACAAAGAGGTGTGCTAAAAATGGTGAGTATCGGTCCATATTTTGGTATAGCCCCCATATAGACCGATCCCCCGATTCTACTTCTTGGGCTTATAGAGTTTTTATTCAATTTGCCTGAAATTGGAAATCTAGAAGTATTGTAGGACCACAAATACGTGTGCCAAAAATTGTGAGTATCGGTCCATTTTGGTATAGGCCCCATATAGACCGATCTCCCGATTTTACTTCTTGGGCTTATAGAAACCGTAGTTTTTATTCAATTTACCTGAAATTGGAAAACTAGAGGTATTGTAGGACCACAAATACGTGTGCCAAAAATTGTGAGTATCGGTCCATGTTTTGGTATGGTCCCCATATAAAACGACCTCCCGATTTGGTGTCTTGGGCTTATAGAAACCGTAGTTTTTATCCAATTTACCTGAAATTGAAAATCTAGAGGTATTTTCGTGTCATAAAGAGGTGTGCCGAAGACGGTGAGCATCGGTCCACATTTTAGTATAGCCCCCATAAGAACGATTGCCCGATTTAACTCCTTAGGTTTGTAGAAACCGTAGTTCTTATCCGATTTGCCTGAAATTGTAAATATTCTGGTATTTAAGGCTCACAAAAACGTGTATCGGATTAAGTTTTTATCGGTCCATTTGGTAATGCCTCCATATAGGCATTAGCGTAGCTAGACAATTTTGCTAGGGGTGGGGGGGTCTATAGCCCCCCTAGCTAAAACTTTATAGACTGAACTTATAGGTTCAACTAATGTTTAATTTCATAAAATTGAATAAAAAAATAGACATCAAAATAACTCGACAAACAATTTATAATAAAGCAACTAAAAGTACCCTACGGGAAATTGGTGCAAATTGCCACTGACGGACCTATCACAGAACTGGTACCTTTGCTCCAGTTGCAATTTTCACATTTAGTGAAATAAAATTATTAGAATAACCTCTTGTTAGACATATTTCAAAAGTTTTTTTTTTCATTTTGGGTTCGATTAGGAGCCCAAATTGAAAGAGATTTCTAAGAGTTTGTCCGAGACTGGTTCCTGAGGACCTGTTTATGGGTTGCTCCTGCTAAAGTGTAAGTTTACTCCGTCAATGACAAACCCATGTTAAAGTGTACGGTGCCTTCCATACGTTTTGATCAGAACTGGGACTGGTCCATACACACCAGGGACTAGTCCTGTACCAGTTCTACCCACTTCCCGTAGGGTAGTTCCACACTTTTCCCAGCAAAAAATTGGGAGTTGTTCTAAAGGCACAACTTTAAAAGCACTTCCAAGAATGTCTTCACAAAGAAGTTAACTATTTTAACTACATAGGAAGTTTTTTTACTTCATTTTTTTATATTTTAATGCGTAATTTTTTGTTTTCTTTTTTCAAATAGTTTAAAAAAAGAGTAAGAATAAATAAAATGGTACAAATTATGCAAATTTTGCCACAAAAATGCTAAATCCATTATAGAAAAATCGATAATATTTGAAAATGTTCGAGGGAAAACGTTTCAAACAAGCGTTAGAATGCGTTAAAAAAGTATAAAAATTATTTATTTGGGAAAATATCACAAAATTTTTAATTCACATTCAAAACACTGAATTCGGATCACACCTTAAGAAGTGATGTAAATTCATTGCAACGGCTGTTGAAACGGTGGACATTCGTTCTATGACAAGTTCATATTACATTCATCGCTTCTCCGCCAATTTTGTACCACTTCCAGACCCAAAAAGAACATTTTCACTCTTTTTTGGCGACGCTTTTTTTGCAGCATTGCCAAAATATTAATTTATGAAAGAATATTTTTAATATCAATTACTATTTTTTATTCAACTAAATCATAAGTTCAACCACAGTTTTATTTCATAAATATTAGACTTCTACACGGATGAAAAAGACTGTTTTTCATATGTTTGGCTATAAACATTATATGTTTGGAACACAAATTTTTAAACACAATATTTTTGAGTGCAAGCATATAATGTTCATAAACTAGCATAACATGTTTGGGACATATATGTTAATATGTTAGAACATATTATGTTTGGAACATAAAATGTTTGTAAATATAATATGCTTGGATGCAAACATATATTAATTTAGAAATAACCTATAAACATATATGTGTTTAGTAGCTTGGAGCGCTATTTAACAGGGAGCGATATTGAATTAAGTTGGTGGTTGTTGCTTGTTATTACAAAAATTAACATTTTATTTTTCCTTTGGCAATTGATCAGCTACTTCTTTGATCCTTACAAACTGTGTGGTCCGCTGTTCGAATCCCCGTCCGGCAAAAGGTAAAATTAAAATAAAAAAAATCATACAATTGAATAATTTCTTCTACAATGTTTGTATTACAGAAAAAGGTGCTAAGAACTAAAAAATCTCGTGGAAGTGAGAAAGATGTGGGGGAATATACAATTGGGCAGAAACAAAATTTTGAGCATTCAGGTCGAAAACCTATGTTGTTAGCACCTATATTACCTGTTTATTTTCATAATTCATTATGATTGTAAATATATAAATAAATAAATAAAATTTTGAGCACAATATTTTTTTTAAGCATATAATATTTTTGGGTGCAAAATGCTTCCAAACATATTATATGTTCACATAATAACATATTGTTTTTTAGATGACAACATTATTGAATTTGGATGCAAAAATACAAAATGTTTGGAACTTAGACTACCCAAACATATATTGTTTAGACCAATATGCTTTCAAACATATTATATATTGGAAGAGATCAAACATATAAATGTTTGGGCAATACCCAAAAATATATATGCTTGAAGCAAAATATGTTTGGGAGTATATGTTACAGAAGCGATTTTTTGTGAGCGTGTACCACAAACCAAGTAATTCGATTGTGCATGAAAGTCTTTAGTGGAACTTTGTGCGCAGTACGAGTATATACATGTTTAATTTTTATAAAAATGTAAAATTGTAAATAGGTTTTCAAATTCTGCGGGGGGGGCTAAAATTTTTCTGGGGGGTCTAAGCCCCCTCCCCAGAGGCCTTCCTACGCTTATGCATATAGGCCGATTTCACTTCTATAGAGGACGCACTGATCATGAAAATTGCGTGAAACTCAATGTAAAATTTCCAGATTTTACTTCTCGGGGGAAAATCTACAGATTTAAGATATCAGATCAAGACGTTATTTTGTACACACAGGAGATGCTAATGATTCCTCTAAAACTCAAAACAAAAATGGTTCTTATGAATCCAGAATCTGATATAGTCTTCATAGGTAAAATCTTTAAATTAATCTTCGTGAAGTGTTCTGGTTGAACTGATCTGCTTTATCTGTCCTCAAACCCCCCTGAAATTTCAAAGGAAACCCTATTATTTGATTCATGGTGGTGGATATTTAAGATTCGGCCCGGCCGAACTTACTGCTGTATATACTTGTTTTTACTAACATTGTGTTCCACCCTAGTGCATTAGCCGACTTATATTTTGAGTCTATATAATTCTGTTCAGATCGAGTGATATTTAAATGTATGTATTTGGAGAAACCTTTATATATAGCATCCAACACATTTGACGGATGTGATATGGTATCGAAAATTAAGATCTACAAAGTGATGCAGGGTATAATATAGTCGGCCCCGCCCGACTTTAGACTTTCCTTACTTGTTTTCATTATAATTTCGGTTTATTTTTAACCGGCGGTATGGTTGCAAATGTTTTGAACAGTACTGTATGTCTGGCACATGAAAGTGGTACCCCAAAAATTTGAAATGTTTTTAAGTCTAAACATTATCGGGTTTACACATTCAATTGTGCATTCTTCTTGTGATCGACATTTGCCGACCCGGAAAAAGTAATAAAATAGAAGAGGAGTGTATAGTATAAAGTATTCACTAAGATTTTTTTCTTGATTATGTATATAAACTGTGCTACAACACTTCCAACACCCTACGGGAAATTGGTGCAAATTGCTACTGACGGACATATCACAAGACTGGTACCGGTGCTCCAGTTTGTCGCAACCCTACGGGAAAATGGTACAAATTGCCACTGACGGATACATCACAGGACTAGTACCGGTGCTCCAGTTTGTCGCAATTTTTCAATAGTCATAATTTATTGATTTCCATACTCGCTTGAAAATACGATTATCATAATAACCCATTGTTCAACATAGTTCGAAAGTTCTTCACTTCTAATGCGATTCTTTTCAAAAAGGAAACAGATTCCCAATAGTTTGTCCGAGATTGGTTCATGAGTACCTGTCTATGGGGTGCTCCTACTAAATTGTCCCAGGACATGTCCTCTGGAATGAGTCCAAGTCGTATCCTAAAGGGTAAATTTACCCCGTCAATGACAAACCCATGTTAAAGTGACCGGTCCTTTCCATACGAGAACTGGGACTGGTCCATACACACCAGGGACTAGTCCTGTACCAGTCCTGTGGATGATCCATTTCCCTTTGGGTAACATTCACAAGTATTCAATAAAATTTTCCATAAGACTTCAATTTATAATTGGCACATAAAATAGTCGGCTTTCACACAATTTCTATTGATTATTATAATCTTTATGGTGGTTTTCTTTTTTTCTATGAAATATACTAACCTCTTGAAATAGTTGCGCAATTTAATTCCCAATATTTCTTCATTTAATTATTTCGGAATTTATTTTTGAAGAACTCTTTTGTTTTTTGTACAGAAATACAATCCTTATGCTATAACACTGTTGATCCAATCATTATAAAAAGATACTTTAGTAGAGACATCAGGGTATTTAGTTCCACATGTACCAAATGAGAAACTGCCAACACCAATTAGTTTTCCTCCGCTTACCACTCCAGTACCATAATCACCACGGCAAATGCCAACATTATCAGGATGTTTTAAACATAATACCGAGTCATAGCCATAACCGGCCTGGAGTTCACATTCAGGGGCACTGAGTACAGACAAAGTGGCATGTTGTAATTTATAAGGGGATGAACCAGTTTCCATGAGACCCCAACCGGTCACAGTTACAGGGGTGCCTTCTTCATAAACATCTTCGGCGGAGGCCAAAGTCACTTTATTGACTTTCTCATTGAATTCCAAAGGTTCAGCCAGAGCGACTATGGCAACGTCATGTAAGAAATTTCCATAGGAAGGATGAATAACCACGGATTTGCAGGAAACAATTTGACCACCGGCAAATTGGTTAATACTTCCGACACGAACGGACACACGAGATGGAGCAACACTAAATGAAATTGGGTAGTAGTCCAAAAATTTTAAAACTGTGTTTCGAAATCAAAAAAACAAATCTCACTTACGAGGTTGCTGCCACTTCCGAAACACAATGACCGGCTGTAATAACATAGTTCTCCGATATAATGGATCCACCACAAACATGGGCATCATCGACCCTTATGGATACGCTGTGTGGAAATTGAGCTGTTTCTGCATCATTGCCACCCAAAATTCTTGATGTAGGACCTGCTTGTGTGACCGCGGCGGTCATCACAAGGCCAATTAGGGCAAATGAGATTAGACGTGTTCCAGCCATGACGTTTCGAATCGAACTAATTTTGTTTGTAAATTATTTCGCTGACATGAATTTTTCAAATAATGAATTGGCCATATAATCGTCGTATAGTGGACATACTTGATCTAATCAATAGAGATTAGTGGTCATGATAAGGCTATATGGAGTTGATAATAACAAACTTTATAACCGGTAGTATTACTATTGCACTGAAAGAGGTGTTTCCACTATGGTTACGTAGCCGTAAATATTATTGAAAAAAATGTTTGTTTTTTCGATCCGAAAGTGGTGCAAAAGCGGATCATAAGTAATTACTTTCACAAGGACTTGAGATATCTCTATATGGGCCAAACAAATGGGTCTAATCGAGATGTCCGTCTTTATGGGGTGCTATATTATAACATAGACTGATATACACCATCTTCGGCACACCGACTTGAGGACCTCAAATACCTCTAGATTTCATGCAAATCGAATAAAATGTATGAGGTCTACATGTCCAAGAAATAAAAAGGGAGATCGATATATAGTGGGCTAAATGAAAAACATACCTAATGTTGCCTTAATCTCACAATATTCGGTCACATAACGATCTTGCAATATAAGTTGGCGCACAGCATCAATAGTTTCCGGAACAACAACGGATTTTGGACAACCTTCACGAAATTCGTCTTGGAGTGAAGTATGATCTCTATTGAATTCACCAAATCAGCGATAAATACTGATGGTCCTTGATGGACCTACATTGCCAAAAATTGAATTAAATTCATCAATGCACTCCTTTTGAGTTAATACACTTAGGTTAGGTTAGGTGGCAGCCCGATGTATCAGGTTCACTTAGACTATTCAGTCCATTGTGATACCACATTGTCAATGTCACCAGCATTACTGAGGTGGGATAATCCACCGCTGAAAAACTTTTTGGTGTTCGGTCGAAGCAGGAATCGAACCCACGACCTTGTGTATGCAAGGCGGGCATGCTAACCATTACACCACGGTGGCTCCCACTTAATACACTTGGAAAGTTGTAAAAAATAATTGCTCGAAAATGTCCACGATTTAATTCCATTTTTTTTTTGAGCGAGATGAATTTTTTTAAGTAGTTGTACACAACACCAACAAAGCTCGTATGTCAAAACTTGTAACTTCAAAAATGTCAACCTTTACAACAGAACTGTCAGTTGGCAGATTGAAATACTAGAGTTTTTCAGACAGACAAACATCGTTAGATCATCTTAAAACTTCTGTCTGATCAAGAAGAATATATATAATTTATATAGTCGGATTTTGATATTTCCATGTGTTACAAAGGAAATTGCAAACTTATCATACTCCCTCAACATCATATGCCGGTAGGTAAAAAAAACTGCCCAAAAGCACCATCGTTTTATAATTATGGTGTATTTTTTGAAAATGATCCGTCATTTTCAAAAGGTTCACTAGTAAAAAAAGTTTCATTTCATTTCATTTAATTTATTTTCCAATACAGTAAGCCTTCGTGGCCAATAAATCGTATTGTTCTTAAAAATAGTAATACATTAATAGTAATTGTAAAGTTATCAATACTAATCATTAATACTTAAATTACCCTACAATGCCTATCACTCCACCATCCTCACTTTGGCCAAAGTCACATAGAAAACTAATATTAATAACAGTAAACTAAACTAGCACCTACCATTGGTAAATAACAGCCGACATTAAACATATTCATTCAAACTAGTCAGTAGCAAGTTCCTAAATCGATTCTCAGGAAGCCCAAAATCCCTTACTGATACAGGAAGATTGTTCCAAACCCTAGCAGTAGTAACAATAAACCCCCTCTCAAAAAGGGAACAATTTATTCGTGGTATAATTATCTGTGGATTTCTCACCGATCTGGAAAAAACAAAACCCTGAAGAAGTTCATGTAGCAACCCATTTCTTTTCATCCGCAGTATTAACGAAATTAGTCATTCAAACTGAACCAATAAATCAGTTTCATATGAATGAACATTTTCCTTAATGTATTGAAATTTTCATTTAATAGGGTAACATTTCATATTATTGATATGAATAGTTTTAATGGCTTAATGAAAAATATCGTTAGTTCAATTTTCATTAAATATTTTTGTGTGTACGAAACAATTTCATAAAACGTACGATTTTCATCAAAAGTACGGAACTTATTCATAAAACGATCAATATAGTTTCTTAGAAGGCCCATAACATTTTTTTTTCATGAATCAATCACGATATTAATTGATGCAATTAATCTTTAATTGATATTTCTTCTTCAATAAAAAATATAATTGATTTTTTTTAATTCAATTAATGTTTTAATTGTATCAGTTATTTATTTATTTATTTATACACACACAAAAGTGAACCCTCTATTTCACGAAAAACAATTTAACTTTATTTTAGTTCATGAAAAAAATTAATTAATTATATTTGGAGAAAGTTTCCTTTACTCTAATAATTTCAGTTAAATAACTAAAAAACGGGACAAACTTGTACAAAAACAAGTAAGGAAAGTCTAAAGTCGGGCGGGGTCGACTATATTATACCATGCACCACTTTGTACATCGATACCATATCACATCCGTCGAATGTGTTGGGTGTTATATATAAAGGTTTGTCCCAAATACATACATTTAAATATCACTCGATTTGGACAGAATTTTATAGACTTATTTATTTATTTATTTATACACACACAAAAGTGAACCCTCTATTTCACGAAAAACAATTTAACTTTATTTTAGTTCATGAAAAAAATTAATTAATTATATTTGGAGAAAGTTTCCTTTACTCTAATAATTTCAGTTAAATAACTAAAAAACGGGACAAACTTGTACAAAAACAAGTAAGGAAAGTCTAAAGTCGGGCGGGGTCGACTATATTATACCATGCACCACTTTGTACATCGATACCATATCACATCCGTCGAATGTGTTGGGTGTTATATATAAAGGTTTGTCCCAAATACATACATTTAAATATCACTCGATTTGGACAGAATTTTATAGACTTCTGCAAAATCTATAGACTCAAAATTTAAGTCGGCTAATGCATTAGGGTGGAACACAATGTTAATAAAAAACAAGTATATAAGGCCGCAAGTTCGGCCAGGCCGAATCTTATGTACCCTTATGTAGAAACTTCTACGAAAGACTATCATCCACAATCGAATTACTTGGGATGTGGTATCTTAAAGCTTCTTAACATCGTTTTCTAAATTGTGATTTAGTCCATACATGGTATATATTAGACAAAAAAGTTATGTATAGTTAAGTCTACAAATAATTACGAATCGATATGGACTTTTTGTACGTAGAGAGCCAGAATTGAAATATGGGGGTCGCTTATATGGGGGCTATATACAATTATGAACTTGATATGGACCATTTTTTGTGTGATTGGGGATCGATTTATCTGAGGGCCATATATAACTACAGACCGATAAGGACCTAGTTAGGCATGGTTGTTAACGACTATATACTAGCACAATGTACCAAATTTCAACTCACTCGGATTAAATTTGCTCCTCCAAGAAGTTCCAAAACCAAATCTCGGGATCGGTTTATATGGGGCTATGCACGATTATGGACTGATATGGACCATTTTTGGCATGGTTGTTAAATATCATATACTACAACCACGTACCAAATTTCAAGCAGATCGGTTGAATTTTGCTTCTCCAAAAGGCACCGGAGGTCAAATCTGGGGATCGGTTTATATGGGAGCTATATATAATTATGGACTGATATGAACCAATTCCTGCATGGTTGTTGGATACCATATACCAACATCACGTACCAAATTCCAACCGAATGGGAAGAATTTTGCCCTCCCAAGGGGCTCTGGGGGTCAAATCTGGGGATCGGTTTATATGGGGCCTATATATAATTATGGACCGATATCGACCAATTTTTGCATGGGAGTTTGAGGTCATATATTAACACCACGTACCAAATTTCAACTGAATCAGATGAATTTTGGTCTTCTAATGGGTTCCGGAGGTCAAATCTGGTGATCGGTTTATATGGGGGCTATATAATTATGAACCGATTTGGACCAATTTTTGCATGGTTGTTAGAGACCATATACTAACATCACGTACCAAATTTCAGCCGGATCGGATGAAATTTGCTTCTCTTAGAGGCCTCGCAAGCCAAATCGGAGGATCGGTTTATATGGGGGCTATATATAATTATGGACCGATGTGGACCAATTTTTGCATGGTTGTTAGAGACCATATACTAACACCATGTACCAAATTTCAGCCGGATCGGATGAAATTTAATTCTCTTAGAGGCCTCGCAAGCCAAATCGGGGGATCGGTTTATATGGGGGCTATATATAATTATTGACCGATGTGGACCAATTTTTGCATGGTTGTTAGAGACCATATACTAACACCATGTACCAAATTTCAGCCGGATCGGATGAAATTTGCTTCTCTTAGGGGCCTCGCAAACCAAATCGGGGGATCGGTTTATATGGGGGCTATATATAATTATGGACCGATGTGGACCAATTTTTGCATGGTTGTTAGAGACCATATACTAACACCATGTACCAAATTTCAGCCGGATCGGATGAAATTTAATTCTCTTAGAGGCCTCGCAAGCCAAATCGGGGGATCGGTTTATATGGGGGCTATATATAATTATGGACCGATGTGGACCAATTTTTGCATGGTTGTTAGAGACCATATACTAACACCATGTACCAAATTTCAGCCGGATCGGATGAAATGTGCTTCTCTTAGGGGCCTCGCAAACCAAATCGGGGGATCGGTTTATATGGGGGCTATATATAATTATGGACCGATGTGGACCAATTTTTGCGTGGTTGTTAGAGACCATATACTTACACCATGTACCAAAATTCAGCCGGATCGGATGAAATTTGCTTCTCTTAGAGGCTTCGCAAGCCAAATTTTGGGGTCCGTTTATATGGGGGCTATACGTAAAAGTGGACCGATATGGCCCATTTGCAATACCATCCAACCTACATCAATAACAACTACTTGTGCCAAGTTTCAAGTCGATAGCTTGTTTCGTTCGGAAGTTAGCGTGATTTCAACAGACGGACGGACGGACGGACGGACGGACGGACGGACGGACGGACGGACGGACATGCTCAGATCGACTCAGAATTTCACCACGACCCAGAATATATATACTTTATGGGGTCTTAGAGCAATATTTCGATGTGTTACAAACGGAATGACAAAGTTAATATACCCCCCATCCTATGGTGGTGGGTATAACAAGTAAGTAAAGTAGAAAGTCGGGCGGGGCCGACTATATCATAGCCTAAACCACCATTATAGAATTAGTAATCATAAGCATTTGTGGGGTAACATATAGGTCGGGGAAATAAACTGCAGTTGCATATTTAAGAAAATTAAGGGGTACATGTCTATGGGTGCTTTGTGTCAATCTGACTATAGCTCATAGTCAATGTTGCCAGGGAAAGTGTTCGGTTTACACTACAAGGACAAAAAAAGTTCCCTACTTTCCCATACATTCCCAAACAATTTCCCCTACTATATTTTTCGTTAAATTTAAAAAATTTTACAAAACAAAAATGGTTCTAAGTACTTTATTATCTTAAAACATGAATATGCAACGTATATAACTTAGAATATAAATTTGTATTGCCACCACGGTTTCCACAGTTGGTAGAATTCTACCCAAATTAGTAATCTTTTTTGTTAAATCTCTATAAAAAAATAAAATTTTGGAAAAAGTTTCTATAAACAAATTTTTGTGAGGAATTTTTCTATAGAAATAAAATTTTGACAATAAATTCTATAGAAATAAAATGTTGAGAAAAAATTCCACAAAAATAAAATTTTGAGAAAATTTTTTATAGAAATAATATTTAGAAAAAAATTCTATAGAAATACAATTTTGACAAAATGTTCTATAGAAATAAAATGTTGACAAAATTTTCTACAGGAAAAAAGTTTACCACACATTGTTAAAGATCAAGCCTTGCCGGCTTCTAATTTCCTCCTCTAGAGCCACCAAAATGGAAAAATTATTACAAATTGTGTTGAGTGAAAATGTCCTACATTGTGGCCCTACCTCCCTACAAGACGCTAAATATTAGAATAAACCCCTACATATAGGGAATTTTCCCTACTTCTAGCAACACTGGCTGTATTGATACGCCTACGGAGTTAGTATGTCACTAATATTGAGCCCATTATTAAAAAAGAGAAAATCGTTAAATTAGTGTGGGTAATAAATACAAATTTGTAAAAATCGAGCAATATTCTTATGTATGAGCTACAAGTACCTATAAGTACGATCGGCTAGTACATCAAAATTTGAAATTTGAGTAACATTGGTTAATAAATAAGAGTACTATGGCCAAATTTGGGAAAATCGAGCGATGCATATATATGGAAGCTATATCTAAATCTGAACCAATTTGCATAATATTTTGCGGGTTTGATTAATACCAACAAAGGTTACCTTGTCAAAGATTTGAGTAAGATCAGTTACGAAATGAGGCCTGTATGGTCAAACATAACGTTATAAGGGCGAATTTTTCAAAATCGGGCGATAGATAAACTAGACAACTTTTAGTAAGATCGGTTAATAAATAAGGGTTCTATGGCCAAATTTGGGAAAATCGGGCTATACATATATATGGGAGCTATATCTAAATCTGAACCGATTTCGATGATTGTTTGCACATATAGTTAGTACTATAGAAGACTACATTTAGCCAAATTTGGGTAAGATCGGTTGATAAATAAGGGTTTTATGGCCAAATTTAGAAAAATCGGGCGGTACATATATATGGGAGCTATAGCTAAATCTGAACCGATTTTGATGATTTTTTGCACATATAGTTAGTGCTATAGAAGATTATATTCAGTCAACTTTGAGTAAGATCGGTTGATAAATTAAGATTTTGTGGCCAAATTTGGGAAAATCGGGCGATACATATATATGAGAGCTATATCTAAATCTGAACCGATTTGGATGAAATTTTGCAGACTTGAAGGGCGATGGAAAAGATTACCTTTTGCCAAATTTGGTGACGATCCGTTTGAAAAAACGTTCAACGTGACCCCATTTGTCGATATCGGACGATACATATATATGGGAGCTATATCTATATTTGATCCGATTTCTTCCAAATTCAATAGCGTTCGTCCTTGTGCCCAAAAAACCCCCTGTACCAAATTTCATCAAAATCGGCTAATAATTACGACCGGAATCCTGTGAATAACAAATACATGGACAGACGGACGGACGGACGGACGGACACCAAGCGCTAGATCGACTCGGGAGGTGATTCTGAGTCGATCGGTATATATTTTATGGGGTCTAAAATCAATACTTCTGGTAGGCACATTTTTTGGCCGATCAAACTTATTATACCCTGACCACTATGTGGTTTAGGGTATAAAAAATGGGAAACATTTCAATCTGAAGCAATTTTAAGGAAAATTCGCAAATGTTTATTTAAGATTTATCGCTGGATATATATGTATTTGATGATACGGAAAATTACAGTCCTTTTTTCAAGTTTTCGACTAAGCAGGGAAAATGTTGGTATTTTTTGGGTCATTTTAGTCGTAATCAGAAAAACATATACATGGGAGCTATATCTAAATCTGAACCGATTTCAACAAAATTTGGTACGCATAGCTACAATGCTAATTCTACTCCCTGTGCAAAATTTCAACTAAATCGGAGTTAAAAATTGGCCTTTGTGGTCATATGAGTGTAAATCGGCCGAAAGCTATATATGGGAGATATATCTAAGTCTGAACCGATTTCAACTAAATTTGGCACGCATAGCTACAATACTAATTCTACTCCCTATGCAAAATTTCAACCAAATTGGGCCAAAACTTTGGCTATTAAAACCAAATTAGTCAATATCGGGCGAAAGATATATATGGGAGATATATCTAAATCTGAACCGATTTCAATCAAATTTGGCACACTTAACTGCACTACTAATTGTACTCCTAGTGCAAAATTTCAAACAAATTGGGCCAAAACTCTGGCTTCTAGGACCATATTATTCCATATCGGGCGAAAGATATATATGGGACCTATATCTAAATCTGAATCGATTTCAACCAAATTTGGCACGCATAGCTACAATGCTAAATCTACTCCCTGTGCAAAATTTCAACGAAATTGGGCCAAAACTCTGGCTTTTAGGACCATATTAGTCCATATCGGGCGAAAGATATATATGGGAGCTATATCTAAATCTGAACCGATTTCAATCAAATTTTGCACACTTGACTATACGACCAATTGCTATGTTTGTGCAAAATCTCAAGCAAATCGGAGTAAAACTCTGGCTTCTGGGTCCATATAAGTGCATATCGGGCGACAGATATATATGGGAGCTATATCTAAATCTCAACCGATTTCTTCTAAAATCAATAGGGTTCTATTCTGACTCAAGATAGGAGCTTGTGTCAAATTTGAAGGCGATTGTACTTAAACTGCGACCTAGACTTTGATCACAAAAATGTGTTCACAGACAGACGGACGGACATGGCTAGATCGACTCAGGGACCCACCCTGGGCATTATTGCCAAAGACACCATGTGTCTTTGAAAATGTTCTTTTTGGATTCGGAAGTGGTGCAAAATTGACGCAGAAGCGATGAATTTAACATGGGCTTGTCATAGGATGGAAGTTCTCCATTGCAACACTGAATTTGCATAACTTCTTTAGGTGTGATCCGAATTCAATGTTTTGGAAGTAAATTACAAAAATCTGTGATATTTTGTCAAATAAATAATTTTTATAATTTTTAATGGATTCTAACGCTTGTCGGAAACGTTTGACCTCAAATATTTTCAAAAATTCACAATTTTTTCAGATTGGATTTAGCATTTTTTTCGACAAATTTTAAATGATTTGTACCATTTTATGAATTCTTACTCCGTTTTTAACGTATTTCAACAAAAAAAAGTTAAAATTACCCATTAAAAGTATGAAAAAACCAAGTTATAAAAAATTTAATTAAAAGAACTTCTTGGGTAGTTAAAATAAAGAACATCATTGGGAGTGCATCTTCTGGAAGTGCTTTTAAAGTTGTGCCTTTGGAAGAACTTCCAAATTTTTTTGCTGGGTTATAATACCCTGTTCCACAGTGTGGCGCAGGGTGTAATGAAGCATTAAGATTTATTAAATTCGTATTTCTCAAAAAATAGTTCATTATTTCTTTAAATTTGTAAATTTTACTACAAATGCGCTTCGAATTTCACTAAAGACTTTCTTGCAATTTTGAACTTCAATTTTTTCTTTAACAAGTGAAAAAAGTAAATTCAAAAAACAATAAAATTTTTTTATATTTTCTTATGAATTTCCCGGTAATAATTTTAGATGGATTTTTCTTTAGATTTGAGTCCAACCAATAAAACTAATTATTTCCAAATAAAGTATTCAATTATACTTTAATTGGGAAATTTTTTTTATTTAAATTAAATAATGGACGTTATTAACAATTGTTATACCCTGCTCCACACTGTGGAACAGGGTATTATAAGTTAGCGCATATGTTTGCAACACCCAGAAGGAGACGAGATAGACACATGGTGTCTTTGGCAAAAATGCTAAGGGTGGGCTCCTGAGTCGATATAGCGATGTCCGTCTGTCCGTGAACACATTTTTGTAATCAAAGTCTAGGTCGCAGTTTTAGTCCAATCGACTTCAAATTTGGCACAAGTATGTGTTTTGGCTTAGAATAGAACACTATTGATTTTGAAAGAAATCGGTTCAGATTTAGATATAGCTCCCATATATATATTTCGCCCGATATGGACTTATATGGCCCCAGAAGCCAGAGTTTTACCCTAATTTACTTAAAATTCTGCACAAGAAAAACAATTAGTACTATAGTCAAGTGTGCCAAATTTTATTGAAATCGGTTCAGATTTAGATATAGCTCCCATATATATCTTTCGCCCGATATGGACTAATACGGTCCCAGAAGCCAGAGTTTTACCCCAATTTGGTTGAAATTTTGCAGAGGGAGTAGAATTATCATTGTAGCTGTGCGTGCCAAATTTTGTTGAAATCGGTTCAGATTTATATATAGCTCCCATATATAGCTTTCGCCCGATTTACGCTCATATGGCCACAGAGGACAATTGTTTGGTCCGATTTAGCATTGTTGCTATGCGTGCCAAATTTGGTTGAAATCGGTTCAGATTTAGATATAGCTCCCATATATAGCTTTCGCCCGATTTACACTCATATGACCATAGAGGCCAATTTTTAACTCCGATTTAGTTGAAATTTTGCACAGGGAGTAGAATTAGCATTGTTGCTATGCGTGCCAAATTTGGTTGAAATCGGTTGAGATTTAGCTATAGCTCCCATATATAGCTTTCGCCCGATTTACACTCATATGACCACAGAGGCCTATTTTTAACTCCGATTTAGTTGACATTTTGCACAGGGAGTAGAATTAGCATTGTCGCTATGCGTGCCAAATTTGGTTGAAATCGGTTCAGATTTAGATATAGGTCCAATATATATATTTTTTCTGATTTCGACAAAAATGGTCAAAATACCAACATTTTCCTTGTAAAATTGCCACTGCTTAGTCGAAAAGTTGTACAAATGACTCTAATTTTCCTAAACTTCTAATACATATATATCGAGCGATAAATCATAAATAAACTTCTTCGAAGTTTCCTTAAAATTGCTTCAGATTTAAACGTTTCCCATATTTTTTTACTAACATTGTGTTCCACCCTTGTGCCTTAGCCGACTTAAATTTTGAGTCTATAGATTTTGTAGAAGTCTATCAAATTCTTCCAGATCGAGTGATATTTAAATGTACGTATTTGGGACAAACCTTTATATATAGCCCCCAACACATTTGGCGGATATGATATGGTATCGAAAATTTAGGTCTACAAAGTGGTGCAGGGTATAATATAGTCGGCCCCGCCCGACTTTAGACTTTCCTTACTTGTTTTTAATATAAAAATGAACATCAATAATTTTCTTAATTGATCGTATTTTTTTAATTTGATTGAATGATTAATTATATCAGTTAATTATATAATTGATTACGTTTTCAACTTCAATCAAAGTTTTTATTTGGAAATATTTTGATGTAATTTTTCCTGTGTAGGCCTGTTATCCGTCAAATGTTCTTACATTTTTTCGAAGAGAATTCCTTCCTGAATACATATGCATATATGTATGTATCACCTTAGCTTCAAATATACCAACGAAATTCTTTCAGTGTATATACTTAAGTTTGGAGTATATTTTTTATTCCAAATAGTTTTTTTTATGACACCAAAACAGCACCAATAAAACTCAGGGTTTCCCAAAACATGTAAGAAGTACTTTTGCTTTGAAGTGCTCGTACTAAAGTCAATGCTAGATAACAACTTATGAATTGGAATGGTAATTAATTATGATATTTATTTGTTTATTTATATTTGTGTAAAATAAATAGTTTTGTATAATATGTTAGCCCTCAAACTTCTCAATAAAAGGTTAATGGTTTTTCTTACATCCACAGGCAAATTATTTACGAAATGGTTTTAAAGCCATTTTGGTACCGTTTTATATATACTCGCATGTAATATAGTTTAATTAGAATTTTATAAGATAATTCTAATTTTACACGTTATAGGCTTAGATATTTTATTTCATACTAAATTACATTTGGTACAAAACAATCTAAAATTATGTTATTTTTGTATAATTGCAGGTACTTTACTATGAAAGCCATATAAAATAAAAAACATCATATATCCAGAAAATTTGGTAAGCTCCAAAGAATCATAAGACGAAATGTTACATTTTTTTCAAATGTATAGTAAAAATTAATTTTAAAATTAATTAAATTAAAACACGAATTTCTAAGTACGCAACGTTTTTATTTTTGTAAGAAAAATCATTAAAAAATCGACAATATGTTTATATTAAGTTTTATGAAATCCGAGTGTTTTATATTAAATTTTCCATCCATATCGATTTCCGACTACATAAAGCATATATATTCCTCGTTGGTTAGCATTTCAAAGACTATCTAAAAATGGCCATCTGTATGTCTGTTTAAATCACGCTATATCATTCTGAAGTTTGACGCATTCGATTTTTTGCAAACAGATCAATGTCGAAGTGGACTATATTGGTCCAGGTTTCGATATAATCCTCATTGGTTCGATTTGGTTTCTTGAACATCTGAATGCCACAATTTTTATCCCGTTATCAATCTAGAGGTATTTTAGAATCACAAATAGGTCTGCCGAATAGGATGTATACCGGGTCATGTTTTCGTAAAGCCCCCATATAAACCGATTTGACTTATTGGGATTTTTGATACTGTAATCTTTCTCCTATTTAAAATTGGAAGTCTGGAGGTATTCTAGGTCCATTAAAAACCTGGGTCGAATTTGGTTTATATACCGGTCCATGTTTTGGTATAACCCCCGTATGGACGGATTCCCCGATTTGACTTCTTGGGTTTATTGACGTCCCAACTTGAATTAACCACTCTGCTACATTTTGTCTAAATCGAAATGTTAACAAGGCCTAACCTTTCAAATTGATCTATTAGCCATGAGGCATGGCCATTCACATATGGGAGTAAAACCACGGTTGCCACAGTTGGTAGAATTCTACCAAAAAATGGTAGATTTTTTATTGTTTAGTAGAAAAATTCTTCATGTTTTGGTATATTTTGTAAAGTATTCCTCTCCAATTACGAGGTACTTTAATTGTCTATAGAAATAAAATTTTGGTAAAATTTTGTATTGAAATAAAAAGTTGACAAAATTTTTTATAGAAATACAATTTTGGAAAAATTCTGTATTGAAATATAATTTGGACAAAATTTTCTACAGAAATAAAATTTTGACAAAATTTTCTATAGAAATAAAATTTTAACAAATCTTTCTATAGAATTAAAATTTTGACAACATTTTTTGTAGAAATACAATTTTGAAAAATTTTTCTATAGAAATAAAATTTTAAAAAACAAGTAAGGAAAGTCTAAAGTCGGGCGGGGCCGACTATATTATACCCTGCACCACTTTGTATCGATACCATATCACATCCGTCAAATGTGTTGGGTGCTATATATAAAGGTTTGTCCCAAATACGTACATTTAAATATCACTCGATCTGGACAGAATTTGATAGACTTCTACAAAATCTATAGACTCAAAATTTAAGTCGGCTAATGCACTAGGGTGGAACACAATGTTAGTAAAAAAAAATATGGGAAACTTTTAAATCTGAAGCAATTTTAAGGAAACTTCGCAAAAGTTTATTTATGATTTATCGCTCGATATATATGTATTAGAAGTTTAGGAAAATTAGAGTCATTTTTACAATTTTCGACTAAGCAGTGGCGATTTAACAAGGAAAATGTTGGTATTTTGATCATTTTTGTCGAAATCAGAAAACATATATATGGGAGCTATATCTAAATCTCGATTTCCATCAAATTTGGCACACATATTACTAATTGTACTCCTAGTGCAAAATTTCAACCAAATTGGGCCAAAACTCTGGCTTCTGGGGCCATATAAGTCCATATCGGGCGAAAAATAAATTTGGAAGCTATATCTAAATCTGAAACGATTTCAATCAAATTTGGCACGCATAGCTACAATGTAAAATCTACTACCTGTGCAAAATTTCAACCAAATTGGGCCAAAACTCTGGCTTTTAGGACCATATTAGTCCATATCGGGCGAAAGATATATATGAGAGCTATATCTAAATCTGAACCGTTTTCAATCAAATTTTGCACACTTGACTATACTACTAATTGTACTCCTAGTGCAAAATTTCAATCAAATTGGGCCAAACCTCTGGCTTCTGGGACCATATTAGTCCATATCGGGCGAAAGATATATATGGGAGCTATATCTAAATCTGAACCGATTTCAATCAAATTTTGCACTCTTGACTATACCACTAAGAGTTATGTTTGTACCAAATTTCAAGCAAATCGGTATAAAACTCTGGCTGCTGGGTCCATATTAGTGCATATCGGGCGAAAGATATATATGGGAGCTATATCTAAATCTGAACCGATTTCTTCCAAAATCAATAGGGTTCTATTCTGACCCAAATTAGGAACATGTGCCAAATTTGAAGGCGATTGGACTTAAATTGCGACCTAGACTTTGATCACAAAAATGTGTTCACAGACAGACGGACGGACGGACGGACGGACAGACGGATATGGTTATATCGACTCAGGGACCCACCCTGAGCATTTTTGCCAAAGACACCATGTGTCTATCTCATCTCCTTCTGGGTGTTACAAACATATGCACTAACTTATAATACCCTGTTCCACAGTGTGGCGCAGGGTATAAAAAACAATTATTAAAGCTGCCTAAAGCAGGGAGCAACGGTGGTGCAATAGTAAGCATGCCCGCCTTGCACACACAAGGTCGTGGGTTCGATTCCTGCTTCGACCGAACACCAAAAAGTTTTTCAGCGGTGGATTATCCCACTTCAGTAATGCTGGTGACATTTCTGAGGGTTTCAAAGCTTCTCAAAGTGGTTTCACTGCAATGTGCAACGCCGTTCGGACTCGGCTATAAAAAAGAGGTCGCTTGTCATTGAGCATAACATTGAATCGGGCAGCACTCAGTGATAACAGAGAGAAGTTCACCAATGTGGTTCACAATGGACTGAATAGTCTAAGTGAGCCTGATATATCGGGCTGCCATCTAACCTAACCTTTTATTGAAATTTCATTAATTTAAATAAATTTGCTCTTAATATTGTGAATATTTCATATTCTAAAATTTAGGTTGCACAATCTTTACTAATTTTAAAGCCAATTTAAAGATTATTTCTTTAAATCAGAAATGTTTTTCCTTATTTTTAGATAAATTTGCCTTAAGGGAACGATGTTTCAATGATTCGTTTCCTAAATTTAGAGAGAATATTTCTTAAAGAAAAGCTTATGAATTTTCTCTTAATAAAAATTTATTTATTTTAAAGAAATTTGTCCTTAGTATTGTGTAAATTATCCTAAATCCTAACATATAGGTTCTATTTTTTTCTTAATTTCAAAACAAAAAAAAATATTCCAAAGATTTTGCATCTCTAAATAAGTATAATTAGATATCTTAGCCTATATTTAACTTTAATCCAAAACAAATCAATATCTCAGTAAAATTAAAGATTATTTCTTTTTTTATTTGCTTCAATGAAAATTTGCGGAAGAACGCAAATTTTAAGGATTGGGGTCCTAAATTCAATGAAAAAATTAAGGCAACATTTTTTAATTATTTTTTTTAATTTCTTTAATTTTAAAGAAATTTGTTCTCAATATTCTGAAAATTGTCAATAATTTTTCGGTATATGAGTAGTCGTACTCACGTAGTCAATTTTGTCAAAGTTTTATTTCTATAGAAAATTTTGTTTCTATAGAATTTTTTTTCAAAATTTATAGACAATTTTGTCAAAATTGTATTTCTATAGAAAATTTTGTCAAAATTTTATTTTTATAGAAAATTTTGTCAAAACTTTATTTTTATAGAAAATTTTGTCAAAATTTTATACCTTTGGAGAATTTTGTCAAAATTTTATTTCTATAGAAAATTTTTTTAATTTTTTTCTACAGAAAATGTTGTTTAAATTTTATTTCTATGGAGAATTTTGTCAAAATTTTATTGCTATGGAGAATTTTGTCAAAATTTTATTTCTATAGAAAATTTTGTCAAAATTTTATTCCTATAGAAATTTTTGTCAAAATTTTATTTCTATAGAAAATTTTGTCAAAATTTCATTTCTACAGAAAATTTTGTTTCTACAGAAAATTTTGTCAAAATTTTATTTTTATAGAAAATGTTCTCAAAATTTTATTCCCACAGGAATAGAATTTTTATGTCGTTGGAAAATTTTGTTAAAATGTTATTTCTATAGCAAGTTTTATCAAAATTTTATTTCTATAGAAAATTTTTTCAAAATTTTATTTCTTTAGAAAATTTTGTCCAAAAATTTATTTCTATAGAATAATTTGTCAAAATTCTATTTCTATAGAAAATTTTGTCAAAATTCAATTCACACTGTAAATTTTGTCAAAATTTTATTTCTATAGAAAATTTTGTCAAAATTTTATTTTTAAAGAAAAATTTTGTCAAAATTTTATTCCCACTGGATATTTTGTCAAATTGCTGTTTCTATAGAAAATATTGTCAAAATGTTATTTCTATAGAAAATTTTTTCAAATTTTTATTTCTTTAGAAAATTTTTTCAAAATTTTGTTTCTATAGAAAATTTTGTCAACATTTTATTTCTATAGAAAATTTTGTCAACATTTTATTTCTATAGTATATTTTGCGAATATTTCATTTTTATAGAAAACTTTGTCAAAATTTTATTTCTATAGAAAAATTTGTCAAAATTTTATTTCTATAAAAAATTTTGTCAACTTTTTATTTCTATAGCAAGTTTTGTCAACGTTTTATTTCTATAGCAAGTTTTGTTAAAATTGTATTTCTATTGATTGTTATACGCTGCGCCCCACTGTGGAACAAGGTATTATAAGTTAGTGCATATGTTTGTAACACCCAGAAGGAGACGAGATAGACACAGGGTGTCTTGGGCAATAATGCTCAGGGTGGGTCCCTGAGTCGATATAACCATGTCCGTCTGTCCACCGGTCCGTCTGTCTGTCAACACATTTTTGTGATCAAAGTCTAGGTCGCAATTTAAGTCCAATCGCCTTCAAATTTGGCACATGTTCCTAATTTGGGTCAGAATATAACTCTATTGGTTTTGGAAGAAATCGGTTCAAATTTAGATATAGCTCCCATATATATCTTTCGCCCGATATGCACTAATATGGCCCTAAAAGCCAGAGTTTTATAACGATTTGCTTGAAATTTTGCATTAGGAGTATAATTAGTAGTATAGTCATGTGTTCCAAATTTGATTGAAATCGGTTCCGATTTAGATATAGCTTCCATATATATTTTTCGACCGATATGGACTTATATGGCCCCAGAAGCCAGAGTTTTGGCCCAATTTGGTTGAAATTTTGAAGTAGGAGTACAATTAGTAATATAGTCATGTGTACCAAATTTGATTGAAATCGGTTGAGATTTAGATATAGCTCCCATATATATGTTTTTCGCCACTGCTTAGTCGAAAAATTTTAAAAATGACTCTAATTTTCCTAAACTTCTAATACATATGTATCGAGCGATAAATCATAAATAAGCTTTTGCGAAGTTTCCTTAAAATTGCTTCGGATTTAAAAGTTTCCCATATTTTTTATACCCTGAGCCACACTGTGGAACAGGGTATTATAAGTTAGTGCATATGTTTGTAACACCCAGAAGGAGATGAGATAGACACATGGTGTCTTTGGCAATAATGCTCAGGGTGGGTCCCTGAGTCGATATAACCATGTCCGTCTGTCCGTCCGTCCGTCCGTCTGTCTGTGAACACATTTTTGTGATCAAAGTCTAGGTCGCAATTTAAGTCCAATCAGAATAGAACCCTATTGATTTTGGAAGAAATCGGTTCAGATTTAGATATAGCTCCCATATATATTTTTCGCCCGATATGCACTAATATGGACCCAGCAGCCAGAGTTTTATACCGATTTGCTTGAAATTTTGTACAAACATAACTCTTAGTGCTATAGTCAAGAGTGCAAAATTTGATTGAAATCGGTTCAGATTTAGATATAGCTCCCATATATATCTTTCGCCCGATATGGACTAATATGGTCCCAGAAGCCAGAGGTTTGGCCCAATTTGATTGAAATTTTGCACTACGAGTACAATTAGCAGTATAGTCAAGTGTGCAAAATTTGATTGAAAACGGTTCAGATTTAGATATAGCTCTCATATATATCTTTCGCCCGATATGGACTAATATGGTCCTAAAAGCCAGAGTTTTGGCCCAATTTGGTTGAAATTTTGCACAGGTAGTAGATTTTACATTGTAGCTATGCGTGCCAAATTTGATTGAAATCGTTTCAGATTTAGATATAGCTTCCATATATATTTTTCGCCCGATATGGACTTATATGGCCCCAGAAGCTAGAGTTTTGGCCCAATTTTGTTGAAATTTCGCACTAGGAGTACAATTAGTAATATAGTCATGTGTGCCAAATTTGATTGAAATCGGTTCAGATTTAGATATAGCTCCCATATATATGTTTTTCTGATTTCGACAAAAATGATCAAAATACCAACATTTTCCTTGTTAAATCGCCACTGCTTAGTCGAAAATTGTAAAAATGACTCTAATTTTCCTAAACTTCTAATACATATATATCGAGCGATAAATCATAAATAAACTTTTGGGAAGTTTCCTTAAAATTGCTTCAGATTTAAAAGTTTCCCATATTTTTTTTTTTTTACTAACATTGTGTTCCACCCTAGTGCATTAGCCGACTTAAATTTTGAGTCTATAGATTTTGTAGAAGTCTATCAAATTCTGTCCAGATCGAGTGATATTTAAATGTATGTATTTGGGACAAACCTTTATATATAGCCCCCAACACATTTGACAGATGTGATATGGTATCGAAAATTTAGATCTACAAAGTGGCGCAGGGTATAATATAGTCGGCCCCGCCCGACTTTAGACTTTCCTTACTTGTTTTTTTTTTTTTTAGTATAGGACACGAATCTTTGACATTTGCATTCTTCTGTTAAAGTCGCATGTCTTTGAAATAAGAAAAAAATCTCATAAAGCAATGAAAAAAATTTTTAGTTTTAAAGAAATAATTTTGAAATTATCTGAGATATTGAATCTTTTTATGGATTTTTCTTTTTAAAATAAAAAACAAAACATATTTTACTTAGAATTATTTGTTATACTTTGATTTATATACTGACATTTACTTGTACATACTTATCTTTGAATCCGAGTATCTTTTTGACTTTGAATAGACTGATACACATTGAAATTTTAAATTATAAATAAATTAGTATTTTTTTACGTAGCAATATTTTTGTTTTTGCACGAAAAGATAACAAAGCTCCAGGACCAGGCACCAAACCCCCCAAAAAATTGTGACGGCATATCACATAGATAACTCAATTCATTTTTTGTTTAAGATAAAGATTTTATTAAACCATAGAATAGAATGAACAATAAATTGTCTTCTTTTCCGATATGCAATTAAATTTGCGATGTTAATGTTCCTCTCCTTGGTGAAACGCATATGATAAGATTACGTGGTGGGCGACTATCTCAGATCTGTGTCTATATATCCATCAAAGCACTTATAGAAAATCTGATCAGTAAAGTTTTCGGTATGAGCCACACATATTTAGTTGTGTCCCATATATATAAAACTACGAAATATTTGCTAGAAACACTCAGTCTTCAAAATGGTTTTGGGTTTGAAGTTAGTCGGTCTTTTATTGGCATTTGCCATTGTTGTACGCGCCCTACCCAGTGGTCGTGTTGTCGGTGGTGATGATGCTGAAGTTGGTCAATTCCCTCATCAGGTGTCTTTGCAGCGTTCGGATGGTTCTCATACATGTGGCGGATCAATTTTGAATGAACGTTTTATTCTCACAGCTGCCCATTGTGTTGTTGTTGGTGATGGTGTTGAAGCGTAAGTCTGTTCATGTTCAGTGCATAGCAATGGTGTTTCGGTTGCTACAACCGAAATTTCGATTGTTAATGCATACAAAGAAAAAAAAATACTTTTCGACGGAACCAAATTTTATACAAAAAAATAAAAAATCACGAAAATTTCTTAGGGACAAACGACAACTTTGTTTGTCTGAAGTTTCATTCCTAAGAAACGAAATCACTTCTTGCAGTGTAGTAGCTCTGATGCTTTTAACTAAAGAATATTTAGATTTTTTTATATTAAAGCAGTGATCCATGAAGACCAAAAACAATAATAGTTATAGCAACTTAATTAGTTTGATTTTACTGGGAAGACATAGTTTTCGTGAACGAAGTTTTAAACAAGCGAACTATTTTATTGTTTTAATAAAAATATTCGTTGAGAACGTTTTAGTGGTAAATATTACTATAATTATTTTTTTCTTAAAGAAAGTGCTATATCCACGCACCGAAAAATCCCTTTGGAAAACGTTATTCCTTTGTTACAATTTTTTTAGTTTCCTCGAAAGCTCCATTCCTTTATCACCAAACCAATTTTTATACCCTCCACCATAGGAATGACAAAGTTAATATACCCCCCATTAATGTTGTCATTCCGTTTGTAACACATCGAAATATTGGTCTAAGACCCCATAAAGTATATATATTCTGGGTCGTGGTGAAATTCTTTGTTGATCTAGATATGTCCGTCCGTCCGGCTGTCCGTCCGTCTGGGGAAATCACGCTAACTTCCGAACGAAACAAGCTATCGACTTGAAACTTGGCACTAGTAGTTGTTATTGATGTAGGTCGGATGGTATTGCAAACGGGCCATATCGGACCACTTTTACGTATAGCCCACATATAAACCGACGCTCAGATTTGGCTTGCGGAGCCTCTTGGAGGAGCAAAATTCATCCGATTCGGTTGAAATTTGGTACATTGCGCTAGTCTATGGCCGCTAACATCCATGCAAAAATTTGTCCATATATAGTTATATATAGCCAATGGCCAATCACACAAAAATTGGTCCATATCGCCTAAAAGAATCTACCAAATTTTATTTCTATAGAAAATTTTGGCAAAATTTTATTACCATAGAAAGTTTTGTCAAAATTTTATTTCTGTAGAAAATTTTGTCAAAATTTTATTTTTATAGAAATTTTTTTCAAAATTTTATTTCTATAGAAAATTTTATCAAAATTTTATTTCTATAGAAAATTGTACTTATTTATTTCTATAAAATTTAGTTAAAATTTTATATCTCTAGAAAATTATGTCAACATTTTATTTCTATAGAAAATTTTGTCAAACTGAATTATATACGTCTTTAATCGGCCTTTTTATACCCACCACCATAGAATGGTGACGGGGGTATAATAAGTTTGTCATTCCGTTTGTAACACATCGAAATATCGATTTCCGACTATATAAAGAATATATATTCTTGATCAGAGAGAAATTCTAAGACGGTATAGCCATGTCCGTCTGTCTGTCTGTTGTAATCACTCTACAGTCTTCAATAATAAAGCAATCGTGCTGAAATTGTGCACAAACTCGTCTTTTGTCTGCAGGCAGGTCACGTTCGAAGATGGGCTACATCGGTCCCAGTTTTGACATAGTCCCCATATAAACCGACCTCCCGATTTGGGGTCTTGGGCTTATAAAAACTTTAGTTTCTATCCAATTTGCCTGGAATTGGAAATCTAGAGGTATTTTATGACCACAAAGAGGTGTGCCAAAAATGGTGAGTATCGGTCCATGTGTTGGTATAGTCCCCATATAGACCGATATCCCGATTATATTTCTAGGGCTTCTAGAATCGATAGTTTCTATCCAATTCTCCTGATATTGGAAATCTAGAGATGTTTTAGCACCATAAAGAGGTGTGCCAAAAAATGGTGAGTATCGGTCCAGGTTTTGGTATATCCCACATATAGACCGATCTCGCGATTTGGGGTCTTGGGCTTATAGAAACCGTAGTTTTTATTTGCCTGAAATTGGAAATCTAGAGGTATTTTAGAACAATAAAAAGGTGTGCTAAAAAATGGTGAGTATCGGTCCAGGTTTTGGTATAGCCCCCATATAGACCGATCTCCAGTTTTTACTTCTTGGTCGTCTAAAATCTGTAGTTTTTATCCAATTTGCCTGAAATTAGAAATCTAGAGGTATTTTAAAACCCTTAAGAGGTGTGCTGAAAATGATGAGTATCGGACCATGTTTTTATATAGCCCCCATATAGACCGATCTCCAGATTTTATTCTTGGGCTTATAGAAACCGTAGTTTTTATCCTCATTATTATTGCCTCAATTTGGAAATCTAGAGGTATTTTAGGACCATAAAAAGGTATGCCGAATAGGTCCATGTTTTGATGTAGCCATCAGATAGACCGATCTCCCGATATTACTTTCTGAGCTTCTAGAAACCGTAATTGTTGTCCACTTTGTCTGAAATCGAAAATCTTGAGGTTTTTAGGAATACAAATATGTGTGCAAGAAATGATTTTATTTTTTAGGTTTTGGTATATCCCACATATAGACCGATCTCGCGATTTTGGGGTCTTGGGCTTATAGAAACCGTAGTTTTTATCCAATTTGCCTGAAATGAGAAATCTACAGGTATTTTAGAACCTTAAATATGAGACCCGAAAAAGACGTGTATTGGTCCATGTTTTGGTTTATCTCCCAAATAGACCGATCTCCCGATTTTACTTCTTGCGCTTTTACAAACCATAGTTTTTATCAAATTTGCATGAAATTTTAAATCTAGAAGTATTTTAGGAACATAAAGAGGTATGCCGAAAATGGTGAATATCGGTCCATGTGCACTGATAATGAAAATTGCTTGAAACTGAATTATAGTTTCCAGATTTTACTTCTGGTAATCATTTAAATAATGGGTGTAAAAATCTACAGATGTTAGATTTTAAATCAAGGCGTTATTTCATTTTCATTTCATTTTCTTGCACACTTGTACACGATGTTTATGATTCCTCTAAAACTCACACAAATATGGTTCTTATAAATCCAGAATCTGATCTAGTCTTCATAGGTAAAATCTTTGAATTTATCTTCGGGAAGTGTACTGGTTGAACTGATCTGCTTGTCACCAATCCCCCTGAAATTTTCACAGGAAACTATAATATTTGATTCATGGTGGTGGGTATTTAAGATTCGGCCCGGCCGAAGTTACTGTTTTATATACTTGTTTTTGTTTAATATATCCCCCGTATGGACTAACTTACAATTTAGAAGACGGTGGTAAGGATTTTCTAAGATACTTTGCCATCGGCAAGTGTTACCGCAACCCAAGTAATTCGATTGTGGATGACAGTCCTTAGTAGAAGATTCTACGCAATCCATGGTGGAGGGTACATAAGATTCGGCCTGGCCGAACTTACAGCCGTATATACTTGTTTTGTAATAAAATTTTTATTTTTGCCATAAACAACCTTTTATTCCAAAAAAAACATCACAGTCGTGTAAGATGCAATTAGCCAGGAACTAAAAAAAGCAAATAAGTTACTCCTTATTAAATTATTTTCACATTCTTAAAATTTATAGACAGTATTCTAAAAATTTATAGAGATTTTTTTTTTTGTGTAGCAAAACAGAATTGAATTCGATTGAGAATAAAGTATTTTTGCATTATATGCAATATTTGCTATAAAAAGTGAACCCTCTAAAGCCAATTTAACTTTATTTTAGTTCATGGAAATATTGCGTTTGGGGAAAATTTGGATAGACAAAAGATATCTTCGGTTAGCTCAAACATTTCTTTACCATTTCACTTTTCTCACTAGCTATCCCGCTCACTACTTCCAAGTTCGTGTTGGCAGTATCCAACGTTTGGCCGGTGGTAAATTATTGCAATTGAAACGTATCATTGTCAACAAAACCTATGGTAATTTCTTGAATGATGTTGCCCTCTTGGAATTGGAAGAACCTTTGCAATGGACCGATAACATTAGACCCATCGAAATGGCTGACTCTGATGTACCCTCTGGTGAAGATGTTATTGTTTCCGGCTGGGGTCGCCTCTACACTGGTGGTCCCATTCCCCAACGTTTACAATGGAATACCCTTAAGGCTTTAACCTCAGAAGAATGTGGCGCTGCAATTGGCTGGGGATACGATAGCTTAATTTGTTTGGCTCATACCGAAAACAATGGTGTTTGTAATGGTGATTCTGGCGGCCCTGCCACTTATCAAGGTAAATTGGTAGGTGTTGCCGGTTTTGTGGTCGGTGGATGTGGTACCACAAATCCTGATGGTTATGCCAAGGTAGCCTATCACAGAGATTGGATTTTGGAGAACATGACACCTTCATAATAATTTTAAATTTTTGAAGAGAATAAATATTAAAAAAAAAATGATTGATGTGTTAAATCCTTAATTTGTTAGCGGGTGTACGGAAGCATAAAGAGCAGGTCCATAAAGAGTATCCCTACTAGAGATTTGCTGGGACACAAAACTGTCGTGACTCAGTCTTGTGAAGTCAATAGCGCAATAAAACAAGTTTGTAGAAGACACCTCGGAAGGGTATCACTAAGTTGGTGGCACAAATTAAATTACTAATAATATTTTTTTTTACCAAAATTGAATTTGAACAAGTGTACACAGAACACAAGTGTAAGTTTGGCTATATATAGAAATGAACCGATGTCGAAGAATGTTTGCATGATTGTTAGAAGACATATACTGACATCACGTACCAAATTCCAACCGGATCGGATGACATTTATTCGGTTTATATACAGTAGTCTATAAATAGTTATTAACTGATATAAACCAATTTTCGCAGGCTAATTAGAGTTTACAATTTTTTCCTTCAAGCGGTTCAAAAAGATAAATCTGGGGATCAGTTTATATGGGAGCTATATAAAATAATAAACCGATATTGACCAAGTTTTGCACAATTTCAGCCAGATCGAATGAAATTTGCCCCTTGTAGAGGCTAAGGTTATTAAATCTGGGGAGCGGTTTATATGGGGCCTATGTTACGCTACATCACATATGCAATTTCAACTTGATCAGATGAAATTTACTCCTCCAAGAGGCTACGAAGGCTAATCTGAAGATTGGTTTATATGGGGGCTAAATATAATTATGAATCGATATGGACCAATTTTTGCATGGTAGTTAAATAGCATATACTTATATCACTTATTAAATTTAAACTGATCTCTTTCTCCAAGAGTCTCGGGAGGCACGGTTGCCACTCGAGCCAAAACAAATCTACCAAAATTTTACCAAAATACAAAAATCTTATTTCGAATAATTATACCCTTCACCACTACTGTGGTACAGGGTATAATAAGTTTGTGCATTTGTATGTAACGCCAAGAAGAAGTAATCATAGACCAACCTTTTAGTATACGGATCGACTTAGAATTAAATTCTGAGTCGATTTAGCGATGTCCGTCTGTCTGTCTGTCTGTTGATGTATTTTTGTGTGCAAAGTACAGCTCGCAGTTTAAGTCCGATTGTCCTAAAATTTGGTATAGGGTCCTGTTTCGGCTCAAAGACGATTCCTATTGATTTTGGAAAAAATCGGTTCAGATTTAGATATAGCTGCCATATATATTTTTCACCGATCTGGTCATAATTGGCGTGTATATCAACCGATCTTCCTCAAATTCCGTACATCCGAATATTTTATGAGTCTCGAAAAACTTGCAAAATATCAGCAAAATCGGTTCAGATTTAGATATAGCTCCCATATATAGCTTTCGCCCGATTTACACTCATTTGCCCACAGAGGCCAATTTTTTGCTCCGATTTAGTTGAAATTTTGCATAGGGAGTAGAATTAGCGTTGTAACTATGCGTGCCAAATTTGCTTGAAATCGGTGCAGATTTGGATATATCTCCCATATAAAGCTTTCGCCCGATTTACACTCATTTGCCCACAGAGGCCAATTTTTAACTCCGATGTAGTTGAAATTTTGCACAGGGAGTAGAATTAGCATTGTAGCTATGCGTGCCAAATTTGGTTGAAATCGGTTCAGATTTAGATATAGCTCCCATATATATGTTTTTCTGATTTCGACAAAAATGGTCAAAATACCAACATTTTCCTTGTAAAATCGCCACTGCTTAGTCGAAAAGTTGTAAAAATGACTCTAATTTTCCTAAACTTCTAATACATATATATCGAGCGATAAATCATAAATAAACTTTTTCGAAGTTTCCTTAAAATTGCTCCAGATTTAAACGTTTCCCATATTTTTTTACTAACATTGTGTTCCACCCTAGTGCATTAGCCGACTTAAATTTTGAGTCTATAGATTTTGTAGAAGTCTATCAAATTCTTCCAGATCGAGTGATATTTAAATGTATGTATTTGCGACAAACCTTTATATGTAGCCCCCAACACATTTGACGGATGTGATATGGTATCGAAAATTTAGATCTACAAAGTGGTGCAGGGTATAATATAGTCGGCCCCGCCCGACTTTAGACTTTCCTTACTGGTTTTATTTCTATAGAATATTTTGCAAAAATTTTATTTCTATAGAAAAATTTGAAAATTTTTATTTCTATAGATAATTTTTTTCTATAGAAAAATTTTCCGAAAATGCTATTTCTATAGATAATTTTGCGCATTTTTTTCTATAGAAAATTTTATTTCTATAGATTTTTTTTTCAAAACTTTATATATATATAGAAAATTTTGTCAAAACTTTATATATATAGAAAATTTTGTCAAAATGTTATTCCTATAGAACATTTTGTCAAAAATTTATTTCTATAGAAAATTTTGTCAAAAATTTATTTCTATAGAAAATTTTGTCAAAAATTTATTTCTATAGAAAATTTTGTCAAAATTTTAATTCTATAGAAAATTTTGTCAAACTTTTATTTCTATAGAAAATTTTGTTAAAATTTTATTTCTATAGAAAATTTTGTCAAAATTTTATTTCTATAAAAAATTTTGTTAAAATTTTATTTCTATGGAGAATTTTGTCAAAATTTTATTTCTGTAGAAAATTTTGTCATAATTTGATTTCTTTAGAAAATTTTGTCAAAATTTTATTTCTATAGAAAATTTTGTCAAAATTTTATTCCTATAAACAATTTTGTCAAAATGTTATTCCTATAGAAAATTTTGTCAAAATTTTATTTCTATCGAAAATTTTGTCAAAATTTTGTTTCTATAGAAAATTTTGTCAAAAATTTATTTCTATAGAAAATTTTGTCAAAATTTTGTTTCTATAGAAAATTTTGTCAAAAATTTATTTCTATAGAAAATTTTGTCAAAATTTTATTTCTATAGAAAATTTTGTCAAAACTTTATTTCTATAGAAAATTTTGTCAAAATTTTATTTTTATAGAAAATTTTATCAAAATTTTATTTCTATAGAAAATTTTGTCAAAAGTTTATTTCTATAGAAAATTTTGTCAAAATGTTATTTCTATAGAAAATTTTGTAAAAATTTTATTTCTTTAGAAAATTTTGTCAAACTTTTATTTCTATAGAAAATTTTATCAAAATTTTACTCATATAGAATTTTTTTTCAAAATTTTATTTCTATAGAAAATTTTTTCAAAGTTTTATTGTTATAGACAATTTCGTCAAAATTTTATTCTATAGAAAATTTTGTCAAAATTGTATTTCTATAGAAAATTTTGTCAAAATTTTATTTCTATAGAAAATTTTGTCAAAATTTTATTTCTATAGAAAATTTTGTCTAAATTTTACTTCTATAGAAAATTTTGTCAACATTTTATTTCTATAGAAAATTTCGTCAAAATTTTATTTCTATAGAAAATTTTATCAAAACATTATTTCTATAGAATTATAATTATTGACCAATTTGTTGTTTAGTTTGGAAATTAGCGTGATTTCAACAGACGGACGGAGCTCGCTATATTATATCAGAATTTCACATTTAAATTTTTCGTATCCTAAGTTCGCCTCAAATATTCTCTGAGTAAACATGAGTATAACATTCAAACACTGACAATGGCCGTCAATGTAAACTAAACTATATGAAAATTTTAGTAAGCAGAAAACATGTTTTTTTTTTTTTGTGTTAAATCAATTATTTCATTTTAATTCCTAAACTCACAAATTTATTTAACATAAACTATTCATGGTTGTGAAGTCCCTGTGGAAGTTTTTAACTTCTATTATTGTATAAATCTATAGTTTACCTGATCTCAAACATGGTAGTTTATGCCTACCTATACTAATTAGTACAGAAAGTGATAAGCCATCATATTGGAAAGCATATAAAAGACTGATTTATGCATGAATTCAAAAGTCCACAGGGACCTTTCCACCCATCGGAGGATTAACTAATACAATTTATTTATAATTAAAATGTCGTCATAGAAATTATAGATTGTAACAATCATCAAAGTAAATAAAGAATTAAATGATTCAATTGAATATTAATTAATACAATTTTTACTTTTTCACGGGTTACATGGACCAAACATAAACCAGATACATATTTGTCGAGAAAATAATATGGGTTCGACAAGCAGGTAACATGTTTCCCGTGAAAAAAGAACATTATGTTCTTGAAATATGTTTGAGGGCATCATATTCCTTCTCTGGGTATTTGTGCACACAGAGGAGGAATATAGTTAAGTACCTCAAACCCTCTCAAGAGTATAATCTTACTTTTTCACGGGAAACATGGAACATTTTTGTTACAAAAATACTGTTATCTCGTCAAACAGAAATATGCTTGTCGAAATCAAATACATATTTTCCGAGAAAATAATATAATTGCGACGAGAAATTACCTCATGTACCACGTGAAAAATAATATTATGCTCTTGAAACATGTTTGAGGTGACCTAGTCTGGGTTTGCGAAGTGTTTATTCATCACCCCAGCCCAGGGGATGGAAATGATCTTAAGGTACATTAAATTATTATTGTTAATACAATTAACTTTTGTAATTGGCTTTAATTAAAAATTAATTGGATCAATTAAATTTTTAATGAAATATTTTTGTTTTTAAATTAAAATATTATTTGAAAAAATTTCGTGTTACTTTTTCTGTATATGCGTTTCGAAAAATAGCAAGAATTAACTGCGGCGTGGTTATTATGGACATCATGTGGCGTCAATGATTTGTTTCTGTGCTTTTTAATTAATTTTTTTTAATGAAGAAGTAATAAAAAAAGTTTACATTCTTACCTTACTTCGATGACCTAAATCTATTTTTATAAAGATGTAATTTAATTTCCGAAGTAGGCTACCACTCGACACAATTTTAACAAGAATTTTAAGTCTTACCTCATGGAACTATCTTTTAGCCGAGCTATACCTTCTAGCACTTATCTACTATATAAACAAAGAAAATAGTGATATTGTCGGTGTATTATGCCATTATTTTTTATACTTTTTTGATTATTCTAGTGTCTGCCTGTCGGCTCTTTGTATTACCATTGCTTCCAAAACTATTCTTCATATCTTCGCATTTATCAATCAAAGTACTTGAAGAAAGTCTGGAGAGGTACTTGAAGAAAATCCAGAAAAATATTTCTAATACATATCTAAGATTTTATTGCAAAAGTGATCTAAGTCGCTTATTTATCACTTTCAGTAATTGAAGATAATTAAAAGTTAAAAGTCCTGAATTATATTGTCTTACTAAAGTTTGATGAGATTTCAAAATGAGACATCTTCGGAGAATTTATGAATGACGACTTAGCCTAGGTAGCCATTATGGTATAGGAAAATTCTTCATAGTCTGACTGGCCCTATATAAAAACCCAAGAATACTTGATGGATTGGTTCAGTTGGACAATACAATGGCATTGACGTTGGTAAATATTTTACTGGTATTAACCAATATTGTTCGGGCTTTGCCCAGTGATCGAGTGGTTGGTGGGGCTGATGCTGAAGTTGGCCAATTTCCCCATCAGGTTTCGTTGCAACGTTCGGATGGTTCTCATACCTGTGGTGGTTCGATATTAAATGAACGTTTCATTCTTACCGCGGCCCATTGTGTTGTTGTTGGTGCTGGTGTTGAAGCGTAAGTTCTTGTATTGATATTCCTCACAAAAAAACGCTAATCGGAAATATGATTACCGCAAACATGTTTCATGATCATATTTTTACTTTTTCACCGGGTACCTGGAAATTTGTTTTTTCGTCATACAGAAATACATTTGCCGCAATCAGATATAAGGAATAAGGAACTTTATGATCCTGAAAAAAGTTTTTTTTCTGTTTGACTAGAAAATAATAGGTTTGTGACAAAAATATTGCTGTCTTGTCAAACCAAAATGTGTTTCCCACAGTCATATACATATTTTCTGAGAAAATAGTATGGTTGCCGCAAGCAGGTTACATGTTCTTGATCTTTAAATATGTTTGAGGGGATCATATTCCTTATATGGGTGTCTATGCACACAGAGGAGTAATATAATCGCCGCAAACATATTTCAAGAGTATAATCTTACTTTTTCACGGGAAACATGGAACATTTTTGTGACAAAAGTATATTTTCTCGACAAACAGAAATATGCTTGTCAAATACATATTTTCCTAGAAATTATTATGGTTTCTATAAACATGTAATATGTTCCCCATGAAAAAAACAAAAACTTTATAATCTTGAAACATATTTGAGGTGATTATATTTCTATTCCTATTCTGAATTTATGAGGTGTTTATTCATCACCCCCAGTGTATTTAATAAATAATTACAAGTTTGTTGAATGTGAAAATGATCTTAAGGGACATTAAATGATTGTGGTGATCATATTGATTAAAATAGTTTTGCTTACTTGTAGAAAATTAAAAGCAATAATAATTTTCTTATTACAATTTGAAACTTTTTAATGAGTTTGCTAAATTCCATCTCCAGGTATCCTCCTCATTTCTTCCGTGTCCGTGTTGGTAGCGTTCTATATATGAACGGTGGAAAATTATTGCAATTGAAACGTATCATTGTCAATAAAAACTATGGTAATTTCTTAAATGATGTCGCTCTCTTGGAACTAGAACAACCTTTGGTATGGACCGATAATATTAAACCCATTGAAATGGCCGATTCTGAAGTACCTTCCGGTGAAGATGTCATTGTTTCCGGTTGGGGTCGTTTATTCACCGGTGGTCCCATTCCCCAACGTTTACAATGGAACACCCTTAAGGCTTTGACAACGGAAGAATGTGAAAAAGCTATTGAATGGGGATATGATAGCTTGATCTGTTTGGCACATACCCAGAACAATGGTGTTTGCAATGGTGATTCTGGTGGTCCAGCTACTTATCAGGGTAAATTGGTTGGTGTTGCTGGTTTTGTTGTCGATGGCTGTGGCAGCACAAATCCAGATGGTTATGCCAAGGTATTCTATCACAAGAAATGGATTTTGGAAAATATGACTCCCTCGGAATAGTTTTATTATATTTGAGGAAATATTTTTTTTTGTATTTTGAAATAAAAACTTTAAGAGTTGATCGTCTTCTTTTGTTAAAAATTTGATTAGTCTAAAACGTCGCCAGACTTTTTGTGGTCAGCTTAGGTTAATCGATTTACTTTTAATTTGCATGGAATATGGAAGGTGGTCTGGTATGATAACAACTATTTGGCCTATGTTTGAATATTTTAACGCAGAGGATGGCTCATAAACCCATGACATGATACTCGGATCCGCTAATAAATCTGTAGTTTTTATATTCTCCACCATTCCGTTTGTAACACATCGATTGCATTGACTTTAACCTTGGCACAAGCAGTTTTTATTAATTCTGGTCGAATGGTATGGCAAATAGACGCTTTCGGACTACTTTTAGGTATAGCCACCATATAAACCGACCCTCGGATATGGATCTCTGCTTTCATCAGATTTGGTTGAAATTTGGTACATTATGTTAGGTTAGGTTAGGTTAGGTGGCAGCCGGATGTATCAGGCTCACTTAGACTCTTCAGTCCATTGTGATACCACATTGGTGAACTTCTCTCTTATCAGTGAGTGCTGCCCGATTCCACATTAAGCTCAATGACAAGGGACCTCCTTTTTATAGCCCGAGTCCGAACGGCGTTCCACATTGCAGTGAAACCACTTAGAGAAGCTTTGAAACCCTCAGAAATGTCACCAGCATTACTGAGGTGGGATAATCCATCGCTGAAAAACTGTTTGGTGTTCGGTCGAAGCAGGAATCGAACCCACGACCTTGTGTATGCAAGGCGGGCATGCTAACCATTGCACCACGGTGGCTCCCAGGGACAAAAACCTTTATAACAGGTTGGCTGATAAGTCCCCGGTCTAACAAAGAAAAACAGATTTTTTTCAAAATTCGTTTTTATTATTCAACGACCGAACACCAAAAAGTTTTTCAGCGGTTGATTATCCCATCTCAGAAATCTCAGAACAACCAGCCAGAGGCGCTGATGAATGCAAGTATGTTCCTTAAGTTGCAGATCAGTGAGAGCCTGAAAGAAAAAGGAACCCAGTATCTTGTTTCTTCTAAAGGATAAAGCTGGACACTGGCACAGGAAGTGGTACGAGTCCTTCGTAATTTCCGGGTCCAGGCACCATCTACAGATATCATCGCCTTTAAGTCCTATTCGTACCCTGAGTTCCCCAAGTGTGTCCTTTTATGATATCAATCAATGGCCGCAATTCTTCTTTGTTCATCGACATCAAAATTTCGCAATTCATACGTTTCTTTTCGTCCCATATCAACGTGGTTTGTTCACAACCATCCGAAGAGATTCAGAGTCTTCCCCATAGTTCATCATATTTGACCTCTATCCTGTAATGATAAGAAGATAGTGGTGGAAAACGCCAGGGCATTATTCGTTCCAGGAGCGCCCTACTTAGCGAGCACATCCGCTTCCTTATTTCCTATTATCCCATAATGTACCCAGCACAGAGTTCTATTATGCTGTTCAGTGAGAACCTTGAGTTCTCTACGAAAGCGGCTGACTACCTTAGACCTTATGTCAGCACTGCACAATGTTTTTATAGCTGGACTAATATCCCCAGTGCTAAGTTGAAAAATTGTAAAAATTTATTAAAAATCAAATTTTCCTATACCTCTAATTCATATCTAACGACCGATAAATAAATCATAAATGCATTTTTGCGAAATTGCATAAAAATTACTTTAGATTTAAAGTTTTTCATATTTTCTAATATTGTGTTTCGCCCCAGGGCATGAGCCGATTTAAATATTATGTCTAGAGAATTTGTAAAAGTCTAAAAATGTTTATCCAAATCGTTTCAGATTTACTCGTATGTATACTTGAAGGATTTGAAATGGTATCGAATGGTATTGACCTACAAAATGTTGCAAGGTATAATATAGTCGGCCCCGTCCGACTTTAGACTTTCCTAACTTGTGTTATTTTCATTTTATACCAAAATCATTTGTTGAAATGGACTGTTCAGAGTAGAGGTGTGCGCGTGACTGAAATTTCACTCACACTCACGAATATTCACGAAGCAAAATGGTTATTCACACACGATACGTGTGGTAGTCAAACCCACTCACGCACATTCACGAAATGAAAACCAGTATTCACGCACGATTCACGACAATTCACGTGATTCACGACATTTTCCAAACGGAAATCAGCAGACGTAACAAAATTCAAAAATAGAATACACGCTCACGCACGAACTACTTTTAAAGACTCACACTCTCACACGATTCACAACAATTCACGTGATTCACGACAAATTCACGAGTCTAACGATATTTTCCAAACGGAAATCAGCAGAGGTAATAAAATTCAAAAATAGAATACAATTCTAGAGCTAAATTAATTTCAGTTAACATACGAGTATGAATAAAATCGTGATTTTTTTGTCGTGAGTGAGATTTTGCAGAAATTTTATTCACGCACATTCACGAACCGATTTTATTTCTCACGCACCCCTTCGCACGCCTTATTTATTTTAGTCCCATTCACGCACATTCACGAGAGTTGCTTTCGATTTTGTTCACGACTCACGTGATTCGCGCGTGAATCACGCGTATCACGAGAATTTCGTGTCACGCGCACACCTCTAGTTCAGAGGACTAGCCTGTGGTACCTATAGTAGAAAAAATTGTCATGGCATACTTTTAGGCGGTACATTGTCAGCTTGAAAAATTTTTCATATGAGAAGCAAAAACAACTCACTGCTCAAGGCATCGATAATATCGATTTTTTATGGGAATTAATTATCTCAATTTAGACAAAATATTATTGTATAAAAAGAATTATTTAACAATTATATACGGCCGTAAGTTCGGCCAGACCGAATCTTATGTAGCCTCCACCATGGATTGCGCAGAAACTTCTTCTAGAACTTCTTAAAACTTCTTAACATCGTTTTCTAAATTGTAAGTTAATCCATACGTGGTATATATTAGACAAAAAAAGGTATGTATAGGTAAGTCTACAAATAATTACGAATCGATATGGACTTTTGCATGGTACGTAGAGAGCCAGAATTGAAATATGGGGGTCGCTTATATGTGGGCTATATACAATTATGAACTTGGACCACTTTTTGTGTGATTGGGGATCGATTTATCTGAGGGCTATATATAACTATAGACCGATTTGGACCTAGTTAGGCATGGTTGTTAACGGCCATATATGTTACTAGCACAATGTACCAAATTTCAACTGACTCGGATGAAATTTGCTCCTCCAAGAGGCTCCAAAACCAAATCTCGGGATCGGTTTATATGGGGGCTATAAATGATTATGGACTGATATGTTCCAATTTTGGCATGGTTGTTAAATATCATATATTACCACCACGTACCAAATTTCCACCAGATCAGATGAATTTTGCTTCTCCAAAACGGCACCGGAGGTCAAATCTGCGGATCGGTTTAAATGGGGGCTATATATAGAATTAGGGACTGATATGAACCAATTCCTGCACGATTGTTGGATTCCATATACTAACATCACGTACCAAATTTCAACTGAATCGGATGAATTTTGGTCTTCCAAGAGGCTCCGAAGGTCAAATCTGGTGATCGGTTTATATGGGGGCTATACATAATTATGGACCGATGTAGACCAATTTTTGCATGGTCAATAGAGACCATATACTAACACCATGTACCAAATTTCAGCCGAATCGGATGAAATTTGCTTCTCTTAGAGGCTGCAAGCCAACTCGGGGGATCGGTTTATATCGGGGCTATATATAATTTTTGACCGATGTGGACCAATTTTTGCATAGTTGTTAGGTTAGGTTAGGTGGCAGCCCGATGTATCGGGCACACTTAGACTATTCAGTCCATTGTGATACCACATTGGTGAACTTCTCTATATAACTGAGTGCTGCCCGATTCCATGTTAAGCTCAATTACAAGGGACATCCTTTTTATAGCCGAGTCCGAACGGCGTTACACATTGCAGTGAAACCACTTAGAGAAGTTTTGAAACCCTCAGAAATGTCACCCGCATTACTGAAGTGGGATAATCCACCGCTGAAAAACTTTTTGGTGTTCGGTCGAAGCAGGAATCGAACCCACGACCTTGTGTATGCAAGGCGGGCATGCTAACCATTGCACCACGGTGGCTCCCTTGCATAGTTGTTAGAGACCATATACTTACACCACGTACCAAATTTCAGCCGTATCGGATGAAATTTGCTTCTCTTAGAGGCTCCGCAAGCCAAATCGGGGGATCGGTTTATATGGGGGCTATATATAATAATGAACCGATGTGGACCAATTTTTGCATGGTTGTTAGAGACCATATACTAACACTTTGTACCAAATTTCACCCGGATCGGATGAAATTTGCTTCTCTTAGAGGAGCCGCAAGCCAAATTTGGGGGGTACGTTTATATGGGGGCTATACGTAAAAGTGGACCGATATGGCCCATTTACAATACCATCCGACCTACATCAATAACAACTACTTGTGCCAAGTTTCAAGTCGATAGCTTGTTTCGTTCGGAAGTTAGCGTGATTTCAGCAGACGGACGGACGGACGGACATGCTCAGATCGACTCAGAATTTCACCACGACCCAGAATATATACTTTATGGGGTCTTACAGCAATATTTCGATGTGTTACAAACGGAATGACAAAGTTAATATACCCCCCATCCTATGGTGGAGGGTATAAAAATGTACACAACATTTGCACCTTTTGTTATATCTCTAAATTTATGATTTTATGCCGCTTTTCCATCATTATTTTATTTCACAAATTATTAATTTAATATATAAATAAAATAATGATGGAAAAGCGGCACAAAATCATAAATCTATGCTATTTAAGACACAACAAAAATATGGCAAAGGTAGACCATTGATAAATAATAAAGTGATAAATTATTCAATAAAGTGGCACAAAAACTATAAAACTATACAAATGAAATTAACTGCTTTATCATATTTTTTCATTTTACTATATGTCTGGGAAATTAACTTTTTAACTTAATAAAATTTTCCAAGTAGAATGTTGTAGTAATACACGTCAATTCATTGCCTCTATATATCAATCACAGAACATACTTTGTTGCATATCAGATAGATCACATTTGTTGGATTTGATATAAAATCCAGGGAATAATCAATGGATTCATTCAGTTAGACAATAGAATGGCTATGGGTTTAAAGTTAGTGGGTCTTTTATTGATATTTGCCACCATTGTTCGAGCCTTACCCAATGGTCGTGTGGTAGGTGGTAAAGATGCTGAAGTCGGTCAATTCCCTTATCAGGTGTCATTGCAACGTTCAGATGGTTTGCCTATCTGTGGAGCATCGATTGTGAATGAACGTTTCGTTTTAACTGCTGCCCACTGTGTGGTGGACAAGAATACCACTGTGGCGTAAGTAAATTTTTTATACTCTTCAATTTTTTTCTTGTACGCAGTGTTTGGCATCTCAAACTGATGTCATATCTACCAATTTTCTTTCTTATATAACGTGTTTTAAACACTTCCCCCCGCAGACTTCCACCTGAATCATTCCGCATCCGTGTGGGAAGCATTTATCGAGTAACTGGTAAAATATTTTATGTGACTCGTGTTATTGTCCACGAAAACTATGGAAATTTCCTAAATGATATCGCTCTGCTGAAATTGCTAGACCCTTTGCCATGGAGCAATAACGTCAAACCCATTGAATTGGCCGATTCTGAAGTACCTGCCGGCGAAGATGTTATTATTTCCGGTTGGGGACGTTTATCCACAGATGGTCCTTCTTCTGAAATATTGCAATGGAATACCCTCAAGGCTTTGACCACAAAAGAATGTAGACAAACCATTGATTTTGCAGATGATAGTTTAATTTGTTTGGCTCACACTGAGAATAATGGTGCTTGCAATGGAGATTCTGGTGGTCCAGCCATTTATCAAGGAAAATTAGTTGGTGTTGCTGGATTTGTTGTTGGCGGTTGTGGTACCAAAAATCCTGATGGTTATGCTAAGGTATTCTATCACAAAGAATGGATATTGAAAAATTCTTCGGAATAATTTTGAGAATTTGAAATAATAATAAAAAAAAAACAAATACTTGCATGAATTTGATAATAGTTTAGGATTCATGGGATGGGAGAGTAATCTTAAGAAAGGAAAAGGAAGCACAATGTTTCCATATATTTTTGCTAAATTATTAGGATGATAATATTCTCTATGATATACTCAAATTGAAAAAAATTGTATCACAACAAATTCATAAATAACACAAAAACAAATATGTATGTATAATACACAAATATGTATAAATTTATTAGAGATACATTCTTTGATTGATCTTTGATCTTTTCCTTGACCAATTATTTTGAATTCAAAATTTTAATTGAATTCAATTAAAATGTTAATTGTTACAAGTAAATATTTAATCAATATTGACAAATTATCAATTAGACTACTGATTGATCAATTTATTGCATTCAACTAAAAAATTTACTGATCCAGTTAAACTTTTATTTGAAATTATATAAACTTCTTATTAAAATAATAATACTTATTAGTTACCAGGGCTGTGGAGCCGGAGTCGTAGTCGGAGTCTGAAGATTTTGCTGGAGTCGTAAAAGTTTTGCTCGACTCCGACTCCGGCTTAACCAATTTTTTTAAAACACTTCACATTTTTGTAACTAAGCAAGTTTTTACGCAAATTAGTTTCCATTGCGTTATTCATTCGATCAATGTACAGCATGATTGTAAATGAAAATCAACTTCCACTTACGGCTGTGTTTTTATGTTTCCTAGAATGTTAGACTAGCGGATGGGCTGGATCGATCCATTTTAATGCCCATATCAATTTATTTGAAATATTTCGAACAATCGAAATTATTTTTTCTATTTTATTTTAAGGAATATTAACAGAAAATTTTTTCAAAGTTGTTTTTATAGAAAATTTTGTCAAAATGTTATTTCTATAAACAGTTTTTCAAAATTTTATTTCTATAGCAAATTTTGTCAAAATTTTATTTGTAAAAAATTTATTCAAAATTTTATTACTATAGAAATATTTTTTTCTATAGAAAATTTAGTTAAAATTTTATTTCTATAGAAAATTTAGTCAAAATTTTATTTCTATAGAAAATTTTGCAAAATTTTGTTTGTTACACAAAAATTTTTTCAAAATTTTATTTCTATTGATAATTTTATTTCTATAAAAATTTAAGTCAAAATTGTATTTTTATAGAAAATTTTGCCAAAATGTTATAGTAATAGTCTTTTTTAGTAGAAAATTTGATCAAAATTTTATTTCTATAGAAAATTTTGCCAAAATTTTATAGTAATAGATTTTTTTATTAGAAAATTTGGTCATAAATTTTATTTCTATAGAAAATTTAGTCAAAATTTTGTTTCTGTAGAATATTTTGCAGAACTTTATATACTACACAAAAATTTTTCTAAAGTTGTATTTTTATTCATAATGTTTTCAAAAGTTTATTTCTATAAAAAAAAATTGTCAAATTTTATTTCTATAGCATATTTTCTCAATTTTTTTTTCTTACTGATGCTCACTGATACTCACTGCTATACAAAATGTATTCAAAATTTTATTACTATATAAATATTTTTTTCCATATAAAATTTAGTCAAAATTTTATTTCTATAGCAAATTTAGTCAAAATTTTGTTTCTATAGAATATTTAGTAAAATTTTATTTCTATAAAAAATTTTGCAAAATTAAGTCAAAATTTTGTTTCTGTAGAATATTTTGCAGAATTTTATTTACTACACAAAAATTTTTCTTAAATTGTATTTTTATTGATAATGTTTTCAAAATTTTATTTCTATAAGAAAAAAATGTCAAATTTTATTTCTATAGCAAATTTTCTCAAAAATTTTTTTTCTTACTGATGCTCACTGATACTCACTGTTATAAAAAATGTATTAAAAATTTTATTACTATATAAATATTTTTTTCCGTATAAAATTTAGTCAAAATTTTATTTCTATAGAAAATTTAGTCAAAATTTTGTTTCTATAGAATATTTTGTAAAATTTTATTTCTATAGAAAATTTTGCAAAATTTTGTTTGCTACACAATTTTTTTTAATTGTATTTCTATTGATAAATTTTCAAACTTTCATTTCTATAAAAAATTTTGCCAAATTTTATTCAAAATTTTATTTCTATATATTTGGTCAAAATTTGATTTCTATAGAAAATTTTGCAAAATTTTATTTCTACACGCAGAGAAGAAACATGATTGTCACAATCATATTCGAAGAGCAAAATAATATGATAGGAGCTATTTTTGCGGCGACCATGTAACATTTTAACCTGCAACCATGTTGGATCAATGAACATGGTTCTAAGAAAAATATAATTGTCCTTATCTAAAATTTTGTTTGAATGAAAAGACAATGGTCACGATTTAAAATGTTATGGTATTCATTCAAAATGTATTTCTTCTAGTTAAAAGAACATGGTCACAATCTAAAATGTTTTGATCTTTATGAAAAAACTTTTTTCATCGTCGAAAAAAGGACGCCACTTGAGAAAAGAAAACACAAAATTAACTTTATTTATTTGTTTTTATTTATTTATAAACTAATTCATTGTTTGTTTGTATTTATAATGTCAAACATCACATATTTTTACACACACTATTTTATTTCAATTTCAACAATAAGTAATCATTCCATATTTACATCGTGTGCCCATCAAATGTACAAACGCAGACATCATGTAACTGCAAATAAAAATAAATGATCCATATAGCAAAATGCAGAACAAAAAACAGGTATATTTTTCAATTACATTTTCCTTTTTTGTTTACACATAAAACCACGTGCCACTTATGAATAAATAAATTAACACAAAACACAGTAAATCCGTATTCTCCGTCCATTCCAAGAACCAATCAACACACGACTGACGCGCAAAATGAAAATCGTGTGTACCTGCTCAATGATTTTATAAAATTCTTTTCGCTGCAAAAAAGTTTAAAAATTAAATGGTCACGAAAAAAATGTAAATGGTCTTTATGGCCATGTAATGGTTCTAGACATATCTATACTTAACCTATAAAAATACTTTTTCCCTGTAAAAAAGTAAAAAAAAAAATGAATGGTCAGGTACATGATTTTCCCGACCATTTAATAGTCTCAAATTCTATCATTTAAATGATAGAACATGTTTGCGGTATTTGATAACCATTCAAATGCTTATTGCAACCATACATTTTTCTCCGCTCGAAAACTATTTTTACAAAGACAAAATACATGGTTTTCGCGGCAATTACATGCTCTAGATAAGCATTACATGGATGCGGCAACCATGTCCAAACATGGTTTTTCTGTGCGTGTATATAAAATTTTGCAAAATTATATTTACTAGACAAAAATTTTACCAAAATTGTATGCTCATTGATACTCACTGCTAAGTCGACAACTTGTAGAAATAATTCAAATTTTCAAATTTTTCAATGAATGAATCATAAATGCATTTTTACGAAATTGTCTAAACAATTATAAATATTTCCCAAATATTGTCCGAGATTTTGTAGAAGTCTGATTTGCGATTTGATCAAAATGTAGATATAAATACAAAGTTGTGCAGAGTATATTATAATCGGCCCGCCCGACTTTAGACTTTCCTTGCATTTTTATTTTTTGTTAAAATTGTGTTACGTCCCATAACATTAGATTTAAATTTTAAGTACATAGGTTTTGTAGAAGTATATTGAGCTTAACATGGAATCGGGCTGCACTCAGTGATAAGAGAGAAGTTCACCACTGTGGTAACGTATCACAATGGACTGAATAGTCTAAGTGAGCCTGATACATCGGGCTGCCAACCTAACCTAATCTAACTTCCGACGTTCCAACACAAAAAAATATCCCATTCACGGGAAAAATGCCCACCTTGGGGAAATATCCCCAAATACTGGCAACACTGATCCAATTGCATGGGGAGGTGATAGCCACATTTTTCTGAAGTTTACAAGATGTGATCCACCTCTATAGATAAAGCGATTCATTATTGTAAAAGTTAAGTTAGGTTAGATGTAAAGGCAGCCCGTTTCCGGAATGTATCGGCATTAATATTTTTATTCCACTCATGGGTCAATAAAGATAAACCATAGTATATGATAGCATTTTTTGTCTTGTGTATAGTGGGAAATTTTGATTTTCGTTTTTAATAAAATTTTACAAGCACCGATTTTTATTCCTATAATACTGGTCAATCTATTATCGCTATCTGTCTATATATCAATCAAAGCAAATAATTCGGATTGATAATTGGATGTTATATATAATACCCAGGAGATCTATAATGGAATCGTTCAGTTAGACAACGGAATGGCTTTGGCTTTTAAGTTCGTTGGTCTTTTAGTGGCACTAGCCTCCATTGTTTGCGCTTTACCCAATGGTCGCATTGTAGGTGGTGCAAATGCTAAAGTTGGTCAATTCCCCCATCAGGTGTCATTGCAAAAACGCGATGGTTTTCACATGTGTGGTGGTTCGATTTTGAACGAACGTTTCATTCTAACTGCTGCCCACTGCGTGGTGGATGGTTATGGTATTGTGGCGTAAGTAAATAATATGTTTAAAATTTTACATAAATAAAACTATGATGATAGATATATATCTTTCGTTAGTGCCTTGTCCTTATCTCTGTCCATCTCATTTTGGTACGCAAAATAACGATGACAAGTTTCCCAACAATTTGTAGAAAATTTTTAAAATTGATACAAATTTTTTGTACCACTTTTTGGATTTGATACAGAAAATTTGTATTAATAATAAAAATTGGTTGCAGAAAATTTGTATTTATTGTGAAATTTTGATACAAATTGTTGTAAAAGTTTTCATCTTTTTTTGTGCCAATTTTTGAAAATGGTACAATTTTTTGTACCAAATTTGGAATTAGTAAAATTTTTTGTACCATTTTTTGAAATTAGTACAATTATTTGCACCAATACAGTTCGAAGTATTTGTTTCCTTTTGTTAAAGTCTCATAATAAATTTATCGACATTTGTTTGCATCATAAAAATTGTCTGGTGTACAAAAATGCCTTTCGTATTTTAAAGATATGCAATATGACATGCAAAGACATGCAATTGCACAAAAATATGTATTTGGCATCTACGAAGCCATTTTGATAATTCAACTCACATCCTTTAAATGTTACCGTTCTCTCCATACATTTTCTATTTAGACGTCCTCCAGAATTATTTCAAGTTCGTGTAGGCAGTATTGATCGAGTAAATGGTGGTACATTGGTATATATCAAGCGAATTATTGTCCATGAAAATTATGGCAACTTCTTAAATGATGTTGCCCTCTTGGAGTTAATGGAACCATTGGAATGGACCAATACCATTAAACCCATTGAAATGGCCGATTCTGAAGTACCTTCTGGCCAGAAAGTTGTTGTTTCAGGCTGGGGACGTTTAACCACCGGTGGTGTAACACCCCAACATTTACAATGGAATACTCTAAAGGCTTTAAACTCTGAGGAATGTGATGCCGCAATTGGCTGGGGATTTGATAGCTTGATTTGTTTAGCTCACACTGAAAACAATGGTGTTTGTAATGGTGATTCAGGCGGTCCTGCTACATATCAAGGAAAATTGGTTGGTGTTGCTGGTTTTGTTATTAACGGTTGTGGCACATCAAATCCTGATGGATATGCTAAAGTATTCTATCACAAGGATTGGATTTCGGAAAATATGAAGTCTTCAGAATAATTTTTTTATTATAAGGAAAAAAGTAATAATAAAACGTATTTGAATGATTTAGATATACTTTGCCACAAAAGTGAATTTTTTTATTAGGAAATATATTTAGTGAAGATATATTTGGAATACTTTGTCACAATTTGACTTCTATAGAAAATTTTCTCAAAATTTTCTTTATATAGAAAATTTTCTCAAAATTTTATTTCTGCAGAAAATTGTCTCAAAATTTTACTTCTATGGAAAATTTTGTCAAAATTTTATTTCTATGGAAAATTTTGTGAAAATTTTATTTCTATATAAAATTTTCACAAAATTTTATTTTTATAGAAAAAATTTTCAAAAGTTTAGTTCTATAGAAAATTTTCTCAAAAATTTATTTCTATATAACATTTTGTCGAAAATTTATTTTTAGAAAATTTTGTCATGGTGGTATTTTTATGGGAATTGTAAAAATTGTATTTCTATGGGCATTTTTCTCAAAATATTATTTCTATAGACAATTTTCTGAAAATGTTATTTTAAAAAAATTATTGTTTTTTTAATAAAATTTTATTTCTATAGAAAATATTCTCAAAATTGTATTTCTATAGAACATTTTATTTCTACAGAAAATTTTCTCACAATTTTATTTCCATAGAAACTTCTCCCAAAATTGTAGTTCTATGGAAAATTTTCTATAGAAAATTTTCTCAAAATGTTATTTCTAGAGAAAATTTTCTCAAAATTTTATTTCGATAGAAATTTTTGTTAAAATTTTATGGTCATAGAAAATTTTGTTAAAATTTTATTTTCACATAAAATTTTGTCAAATGTTTGTTTTTATAAACATTTTTGTCAAAAAATTATTTCAATAAAAAATTTATATTTTTGATAAAATTTTACATAAAATTTTATAGAACATTAAAAAAAATTGTCAAAATTTTATTTCTATAGAAAGTTTTGTCAAAATTTTATTTGTAGAGAAAATTTTGTCAAAATTTTATTTCTATGGAAAATTTTGTCAAATGTTTATTTCTATAAAAATTTTTGTCAAAAATTTATTTCAATAAAAAATTAATATTTTTTGATAAAATTTTATAGAAAATTCAATAGAACATTTGTTTGTTCTATAGAAAGTTTTGTCAAAATTTTATTTCTAGAGAAACTTTTCTCAAAATTTTATTTCCATAGAAAATTTTGTTAAAATTTTATGTCCATAGAAAATTTTGTTGCAATTTTATTTTCACAGAAAATTTTGTCAAAATTTCATTTCTATAGAAAATTTTTTCAAATGTTTATTTCTATAAAAATTTTTGCCAAAAATTTATTTCAATAAAAAATTAATATTTTTTGATAAAATTTTATATAAAATTTAATAGAACATTTGTTTGTTCTATAGAAAGTTTTGTCAAAAATTTATTTCTATAGATAATTTTCTCAAAATTTTATTTCTATAGAAAATTCTCTCAAAATTGTAGTTCTATGGAAAATTTTCTCAAAATTTTATTTCCATAGAAAATTTTGCTAAAATTTTATTTCCATAGAAAATTTGGCAAAAATTTTATTTCTATAGAAAATTTTGTCAAATGTTTATTTCTATAGAAATTTTTGTCATAGTTTTAATTCAATAAAAAATTAACATTTTATCAAAATTTTATTTATAAGGAAAATTGTCTCAAAATTTTATTTCTATAGAAAATTTTGTCAAAATTTTATTTCTATATAAAATTTTCACAAAATTTTATTTCTATAGAAAAATTTGTCAAAAGTTTATTTCTATAGAAAAATTTCTCAAAATTTTATTTCTATAAAAAATTTTGTCATGATTGTATTTTTATAGGAATTGTAAAAATTGTATTTCTGTGGACATTTTTCTCAAAATTTTATTTCTATGGAAATTTTGTCAAAATTTTATTTATATGGAAATCTTGTCAAAATTTTATTTCTATATAAAATTTTGTCAAATGTTTACTTCTATAGAAATATTTCAATGACAAATTAATGTTTGTTTGATAAAATTTTATTTCTATAGAAAATTTTCGGAAAATTTTATTTCTATAGCAATTTCTCCCAAAATTGTAGTTCAATGAAAAATTTTCTATAGAAAATTTTCTCAAAATTTTATTTCCATAGAAAATTTTCTCAAAATTTTATTTCTATAGAACATTTTGTTTAAATTTTATGTCCATAGAAAATTTTGTTAAAATTTTATTTCCACAGAAAATTTTGTCAAAATTTAATTTCTATAAAAAATTAATATTTTTGATAAAATTTTATAGAACATTTAAAAAAAAAAAATTTTGTCAAAATTTTATTTCTATAGAAAGTTTTGTCAAAATTTTATTTATTTTTTTTTTTTTAATGTTCTCAAAATTTTATTTCTATAGAAAATTCTCTCAAAATTGTAGTTCTATGGAAATTTTCTATACAAAATTTTTTCAACATTTTATTTCCATGGAAAATTTTGTTAAAATTTTATGTCCATAGAAAATTTTGTTAAAATTTTATGTCCATAGTAAATTTTGTTAAAATTTTAGTTCCACAGAAAATTTTGTCAAAAATTTATTTCAATAAAAAATTAATATTTTTTGATAAAATTTTATAGAACATTTAAAAAAAATTGTCAACATTTTATTTCTATAGAAAGTTTTGTCAAAATTTTATTTTTATAGAAAATTTTGCCAAAATTTTATTTCTATAGAAAATTCTCTCAAAATTGTAGTTCTATGCAAAATTTTCTATACAAAATTTTATTTCTAGAGAAAATTTTCTCAAAATTTTATTTCCATAGAAAATTTTGTTAAAATTTTATGTCCATAGAAAATTTTGTTGAAATTTTATTTTCACAGAAAATTTTGTCAAAATTTCATTTCTATAGAAAATTTTTTCAAATGTTTATTTCTATAAAAATTTTTGCCAAAAATTTATTTCAATAAAAAATTAATATTTTTTGATAAAATTTTATATAAAATTTAATAGAACATTTGTTTGTTCTATAGAAAGTTTTGTCAAAAATTTATTTCTATAGATAATTTTCTCAAAATTTTATTTCTATAGAAAATTCTCTCAAAATTGTAGTTCTATGGAAAATTTTCTCAAAATTTTATTTCCATAGAAAATTTTGCTAAAATTTTATTTCCATAGAAAATTTGGCAAAAATTTTATTTCTATAGAAAATTTTGTCAAATGTTTATTTCTATAGAAATTTTTGTCATAGTTTTAATTCAATAAAAAATTAACATTTTATCAAAATTTTATTTATAAGGAAAATTGTCTCAAAATTTTATTTCTATAGAAAATTTTGTCAAAATTTTATTTCTATATAAAATTTTCACAAAATTTTATTTCTATAGAAAAATTTGTCAAAAGTTTATTTCTATAGAAAAATTTCTCAAAATTTTATTTCTATAAAAAATTTTGTCATGATTGTATTTTTATAGGAATTGTAAAAATTGTATTTCTGTGGACATTTTTCTCAAAATTTTATTTCTATGGAAATTTTGTCAAAATTTTATTTATATGGAAATCTTGTCAAAATTTTATTTCTATATAAAATTTTGTCAAATGTTTACTTCTATAGAAATATTTCAATGACAAATTAATGTTTGTTTGATAAAATTTTATTTCTATAGAAAATTTTCGGAAAATTTTATTTCTATAGCAATTTCTCCCAAAATTGTAGTTCAATGAAAAATTTTCTATAGAAAATTTTCTCAAAATTTTATTTCCATAGAAAATTTTCTCAAAATTTTATTTCTATAGAACATTTTGTTTAAATTTTATGTCCATAGAAAATTTTGTTAAAATTTTATTTCCACAGAAAATTTTGTCAAAATTTAATTTCTATAAAAAATTAATATTTTTGATAAAATTTTATAGAACATTTAAAAAAAAAAAAATTTTGTCAAAATTTTATTTCTATAGAAAGTTTTGTCAAAATTTTATTTATTTTTTTTTTTTTAATGTTCTCAAAATTTTATTTCTATAGAAAATTCTCTCAAAATTGTAGTTCTATGGAAATTTTCTATACAAAATTTTTTCAACATTTTATTTCCATGGAAAATTTTGTTAAAATTTTATGTCCATAGAAAATTTTGTTAAAATTTTATGTCCATAGTAAATTTTGTTAAAATTTTAGTTCCACAGAAAATTTTGTCAAAAATTTATTTCAATAAAAAATTAATATTTTTTGATAAAATTTTATAGAACATTTAAAAAAAATTGTCAACATTTTATTTCTATAGAAAGTTTTGTCAAAATTTTATTTTTATAGAAAATTTTGCCAAAATTTTATTTCTATAGAAAATTCTCTCAAAATTGTAGTTCTATGCAAAATTTTCTATACAAAATTTTATTTCTAGAGAAAATTTTCTCAAAATTTTATTTCCATAGAAAATTTTGTTAAAATTTTATGTCCATAGAAAATTTTGTTGAAATTTTATTTTCACAGAAAATTTTGTCAAAATTTCATTTCTATAGAAAATTTTTTCAAATGTTTATTTCTATAAAAATTTTTGCCAAAAATTTATTTCAATAAAAAATTAATATTTTTTGATAAAATTTTATATAAAATTTAATAGAACATTTGTTTGTTCTATAGAAAGTTTTGTCAAAAATTTATTTCTATAGATAATTTTCTCAAAATTTTATTTCTATAGAAAATTCTCTCAAAATTGTAGTTCTATGGAAAATTTTCTCAAAATTTTATTTCCATAGAAAATTTTGCTAAAATTTTATTTCCATAGAAAATTTGGCAAAAATTTTATTTCTATAGAAAATTTTGTCAAATGTTTATTTCTATAGAAATTTTTGTCATAGTTTTAATTCAATAAAAAATTAACATTTTATCAAAATTTTATTTATAAGGAAAATTGTCTCAAAATTTTATTTCTATAGAAAATTTTGTCAAAATTTTATTTCTATATAAAATTTTCACAAAATTTTATTTCTATAGAAAAATTTGTCAAAAGTTTATTTCTATAGAAAAATTTCTCAAAATTTTATTTCTATAAAAAATTTTGTCATGATTGTATTTTTATAGGAATTGTAAAAATTGTATTTCTGTGGACATTTTTCTCAAAATTTTATTTCTATGGAAATTTTGTCAAAATTTTATTTATATGGAAATCTTGTCAAAATTTTATTTCTATATAAAATTTTGTCAAATGTTTACTTCTATAGAAATATTTCAATGACAAATTAATGTTTGTTTGATAAAATTTTATTTCTATAGAAAATTTTCGGAAAATTTTATTTCTATAGCAATTTCTCCCAAAATTGTAGTTCAATGAAAAATTTTCTATAGAAAATTTTCTCAAAATTTTATTTCCATAGAAAATTTTCTCAAAATTTTATTTCTATAGAACATTTTGTTTAAATTTTATGTCCATAGAAAATTTTGTTAAAATTTTATTTCCACAGAAAATTTTGTCAAAATTTAATTTCTATAAAAAATTAATATTTTTGATAAAATTTTATAGAACATTTAAAAAAAAAAAATTTTGTCAAAATTTTATTTCTATAGAAAGTTTTGTCAAAATTTTATTTATTTTTTTTTTTTTAATGTTCTCAAAATTTTATTTCTATAGAAAATTCTCTCAAAATTGTAGTTCTATGGAAATTTTCTATACAAAATTTTTTCAACATTTTATTTCCATGGAAAATTTTGTTAAAATTTTATGTCCATAGAAAATTTTGTTAAAATTTTATGTCCATAGTAAATTTTGTTAAAATTTTAGTTCCACAGAAAATTTTGTCAAAAATTTATTTCAATAAAAAATTAATATTTTTTGATAAAATTTTATAGAACATTTAAAAAAAATTGTCAACATTTTATTTCTATAGAAAGTTTTGTCAAAATTTTATTTTTATAGAAAATTTTGCCAAAATTTTATTTCTATAGAAAATTCTCTTAAAATTGTAGTTATATGCAAAATTTTCTATACAAAATTTTATTTCTAGAGAAAATTTTCTCAAAATTTTATTTCCATAGAAAATTTTGCTAAAATTTTATTTCTATAGAAAATGTCAAATGTTTATTTCTACAGAAATTTTGCTAAAATTTTATTTCTATAGAAAATTATGCCAAATTTTTTTTGTTTACAAAAAATTTTGTCAAATGTTTATTTCTATAGAAATTTTGTCAAAATTTTATTTCTATAGAAAATTTTGTCAACATTTTATTCCTATAGAAAATTTGCTCAAAATTTTATTTTTATAGAAAATTTTCTCAACATTTCATTTCTATCGAAATTTTTTTTGTCAAAATTTTTTTACTATAAAAAATTTTCCTCAAAATTGTATTTCTATAAAAAATTTACCCAAAATTTTAGTTCTATAGAAAACTTTTTCAAAATTTTATTTCTATAGCAAATTTTTTATTTTTATATTAAATATACTATTTTTGGTAGAATTTTACCAACTGTGGCAGTATCACGGTAATGGGCAATGGTACGAGAAAAAAGATATCATCATATTTAAATGCTGGAAGGCTTTAATGATACCCTTAATAACTCAATAAATCACGTATGAAAATTGTTATTGCATCCTGTGTTTTTTCTGCCAAAATAAAAGCAATCACACTATCTTGAATTCCATCACAAATAACTTTATTTCTGAATGCAGTGGATCAAAATAATTTTGTAAGACTGCAAACAATAAAATGAACTATCACTTTAATAAATCTACCAACTGTCAGAAGAGCGATTTAGAAATTATATGTAAACACTCAAATGGGAAGTCGTACCCCAACCGCCGTATACCCAGATATTGCTTCTTCTGATTACCTCTTATTCCGATCGATGAACTGGCTGATCAGCATTTTTGTTCTTATGAGGAAGTATAAAATTGGATTGATTCTCGGATTGTGTCAAAAGACGAGTTGTTTTTCTCCGCGTCATTTCTATGTTGCCAGAAAGATCGGAAAAAGTAATAGGTTATGATGGACAATACTTTGATTGATCAGTTTGTTATAATTTTTTTCAAAAAAAAATTCTCAAACATTTGAAAAAATAATTTTCTCTCCCAATACAATTAAAATTTTAATTTGCTGATTGGTAATTGTTTTGATTAAAACAATATTTGAATCAATTAATTTTTTATTTCAATATGTAATCAAAAATTGTAATTAAATAAATGCAATATATTTTTTTCTGTGTAAACAACTCACGGCCCTCTTAGAATGTAAACACTTTCTTCATTAAAATTCTTTTTAAGTTACACGATTTGATAAGGAAATCCTGTAAAATATTAGATTTTTGGAGTATTATAATCCAACACTTTAAGATAGGTTTTTCTCGCTTGTTATCAATCTACGAAAAAAATGCACTAGGAGGTTATATAAAATCATTCGAATACATGAAGCTAACTATTCTAGTTCAGAATGGCTTTTATATATGTCATTTTAGCTTTGGCCTTGGCCTCAGCTGTTACCGCCTTACCACCTGCAAACAATGATCGCATTGTAAATGGAGAGAAGGCAAAAGAGGGTCAATTTCCCCATCAAGTTTCTTTGCAAACGGTTGAAGGCGCCCATGTTTGTGGCGGATCAATTTTAAATGAACGCTTTGTGCTCACTGCAGCCCATTGTGTGGGTAACGATGGTGCCTCAGAATCGTAAGTTTAGAATTTTTAAAGTTCCAAGGCTATTTGAAGAAAAACTCTATGTACCCCCCATATCTTATGTGACAGTTTTCCCGCTGAGGATTATCGTGTTCGTGTTGGCACTACCACTTACCAGACTGGTGGTCAATTATTGAAAGTTAAGCGTATCATCTCCCACAAGTCCTATGGGAATTTCCTTAACGATTTAGCTTTGTTGGAATTAGCCGAACCTCTGAAGTGGTCCGATAATATAAAACCAATAGAATTGGCTGATGCTGAAGTTATGCCCGGTGAGAAAATCATTATTTCCGGTTGGGGAATGTTGTCCAGCAGTGGTCCTATTCCCGATGACTTACAATGGACTACAGTTCAGGCCATCAGCCAGGAGGAATGTGACGCCAAAATGTTGTGGGGCGTTGATAGTTTGATTTGTTTGGGTCATTTCAATTCGAATGGAGCATGTTGGGGCGATTCTGGTGGTCCTGCCACATACCAAGGTAAATTGGTTGGTGTCTCTGCATTTGTGGTTAATAATTGTGGTAGTGAATACCCTGATGGTTATACCAAAGTGTTCTATCACAAGGATTGGATTTTGGAGAATATGAAAGTTTCCAATTAAAATGAAACCAAAAAATGCAAAATGTAAATAAAATTTTATGATTATATAGAAAAATGATTCTTAAAAATTTAAATTGGGATACCTTATCGAATTTTACATTTCTCAGACCTATTATACAGTGAAATTAAAAAAAATATGATCGACCTACAAAAGAATCATATTATTGTAGTTAGGTAACTATGTGGGATAGCTTAGATTGGCGCCATTTTGATGTGCCATGGGAGCCGAATAAAACGAGCAACCTGGTAAACATTTCCGAGTACACTAATAGAAAAAATTTCGTTCCATAGTCGTGAACGGACGGTGACAAAATGAAACGGAAACGGAAACGTTCACAAAAAATCAAAACGGAATGTTCACAATTTCGTCCATGGACGTTCACGATTTCATGAACGGCATTCGTTTTTCTTTGGCCATGAAAAGTCTTAAAATAATCGTTAGACGTTACTATGGCAACTCCCTCGGTGGTGCAATGTGTTAAGGCGACTGTTAATGCGTATGGTGCAGAAAACACGGGTTCGAGTCACGGTAGCGGAAAAATTTTTTTTTTAATTTTGTTTATAAATTTGTAACCATAACGTTTTCAGATCATGAACGCTGGTTGTTGTTTTGACAACGCATGGTGTCATTTTATCGTTGTCAGATTGATACCGCCCGTTCTCCGTTTGACACCACATGTGTGTTGATTCACTTTCATGAACGAATCGTTTTGAAATGAGCACGCCGTTCATGATTTTTTCTATGGATGTAGTATTTGTTTAAGCTCCATTTTGGTGACATGGTATACCCCGGAGATCAAGAACAGTCGATCTCTTAGGGCAGGACAAGAAAAATTACAGAAGTATACTAAATCGAAATTCTGGGTCGATTTAATGCTGACTGGAAGAAAAAACGTAGTGTTTCCAAATAAGCTTTTACAGGGTTTGCAACATGAGGCTGAGCGTTTTCGTTCACCTTACGCTCGATACAAAGCTCCTGTAATCCTGCAGCAGCTCATAGCACACCAGGGTAGCCATATGATATTTTTGGCTTCGATTTGTGGTATTGGATCCACTTTTCATTACCAGTTATGGTGTTGCTTTTGGAGCAGCGGTACGTAGGCTTCTCGCAAATGATGTTTTATGGGCACATTAATAATATTGAGAGCCAAACAAACTACAGGATGGCTAATATGTAATGTAACAAAGTACAGCGCAATATTTTTTTATACCCTCCACCATAGGATGGCGGTATATTAACTTTGTCATTCCGTTTGTAACACATCGAAATATTGCTCTATGACCTCATAAAGATATATTCTTGGTCGTAGTGAAATTCTGAGTCGATCTGAGTATGTCCGTTCGTCCGTCTGTTGAAATCACGCTAACTTCCGAACGAAACAAGTTATCGACTTGAAACTTGGCACAAGCAGTTTTTATTGATGCAGGTCAGATGGTATTGCTAATGGGCCATATCGGTCCACTTTTACGTATAGCCCCCATATAAACGGACCCCCAAATTTGGCTTACGGGGACTCTAAGAGAATCAAATTTCATCCGATCCGGCTGAAATATGGTACATGGTATCAGCATATGATCTCTAACAACCATGAAAAAATTGGTCCACATCGGTCCATAATTATATATAGCCCCCATATAAACCGATCCCCCGATTTGGCTTGCGGAGCCTCTAAGAGAAGCAAATTTCATCCGATCTGGCTGAAATTTGGTACATGGTATGAGTATATGATCTCTAATAACTATGCAACAATTGGTCCACATCGGTCAATAATTATATATAGCCCCCATATACACCGATCACCAGATTTGACCTCCGGAGCCTCTTGGAAGACCAAAATTCATCTGATTCAGTTCAAATTTGGTACGTGGTGTTAATATATCGCCCCAAACACCCATGCAAAAATTGGTCGAAATCGGTCCATAATTATATATAGGCCATATATAAACCGATCCCCAGATTTGGCCTCCGGAGCCCCTTGGAAGAGCAAAATTCATCCGATTCGGTTGAAATTTGGTACATGATGTTAGATTTGACCTCCGAGGCCCCTAGGAAGAGAAAAATTCATCCGATTCGGTTGAAATTTGGTACGTGATGTTAGTATATGGTCTCTAACAACCATGCAGGAATTGGTTCATATCAGTCCATAATTATATATAGCCCCCATATAAACCGATCCCCAGATTTGACCTCCGGTGCCTTTTGGAGGAGCAAAATTCATCCGATCTGGTTGAAATTTTGTACATGGTGGTAGTATATGATATTTAATACCCATGGCAAAAGTGATCCATATCAGTCCATAAACATATATAGTCCCCATATAAACCGATCCCGAGATTTGGTTTTGGAACCTCTTGGAGGAGCAAATTTCATCCGAGTCAGTTGAAATTTGGTACATTGTGCTAGTATTTATATGGCCGTTAACAACCATGCCTAACTAGGTCCATATAGGACTATAGTTATATATAGCCCTCAGATAAATCGATCCCAAATCATAAAAAAATTGGTCCATATCAAGTTCATAATTGTATATAGCCCCCATATAAGCGACCACCATATTTCAATTCTGGCTCTCTACCACGTATGGACTAACTCACAATTTATAAAACTATGTTAAGAAGTTTTTAGATACCACAACCCAAGTAATTCGATTGTGGATGACAGTCTTTCGTAGAAGTTTCTACGCAATCCATGGTGGAGGGTAAATAAGATTCGGCCTGTTCGAACTTACGGCCGTATATACTTGTTTAATGTTATTGTATCATAGCAAAAAATATCGAAAATAATATCAAATTTTAGAATCAGTTTAGAATTGTTCGTATTGGCTAACTTTGGCAACAATTAGGGCCTTCAATCGGCCGACAAAGCCATCACATACTGCACGAAAGTAGCTCTGTGTATTTTGGCCCATTCCTGGCGAAGCGCCGTATTGAGATGGGGTGTTTTAGTGCCAACCTTACTCTCAAAATTACCCAAGGGGAAAAATCAAACCGATTGAGGTACGAAGATTTTTGGGGCCATTGCTCCGTTGGAATGGTCTGTCGACGAAATATTCGAAATGTTGCCAGGGCTTAATACTGTCTTTTTACAGATAATATTTGGAATTTATTTTGTCCCCACGGTCGAAGAATATGAGCAAGGAGCGACCATCGGTCGTTATGGTAGCCCATACCATTACCATCGACGGCGCTTGAGTTCTGGTGGCCAATCGTTCATTTTATTTGTTCACAAACTGCTCAATTTGAAATGGCTACTTATCGGAGAAAATCAAATTTGGTAACTGGTTACTCTCGAAGCAACTCTTTGGCTCTTTTTTCAATATGTGTTGCATCCATTCTCGCGACATGTTCAGCTCACGAGTTAACATTTCTACCACAGTAGCGTTTGGATCATTTCTGCACAGACAAAAAATCACCAAAAGATTTCCAATTAAAAAATTGATTGAAGTTGAAAAAAAATGTTCAATTAATAAATTAATTGATACAATTAACTTTTTAATCAAGATAGAAACATTAAGGAAATTAAGGAATATTTAATTGAAAAACAAGTAAGGAAAGTCTAAAGTCGGGCGGGGCCGACTATATTATACCCTGCCCCACTTTGTAGATCTAAATGTTCGATACCAATCACACCCGTTTTTTTACAACTTTTCGACTAAGCAGATTTAACAAGGAAAATGTTGGCATTTTGACCATTTTTGTCGAAATCAGAAAAACATATATATGGAAGCTATATCTAAATCTGAACCGATTTCAATCCAATTTGGCACACATGACTATACTACCAATTGTACTCCTTGTGCAAAATTTCAAGCTAATCGGGATAAAACTCTGGCTTCTGGGTCCATATAAGTTCATATCGGGCGAAAGATATATATGGGAACTATATCTAAATCTGAATCGATTTCAACCAAATTTGGCACGCATAGCTACAATGCTAAATGTACTCCCTGTGCAAAATTTCAACCAAATTGGGCCAAAACTCTGACTTTTAGGACCATATTAGTCCATATCGGGCGAAAGATATATATGGGAGCTATATCTAAATCTGAACCGATTTCAATCAAATTGTGCACACTTGACTATACGACTAAATGTTATGTTTGCACAAAATTTCAAGCAAATCGGTATAAAACTCTGGCTACTGGGTCCATATTAATGCATATCAGGCGAAAGATATATATGGGAACTATATATAAATCTGAACCGATTTCTTCCAAAATCAATAGGGTTCTATTCTGACCCAAATTAGGAACATGTGTCAAATTTGAAGGCGATTGGACTTAAATTGTGACCTAGACTTTCACAAAAATGTGTTCACAGACAGACGGACGGACGGAGGGCGGACGGATGGACAGACGGACATGGTTATATAGACTCAGGGACCCACCCTGAGCATTATTGCCAAAGACACCATGTGTCTATCTCGTCTCCTTCTGGGTGTTACAAACATATGCACTAACTTATAATACCCTGTTCCACAGTGTGGCGCAGGGTATAATTAATTGATACAATTAACTTTTTAATCAGACTCGGAAGTTTTTAATTGAAAAATTAATTGAGTTCTGTGTATTATCATCAATTAAATTTTTAATTGTATCAATTAAAAAACTAATTGGAATTTGCTAATAAAATTAATTCATTTTTTAATCAATAATCTTTTTTGTATACACAGAAAAAAAATTCACGAAAATTTTTCCAATTAAAATTTTAATTGAGTTTTAAAAAATATTCAATTAAAAATTTAATTGAATCAACAATTTTTTTAATTGAAATAAAAATCAATCACAAACATTAATAGTATCAATTAATTTTTAATTGGACCAATTAATTTTTTAATTGACCTTCAATTAATTTTTTAATTAATTTTTTAATTAAAATGTATTGCTCCTGCAATAAATCTGTCATCTGCCAGACGAACGCTTTAGAAATGATAGCAAGCTGACCTGATTGCAATACATATCACGGACCCCGTACACTTACCATCATTTTTGAACTGTGATTTAGCATATCAGAAATGCTGGCGACATTTCTAAAAATGTTGGTCCCATTCTTCTCTAAAAGTTGCATCCAATTCGGATTTGGTCCTTCGTAGTCACAAATGGGGCTTTTATTCATATATAATGGAATTAAAGGTCATATCTGAGTCTCTGAATATAATATATGTTCACATGCAGTAGTTTTTTCGTAGTTAATTAAGTGCTAATCGGAGCTTGAGCAAAAAGCAACACGTCATTTTGCTTCCACAAGGTATTCCAAGTAAAGTTATGTATCATAAAGAAACTTCAAGTTTATTTTTTTACCATTCTTAGTTTTAACTTAAAGTTCCATATCTTGCATAATCCATTGATAGTTGGAAGCCATACTAGTAAAGACATCCGGTAAAAAGCTACCGCATTCTCCAACAACATCAGCGGCAATACCCACCAATTTTCCTTCATAAACAGCTGGACCACCAAAATCACCACGACAAATACCATTCTTACGAAGGTGGCCCAAACAAATGACATCGGGATCAGCACGTCCCATAGTTCGGAAACATTCAGCCGAGTTTACAACAGTGGCATCGTTGATTTGCAAAGCACGATGCATATTCTCATCACCCTCCTTGATGCGACCCCATCCGGAAATTTCCACATCAGCATCAACGGGAGGATTACTTTCAGCCATAGGAATTGGTTGAATAGATTCCGAAAATACCAAAGGTTCGGAGAGTTTCAATAAAGCAATGCCAGTACTCAAATCATGATAATTGGGATTGACTGTTATTTTGCCTACGGTAATGCGAGAACCACCGCTATAAAGATCCGTTGTACCAGCAATAACACTGAACAACTGTGGGGACCAGCTATATGGAAAGGAAATTGCAATGATTATACGCCCAATATTCTTTCAACTCTTTCAACTTACGGTCTATCACTGCCAGATGAGCATACACAGGTCAAAGAGGTAACGGCATACCATTCATTTAAAATGACAGCACCGCACGTGTACAAACCACCAAAGGAAAGGGCAGCCTGATAGGGTATTTGTCCCAAAACGGCATGATCACCACCAACAATGCGTGCTTGGGGGGCAGCCCATGTAGCCGATACCAAAAGAAGAGTGGAAAATACTGCTATGACTTTCATTTGTATTTAGAAACTATTGCATATTTTGCAAATACATTTGCTCTTTATATACTCTGGGCGAATTTATTTTTCGGAGATTTATGCGACTTTGCCAAATCGGTAATCTCATTGATTTCGTTCGATTTGTTTTTATTAAATTTTGCATTGTAGCTGCCTTATCTGATGATGAATATTCGATACGCTTTCAAATGTTGCAAATGTTCTTATCTGTAGAAGATACCAATAAAGAAATATTTGAGACATATTTTATTACAGTCACTTCCAAAAGAGGTTCCAGCAAAGTAATATTGGAAGTATTTCTGTATCTATTAATTTTTAAGAACTTCCATAGAAGCTTTATTTGTTTGTTTTTCCACTGCGATTTTGTACATTTTTGAGAATGAACTTTTTTCATATATCCATAACAAAAATTGGACCTCCTTCTAAACGCAGAGAAGAAACATGAGTCATAATCATATTCGAAGAGCAAAATAATATGATAGGAGCTATTTTTGCGGAGACCATGTAACATTTTCACCTGCAACCATTTTGGTTCAGTGAACATGGTTCTAAGAAAAATAAAATTGTCCTCATCTAAAATGTTATTATATTGATAAAAAGAATTTTGTTCTAATTAAAAGACAATGGTCACGATCTAAAATGTTATGGTATTCGCCAAAAATGTTTTTCTTCCAGTTAAAAGAACATGAAACAAGTATATACGGCCGTAAGTTCGGCCAGGCCGAAGCTTATGTACCCTCCATCATGGATTGCGTAGAAACTTCTTCTAAACACTGCCATCCACAATCGAATTACTTAAGTTGCAGTAACGCTTGCCGATGGCAAGGTATCTTAAAACCTCCTAACACCATCTTCTAAACTGTATGTAAGTCCATACGTGGTATATATTAAATCAAAAAAGATCGATCCAATACGTATATAATTCAGTTTGACAAAGTAGACATAAAATTTTGACAAAATTTTCTACAGAAATAAAATGTTAACAAAATTTTCTAAAGAAATAAAATTTTCACAAAATTTTCTATAGAAAGAAAATTTTTAAAAAATTTCTACAGAAATAAAATTTTAACAAAATGGCTCGAGTGGCAACCATGATTATGAACCGAATAAAATTTGAACAAAATTTTCTGTAGAAATAAAATTTTGACAAAATTTTCTATAGAAATAAAATTTTGACAATGATGAAAATTTTATTATGAACCGAATAAAATTTTAACAAAAATTTCTCTAGAAATAAAATTTTGACAAAATTTTCTATAGAAATAAAATTCTGGTAGATTATTTTTGGCTCTAGTTGCAACCATGATTATGAACCGATGTGGACCAATTTTTTGTGATTGGACCAATTTTGGTATGGTTGTTAGCGACCATATACTAACACCACGTTCCTAATTTGAACCGGATCGGATGAATTTTGCTCCTCCAAGAGGCTCCGGAGGTCAAATCTGGAGAAGGTTTTATATGGGGGCTATATATAATTATGGACCGATATGGACCAATTGTGACACGGTTGTTAAAGATCATATACTAACATCATGTTCCAAATTACAACCAGATTGGATGAAATTTGCTTCTCTTGGAGACTTCGCAAGCCAAATCTGGGGATCGGTTTATATAGGGGCTATATATAATTATGAACCGATGTGGACCAATTTTTGCATGGTTATTAGAGACCATATACCAACATCATGTACCAAATTTCAGGCGGATCGGAGGAAATTTGTTTCTCTTTGAGGCTCCGCAACCCAAATCTGGGGATCGGTTTATGTGGGCGCTATATATAATTATGGACCGATGTTTCTCTTTGAGGCTCCGCAACCCAAATCTGGGGATCGGTTTATGTGGGCGTATATATAATTATGGACCGATGTGGACCAATTTTTGCACGGTTGTTAGAGACCATATACCAACGTCATGTACCAAATTTCAGACGGATCGGATGAAATTAGCTCCTCTTTGAGGCTCCGCAATCCAAATCTGGGGATCGGTTTATATGGGGGCTATATATAATTATGGACCGATGTGGACCAATTTTTGCATGATTGTTAGATACCATATACCAACACCATGTACCAAATTTCAGCCGGATCGGATGAAATATGCTTCTCTTAGAGACTCCACAAGCCAAATTTGGGGATCGGTTTATATAGGGGCTATATATAATTAAGGGCCGATATGGACCAATTTTTGTATGGTTGTTAGAGACCATATAAAAAGATCATGTACCAAATTTCAGCCGGATCGGATGAAATATGCTTCTCTTAGAGGCTCCACAACCCAAATCTGGGGATCGGTTTATATGGGCGCTATATATAATTATGGACCGATGTGGACCAATTTTTGCACGGTTGATAGAGACCATATATCAATACCATGTACCAAATTTCAGCCGGATCGGATGCAATTTGCTTCTCTTTGAGGCTTCGCAAGCCAAATCTGGAGATCGGTTTATATGGGGTCTATATATAATTATGGACCGATGTGGACCAATTTTTGCATGGTTGTTAGAGACCATATACAAACACCATATACCAAATTTCAGCCGGATCGGATGAAATATGCGTCTGTTAGAGGCTCCACAAGCCAAATCTGAAGGTCCCTTTATATGGGGGCTATACGTAAAAGTGGACCGATATGGCCCATTTTCAATACCATCCGACCTACATCGATAACAACTACTTGTGCCAAGTTTCAAGTCGATAGCTTGTTTCGTTCGGAAGTTAGCGTGATTTCAACAGACGGACGGACGGACGGCCGGACATGCTTAGATCGACTCAGAATTTCACCACGACCCAGAATATATATACTTTATGGGGTCTTAGAGCAATATTTCGATGTGTTACAAACGGAATGACAAAGTTAATATACCCCCATCCTATGATGGAGGGTATAAAAAGCACTTGAGAAAAGAAAGCATAAAATTAACTTTATTTATTAGTATTTATACCCCCTAGGATGGGGGTATATTAACTTTGTCATTCCGTTTGTAACACATCGAAATATTGCTCTAATATTGGTGAAATTCTGAGTCGATCTGAGCATGTCCGTCCGTCCGTTCGTCTGTTGAAATCACGCTAACTTCCGAACGAAACAAGCTATCGACTTGAAACTTGGCACAAGTAGTCGTTGTTGATGTAGGTCGGATGGTATTGCAAATGGGCCAAATCGGTCATTTACGTATAGCCCCCATATAAACGGATCCCCAAATTTGGCTTGCAGACCCTCTAAGAGAAGCAAATTTCATCCGATCCGGTTGAAATTTGGTACGTGATGTTAGTATATGGTATCCAACAACCATGCAAGAATTGGTTCATATCAGTCCATAATTATATAGCCCCCATATAAACCGATCCCCCGATTTGGCTTTCGGAGCCTCTAAGAAAAGCAAATTTCATCCGATCCGGCTGAAATTTGGTACATGGTGTTAGTATATGGTCTTTAACAATCGTGCAAAAATTCGTCCACATCGGCCCATAATTATATATAGCCCCCATATAAACCGATCCCCATATTTGACCTCCGCAGCCCCTTGGAAGAGCAAAATTCATCCGATTCGGTTGAAATTTGGTACGTAATGTTAGTATATTGTATCCAACAACCATGCAAGAATTGGTTCATATCAGTCCATAATTATATATAGCCCCCCTATAGAAACCGATCCCAGATTTGTCCTCCGGTGCCTTTTGGGGAAGCAAGTTGAAATTTGGTACGTGGTGGCCTTTTGGGGAAGCAAGTTGAAATTTGGTACGTGGTGGTAGTATATGATATTTAAGAACCATGCCAAAAGTGGTCCATATCAGTCCATAATCATATATAGCCTCCATATAAACCGATCCAGAGATTTAGTTTTGGAACCTCTTGGAGGAGCAAATTTCATCCGAGTCAGTTGAAATTTGGTCCATTGAGCTAGTATATGGCCGTTAACAACCATGTCTAACTAGGTCCAAATCGGTCTATAGTTATATATAGCCCTCAGATAAATCGACCCCCAATCACACAAAAATTGGTCCATATCAAGTTCATAATTGTATATAGCCCTCATATAAGCGACCCCCATATTTCAATTCTGCGTCTCTACGTGCCGTGCAAAAGTCCATATCGATTCGTAATTATTTGTAGACTTACCTATACATACCTTTTTTGTCTAATATATACCACGTATGGACTAACTCACAATTTAGAAAATGATGTTAAGAAGTTTTATGTTAAGATACCACAACCCAAGTAATTCGATTGTGAATGACAGTCTTTCGTATAAGTTTCTACGCAATCCATGGTGGAGGGTACATAAGATTCGGCCTGACCGAACTTACGGCCGTATATATTTGTTTTTCTTGAAAATATTGAATTTTTTAGTCTGCAGGCAGGTCAAGGATGAAGATGGACTATATCGGTCAAGATTTGATATAGTTCCCATAAAAACCGACCTCCCCGATTTAGGTTCTTGAGGGTCTAGATATCCCATTTTTTATCCGATTTCAAAATCTAGAGGTATTTTGAGATTCAAAATCTAGAGGTATTTTGAGTGCATAAACATGAGTGCCAAATATAGTGTGATTCAGCTTCCATATCGATCCAGCCCGATCTCCTGATTTGACTTCATGGGCTTCTAGACACCGCAAATTTTATCCGATTTGCCTGAAATTTAAAATCTACAGGTAGTTTGGATCTAGACATAAGCGTGTCGAATATGGTACGTATCGGCCAATATTTTGATACAACCCCCATATAGACCGATCTCCCGATTGGACTTCATGGGCTTCAAGACACCGCAATTTTTATCCGAATTGCCTGAAATTCAAGATTTTGAGGTATTTTTGCTCTAGCGAATATGGTGTGATTCGGTCCACATTTGGATATAACCCCCATATAGCACTATCTCCCGATTCTTGATCGTCTAAATATCCGAATTTGTATGCGATTTGCATGAAATTCAAAATGTAAGTGTAGGTTAGGTTAGGTTAGGTGGCAGCCCGATGTATCAGGTTCACTTAGACTATTCAGTCCATTGTGATACCATATTGGTGAACTTCTCTCTTATAACTGAGTGCTGTCCGATTCCATGTTAAGCTCAATAACAAGGGACCTCCTTTTTATAACCGAGTCCGAACGGCGTTCGACATTGCAGTGAAATCACTTAGAGAAGCTTTGAAAACCTCAGAAATGTAACCGACATTACTGAGGTGGGATAATCCACCGCTGAAAAACTTTTTGATGTTCGGTCGAAGCAAGAATCGAACCCACGACCTTGTGTATGCAAGGCGGGCATGCTAACCATTGCACCACGGTGGCTTCCAAAATTTAAAAATTAAATGTACTTTAGGTTCATATATAAGAGTGCCGAATATGGTTTGTATCGGTCTATAGTGGTATAGCCGCCATATAGCCCGGTCTCCTGATTTGACTTCTTGGATTTACCTGAAACTGGAAATCTAACGGTATTTTAGGTCCACACATAAATGTACCGAAGATGGTACACTTTTTTGAGCCTCTAGACATTCTAATTTTTGTCCGATTTACCTAAAATCCATTTTACCTTAAGTCCACACATAATTGTTCCGAAGATGGTATACTTTTTGCCTCTTGAGCCTCTAGACATCCTAATTTTTGTCCGATTTACCTAAAATCCAAAATCTAGGGGTATTTTGGGTCCACACATAAATACGCCGAATATGGGGCGTATCGATCAATATTTTGATACACCTTCCATATAGGCCGACCTGCAGATTTGATTTCTTGGACTTCTAGAACCCGCTATTACTCTGAAATTCAAAAATAGAGGTATTTTAGGTGCGTAACTAGGTGTAGCGACCGGTAGTGTGGATCGGTCCATGTTTTGGTATAACCCCAGGCGTTAAGTCTTCCGATTTCCACTTTTGGCATGGCTGTTAAATATCATACACTACAATCACATACACCCAGAAAAAAGTGACCCCTTCTTTAAGTTAAAATGAACTCATTGTGAAGAAAGTTGAACTTCGTATAGCGCCAAAGACATTTTTATTTGTTTGAACGATGTGATTTTCGTAGAAATTAGGAATAATGTATTCCATATATTAGTTAACATTTTCCTATATTTATGTACCACTATACTACAGAATGAAAAAATTTAACTAATTTGAATTCATATATGGAATGATTTTATTGAAATTTTTTCATTCATTTGGACAAATCTTACACATTTGTGGTAAAACTTTTACTTCATAATTAGAACTGCTTACCTTCGTTTTTAAATACAATTTTATTTATTTCTATAAGCAACTTTATCTTCAATAAAAGACATGTTTTATTAATATATTGAATATATTTATTAAGAATCAACAGCATCGAATCTCTTTGAAATATTAGTTTATTAATCCACTATTTCCAATTTCCGTGTGATATTATCAACTGTAAAACGCACTTTTTCTTCTTCTTGTACTTTTCACTTTTAATAAGTTGCTGCTTAACGATTTTGTCCTCTTTTTACAATTTCAATACCTACAAATATAAAAAATCATAAAACATTTTTGTTCCAAAAGGTTAGCGTCACTGAATATTACCTGATAATTGAAGATTCCAAAATGAAGACAAATGAAAGGGTTGTTATTCTGCTGGTGTTTTCTTCCTTTATACACTATCACGAACATTGATAGATTTATTTTTAAAAACGAAAATTTTTCTCACTAATTTAAAATAACAAATATTTTATATATTTTATTTGTTATTTATTATATTATTTTACCATATTATTTTTTAACAATCTCTCCGTATACCAAAACAACGCGATTCCAACTAGAAAAAACAACCGACGCGCAAACATATCGATTACACCCACGCGCAAACACATCGATTACGATGACAGGTATCGATTACAGGTAGACAATAGAAATTTAGGAAAATTTCCTATATTCTAACAAGTGTGTTTCCTTAAGTTTTGATTGCATTGCATACTTCTTAGTACGAATGAACTAAAATATTTTTCTATGCCAAGTGTTGTTCGTATGTATGAAAAACTTTCTATTATAAAGGAAGTCGCAATTATCATTTTATAAGAAATTTTACTAATTTTGAGGAAACTTGGTTTTAGTTCGGTTTTTGTTTATTTTTACGAATGCTTTGTTATCGGTGAATAAAATTTTCTTTTTCAGTAGTAAATTCTTATACCCAGCGAAGAAAATAGTATGAGTAAAATTCCATGCCTTATTCTAGTTAATGAACTATTCCTAACTGCTTACAGTTTAGGATTTTTTTACTGAAACGAGTAAATTTTATTATTTTTCACAAAAATTTACCTTGATGGAAATAAAATGGATAAACTATATTGATGAAAATTTTTTCCTTTAGTTTCGAAGGCACTTTTTTCTGGGTGTACCAAATTTCAACCAGATCGGATGAATTTTGCTTCTCCAAAAGGCACCGGAGGTCAAATCTGGGGATCGGTTTATATGGGGGCTATATATAATTATGGTCTGATAGGAACCAACTCTTGCATAGTTGTTGGATACCATATACTAACATCACGTACCAAATTTCAACCGAATTTTGAAATTTGAATTTTGATGAATTTTGCTCTTCCAAGGGGCTCCGGAGGTAAAATCTGGGGATCGGTTTATATGGGGGCTATATATAATTATGGACCGATTACGACCAATTTTTGCATTGGTGTTTGAGGCCATATATTAACACCACGTACCAAATTTCAACTGAATCAGATGAATTTTGGTCTTCCAAGAGGCTTCGGAGGTCAAATCTGGTGATCGGTTTATATGGGGGCTATATATAATTATGGACCGATGTGGACCAATTTATGCATGGTTATTTAAGACCATATACCAATACCATGTACCAAATTTCAGCCGGATCGGATGAAATTTACTTCTCTTTGACTCCACAAGCCAAATCTGGGGATCGGTTTATATGGGGGCTATATATAATTATGGAAAGATGTGGACCAATTTATGCATGGTTGTTAAAGACAATATACCAACACCATGTACCAAATTTCTGCCGGATCGGATGAAATTTGCTTCTCTTAGAGGCTCCGCAAACCAAATCGGGGGATCGGTCTATATGGGGGCTATATATAATTATGGGCCGATGTGGATCATTTTTTGCATGTTCATTAGAGACCATATACTAACACCATCTACCAAATTTCAGTTGGATCGGATGAAATTTGCTTCTCTTAGAGTCCCCGTAAGCCAAATTTGGGGGTCCGTTTATATGGGGCTATACGTAAAAGTGGACCGATATGGCCCATTTGCAATACCATCCGACCTACATCAATAACAACTACTTGTGACAAGTTTCAAGTCGATAGCTTGTTTCTTTCGGAAGTTGGCGTGATTTCAACAGATGGACGGACGGACGGACAAGCTCAGATCGACTCAGAATTTCACCACGACCCAGAATATATATAGAGCAATATTTCGATGTGTTACAAACGGAATGACACAGTTAATATACCCCCATCCTATGGTGGAGGGTATAAAAAATGTCAATCTGACATGATCTGGAAACTTAATGATTAGAATTTATAAAAAATCCGCTGCTCATGACCTTGATTGTCTGCTCCATATGCGTTAACTGTCGCCTTAGCACATTGCACCACCCACAGAGTTGACATAAGAACGTTTAAGACTTTTCATGGCCAAAGAAAAACGAATGCCGTTTACGAAATCGTGAACGCCCGTGGACATTAGGTTGTGATTTTTCGTAAACGCTTCCGTTTCATTTTGTTACCGTTCACTATTTTGGAACATAATTTGCTCTATAGGTGTAGCCACTTATGATTGGGGGCCCTAAGAAAAGATTTTGAGTATAAAGTCTAACAAAAAACGGAAATTCATCCAAGGTCACCCTGTTCCCCAATCAAATAGAATAAAGTTTTTACTTTGCATGTGTACATTGGGTTTATTACATTTTAAAAATGTTGACATATTCGTTTCCCCTCTCTGACTTAAAGTGTCATTTGTTGCATAACCCATTGGTAGTTGGAGGCCATGCTAGTGAAGACATCAGGCAAAAAGCTACCGCATTCGCCAACCACATCAGCAGCAACACCCACCAATTTGCCATCATAAACAGCAGGCCCACCAAAATCACCGCGGCAAATGCCATTCTTGCGAGGATGACCCAAACAAATGACATCAGGATCAGCACGACCTAAAGTTTTTGAACATTCGACCGAGTCGACAACAGTGGCATCGTTAATTTGCAAAGTACGATGCATATCCTCATCACCCTCTTTGATACGACCCCATCCGGAAATTTCCACATCGGCATCAACAGGGGGATTACTTTCAGCCATGGGAATAGCTTGAATATATTCCGAGAATACCAAAGGTTCGGAGAGTTTCAACAAAGCAATACCAGTACTCAAATCATTGTAGTTTGGATTGACAGTGATCTCTTCCAAGGTGATGCGAGAACCACCGGTATAAAGATCTGTTGTGCCAGCAATAATCCTGAACATTTGTGGTGGCCAACTGTAAAGAAATCGAATTACAATTACAACAATCTCAAATATTTTTTTAATTGCTATAACTTACGGTTTATCACTGCCAGCAGAGCATACACAGGTCAAGGATGTGAGGGCATAACGTTCGCTTAAAATAACTGCACCGCAAGTGTACAAACCACCAATAGAAAGGGCAGCTTGATAAGGTATTTGTCCCAAAACGGCATCATCACCACCTACAATACGGGCCTGAGGGGCAGCCAAAGTGGCCGAGAATAAACAAAGAATGGACAATACTGTGATGGCTTTCATTTTCGTCTATGAACTGTTGTATATTTGCCAACTCTCTTTGGTCTTTATATACGATTTTTTTGGCTTTCATTTTGGAGATTTATGCGAGTTTGCCAAATTGGAAATATCTATAATTTTACATTATTATTGCCTTAACTGATAGTGAAATTCTATGGGAATTTCGTTTTTGCTAAAATATCGTTATCTTTAGAAGATATACAATAAAGAAATATTTAAAACATTTTATTACAGTCACCTCTATAGGAATGTGTATATTCCGTGTTTGCAAGAAATAATTAATTTCGGTAAAATGAACAAAAACAATAATTCTGAATATTAGTCGTAATAGCTTAGGTTAGGTTATGTATAGTGGCAGTCCGATATTTCAGGCTCACTTAGACTATTCAGTCCCCCAGAAAAAAAATTACACAACTTTGAAATCACTTCCAAAAATGTTCTCCCAAAGATGTTCATTATTTTAACTGCACACGAAATTAATTTGAGTCAATTTTTTATACTAGCTTTTTTCCGATGTCTAATTGGTAATTTTAATTTTTTTTTATACCCACCACCATAGAATGGTGACGGGGGTATAATAAGTTTGTCATTCCGTTTGTAACGCATCGAAATATCGATTTCCGACTATATAAAGTATATATATTCTTGATCAGGGAGAAATTCTAAGACGATATAACGATGTCCGTCTGTCCGTCTGTCTGTCTGTCTGTCTGTCTGTCTGTCTGTTGTAATCACGCTACAGTCTTCAATAATGAAGCAATCGTGCTGAAATTTTGCACAAACTCGTCTTTTGTCTGCAGGCAGGTCAAGTTCGAAGATGGGCTGTATCGGTCCAGGTTTTGATATAGTCCCCATATAAACCGACCTCCCGATTTGGGGTCTTGGGCTTATAGAAACCGTAGTTTTTATCCAATTTGCCTGAAATTTGAAATCTGGAGGTATTTTGTGACCGTAAAGAGGTGTGCCAAAAATGGTGAGTATCGGTCCACGTTTTGGCATAGCCCCCATATAGACCGATCTCCCGATTTTACTTCTTGGGCTTATAGAAACCGCAGTTTTTATTCAATTTACCTGAAATTGAAAATCTAGAGGTATTGTAGGACCACATATACGTGTGCCAAAAATTGTGAGTATCGGTCCATATTTTGGTATAGCCCCCATATAAACCGATCTCCCGATTTTACTTCTTGGGCTTATAGAAACCGCAGTTTTTATTCAATTTACCTGAAAATGGAAATCTAGAGGTATTGTAGGACCACAAGTACGTGTGCCAAAAATTATGAGTATCGGTCCATATTTTGGTATAGCCCCCATAAAGACCCATCTCCCGATTTTACTTCTTTGGCTTGTAGAAATCGCAGTTTTTATTCAATTTACCGGAAATTGGAAATCTAGAGGTATTGTAGGACCACAAATACGTGTGCCAAGAATTGTGAGTATCGGTCCATGTTTTGGTATGTTCCCCATATAAAACGACCTCCCGATTTGGGGTCTTGGGCTTCTAGAAACCTTATTTTTTATCCAATTTGTCTGAAATTGGAAATCTAGAGGTATTTTAGGACCATAAAGAAGTGTGCCGAAAATGGTGAGGATCGGTCCATATTTTGGTATAGCCCCCATATAGACCGATTTCCCGATTTTACTTCTTGGGCTTCTAGAATCCGAAGTTTTTATCCTATTTGCCTGAAATTGGAAATCTAGAGGTATTTTCGGGTCATAAAGAGGTGTGCCGAAAACGGTGAGTATCGGTCCATATTTTAGTATAGCCCCGATAAGAACGATCTCCCGATTTAACTCCTTGGGTTTCTAGAAACCGTAGTTTTTATCTGATTTGCCTGAAATTGTAAATATTCTGGTATTTTAGGCTCACAAAAACGTGTATCGGATTAGGTTTTTATAGGTCCATTTGGTAATGCCTCCATATAGACCGACTTCACTTCTTGAGGGTGTAGAAGGCGCACTGATAATGAAAATTGCTTGAAACTCAATGTAAAATTTCCAGATTTTACTTCTACAGATTTAAGATTTCAAATCAAGACGTTATTTTATAATTTTCTTGCACACTTACAAGAGATGTTAATGATTCCTCTAAAACTCAAACAAAAACGGTTCTTATAAATCCAGAATCTGATATAGTTCTCATGGATGAAATCTTTAAATTTATCTTCGGGAAGTGTCCTCAAGTCCTCAAGCTCTCCTGAAATTTCAAAGGAAATCCTAATATTTGGTTCATGGTGGTGGGTATTTAAGATTCGGCCCGGCCGAACTTACTGCTGTATATACTTGTTTTTTTGATTTCAAATAGGTTAAGAACAGAGTAAAGATTTTGAAAATATTTGAGGTCAAACGTTCTAGACAAGCCTTAGAATGCATTAAAAATTATAAAAAAAAAAACAAGTATATACGGCCGTAAGTTCAGCCAGGCCGAAGCTTATGTACCCTCCACCATGGATTGCGTAGAAACTGATTCTAAACACTGCCATCCACAATCGACTTACTTAAGTTGCGGTAACGTTTGCCGATGGCAAGGTATCTTAAAACCTCCTAACACCGTCTTCTAAATTGTATATAAGTCCGTTCGTGGTATATATTAGATCAAAAAAGATCGATCAAATACGTATATAATTCAGTTTGACAAAATGTTCTATAGACAAAAAATTTTGACAAAATTTTCTATAGAAATAAAATTTTAACAAAATTTTCTATAGAAATAAAATTTTCAAAAAATTGTTTATAGAAATACAATTTTGACAAAATTTTCTATAAATAGAAATAAAATTTTGACAAAATTTTCTACAGAAATAAAACTTTAACAAAATTTTCTATAGAAATAAAATGTTAACAAAATTTTCTATAGAAATAAAATGTTGACAAAATTTTCTATAGAAATAAAATTTTGACAAAATTTTCTATAGAAATAAAATTTTAACAAAAATTTTCTATAGAAATAAAATTTTAACAAAATTTTCTATAGAAATAAAATTTTGGTAAATTATTTTTGGTTCGAGTGGCAACCATGATTATGAACCGATATGGACCAATTTTTGTGTGATTGGAGATCGGCTATATATAACTATAGAGCGATAAGGACCAATTTTGGTATGGTTGTTAGCGGCCATATACTAACACGACGTTCCAAATTTGAATCGGATCGGATGAATTTTTCTCTTCCAAGACGCTCCGGAGGTCAAATCTGGAGAACGGTTTATATGGGGGCTATATATAATTATGGACCGATATGGACCAATTTTTGCATGGTTGTTAGAGGCGATATACCAACACCATGTACCAAATTTCAGCCAGATCAGATGAAATTTGCTTATCTTTGAGGCTCCGCAAGCCAAATCTGGGGATCGGTTTATATGGGGGCTATATATAATTATGGACCAATGTGAACCAATTTTTGCATGGTTGTTAGAGACCATATACCAACACCATGTATCTAATTTCAGCCGCATAGGATGAAATATGCTTCTGTTTGCAATACCATCCGACCTACATCAATAACAACTACTTGTGCCAAGTTTCAAGTCGATAGCTTGTTTTGTTCGGAAACACTAGCCAACAGCCATTTTGTGAATTGTTTCTAACATATTTTTTCTTATTAATTATGACCTACTAAACACGAAAATGATTTTTAAAAAATTTTCTGTCGATTGGTTTTCGAGATACAATTTTTTTTTAATTTTTGGAGGTACACTTCCAAGTTTGAGCATATCTTTCGTTTTCTTTAACCTTTTTGATCTTAATACTACTCAAATTAAAGAAAATTGAGCCGTCTACAACTCATTCTCAGAAAATTTTCAAATCGGGTAAGTAGTTTGGATGTTGGCGGCTTAAAAAGGTTAAAAAACGGCGTTTTTTTAGTAAAAATGTGGCAGAAAAAACCATATAAAGATTCGTATAAAATATAAAAAAATTGCTAACAGCAATTTTGGGTTTTTTACGTATAGCTGAAATTTTTACAAAGAAAATAAGCCCTTACTTAACAAAATCGAACAACAAATAGCGGACTTATAATTTTGGTAAAAGACCGAAAAGGCCAAATCAACGCCCAAAAAACCAAATGAGTAGAAACAAAAATATAACTGTACATTTTATGCCATGTGGAAAACAGCGTTGATGCGTTGATTTGGTCTTTTCGGTCTTTTACCAAAAAAATTATAAGTCCGCTATTTGTTGTTCGATTTTGTTAAGTAAGGGCTTTTTTATATTTTATATGAATCTTTATATGGGTTTTTCTGCCACATTTTTACTAAAAAACGCCGTTTTTTAACCTTTTTAAGCCGCCAACATCCAAACTACTTACCCGATTTGAAAATTTTCTGAGAATGAGTTGTAGACGGCTCAATTTTCTTTAATTTGAGTAGTATTAAGATCAAAAAGGTTAAAGAAAACGAAAGATATGCTCAAAATTGGAAGTGTACCTCCAAAAATTTAAAAAAAAATTGTGTCTCGAAAACCAATCGACAGAAAATTTTTTAAAAATCATTTTCGTGTTTAGTAGGTCATAATCAATAAGAAAAAATATGCTAGAAACAATTCACAGAGAAAAGTTTGTTACTTGTTGCCTAGTGAAGTTAGCGTGATTTCAACAGACGGACGGACGGACGGACGGACATGCTTAGATCGACTCAGAATATTTCGATGTGTTACAAACGGAATGACAAAGTTAATATACCCCCATCCTATGGTGGAGGGTATAAAAACTTGTAAAAATTATGTATTAGTCAGAAAGTCACAATATTTCTTAATTCACATCCAAAACAATGAATTCGGATCAAACCTTAAGAAGTGATGCAAATTCAGTGCATCGGCTGTTGAAATGGTGGACATCCGTCCTATGACAAGTCTACGTTAAATTCATCGCTTCTGCGCTATATATCTATTTAATATTACTAAGGTGAAACATAATATGTTTGAACAATACAAACAATATTTTGTTTGCACCAATCCGGAAAATATATATGCTTGAAGCAAAATGTGTTTTGGGGTATATGTTACAGAAGCGATTTTTTTGAGCTGCATAACTCAGTGGATAGTATGTTGGCTTACAAATTGCATGGTCCGCGGTTCGATTCTCCGTCCAGACGAAAGGTAAAATTTTAAAAATTTATAAAATCAAATATTTTCTTCTATATTGTTTGTATCACAAAAAAAGGTACTACGAACTAAAAAACCTCGTGCAAGTGAGAAAGATGTGAGGGAAAAGAAAATTAGCCAGAAAAGATTGTTTTTTTTTTTTTAGTCTTTATGAAATTATCACAAAAAGTATATACTTTTCTTCCAAATAAACTTCCTTAAAGCAACAAGCAAATGAGAAACGAACTTTGTTTGTCTACAATTTCATTTGGGAGGAAAGAATTATCTTTTTGCCTGTATCCCCATACATAGTTGCATCTGGTGTTAGATCTCGTCATGTATGGATATTTTATATAACTACCTCTAATTCTACTTCATCATGTCTGGATATATCTAAAGGGGCCAATTTTGAGTTCAAGTCATATCTAATTAGATCTCCCAATTTGTATACACGCAAAGAAAAAAAAACGTTAGGAAAACGTCGATAATAAGACACATTTTACAGTTCAAAATTTAATATACTACAATGTAATGTTGAACATTTTTTCGGAATCTTCCGAACATATCTGGAATATATGTAAAAAAAATCAAAATAAAAAACTTTGGTCGAAGCAGGGATCGAACCCACGACCCTTGGCATGCAAGTCGGACATAGCAACCACTGCTCCACGGTGCCAAACTAAATGTTTGTTTCTGTCAAATAAACTTTGTTTATTCGGTTCGTGGGCGCCGCAAGATATGCTATATAAATATAACTTATATGGATATTTATCTATTCATGACCATAACAGGTACATAGCTCTGTGGTTAGTGTGTTGGCTTACAAAGTGCATGGTCCGCGGTTCGATTCTCCGTCCAGGCGAAAGGTAAAAAATTTTAAAAATGTATAAAATCGTATAATTTCTTCTACATTGTTGGTATTACAGGAAAAGGTGTTAAGAACTAAAAAACCTCGTGGATGTGAGGGAAAATGCAATTAGCAAGAAAACAATGCTTTTTTTTTTTGAATTTGTCTTTATGAAATTGTTTTTACATCCTGGAAAAGAATAAACGTTTATCACAAAAAGTATATACTTTTCTTCCAAATACACTTCCTTACAACGAAAAGCAAATGAGAAACGAACTTTGTTTGTCTAAAATTTCGTTTGAGTAAAGAATTATGTTTTTGCGTGTACGGCTTGATATTTTATAAACTGAACGATTACCATTTTTTAAAACATACTGTACGTTATAAATCTCGGTTAAATAAACCTTTCGACAGTGCACAGAAGATAGCATGGTTCACTTTCAACTAACTAAGTGCTGATGGTAAAAACAAAGTTTAGGACAGTTAAGCGAAAAAAACAGTATGAGCAATTCCAAGAAATAGCATAACAATAATTTGAATGCAAAACATTTCAATAGATTCCATTAACCTTTGGACACTATTTGACCATGCTTGCGTTATGAATCGACTGGTAAGCGTAGAATTAATTTTAAATCAAATGCTATATTTCAAAACGTATTCATGATAAGATTTATTTTGTGCGAAATATTTATCACATTTGGTATTGGAACGTACGTTCAAAAGTTTCCTTCCCCAATGAGGTGATTCCGTTGAAAGTCATAAAATGGGATTTTCCCTACAAAAAATATACAATTCTGATATCTGGTCTTTCCCAAGATGCAATTAACTGAGTAGTAGCAGTTTTTGTTTTTGCTTTTAATTTATTTTTGGAATCAGAAAATCTATTACAAAATTTAAATTTAAGGTGAACGTAATTATTAGAAACTTTAAATTTAAATTTTGTAATAGATTTTCTGATTGCTAAAATAAATGGACAGCAAAAAATAAATGAGCCTCAAATAAATTGGCCTGTCACTTTAAACTAATCTAAAATTAGTCCAGTATGGTTTAAAAGTACGCTACGTAATAGAGGTCTGCACAATTCCATTTGTATATGCAGAGTTCACGTGTACTTGCTACATGAGTACATCTATTTGAGAGAGTCGCAAAACAATTGGTAGACATTTTGATGAACACCAAAAGCTACGAGTAACTTCTTGTTGTTACACTACCCACCTGACCATAACGTTCGTTTTCGTATTCGATATAGGAATATTCTCGGTTTTTTCTCGAAGAAAACTATCGAAAACGATATCGAGAATGGTTCGAAAAAATTTCGAAAAACGTTCATCTGTCGTGCTGTTACTGCCAACAAACTCTTCGTTTTCGAAGGCTTGCTAGTGATTCGTTAAAGAAGGTTTCGCGATATCTATAATTGATCGTTAACGAATCTATTTCGAATTCGTTTTCGTATTCGATATCATTCCGCTTTCGAAGGGTTTCTATACTGTTTTATTCCCATTTTGTTCCCATTATAAGTTGTGTAGTAAAAGAAAATTTTAAAGTTTGTTTTTATATTATTACAACACAATATAGATAATTATAATACAAAATATAGATATTAGTGTTGCGAACAAAATACTTAAAATATTTACATTTAGGAATATATATTTAAAGTGATTTAAGGCACTGCATTGACTTCTTTGCGCGGAATTTCTTATTAAGCCGGTCGTGGCTATGCCATTCAAAAGGACTATAATCAATGAGTAACATCTTCCTGGATACATCTGAAAATTAAACATGAAAGAAAATTGGTAGTTTTTAAAAGATATATAAATAAATTACTTACCTCTTTTAGATTCGCTAAGACATTTCACCCGCACTTAACAATTTCTTAAACTGAAATGACTTTTTAATCTCTGTCTTTGTCAAAAACAAACATGGCGGAACACCAACAAATAAGCCGAAAAATATTCGTTATTACTTCGAAACAACGAACGTTCGAAATTTTTTTATTATCGAACTTTTCTCGAATAATGTGCGCGTAAATTTATTTCGAAAAATGTTCGCTTTAGCGAACCTTCGCCATTTCTCGGCACTTTGGTCGGGTGGGATATTTCATTACACTAACTCACGAGAATTTCCATTTCGTGTGCAACAGAATTATTGTGTCCCGAAATTTTTCAATTAATTATTTAATTGAGGCAGTTAACTATTTATTGAAATTCACTTCCTTTCTTTATATTAAGATTGGATATGTACTAAAGGATGATTTTTTTAGCGGTTATCTTTTTGGCAACACTGATTTAAACAACTGACGCACACACAAAAAAATATTTTTTGTATTCAATCACGAAATTTATTAATCCAATTAATTTTTAATTGTCTTCAAAGTCTTCAATCACAGAACTGATAGTATCAATTAAAAAATTAATTGAAATTCAATAAATGAACCAATCAAAAAAATAATTGATACTATTAATTTTTGTGATTGATTTGTGTTTCAATTAAAAAATGTTTTGAATCTTTTTGTTGAAATTTAAACTTAATTGAATATTTTTATACGCTCCCCCATAGGATGGGGGGTATATTAACTTTGTGATTCCGTTTGTAACACATCGAAATATTGCTCTAAGACCCCATAAAGTATATATATTCTGGGTCGTGGTGAAATTCTGAGTCGATCCAAGCATGTCCGTCCGTCCGTCTGTTGAAATCACGAACGAAACAAGCTATCGACTTGAAACTTGGCACAAGTAGTTGTTATTGATGTAGGTCGGATGGTATTGCAAATGGGCCATATCGGTTCACTTTTACGTATAGCCCCCATAGGTTAAGTTAGGTTAGGTTAGGTGGCAGACCGATGTATCAGGCTCACTTAGACTACTCAGTCCATTGTGATACCACATTGGCGAACTTCTTTCTTATCACTGAGTGCTGCCTGATTCCATGTTAAGCTCAATGACAAGGGACCTCCTTTTTATAGCCGAGTCCTAACGGCGTTCCACATTCCAGTGAAATCACTTAGAGAAGCTTTGAAACCCTCACGCAGAGAAGAAACATGATTGTCACAATCATATTCGAAGAGCAAAATAATATGATAGCAGCTATTTTTGCGGCGACCATGTAACATTTTAACCTGCAACCATGTTGGCTCAGTGAACATGATTCTAAGAAAAATACTATTGTCCTCATCTAAAATGTTATTATATTGATAAAAAGAATTTTGTTTCCATTAAAAGACAATGGTCACGATCTAAAATGTTATGTTATTCGTCAAAAATGTTTTTCTTCTAGTTAAAAGAACATGGTCACAACCTAAAATGTTTTGATTTTTATGAAAAAACTTTTTTCGTCGTCGAAAAGAGGACGCCACTTGAGAAAAGAAAACACAAAATCAACTTTGTTTATTTGTTTTTATATATTTATAAACTAATTCATTGTTTGTTTGTATTTATAATGTCGTGTATACAAACATCACATATTTTTACACACACTATTTTATTTCAATTTCAACAATAAGTAATCATTCCATATTTACATCGTGTGTCCATTAAATGTACAAACGCAGACATCATGTAACTGCAAATAAAAATAAATGATGCATATAGCAAAATGCAGAACAAAAAACAGGTATATTTTTCAATTACACTTTCCTTTTTTGTGTTCACATAAAACCACGTGCCATTTCTGAATAAATAAATTAACACAAAACACAATAATTCCGTATTCTCCGTCCATTCCAAGAAACAATCAACACACGACTGACGCGAAAATCGTGTGTACCTGCTCAATGTTTTTATAAAATTCTTGTCGCTGCAAAAAAATTAAAAAATTAAATGGTCACGAAAACAATGTACATGGTCTTTATGGCCATGTAATGGTTGTAGACATGTGTATACGTAAACTATAAAAATACTTTTTTCTCTGCAAAAAAGTAAAAAAAATTGAATGGTCAGGTACATGGTTTTCCCGACCATTTAATGGTCTCAAATTCTATCATTTTAATGATACATTTTTCTCCGCTCGAAAACTATTTTTACAAAGCAAAATACATGGTTTTCGCGGCAATTACGTGATCTAGATAAGCATTAAATGGATGCGGCAACCATGTACAAACATGGTTTCTCTGTGCGTGTATGCCCATAATGCCAAAATGATAAACAAAACACATGTCAACACATACTTAAATTGCTGCTCTCAAGGCAAAACACATGCTTTTTTTTTTTAATGTCTATTCTCCTGGTTCCGAATGTCTATTCTCTTTAAACCGAAGACGCACTTTAATGTTCAAATTAAATAATATTTACACTTAAGCATATCCAATTTTTGGCGAAGCCTTATTAACCTGCCAAGCGCATAGCCAAAGCAAATGAACACGTAAAACAGTTTTCCGAAACAACATACAAGCAGTTTCACAGAAGATTGCTCTCTTTTGATTCTCTCGCTGTGTTATGTTGATATCTTTCGTCAACCCTCCCGGGTTCTTTCTCTATACTCTCTCTGTCTCTGTCGCACCCTGAATAAAATATCACAACATATATATGTTTGCTCCAAATTTCTAAATTTATATATGTTTACATTCACACATATTATTTTTATGAAACATCCTTGTCCTAAACATAATATATTCTAACAAATTAATATATGTGTCCCAAACATTTAATGCTAGTTTAGGAACATTACATTTTTGCACCTAAATATATTGTGTTTAAAAATTGTGCCCGAAACACATTTTGTTTATATCGGAACATATGAAAAACATATTTTTCTAACAGTGTACTTGCTTAAAACTCATTAAGACTTTAGTTGGACAAATTTCCGTGAATTTTTTTCTGTGCATGTTTCGTACTGAAGATGTTTGATATTGAAACAAAACAAGAATTAATTCAAAAAATTTTTTTTTTAATTTGATTAAAAGTTTTGGTATATATAAATTTTTTAATTGACTGTTGATGTTTTAAACAGCTGATGCTAGTATTTGTACATGGCCTGGAGAAACAAGTAGTGTGTTTTCCGTCACGGCTTGGGTATACAGTACTAAAAACAAACAAGCCTAATAGTAAGAATATTTCACCATCTGTCGACGGATTTATGAGTTAATTATATAAAAGATTATTTTGACAGATGTGTGAATTTTGACCGATATGTTTACGAATTTCATTTAAAGATTAAAACAGTTAGACCAAAAGAAAACTTCGTTTCTCTAAAATTTTATTCCTCAGAAAGGAAACCCTTTCTTTGTTGTTGTTAGGCAAAAATTAGGGAGCCACCGTGGTGCAATGGTTAGCATGTCCGCCTTGCATACACAAGGTCGTGGGTTCGATTCCTGCTTCGACCGAACACCAAAAAGTTTTTCAGCGGTGGATTATCCCACATCAGTAATGCTGGTGACATTTCTGAGGGTTTCAAAGTACACGGATGAAAAAGACTGTTTTTCATATGTTTGGCTATAAACATTATATGTTTGGAACACAAATTTTTAAACACAATATTTTTGAGTGCAAGCATATAATGTTCATAAACTAGAATAACATGTTTGGGACATATATGTTAATATGTTAGAACATATTATGTTTGGGACATAAAATGTTTTTAAATGGATGCAAACATATATTAATTTAGAAATAGCCTATAAACATATATGTGTTTAGTAGCTTGGAGCGCTATTTAACAGGGAGCGATATTGAATTAAGTTGGTGGTTGTTGCTTGTTATTACAAAATTATCATTTTATTTTTCCTTGGGCAATTGATCAGCTACTTCTTTAATCCTTACAAACTGTGTGGTCCGCTGTTCGAATCCCCGTCCGGCAAAAGGTAAAATTGAAATAAAAAAAAATCATACAATTGAATAATTTCTTCTACAATGTTTGTATTACAGAAAAAGATGCTAAGAACTAAAAAATCTCGTGGAAGCGAGAAAGATGTGGGGGAAACAAAATTTTGAGCATTCAGGTCGAAAACCTATGTTGTTGTATATTACCTGTTTATTTTCATAATTCATTATGATTGTAAATATATAAATAAATAAATAAAATTTTGAGCACAATATTGTTTGGGAGAATTTTTTTTAAGCATATAATATTTTTGGGTGCAAAATGCTTCCAAACCTATGTTCACATAATAACATATTGTTTTTTGGAAGACAACATTATTGAATTTGGATGCAAAAATACAAAATGTTTGGAAATTGACTACCCAAACATATATTGTTTAGACCAATATGCTTTCAAACATATTATATATTGGAAGAGATCAAACATATAAATGTTTGGCCAATAGCCAAAAATGTATATGCTTGAAGCAAAATATGTTTGGGATTATATGTTACAGAAGCGATTTTTTGTGAGCGTGTAGGTCCCTTGTCATTGAGCTTAACATAGAATCGGGCAGCACTCAGTGATAAGAGAGAAGTTCACCAATGTGGTATCACAATGGATTGAATAGTCTAAGTGAGTCTGATACATCGGGCTGCCACCTAAAAAATTATAGCATACATTAATTATAAATATAGCGTGTGTTGTGTCACTAAAGCTCTTGGATATTTTCTTAATGCTTCAAAAGGGTTTCGATTAAATTATTACCCATGTTAAATTTTACCCATGTTCCTTCTTACAAAATATCTTTAATTTTAATGCTATTTTAAATCTATAATGATATTGAAAAACTTTATTTTCTTTAATTTCAGCTCAACATTAAATTCGGAAAAACAATTGAGAAGACGCACGATCAACATCCTTATACAAAATCGCCCGAAACACAACAACCATGACAAGGCGATGGACAATCACAACATTCCTAATATTTACCATCTACATAGCGTGTAGAAGTGCCAAGGCGCAAACTCAGATACCTGAACAAACCAATACCATAGATTTAGAAGCGGCACTGCCAGAACCAAGAGCTTATATACCAGATTCACAATATCTAGATTTTGTCTATCACAATCATGAAGAGTTAACAAGATTTTTAAGGTAATCACAATTTGTCTATTCGCCGATGAAAAAAAATTCGGACGTTCATTTTCTTTCCAATTTAATTACAGAGCAACCAGTGCTCGTTATCCTAATCTAACTGCTTTATATTCAATTGGTAAGTCTATACAGGGAAGAGAACTCTGGGTATTGGTTGTATCCGCCTCACCCTATGAGCATATGTTGGGTAAACCGGATGTCAAATATGTGGGCAATATTCATGGCAATGAACCCGTGGGTCGAGAGCTTTTACTTCATTTAATTCAATATCTGGTATCCAGTTATGAGACAGATCAATATGTCAAATGGTTATTGGATAATACACGTATCCATATAATGCCCTCAATGAATCCTGATGGATTTGCTGTATCGAAAGAGGGCACCTGTGATGGAGGCCAGGGAAGGTAAATATTTTGTTGGTTTGGAAAGAAACTCTAAGAAGTTACTAATGTTAACTCTTTATTTCTATTACAGATATAATGCCAGAGGTTTTGATTTAAATCGAAATTTCCCCGACTATTTCAAACAGAATAATAAACGTGGCCAACCGGAAACGGATGCTGTAAAAGATTGGATATCCAAAATACAATTTGTATTGAGTGGAAGTTTACATGGTGGAGCTTTAGTTGCCAGTTATCCCTATGATAATACACCTAATGCTAGTAAGTGTACATTTATTTCAAAGTATAATGACCTACATATATAAATTCACATTTCCTCATTTCATTTCATAAATGTAGATAGAACTTTAAGGATTAAGTATCATTGAATTCATATTGAATCCATTTTACATTATAACCATTAAGTAAATACACAAACAAGCGTTATTCATATATTTTTAAAGTGAAAGTTTTACTCACTTCGCTCAGAACTTTTAATTCACGGTCATTCAAAATCATTTTTTTGTAGAACTAGATCAACAAAATTTATGACAGTTTTAACTAGGTACCAATATTTTAGGGTTTTATATGGAAACACGTCATCAAACCAAGTTTTTCTTCAATGGTATACAAAGAAAATTTTTATTCCTGCCACCATAGAATGGTGATGGTGGTGTGTAATAAGTTTGTCACACAGAAATATAAATTTCCGACTACATACACAGAAAAAAATTTCACGAAATTTTCCCAATTAAAATTTTAATTGAGTTTTAAAAAATATTCAATTAAAAATTTTATTGAATCAACAAATTTTTTAATTGAAACAAAAATCAATCACAAAAATTAATAGTATCAATTAATTTTTTAATTGATCTTCAATTAATTTTTTAATTGATACTATCATTTCTGTGATTGAAGACATTTCAATTAAAAAATTAATTGGATCAATTAATTTCGTGATTGAATCAGAAAAAAATTTGTTTGTGTGTACCATAAAGTATTCGGAAATTGAAATCATGTCGGTCTGTCTGTCGGTCAATAATATATATAATATATCCCCCATACAAGCCGATCCCCCGCACATTTTGGGTTTTGAACATCGAGACAATTATTATAAAATTTGCCCGAAATACCTCAAAATCTAGAGGTATTTAATGTCCTTAAATGAGTTTGCTGAATATGGTGTGCATCGGTATATGTTTTGGTATAGCCCCCATATGAAATCCCAATTGACTGAAATTCAAAATTTAGAGGTATTTTGGGTCCCTAAGTAAGTAGCCCGAAAATGGTGTGTATCGGTCCATATAGACAGATCTCCCAATTTGACCTCTTGATCGTCCTAACACCCAAAATTTTATCCATTTTACCTGAAAGTCAAAATCAATATATGTTTTAGGTTCATAAATAGGTTGGCGTATATGGTGTGTATCGGTCCATATTTTGATATAGCCCCCATATAGACCTATCTCGTGAGTTGACGGTCCATGTTTTGTTGATTCATGGTAGTGGGAATTTAAGGCAGATTGAAGCAGTGGGAAGCAAAAGTTCAATTCTGTTCTCAAAGTTCGACCAGCGCGCATAACACCGAAGACCCAACTAACAGGGTGGCTGACAAGTCCCCGGTCTAACAAAGAAAAACACATTTTTTTGTCAAAATTCGTTTTTATTATTCAACATAGTTCCCTTCAAGACCGATACAACGATTATAACGACCTTCCAATTTTTTGATACCATTTTGGTACTACTCCTTCGGTTTTGCCTCAAAATAGGCCTCAGTTTCGACGATCACCTCTTCATTGTAGCCAAATTTTTTCCCTGCGAGCATCCTTTTGTCGGAGAACAAGAAAAAGTCACTGGGGGCCAGATCTGGAGAATACGATGGGTGGAGAAGCAAGTCGAAGCACAATTCATGAATTTTTGCCATCGTTCTGAATGACTTGTGGCACGGTGCGTTGTCTTGGTGGAACAACACTTTTTTCTTCTTCATATGGGGCCGGTTTGCAGCAATTTCGACCTTCAAACGCTCCAATAACGCCATATAGTAGTCACTGTTGATGGTTTTTCCCTTCTCAAGATAATCGATAAAAATTATTCCATGCGCATCCCAAAAAACAGAGGCCATTACTTTGCCAGCGGACTTTTGAGTCTTTCCACGCATCGGAGACGGTTCACCGGTCGCTGTCCACTCAGCCGAATGTCGATTGGACTCAGGAGTGTAGTGATGGAGCCATGTTTCATCCATTGTCACATATCGACGGAAAAACTCGGGTGTTAACAGCTGCAAACACCGCTCAGAATCATCAACACGTTGTTGTTTTTGGTCAAATGTGAGCTCGCGGCATCTATTTAGCACAGAGCTTTCGCATATTCAAATATTGATGAATGATATGACCAACACGTTCCTTTGATATCTTTTACGGTCATTCAAAATCATTTTGTGGATTTTTTGATGTTTTCGTCGATAACCACCTTTAGGGACGCAATCTATGTGTCAGACCGGGGACTTATCTGCCAACCTGCTATACTTTATGGGTTCTGAGATAAACATTTCCATTCGTCACAAAAGTAATGACAAGGTTACTGTACCCAAGAAACCATTTAATAAAGGCTAGAGCTACCGAAATACCGGTAATACAAAAAAACGCCTATTGTTGGGAATCTTTATTTAACTTATCTGAAAAAAAACACAACAATTAAGTATATCTTATTAAGGTCAGTGTTGGTTTCAAATTGTGTTCAAGATCGTAATTTTATCAGTCACCATAAGACTTACTGCCAGTTCATGAAACACAAAATCGACTCGAGACAAAACGTTCGTCTAGATTGAAACTAAAATAACTTTAAATATATTTTCTAGAAAATTCTGAGTTTAGTTCTAAACTCATTATTTATGATTTACTATCGAGTTATCAATATGTGATTTTTGGCGAATCGTTCGACTCGAGGCGAACGAAAATTCCATGAACAGGCAGTTAATGTAAAATTAACAATGAGCCACCGTGATGCAATGGTTAGCATGCCCGCCTTGCAGACACAAGGTCGTAGGTTCGATTCCTGCTACGACCGAACACCAAAAAGTTTTTCAGCGGTGTATTATCCCACCTCAGTAATGCTGGTGACATTTCTGAGAGTTTCAAAGCTTCTCTAAGTGGTTTCACTGGAATGTGGAACGCCGTTCGAACTCGGCTATAAAAAGGAGGTCCCTTGTCATTGAGCTTAACATGGAATCGGGCAGCACTCAGTGATAAGAGAGAAGTTCACCAATGTGTTATCACAATGGAGTGAATAGTCTAAGTGAGCCTGATACATCGGGCTGCCACCTAACCTAACCTAAACATCACAGCAAAAAAATTTGGAAGTTTTTCTAAAGACTTTTAAAGCACTTCCAACAATGTCCTCCCAAAGTTGTTCTTTATTTTAACTGCACAAGAAGTTCATTTGAGTCACTTTTTCTATGATTCGTTTTTTTCGCTTTTTTAATGGGAATTTTAAATATTTATTGTTTCAAATATGTTGAAAACAGATCAAGAATTAATAAAATAGTGCTACATCCAAAACACCGGATTCGCATCACACCTTAAGAAATGATGCAATTCAGTGCAACGGCTGTTGAAATGGTGGACATCCGTCCTACGACAGCCCATGTTAAATTCATCGCTTCTGCGTCAATTTTGCACCACTGCCGGATCCAAAAATAAAATTTTCACTACTTTTTTGGTGACGCTTTTTTTGTTGGGCAATTTCATTTACTATAATTTTTATTATTTTATTCAAAAAAAAAGGTTTTATTGATTGGACACAATTCTAAATATCCAATCCAATTATTTATAACTATAACGGTAAAGTTCATAAGAAAAAAATATCTTGTAAAATTACAAGAAAATTATTTCATCTAATGGCATAATAATTAAAAATATATAAACAACAAAATAATAAATATTTCAAAACCTCAATTAAAATTAAAAATGAACTGAATTTTAAAAATCTAATAAATTTTTAATTGAAAAGATAAAAAAATAGCTGAAACCGACGGAAGAAACCAATTAAATGTTTAATCAAATATTCCTAATTAATCCAAATAAAAAAATAATTGGATCATTTAGTTTCGTGATTTTTTTTCTGAGTAAATAGACTTTATGGGGTCTGAGACCAATATTTCCATTCGTTACAAAAGGATTGAAAAATGCCAAGGATACCAATTAATGAAGTGAGAGCTTTCGTAATTCCGGGTGATTCAATGGGTGAAAAACGTTTATTTATTTAATAGATTAAAAAACATCACTACAAGATTTATGTATATCTTATAAGGGACAGTCAAGATCGTAATATAATCAGTCAGTCAATCAGTCACAATAAGACTTAATGTTAAATTAACAATCAAATGTAAAAGAGATTAATAAGAGAGATTAAAAAATTATTTAATGTTGCTGTTGAATGATCCTATTTACATTGTAAAGTTCGTCTTCTGATTAGCCTATCGTCAGCTTAGAGTATCTTTTATTATTTCAGGAAAGGTAGTTTCATTAATCCTGCCATTATAGTGACCACTTTGTAGTTTTGATTGGTATTGGCAGTATAAGTATATATGCTACTTGCTGGAAGATTTCTCTCTTCTTCAACCCAATGTTATAACACTCACATCTCACTCTCTTTCTCTCAATAAAAAAACTCCACACCATCCATTTTCTCATCATTCATTGCTCATTGCTCTTCATGTAGTTTATATGTAGTAGACCATCATCAGCATTCTCTGTAGTTATATCAGTTGTATATAAAATGAATATCACAATTTTCTCATTTAAAAACCAATATGGCGACTAAAAGGAATCTGTAGATCATCGGCCTTATGCGCGAGTGAGTAGGGGGCGTATATATAAATAGCCCCAAGTAATTTTAGTAAATTAGTAAACGTTAATTTAATTTTATGATTTTTCCAAATCTATTATTCGCAAACAAAAAAAAATCTACTCGAAAATTAACCTTTTTTTCTATGTATTCTCTTCGAACTACATGTCCTTTGGGTGCAGTGTTTCAAACTTATTCGGCTGCCCCCTCACTAACACCTGATGATGATGTCTTCAAACATTTATCATTGGTTTATGCCAAAAATCATGCCAAAATGTCTCGTGGTGTTGCATGTAAATCGGCTACGCCAGCTTTTGAAAATGGCATTACAAATGGAGCTGCCTGGTACCCGTTGACGGGAGGCATGCAAGATTATCAATATGTATGGTATGGATGTATGGAAGTAACTTTGGAAATTTCTTGCTGTAAATATCCACCAGCTTATGAATTGAGAAAATATTGGGAGGATAATCAATTGGTAAGTAATGATGAGAAGAAAAAATATCTCTTTTTTTATAATTTATATATTTTAATATTTTTAGTCAATGATTAAATTTCTGGCCGAGGCTCATCGTGGTGTCCAAGGCTTTGTATTTGATTCGAATAACAATCCCATTGAGAGAGCTTCCCTTAAAATCAAAGGCCGAGATGTTGGATTCCAAACCACAAAACATGGTGAATTCTGGAGAATATTATTACCCGGTTATTACAAATTGGAGGTGAGTATGCTAGAAATTGAAATGAAATGGAATTTGAATAAGAAATATTCCAATTTATTTAAAGGTCTTTGCTGAAGGTTTTGCTCCCAGAGAAATTGAATTTGTTGTTGTGGAACAACATCCAACATTATTGAATGTAACATTAACACCATCCAAGGTATGTACGAGTGAAAAATAGAAACTTAAAACTCGACACAATATACTTTTATTTCAATACAGTACCCTCGATCGCATTGTTTTTTCTAAAGAATTCCAGTAGAGAAGAAATGGTTTTTTTTTTGGGGGAAATTAAAATTTTTTGAGCAATCACCCAGAGAAGGAATATGACCACCTCAAACATGTTTCAAGAGCACCATGTTACTTTTTCGCAGCGACCATGTAGTATTTTTTTGTCGCAAAAATATTCTTTTCTCGTCAAACATAACATGTTTTTCGAAATCAGATACTTTATCTCCGAGAACATGGTTTCGTCAAACATGCTGCATGTTTTCCGTGAAAAAGTAACATTTTTCTCTTGGAACAAGATTGAGGCGATCATATTCCTTCTTTGCGTGATATGATTGGATAGTTACTTCATATTGAAGAGGAAGTTGTTCTGTTAATAATGAAAATCAATATTAGCCAAATCGCAAAGTAGCCCACGAATCCTCAAAATTATCTATCACCCGACGGCCAGCCGGGTGTTGACAATAAAAAGACCTTGATGGTCAATTGGGATCACCTTATTGAGAAATAATACCGTACGGAAACTTTTCAGTAAATTTGGGTGCTTGAGCTGGACGTAACTCTGTCTTGTTGAAAGAAAACATATAATACTATCCAACTCCGATCACGAAAGAAACATTAATTATCTGTCGATAGAGCTTAGCTCCAATTAAACACAAAAAAGTTTTTTCTGATTCAATCACGAAATTAATTGATTCAATTAATTTTTTTAATTGAAATGTCTTCAATCACAGAAATGGTAGTATCAATTAAGAAATTAATTAACAGTCAATTAAAAAAATAATTGATCGAATTAAAAAATTAATTGACAGTCTATTAAAATAATAATTGATCCAATTAAAAAATTAATTGATAATAATTGATCCAATTAAAAAATTAATTGATATATATATATATATATATATATATATATATATATATATATATATATATATATATATATATATATATATATATATATATATATATATATATATACATATATATATATATATATATATATATCTATATATATATATATATATATATATATATATATATATATATATATATATATATATATATATATATATATATATATATATATATATATATATATATATATATATATATATATATATATATATATATATATATATATATATATATATATATATTTTATATATATATATATATATATATATATTTTTTTTTTTTTTTTTTTTTTTTTGATCAGGGACGCTACAGTCTTAATTAATGGAGTTATCGTTTTGAAATTTGGCACATATTTGTTTTTTGTCTGTCTTAATTTGGAACTCTAGAGGTAGTTTAGGTTCATAAATAGGTGTGCCGAACATGGTGTGTATTGATCCATGCTTTGTTATAGCCTCCATGCAAACCGATATCCCAATTTAAATTATTGAACTTATAAACACTGGACTTTGGGAGCCACCGTGGTGCAATGGTAGCATGCCCGTCTTGCATACACAAGGTCGTGGGCTCGATTTCTGCTTCGACCGAACACCAAAAAGTTTTACAGCGGTGGATTATCCCACCTCAGTAATGCTGGTGACATTTCTGAGGGTTTCAAAGCTTCTCTAAGTGGTTTCACTGCAATGTGGAACGCCGTTCGGACTCGGCTATAAAAAGGAGGTCCCTTGTCATTGAGCTTAACATGGAATCGGGCAGCACTCAGTGATAAGAGAGAAGTTCACCAATGTGGTATCACAATGGACTGAATAGTCTAAGTGAGCCTGATACATCGGGCTACCACCTAACCTAACCTACATTTTTCTCCGATTTACCTAAAATCATGAAGTATGTGCCCAATATGGGTTGTATCGGTCCATGTTTTGGTATAGCCTTCATAAAGATCGGTCTCCAGATATTAACTCTTGGGCTTCTAGATATCGGAATTTTTCTCCGATATGCGTGAAATCATGAAGAGTTTCGGTCCACAAAAATAGGTGTCTGTCCAGGGCTTGGTATATGCTCCATACAGACTTATCTCCCGATCTGAATTCTTGAGACTCTAGACACCGCAATTTTTCTCCGATTTGCCTGAAATAGGAAATCATGAAGAATATTCGGTCCACAAACATGTATGCCGAATATTGAAAACAAGCGCATCGATGATGTCATTTCTGACAAATTATTGATGTTGTTTACACCCATAGAAAAAATCATGAACGGTGTGGTCATTTCAAAACAATCCGTTCATGAAAGTGAATCAACACACATGTGCTGTCAAACGGAGAACAGACGGTGTCAATCTGCTAACGATAAAATGGTACCATACGTTGTCAAAACAACAACCAGCGTCCTGGAAAACGTAGTTGTTACGAATTTATAAAAAAAAAATAAAAAAATCGCTACCATAACTCGAACCTTGATAGCTTGCACCATTCACGCCTTACACACAAAGAAAATTTCATTAAAATTGAGCCAATGAACATTTTTCATTGATATAACGAAACATTTTCATTAATACAATGAAAATATTCGTTAATAGTACGAAACGTTACATTGAATAACAGAAAATTCGTCATAATAACGAAACATTTCATTGTATTAACGAATTTGTTTCGTTGGCTCACTTTTAATGACACATTTCGTTAATATAACGAAACTTTTTCTATCAGTGTAGCGTATTGCACCACCGTCGGTCGCTAATCGTGAACGCCCGTGGACGAAACCGAAAACATTCCGTTGTGATTTTTCGTGAAAGTATCCCTTTGATTTTGTTACCATCCGTTCACGATTTTGGAATGTTATTATTTCTACTAGTGTAAGAGCAATCAGAGGGAGTTTTTGCATCATGAACCCACTGTTGCGTTCCAGAGATAAAGGAACAGTGAAGATACGATGTCCTCACACCACAGTACGCTAAGTCGACTTAGCGTTTTTTTGATGGAGTTCGTTGGTTTTTATTCGGATTGATGTGAATTGCATCCTGTCAAAGTTCGAATTAATTGGAAACTTCTATCAAAAGTGATGGTTAATATTGCACGTAGCCTGTGATTAAAGTTTTAAAAATTTCCAATCCAAAAAGGGCAAAATGCTTTGTTCGGTCTAAAGTGGTCTAAGTAATTTTTAGCCATGTTCAATTATCACTATTTTGAATTCGTACATACTAAACAAATCTACAATTAACATGATTTACAGACCGAAAAAAGTGAATTTATGTCTTATACGGTTTTTGAGAAATTCAAAAACAAAAACAAGTATATATGGCCGTAAGTTCGGCCAGGCCGAATCTTATGTACCCTCCACCATGGATTGCGTAACATAGAAACTTCTACGAAAGACTGTCATCCACAATCGAATTACTTGGGTTGTGATATCTTAAATCGTTTTCTAAATTGTGAGTTAGTCCGTACGTGATATATATTAGACAAAAAGGTATGTGTATGTAGGTCTACAATTAATTACGAATCGATATGGACTTTTGCACGGTACGTAGGGAGCCAGAAATATTTCACTTCTGAAAATATTCGCTTATATAGGGGCTATATATAATTATGAACTTGATATGGACCAATTTTTGTGTGATTGCACGCAAAAAAATAATTCTTTCCTCCCAAACGAAATTTTAGACAAACAAAGTTCGTTTCTCATTTGCTTTTCGCTGTAAAGAAGTGTATTTGAGAGAAAAGTATATACTTTTTGTGATAAACGTTTATTCTTTTCCATGATGTAAAAACAATTTCATAAGGACAAACTCAAAAAAAAAAAAACATTGTTTTCTTGCTAATTGCATTTTCCCTCACATCTTTCTCACATCCACGATGCTTTTTAGTTCTTAACACCTTTTCCTGTAATACTAACAATGTAGAAGAAATTATACGATTTTATAAATTTTTAAAATTAGTTTTTACCTTTCGCCTAGACGGAGAATCGAACCGCGGACCATGCACTTTGTAAGCCAACACACTAACCACTGAGCTATGTACCTACTATGGTCATCAATAGATAAATATCCATATAAGTTATATTTATATAGCATAGCTTGCGGCGCCCACGAACCGAATAAACAAAGTTTATTTAACAGAAACAAACATTTAGTTTGGCACCGTGGTGCAGTGGTTGATACGTCCGACTTGCATGCCAAGGGTCGTGGGTTCAATCCCTGCTTCGACCAAAGTTTTTTTTTTTTGTTTTTTTTTTTTTTTTTAATATATTCCAGATATGTTCGGAAGATTCCCAAAAAATGTTCAACATTAGGTTAGGTTAGGTTATGTGGCAGCCCAATGTATCAGGCTCACTTAGACTATTCAGTCCATTGTGATACCACAGTGGTGAACTTCTCTCTTATCACTGAGTGCTGCCCGATTCCATGTTAAGCTCAATGACAAGAGACCTCCTTTTTATAGCCGAGTCCGAACGGCGTTCCACATTGCAGTGAAACCACTTAGAGAAGCTTTGAAACCCTCAGAAATGTCACCAGCATTACTGAGGTGGGATAATCCACCGCTGAAAAACTTTTTGGTGTTCGGTCGTAGCAGGAATCGAACCCACGACCTTGTGTATGCAAGGCGGGCATGCTAACCATTGCACCACGGTGGCTCCCGTTCAACATTACATTGTAGTATATTAAATTTTCAACATTACATTGTAGTATATTAAATTTTGAACTGTAAAATGTGTCTTATTAAAGACCTAAAGTCAGAAAAGAACAGTGTTTGATATAAACGAATTGGACTGTGTTGTTGTTTCAAAAATAACTTTTTTTATTGAAAAAATAAAAATTTTGTAACAAACGAATTTTTTTGGCGATAAAAGTTTAAAATTTTCGAAGCAATTCAAAAAACTCTAACAAAAGAAAAACGTTTTCGGTACACGTTTTCCAAACGTTTTTTTTCTTTGCGTGTGGGGATCGATTTATCTGAGGGCTATACATAACTATAGACCGATATGGACCTAGTTAAGCATGCTTGTTAACGGACATATACTAGCACAATGTAACAAATTTCAACTGAAATTTGCTCCTCCAAGAGGCTCCGGAGGTCAAATCTGGGGATGGGTTTATATGGGGGCTATATATAATTATGGACCGATTTCGACCAATTTTTACATGGGTGTTTGAGGCCATATATTAACACCATGTACCAAATATCAACTGAATCAGATGAATTTTGGTCTTCCAAGAGGCTCCGGAGGTAAAATCTGGTGATCGGTTTATATGGGGGCTATATATAATTATGGACCGATGTGGACCAATTTTTGCATGTCATTAGAGACCACATACTAACACCATGTACCAAATTTCAGCCGTGTCGGATCAAATTTTCTTCTCTTAGAGGCTCCGCAAGCCAAATCCGGGGATCGGTTTATATGGGGGCTATATATAATTAAGGACCGATGTGGACCAATTTTTGCATGGTTGTTAAAGACCATATATTTACACAATGTACCAAATTTCACCCGAATCGGATGAAATTTGCTTCTCTTAAAGGCTCCGCAAGTCAAATCGGGGGATCGGTTTATATGGGGGCTATATATAATTATGGACCGATGCGGACCAATTTTTTCATGGTTGTTAGAGACCATGTACCAAATTGCAGACGGATCGGATGAACTTTGCTTCTCTTAGTGGGTCTGCAAGCCAAATTTGGGGATCCGTTTATATGGGGGCTATACGTAAAAGTGGACCGATATGGCCCATTTGTTCGGAAGTTAGCGTGATTTCAACAGACGGACGGACATGCTCAGATCGACTCACAATTTCACCACGACCCAGAATATATATACTTTATGGGATCTTAGAGCAATATTTCGATGTATTACATCGATATTATTATATTAACATTGGATATTATCACATTAACATTGGCCTCTCATAACTAGGGACCTCCCAAATATTGAAAAACAAGTATATACAGCAGTAAGTTCGGCCGGGCCGAATCTTAAATACCCACCACCATGAACCAAATATTAGGGTTTCCTTTGAAATTTCAGGAGGGCTTGAGGACTTGAGGACACTTCCCGAAGATAAATTTAAAGATTTCATCCATGAGGACTATATCAGATTCTGGATTTATAAGAACCATTTTTGTTTGAGTTTTAGAGGAATCATTAACATCTCTTGTAAGTGTGCAAGAAAATTATAAAATAACGTCTTGATTTGAAATCTTAAATCTGTAGAAGTAAAATCTGGAAATTTTACATTGAGTTTCAAGCAATTTTCATCATCAGTGCGCCTTCTACACCCTCAAGAAGTGAAGTCGGTCTATATGGAGGCATTACCAAATGGACCTATAAAAACCTAATCCGATACACGTTTTTGTGAGCCTAAAATACCAGAATATTTACAATTTCAGGCAAATCAGATAAAAACTACGGTTTCTAGAAACCCAAGGAGTTAAATCGGGAGATCGTTCTTATGGGGGCTATACTAAAATATTGACCGATACTCACCGTTTTCGGCACACCTCTTTATGAGCCGAAAATACCTCTAGATTTCCAATTTCAGGCAAATAGGATAAAAACTTCGGATTCTAGAAGCCCAAGAAGTAAAATCGGGAAATCGGTCTATATGGGGGCTATACCAAAATATGGACCGATCCTCACCATTTTCGGCACACTTCTTTATGGTCCTAAAATACCTCTAGATTTCCAATTTCAGACAAATTGGATAAAAAATAAGGTTTCTAGAAGCCCAAGACCCCAAATCGGGAGGTCGTTTTATATGGGGAACATACCAAAACATGGACCGATACTCACAATTTTTGGCACACGTATTTGTGGTCCTACAATACCTCTAGATTTCCAATTTCCGGTAAATTGAATAAAAACTGCGATTTCTATAAGCCAAAGAAGTAAAATCGGGAGATCGGTTTATATGGGGGCTATACCAAAATATGGACCGATGCTCACAATTTTTGGCACACGTATTTGTGGTCCTACAATACCTCTAGATTTCCAATTTCAGGTAAATTGAATAAAAACTGCGGTTTCTATAAGCCCAAGAAGTAAAATCGGGAGATCGGTTTATATGGGGGCTATACCAAAATATGGACCGATACTCACAATTTTTGGCACACGTATTTGTGGTCCTACAATACCTCTAGATTTCCAATTTCAGGTAAATTGAATAAAAACTGCGGTTTCTATAAGCCCAAGAAGTAAAATCGGGAGATCGGTCTATATGGGGGCTATGCCAAAACGTGGACCGATACTCACCATTTTTGGCACACCTCTTTACGGTCACAAAATACCTCCAGATTTCAAATTTCAGGCAAATTGGATAAAAACTACGGTTTCTATAAGCCCAAGACCCCAAATCGGGAGGTCGGTTTATATGGGCACTATATCAAAACCTGGACCGATACAGCCCATCTTCGAACTTGACCTGCCTGCAGACAAAAGACGAGTTTGTGCAAAATTTCAGCACGATTGCTTCATTATTGAAGACTGTAGCGTGATTACAACAGACAGACAGACAGACAGACAGACAGACAGACAGACGGACAGACGGACATCGTTATATCGTCTTAGAATTTCTCCCTGATCAAGAATATATATACTTTATATAGTCGGAAATCGATATTTCGATGCGTTACAAACGGAATGACAAACTTATTATACCCCCGTCACCATTCTATGGTGGTGGGTATAAAAAAATGGGGACCAAGTTTTTAATATTAAAAGTAACAACCCAGCTAATTTTTTTAATATACGATTTGAAATGATCCGAAATATATATTTTCCATTCTATTGGAATTCTTAAATGCAGCGATTGAGTGTACTTGGTAGAATATAAGATTTTCTTTAAAACACTTCTTTCCTTTCTTACAATTTTACTATATCATTTTATTTAGATTTAAGCATATAAGGCATGTTTACGCACTAACTAAACTACAGACAAATATATTGAAAGTAGAGTAATTTTCCAAGTATTTTTATCATTATTGATTTCTATGTATTTCTTTATCTTTATTGATTTTTTCACTTTTATTTTTTTTATATATTAAAAAAAAATCGTAAACCCAAAAAAAAACGAACAAATATGTTTCAGCAGTTTACCATGCCCACCACAGTTACAACAACCAGAACACAAATCAGGAATAATCGCAAAAATGTGAATGATAAAATCCATTTTCCCTCAGATTAGTTTGTTGTGTTGTGCCAAATACCAAAATAAGAAAAAAAATAACTCAAAAGACATATTGTTTAATATATTTCCTTTTGCATACTATATTACTATATTATTTCATTAAAGAAAATAAAAAAAAACATACATAAAGTAGAAAGACATTTCTCACACAAAAAACAATGAATTGGCTTTTTAGAATTGGCTTTAATTTGTAATAAAAATTGTTTGAAAGCTTACAATTTTGTATAAAAATTTGATATTTAATTTTAAAGTTTTGCTGCCTGCCTATTATGCTTGGTGATTGGTAAAACTAACAAATTTTTCCTATACCCCTTTCCAACATCAAGAAATGATATCTAAAAATATGCAAATTGTTATGTGGTTAGTAAGTATAGTTGAACAAAATTTATTTAATAATTGTCATAGTAGTTGATAACCATAGTAATTATTTAGTAATCTATTATAATCTACTCGATCATCGCATCGGCATTATTTTTGATTTTTGTGTATGTCCCCTGTTAAACAAAAAAAAAGAAAAGAAATCAAACCACCTAACACTCATTCAAGCACTTTTTTCATTGAGCGTTGCCTTTCATTTTTACTCAAAAAAAAACATAGCATACTTTTAGGCTCCCTCACAAAATACTTATATGCACGAATATTTTTACCAACACACAAATTCACAGAGTGTCTCATATTATCTATGTTGTTATGAGTGTGTCACCCTATGTTTTATTCATATCTTTACTAATCGGTTAACACTTTGTGTTTTTGTTTTCTTTCTTTTTCCTATACATTTTCAGCAAGGTTCTTTACCCACTTCACAATTATATCGTCCAGTGCCAGGACCACCACCTCATCTCTATAGACCTCCAACGCCTGGATATGGAGCAGATTCTGGCATTTTCTCATCGATAACCAGTGGTCTCAACAATCTCTATTCGAACCTATTTGGCTGATCGTTTTTGTTTTTGATCGAAATATTTCTCGATTATCGTACCATATATTTATTTATAGCATTTTTCATAATTCTATCCATTATTCATATAGCCAGTCGTGAAAATTTCGATCCTACTATACCAACAGATGAAGAGTAGAGTAATAGTATTAGAATTCCAGCAATAATCTCATCATTAACTCCATCCAAATCAGAATCACCATCATCATCATCCAGTCCCCTTTAGGTAACATCCATGTAACATGTAGTACTGCCTTATAGTTCAAGTAGGAAATTGAGACAACTGAAAAATAAAATATTAAGCGGTCCTCGGAATTGTATACCCGCAAGTAGTAAAAGAAACAACAACAAAAATCTTTAGATTATATAAATAGCAAAAATTTATTTACTGTTATTAAACTGCAAAAACAAAACACAACTTTGAAGATCCTTTAAATTTAAAATTATTATTATGAATGATGAAAAATTTATGAATTTTAAAATTTACTCTAACCTGAAAACAAAATGGAAATGATTGTTCTCAACTTTATCTATTAAGCATATATTTTTTTAAGACAATAAAAATATTAAACAAAATTTGAGTTATTATTCTTTACAATTATTAAGAATAAAAACAGAGATATCTTTAAAATCCTAATTATAAATTATGTATATTTATCTATATATTTATTTCCGTTTTTTAGAGAATAAAATTTGTTTTCAATAAAAATGTTTAATTTAACAAGCGCTTGATTGAATATTATAAAGGGTGATTCTTTTGAGGTTAGGATTTTCATGCATTAGTATTTGACAGATCACGTGGGATTTCAGACATGGTGTCAAAGAGAAAGATGCTCAGTATGCTTTGACATTTCGTCATGAATAGACTTACGATCTGCCACAACGTCGAATTTTCAGTGAATGGGCCCTAGAAAAGTTGGCAGAAAATCCGCTTTTTTATCGACAAATTTTGTTCAGCGATGAGGCTCATTTCTGGTTGAATGGCTACGTAAATAAGCAAAATTGCCGCATTTGGAGTGAAGAGCAACCAGAAGCCGTTCAAGAACTGCCCATGCATCCCGAAAAATGCACTGTTTGGTGTGGTTTGTACGCTGGTGGAATCATTGGACCGTATTTTTTCAAAGATGCTGTTGGACGCAACGTTACGGTGAATGGCGATCGCTATCGTTCGATGCTAACAAACTTTTTGTTGCCAAAAATGGAAGAACTGAACTTGGTTGACATGTGGTTTCAACAAGATGGCGCTACATGCCACACAGCTCGCGATTCTATGGCCATTTTGAGGGAAAACTTCGGAGAACAATTCATCTCAAGAAATGGACCGGTAAGTTGGCCACCAAGATCATGCGATTTGACGCCTTTAGACTATTTTTTGTGGGGCTACGTCAAGTCTAAAGTCTACAGAAATAAGCCAGCAACTATTCCAGCTTTGGAAGACAACATTTCCGAAGAAATTCGGGCTATTCCGGCCGAAATGCTCGAAAAAGTTGCCCAAAATTGGACCTTCCGAATGGACCACCTAAGACGCAGCCGCGGTCAACATTTAAATGAAATTATCTTCAAAAAGTAAATGTCATGGACCAATCTAACGTTTCAAATAAAGAACCGATGAGATTTTGCAAATTTTATGCGTTTTTTTTTTTTTAAAAGTTATCAAGCTCTTAACAAATCACCCTTTATAAAGTAAGAGGTAAGGAGAATAGAATCCATAGAATATTTTATGAAATTTGTACCACACAGTAAAAATGTTAACAAAAAATTTTCCAATTAAAATTTTAATTGAGTTTTAAAAAATATTCAATAAAAAATTTAATTGTATCAACAATTTTTTTAATTGAAACAAAAATCAATCACAAAAAATAATAGTGTCAATTAATTTTTAATAGACCTTCAATTAATTTTTTTAATTGATACTATCATTTCTGTGATTGAAGACATTTCAATTAAAAAAATAATTGGATCAATTAATTTCATGATTGAATCAGAATTTTTTTTTTGTGTGCAGGTACAATCATTGTATACACGCAAAAAAATAATTCGAAATTTTCGGCCGACAAAGGTCGTTTTTCATTTGCTTTAAGGAAGTTTATTTGGAAGAAAAGTATATACTTCTTGTGATAAACGTTTATTCTTTTCCAGGATGTAAAAACAATTTCATAAAGTCTAACTCAAAAGAACAATCTTTTCTGGCTAATTGCATTTTCCCTCACATCTTTCTCACTTCTACGAGGTTTTTTGTTCTTAGCATCATCTGTAATACAAACAACACATAAAAAATTTTGTTCTGATTCAATCACGAAAATAATTGATCCAATTAATTTTTTAATTGATATGTCTTCAATCTCGAAAATGATAGTATCAATCACAGTTTTAATTGGGCATAGAAAAAATTCTTGATTAAACAATTAATTGATTTCATTAGCAAATTTCAATTATTTTTTTAATTGATTCAATTAAATTAATTGATGTTGATCGCAAAACTCAATTAATTTTTAATTAAAAAAAGGAACTATTTTCAATTACTTTCTGAATTGGCTTAGAGTTTTTATTTGGATTAACAATTGATTGTTTGAAATACATTTTTAATTAAAAATTTAAAAACGTTCATCAACTTTTTTAACTGGCATAGTCTTTCGAATTGGATAAAAAAAATTAATTGTATCAATTAATTTTTTAATTAAAAATTTTAAAATTTTCAATCATTGACTTAATAAACTTATTGTTTCTATCTTTATTAAAAAGTTAATTATATCATTTAATTTATTAATTGAAAAATGTTCAACTTCAATTAACTTTTTAATTGAAAATATTTTGGTGATATTATACCCTGCGCCACACTGTGGAACAGGGTATTATAAGTTAGTGCATATGTTTGTAACACTCAGAAGGAGACGAGATAGACACATGGTGTCTTTGGCAATAATGCTCAGGGTGGGTCCCTGAGTCGCTATAATCATGTCCGTCTGTCCGTCCGTCTGTCTGTTAACACATTTTTGTGATCAAAGTCTAGGTCGCAATTTAAGTCCAATCGCCTTCAAATTTGGCACATGTTCCTAATTTGGGTCAGAATAGAACCCTATTGATTTTGGAAGAAATCGGTTCAGATTTAGATATAGCTCCCATATATATCTTTCGCCCGATATGCACTAATATGAACCCAGTAGCCAGAGTTTTATACCGATTTGCTTGAAATTTTGTACAAACATAACACTTAGTCGTATAGTCAAGTGTGCAAAATTTGATTGAAATCGGTTCAGATTTAGATATAGCTCCCATATATATCTTTCGCCCGATATGGACTTATATGGCCCCAGAAGCCAGATTTTTGGCCGAATTTGGTTGAAATTTTGCACTAGGAGTACAATTAGTAGTATAGTCAAGTGTGCGAAATTTGATTGAAATCGGTTCAGATTTAGATATAGCTCCCATGTATATATTTCTCTCGATATGGACTAATATGGTCATAAAAGCCAGAGTTTTGGCCCAGTTTGGTTGAAATTTTGAACAGGCAGTAGATTTAGCATTGTAGCTATGCGTTGTAAATTTGGTTGAAATCGATTCAGATTTAGATATAGCTCCCATATATATCTTTCGCCCGATATGGACTTATATGGCCCTAGAAGCCAGAGTTTTGGCCCAATTTGTTTGAAATTTTGCACTAGGAGTACAATTAGTAATATAGTCATGTGCGCCAAATTTGATTGAAATCGGTTCAGATTTAGATATAGCACCCATATATATCGTTCGCCCGATTTACACTCATATGACCACAGAGGCCAATTTTTAACTCCGATTTAGTTGAAATTTTGCACAGAGAGTAGAATTAGCATTGTAGCTATGTGTGCCAAATTTGGTTGAAATCGGTTAGTTGAAATTTCAAAAAAATTGTCTATAGAAATAAAATTTATAAAATTTTTCTATAGCAACAAAATTTTGAGAAAAAAAATCTATAGAAATAAAATTTTGACAAAATAAGATTTTTTGTTTGATAGTTTTTTGGTAAAATTTTCTTCAAATTTTGGTAGATAATTTTGGGCTCGAGTGGCAACTGTGAGTGAAATTTTTTTTTGGTATTTGGTCGAAACTGGGATTGACTCCATTACACCTTGAATGAAAGGCGAACTCAAACTTAGCCGCCAATTAATCAAAAAATTATTATATTCTTTGAACTTACCACCCACAATTGATCATTATCAAATTGCTGCAATAATTTTGCAAAAATTTAGCTTCGAAATTTTTAATGAAATGTATTGTAAGTTTGGTTGTACAATTAATCTCATTACCATTTGGATGACATCAAATTGATTTTATAATGGATAATTGTGCGCCACCGAATAGACAAATTTATATCGACTTAGCCGTCAAGACGCCGCGGCCGGAGGCAAAAATTGAGTGTCAGCCGCCGCCGACAAAAATGGGTCGGCTTTATTCTCTGCCAACCACTGTTAAATTAATTGTACAACAAATCTGGCAATCAAATATTCATTTCATTCATCTGTGATGTGCCCGATTTTCTACTAAATTATGACAGAAACGTAGTGTTAAATTAGTTAGAATAAAAATATTAGTTTCAGTTATTGATTTTCAGTCGAGATGTAACGAAGTACTCGGCAATGCATGGCCAAAGCCAGTGACACAATTGCAAAGCCAGTGACACAATCGAGGAATTTTGATTTTCAGGTAAGTTGACCTTCAATCTAACAAATGAACAATAACAATAGAATGTTTATTTTTTATGTGTCCCAAATAGTTTTTGTGACTAGTTATTTATTTTGAAAAAAAATTTTTGGAATTTTGTACAAAATGATTTTTTTCAAAACTTATGTACAAAATTCCCAGAAAATATTTAAAGGTTATAACAATTTTGTATTGCCCCGTATCTTTATAAATTTTAATTGCAACGTACTCTAGTGGGTCGTAACTTGTGGTGGATAAAATAGGCGGCACGACCAGAGAATGAAGCCGACCCATTTTTGTCGGCGGCGGCTGACACTAAATTTTTGCCTCCGGCGGAGGCGGCTTGACGACTAAGCCGATATAAATTTGTCATTCGGCGGTGAACAATTATCCATTATAAAATCAATTTGAAATTATTCGAATGGTAATGAGATTATGTTAGTTGTACAACCAATCTTACAATCAAATTTACATTGCATTCAAATTTTCTGAGTTAATTTTTCGAGTATTATAGCTGCGTGAAATTGATGGATTGTGGGTGGGAGGTTAAACATTTTGGAAAATATACGACAATAAGTAATACATTTATCTGATTTAAATCGATATTTTTGATTAATTGGCGGCTTAATTTGAGTCGAGATGAGTCGACATATTCGGCGTCGACTGGCCAAAAATGGTCGGCGGCGATTGAAATCGGCGGCGCGACTCAGCGGCTTCATTCTCTGGGCACGACGCAGCGGCTTCCTCCTCTACTTTTAGATCTGTCGTTGGTTAATGCAAACTGGATGATTTTTTGTACAATTAGTATTGGTTATATAAATTTTTAGTTTCACCTTTTCTGATGTAAACAATATTTATTGAAATGCAAGGTATAAATTTTAGTTAAGATAGCTGAATATTTAACACACATTGACATATGTAACATAACTGATGTCATTAAACCACCTAACAATTAACCCCTATTGGTACAGTTGAAAAAGAAGAAGACAATAAAATTTAAAATATTTCAACCCTCTCTCTTTAGGGACCTGTCATACACAACCAACCAATTGGAAGATGTAGCAGGTGGTGTCCTTTGAAATGTTAACAAAAACACACAGCCATTGACCATATGTGCCGGTAGACACTCAGTCATAATTTGTACCTGCTTCAATTCAGTTTATTTTCATTTCTAAACATTTGACTACGAAATAAATGTCAGAGTAAAAGAAAATTTAAATTGACAATACTTTCATTTATATTTTGGATAATCTTTATAATATTTGTTTTTCAAATAAATAAAGAATTTTGTTACTTTTTGCTATAACACATCATAAAAAAAACGTAAAACAGAAGTGAAAGAAGAAAAACCAAACGGGGATATCTAAAATTCGTCATAGTAGTACCTTTCTTAGTATAGGTCAACAAGGACATTTTTAAACATTGCATAATGAACGAATTCAATGGTAAACAGTTCTATGGATTTTCAATGAACAGTAACACAAAGCCAGTGACACAATCGAGGAATTTTGATTTTCAGGTAAGTTGACCTTCAATCTAACAAATGAACAATAACAATAGAATGCTTATTTTTTATGTGTCCCAAATAGTTTTTGTGACTAGTTATTTATTTTGAAAAAAAAAATTGGAATTTTGTACAAAATGATTTTTTTCAAAACTTATGTACAAAATTCCCAGAAAATATTCAAAGGTTATAACAATTTTGTATTGCCCCGTATCTTTATAAATTTTAATTGCAACGTACTCTAGTGGGTCGTAACTCGTGGCTTATAGAAATTTTCCTAACTTAGGCAGGAATCGAAATTCAACGGGAATGTGATTATTTGGTGGGCATGATTTTCATCGAAATTATTGACAAATGATTTTTTGAAATGTCTACTCTCGCAGCTACACTCAAAACAAGTTAAACCTCCAAGGCACTAAAGCCAATTTAACTCTATTTTAGTTCATAGACATTATTATGGTTTAGTTTAAAGATTTACTACCTAAATACGTATTTCCCACAAAGTAGTTTGGAATTTCGTAAAATTGATATATTTTATCACAATTGCGCCAATCTCTAATTTCGTATGGCGCTAAAGACCTTTTTTTGCAATTTTGAATTCCAATTTTATTCCTTTTTTTAGAATGTTGACGCTAAAATTAAGAATAAATCTGTAAAAGTAGAATTAAATTATAACTTGATATTTTTGTGACAAAAAAGTAGTTGTGCCTAATAATTTTAGCTAAATTTTTCGAAAAATGTTTAAAATATTCTAAAACAAGTAAGGAAAGTTTAAAGTCGGGCGGGCCGACTATATTATACCCTGCACCACTTTGTAGATCGAAATTTTCGATACCATATATCCGCCAAATGTGTTGGGTGCTATATATAAAGGTTTGTCCCAAATACATACATTTAAATATTACTAGATTTGGACAGAATTTGATAGACTTTTACAAAATCTATAGACTCAAAATTTAAGTTGGTTAATGCACTAGGGTGGAACACAATTTTAGTAAAAAAATATGGGAAACATTTAAATCTGAAGCAATTTTAAGGAAACAATGCAAAAGTTTATTTATGATTTATCGCTCGATATATATGTATTAGAAGTTTTGGAAAATTAGAGTCATTTTTACAACTTTTCGACTAAGCAGTGGCGACTTAACAAGGAAAATGTTGGTATTTTGACCATTTTTGTCGAAATCAGAAAAACATATATATGGGAGCTATATCTAAATCTGAACCGATTTCAATCAAATTTTGCACACTTGACTATACTACTAATTGTACTCCTAGTGCAAAATTTCAGCCAAATTCGGCCAAAAATCTGGCCATATAAGTCCATATCGGGCGAAAGATATATATGGGAGCTATATCTAAATCTGAACCGATTTCAATCAAATTTTGCACATTTGAATATACGACTAAGTGTTATGTTTGTACAAAATTTCAAGGCAATCGGTATAAAACTCTGGCTGCTGGGTCCATATTAGTGTATATCGGGCGAAAGATATATATGGGAGCTATATCTAAATCTGAACCGATTTCTTCCAAAATCAATAGGGTTCTATTCTGATCCAAATTAGGAACATTTGAAGGCGATTGGACTTAAATTGCGACCTAGACTTTGATCACAAAAATGTGTTCACAGACAGACGGACGGACAAACGGACACGGTTACATCGACCCACCCTGAGCATTATTGCCAAAGACACCATGTGTCTATCTCGTCTCCTTCTGGGTGTTACAAACATATGCACTAACTTATAATACCCTGTTCCACAGTGTGACGCAGGGTATAAATTCACAATCGAATTACTTGAGTTGTGGTAATACTTACCGATGGTAAGGTATCTTAAAACTTCTTAACATCGTCTTCTAATTTGTAAGTTAGTCCATACGTGGTATCTATTAGACAAAAACGATATGTATAGGTAAGTCTACAAATAATTACCAATCGATATGGACTTTTGCACGGTACTCAGAGAGCCAGAATTGAAATACTGGGTTTGCTTATATGGGAGCTACACAGAAAAAAGTAAACTATTTCATAGGAAGAATGAACTACATCGTACGAAAATTGAACTAAATTATACTCCACATTTTGAGATTTCTACAAAGCGTTGTTAAAACCAGAAAAATTTAATGCCCTGTGTTACTTTTTATCTACAACTCACGAAATTACACCCTCTCATAGAAGAAAAAATTAACTAAAAGTAAAGAATAAAATCATTGGCGCCAAATCATGACCTTTTTAACCATACTGTAGTTCATTCTTACTATTTTTGGGACTCGCTCGAAAATTTTCTTTTGCGTTAGTTCATATTGAACTCATGTGTACGGTCATTGAACTTTATACTCACGTTTAGTTCATAAAATGTTTGAGACATACTTAAAAAGGGGAAAATTTCATTGGCCTAAGGAAAATTTCGAAAAAATAATAAAATTTAACTACCAACAAATATTTTTTTCGCATAAAAATAAGTTAAAATAGCGTTTGTTTAACTACGAAAAGTTTTTTCGGTGTATATACAATTATGAACTTGATATGGACCAAGTTTTGTGTGATAGGGGATCGATTTATCTGAGGGCTATAGACCGATATGGACCTAGTTAGGCATAGTTCATAACGTTCATATACTATAACAATGTACCAAATTTCGGATGAAATTTGCTCGTTCAAGAGGCTCCAAAACCAAATCTCGGGATCGGTTTATATGGGGGCTATATATAATTATGGACTCATATGGACCAATTTTTGCATGGGTGTTTGAGGCCATATATTAACATCACGTACTAAATTTCAACTGAATCAGATGAATTTTGCTCCTCCAAGAGGATCCGGAGGTTACATCTGGGGATCGGTTTATATAAGGGCTATATATATTTATGGACCGATGTGAACCAATTTTTGCATGGTTGTTAGAGACCATATACTTACGCCATGTACCAAATTTCAGCCGGATCGGATGAAATTTGCTTCTCTTAGAGGCTCCGCAAGCCACATCTGGGGACCGGTTTATATGGGAGCTATATATAATTATGGACCGAAGTGGACCAATTTTTGCATGGTTGTTAGAGACCATATATTAACACCCTGTACCAAATTTCAGCCGGATCGGATGAAATTTGCTTCTCCAAGAGGATCCGCAAGCCACATCTGGGGACAGGTTTATATGGGGGCTATATATAATTATAAACCGATGTGGACCAATTTTTGCATGGTTGTTAGAAACCATATACTAACACCATGTACCAAATTTCAGCCGGATCGGATGAAATTTGCTTCTCTTAGAGTCTCCGCAAGCCAAATCTGGGGATCGGTTTATATGGGGGCTATACGTAAAAGTGGACCAATATGGCCCATTTGCAATACCATCCGACCTACATCAATAACAACTACTTGTGCCAAGTTTTAAGTCGATAGCTTGTTTCGTTCGGAAGTTAGCGTGATTTCAACAGACGGACGGACGGACATGATTAGATCGACTCAGAATTTCACCACGACCCAGAATATATATACTTTATGTGGTCTTAGATCAATATTTCGATGTATTACAAACGGAATGACAAAGTTAATATACCCCCCATTCTATGGTGGAGGGTATAAAAACAATAAAAACTAACATCACGTACCAAATTTCAACTTAATGGGAAGAGTTTTGCTCTTCCAAGAGGCTCCGGAGGTCAAATCTGGTGATCGGTTAATATGGGGGCTATATATAATTATGGACCGATATGGACCAATTTTTGCTTGGTTGTTAGAGACCATATACTAACACCATGTACCAAATTTCAGCTGGATCGGATGAAAATTGTTGCTCTTAGAGGCTCTTCAAGCCAAATCGGGGGATCGGTTTATATGGGGGCTATATATAATTATGGACCGATGTGGACCAATTTTTGCATGGTTGTTAGAGACCGTATACTAACACCATGTACCAACTTTCAGCCGGATCGGATGAAATTTGCTTCTCTTAGAGGCCTCTCAAGCCAAATTTGCGGGTCCGTTTATATGGGGGCTATACGTAAAAGTGGGCCGATATGGCCCATTTGCAATACCATCTGACCTACATCAATAACAACTACTTGTGCCAAGTTTCACGTCTATAGCTTGTTTCGTTCGGAAGTTAGCGTGATTTCAACAGACGGACGGACGGACGGACATGCTCAGATCGACTCAGAATTTCACCACGTCCCAGAATATATATACTTTATGGGTCTTAGAGCAATATTTCGATGTGTTACAAACGGAATGACAAAGTTAATATGCCCCCCCATCCTATGGTGGAGGGTATAAAAAGTTTTAAGCAAAATTATCTTTGATTTTTGTGAATACTATCCGCTTTCCTAAACAAATCAAAGGTCTTTTTGAAAATATAAGGTAATTAAATTATCGTGTCTTTTCTGGTACACACATGTACAATTTTCGTGTGGTGTCACACTTAATAGGTGTTCTGGCCAACACTATACACCGTCATAGACCTGAAAAATGTACACGAACATTTCTTTTGTGTAGGCTTAGTGTACAGCCATCGTATGCAAAGTTAGAAGTTTTTATAACAAATAGATAACAGATTCTGAAACTATAATATGTTTTTTATAAATATTTGCATACTTTATTGGGAAAGTCACTTATATATGGCAGAAACCACGATTTTAAAAATCCAACTAAAATTTGAACCGAAATTTCCTCTGATTGGTGTATAAATTTTGAGGTTGTTTTAATCAGCTGATTTTCAGTGTGTTCGAAAGTATAATATTGCCACAATTTTTAAAAGTTAACACAAAAAAATTTTAAGCAAAATTATGTCTGTTTGCGTACTTTCCCAGTAAAAAATATCCAGTAAAAACTAGCAAGAGAGTAAGAGTGTATTTTACACTCTTTGCTTAAAATTGCTGAAAAGTACACGAACGGTATCCAGTAACTATTTGCATAGTGAACATTTCAGCTGCTAAAACATTGAAAACAAAAACGAATCCTGTATATTTAACTTCCAATCGTAGTTGCCGAACATGTACATTGTATTGGTACTTTGTTTGTTATCAATAACCAGCAGGCAACGTATGCTATGGTTTGCAAGATTTTACTGGGAAAAAAATCTCTAGCAAAAACTTGCAATTTCTCTATCTCATAACTGTCAAATGAAGTCTCTCTCCGGCTCTCTTTTGCTAGCGTTTTGGTGTAAACGAACGACTTCCAGTAAAAATTTGTAATAATTATCAAAAATTATCGGGTTCTCGAACGGAGCTATTATCTTTGACTTTTGTGAATACTATCCGCTTTCCTAAACAAATAAAAGGTCTTTTTGAAAATATAAGGTAATTAAATTATAACTTTTACAAAATCAATGGGCTAAGAAATGTGAATTTTACCAAATTTATTGCATGAAAAATATGGCATCTTCAATTCTGCACAAATCACTGAGCAAATTAAAAAAAAAAAACTAACGCCGCCAATATCTTTCTGCACATGGAGGCCGCCACGATAGAAAATTTGTTTTCAATATTATTGTAAATATTTAAGCAATACAAATGAGAAAAACCTTAACAGAATAGTTAATTATGTCCACTATAATTAAATTTCCTTTAATGTATGGATGTTAAAAAATGTTTGACCAAAAAAAAAACTTCTCCGCCGTCAAAAACAAAAACGAGAACGACACGGCGATCGTTTGTTCATGAGTAACATTGAGGGATAGAAAAAACACATCAAAACAGATTTGAAGCATCACGCAATTGTCGCCTTCTTATTTGTTCTTGATAAATTGCTCTTGTCCTTACATTATTCACTGCTAACAAAAATCAGGCAGGCATTTTATGGCTTTGAATTACGCACTTACTTTTAATTTTTTATGTTTATACCGGCAAAATATGTTTTGTTTATAATTTTCTGTCTGTAAATAATATGGCTTGCAGAAAAAACCAGCTGTCACATTTTTCGATTAAAAGTGCGAAAAAAAGTGTTCACACGTGTGACTCAGAACAACTAACTTTGTGTGTGGTGTGTAGAAAGTGTATAGTGTGGTGCACAATGCGGTGTGACCCAGAACAGGCATGATTGTTTTCTTGCTAATTGCTTTTTCCATCACATCTTTCTCACATCCACGAGGTTTTTAGTCCTTAACACCTTTTCCTGTAATACCAACAATGTAGAAGAAATTATATTTTATAAATTTTTAAAATTTTATAAATTTTTAAAAATTTTTTACCTTTCGCCTGGACGGAGAATCGAACCGCGGACCATGCACATTGTAAGCCAACACACTAACCACTGAGTTATGTACCTGTTATGGTCATCAATAGATAAATATCCATATAAGTTATATTTATATAGCATAGCTTGCGGAATAAACAAAGTTTATTTAACAGAAACAAACATTTAGTTTGGCACCGTGGAGCAGTGGTTGCTACGTCCGACTTGCATGCCAAGGATCGTGGGTTCGATCCCTGCTTCGACCAAAGTTTTGTTGTTTTTTTTTACATATATTCCAGATATGTTCGGAAGATTCCGAAAAAATGTTCAACATTACATTGTAGTATATTAAATTTTGAACTGTAAAATGTGTCTTATTAAAGACCTAAAGTCAGAAAAGAACAGTGTTTGATATAAACGAAATGGACTGTGTTGTTGTTTCAAAAATAACTTTTTTTATTGAAAAAATAAAAATTTTGTAACAAACGATTTTTTTTTTTTTTGTGATACAAGTTTAAAATTTTCGAAGCAATTCAAAAAACTCTAACAAAAGAAAAACGTTTTCGGTACACGTTTTCCAAACGTTTTTTTTCTTTGCGTGTAGCTACAATATTAATTTTACTCTTTGGGTATAAAAATAAAATTGAAAATTTCACTTGAATCTGTGTCATTTGGCTTTTTTCAATTCCATTGCTGTTCTTTTGAGAGGGGTTTGCAAATTAGAAGAATCACAAAATTTCCTTGATCAAATATTAAAAAACAACTACAAAAATATATTGAAAAAATATTTATTAAAAAATTCGCCTCTAATAATAAACAACATCTTGCAAAGTAGTTACTATGCTATAGCTTGGTGTCACATTACACTGAAAAAAATATTGTCGTGAGGCAGAATACGAATGCGAATTTCGCTTGTCGTAGAAGACGCATTTCTCTGATATAAAGCTTTTTTCCTTGTCCAAATTCAATAAACTTTTCAATCAAGTCGTATTGTCCTTATAATTAAGTGAATTGACGTAAAAATGGGCATCATAACATAAAAGAAAAAAATTTTGGGCTAAGGTCAACTTGACTTTAATATATATATATATATATATATATATATATATATATATATATATATATATATATATATATATATATATATATATATATATATATATATATATATATATATATATATATATATATATATATATATATATATATATATATATATATATATATATATATATATATATATATATATATATATATATATATATATATATATATATAAATGCTTTAAAAAAACTTAGTACGCACCGTATTTTTTAAGATACTACAAATATTTTTTCAAAAACAAAACACATACAATTTTTTTTTTTTTAAGTTCTTTATTTACCATTTTGCATATTCTATATTTTTTTCGATAACCTTGTGCAAAAAAATAATTAAAGGTTAATTATTTTTAAATTTCCTTTCAGCATATAAGGCCAGAGTATCTTCAGCAAAAAGTCTCAAATTCTAATATAACGAAAAATACCAATTCAATTGGCTCGAGGAACTTTCCTCATCGGCCGTGCATTAAATCTCACACTGAGAGAATTATTCACCAACGCGATGAAGATATTGAAACTCAAATAGAAAGCGATAGGTCGACAGATCATCAAACGGCGGGACATTATACATCTCCTCTAGGATCAAATCCCCCTATAAGGGAATTGACAGATCAAGAAATTGAGGACTTATTAATCAAAGCCAAGACTTTCCAAAACACTTCTTCAAAGGACGTACACAAATGTTATCAAAATTTTCCAGAATTAATTGAAACTCAACATGTGGCAATATCATCGTGGAGCAGAGAAACTTCTCCTTTAAAATCATCCAAAAGTCCGAGAGCTAAAGGTATCCTAAAAAATATACCAAAGGATACGACATTCATTACTGGTGGAGATTTAAATCAAACCTATAATGTAACAATTCCAGCTACTTCGGGCCCCATCCCTCAGAGTCCAAAAAGTAATGGAACATTTTGTAAAATGGATTTTATACAAGCCAGCGTATGTAAAGCTCAAAGACCTGAAATCATTGAGAATGTAAAAATGGAGGAATACCTACACCCACAATGGGTTAAAATAGAACAACCACAAAGAGGCGTCCTCGAAGAGCAAGAGCTGCCATGTGATTCTCTAAAGTTCCAATTCGATTGTGATGCTGCTGAACTGTACATGGATTCTACCATGCCTTTGACAGAAGTTATGGATGATAACATTCGTTCGGTGGAAAGTTATGTGAATGTTAATTCCAATGATGATATTCCAACACTTGACACATATGTGGTAGAAGAAGAAAGTGATTTGGAATTCGAAATGATTGATAGACAAGACTATATGAAATACATAGAGCCAAGGCCATTGTCCAAAGATATTATGGATATTGATATTGATAATGACGGAAGTTTGGCTGAATTCATAGCTATAGAGGTGAGTCTATATATATATACACCCTCAAAAAAATCGCTTCTGTAACATATACCCCAAACACATTTTGCTTCAAGCATAAATATGTTCAGGATTGATCAAAACAAAATATTGTTTGTATTTTTCAAACATATTATGTTTCACCTGAGGCCATATTTAGGTAGAAAAAATTTTAATGAAATTTTCTTTGTGTGGATACATTTTTAAGGCGCCGATTGGTTACTTCCATTATTTTACTTGCAGCATACTCTCTAGGTCTCTCTTTCTAAACACATATATGTTTATAGGCTATTTCTAAATTAATATATTTTTGCATCTAAGCATATTATATTTACAAACATTTTATGCCCCAAACATAATATGTTCTCACATATTAACATCCCAGCAAAAAAAATTTGGAAGTTCTTCCAAAGGCACAACTTTAAAAGCACTTCCAGAAGATGCACTCCCAATGATGTTCTTTATTTTAACTACCCAGGAAGTTCTTTTAATTCTATTTTTTATAACTTGGTTTTTTCATACTTTTAATGGATAATTTTAACTTTTTATACCCTCCACCATAGGATGGGGGGTATATTAACTTTGTCCTTCCGTTTGTAACACATCGAAATATTGCTCTAAGACCCCAGAAAGTATATATATTCTGGGTCGTGGTGAAATTCTGAGTCGATCTGAGCATGTCCGTCCGTCCGCCCGTCTGTTGAAATCACGCTAACTTCCGAACGAAACAAGCTATCGACTTCAAACTTGGCACAAGTAGTTGTTATTGATGTAGGTCGGATGGTATTGCAAATGGGCCATATCGGTCCACTTTTACGTATAGCCCCCATATAAACGGACCCCCAAATTTGGCTTGCGAGGCCTCTAAGAGAAGCAAATTTCATCCGATCCGGCTGAAATTTGGTACATGATGTTAGTATGTGGTCTCTAACAACCATGCAAAAATTGGTCCACATCGGTTCATAATTATATATAGCCCCCATATAAACCGATCCCCCGATTTGGCTTGCGAGGCCTCTAAGAGAAGCAAATTTCATCCGATCCGGCTGAAATTTGGTACATGGTGTTAGTATATGGTAACTAACAACCATGCAAAAATTGGTCCACATCGGTCCATAATTATATATAGCCCCAATATAAACCGATCGCCAGATTTGACCTCCGGTGCCTTTTGGAGAAGTAAAATTCATCCGATCTGGTTGAAATTTTGTACGTGGTGGTAGTATATGATATTTAACAACCATGCCAAAAGTGGTCCATATCAGTCCATAATCATATATAGACCCCATATAAACCGATCCCGAGATTTGGTTTTGCAGCCTCTTGGAGGAGCAAATTTCATCCGAGTCAGTTGAAATTTGGTACATTGTGCTAGTATATGGCCGTTAACAACCATGCCTAACTAGGTCCATATCGGTCTATAGTTATATATAGCCCTCAGATAAATCGATCCCCAATCACACAAAAATTGGTCCATATCAACTCCATAATTGTATATAGCCCCCATATAAGCGACCCCCATATTTCAATTCTGGCCCCCTACGTACCGTGCAAAAGTCCATATCGATTCGTAATTATTTGTATTATTTTGTATCACGTATGGACTAACTCACAATTTAGAAAACGATTTAAGATACCACAACCCAAGTAATTCGATTGTGGATGACAGTCTTTCGAAGAAGTTTCTACGCAATCCATGGTGGAGGGTACATAAGATTCGGCCTGGCCGAACTTACTTGTTTTGTTTCAAATAGGTTAAAAACAGAGTAAGAATTCATAAAATGGTACAAATCACTTAAATTTTGTCGAAAAAAATGCTAAATTCAATCTGAAAAAATTGTGAATTTTTGAAAATATTTGAGGTCAAACGTTTCCGACAAGCGTTAGAATCCATTAAAAAATTATACAAATTATTTATTTCACAAAATATCATAGAATTTTTTAATTTACATCTAAAACATTTAATTCGGATCACACCTAAAGAAGTGATGCAAATTCAGTGCAACGGCTGTTGAAATGGAGGACTTCCGTCCTATGACAAGCCCATGTTAAATTCATCGCTTCTGCGTCAATTTTGCACCACTTCCGGATCCAAAAAGAACATTCTCATTACTCTTTTGGCGACGCTTTTTTTGCTGGGATATATGTAACAAACATGTTATGCTAGTTTATGAGAATTGCACTTAAAAATATTGTGTTAAAAAATTTTAGTTCCAAACATATAATTTTTACACCCAAACATATGAAAAACAGCCTTTTTCGTCCGTGCAGAGTTTTTTTTTCAATTACAAATTTAATAGATCCAATAAATCCATTTGAAAGAAGAGTTTTCTTTTCTGATGAACGAAATTTTAGACAAACGAAGTTTTCCACTGCGGTTAATTTTTTTCTTTATATCCAAATAAAACAGTCTAGAGACAATTGTAGTAACGTTAGTCATGAATTCGTCAAATATGTCAAATTTCGTTCCTCAGTACAGTATTTATGGGTGTATTTATACTGATTATGTTTTTTTTTCCAGAATCGTGTAAATGATATGGATGTGACATATCTAAGGAGTGCTTCACCTATAGATTATACAGAGGATACACAGGACGACAATACACCAGAGGTATGTTTATCCATTTAATTAATTTTAATAACATCTTCAATTTTTCAGATAAAAATTTACATAAATGGCAAAGAGAACATTGCAAAAAATTTTCACCTGCAGGAACTTCAAGAAAATTCCATTGAAATATGTGATATGCCCAAATCAAGACCCTCCCTTAAATCCCTTCAGGAAAATAAACGTAAAACCAAATCGTTGCGGGAACAACATTTGCAAAGAACATTTGAACGTTTGGCAGCTGGAGGAAGTGGCAACTCTTCGTATCGTTCTCATACCAATTGCAGTAAAAGCTTAGCTGGCACCAGCATTCACAGTCAACGTAGTTCAAAAAGTCCTACAGTGGGGTCATCATCACATCGAGTCAAAACTGAAACTGAATCAATTACACATCGCATGCCTCTGAAGAAATCGGAGAAACCTCACACGAGATCAAAATCAAAACAATTGCAAATAAGTAAATCCATTGAAGATTTAAAGATGGAAAAATCCAGCATTTACAAAAAGATGTCAGCAACTCAGGAGAAGATCATTGAAGTTTTGGATAAACTAAGGTAATTAGGCAATTTCATAGTATTTTTAGTGAACATATTTGCATTGCACCAATACAAGGTTATGATGATAACAACTCTGGATTTGAATTGCAGTCCACTAAGACCACTTTAGATCAATTTAGATTCCTCGAGGAAATTGTTTAAACTCCTTCATCCTAAGTTAGACTCCTTTAAAGTCGTTCAAGAACTTCCAATTGTCCGTTGCTTAAGACATGCAACCAGAGGCCCTGATGGTGGCGAGTATGCTCATTAGGCTACACTTTCGCAAATCGGTGAGAGCCTGAATGAAAATGGAGCCCAATATCTCGTTTCTTCTAAAGGATAGGTTGGACACTGGCACAGAAAGTGGTACGAGTTTTCCGGGTTTATCACACCTGCGATTTTTTTTTATCCCATATTAACTTGGTTTGTTCGCAAACTTCCGAAGAGACCCAACGTCTTCGCCATAGTTTATCATATTTGGCATGAATGCTGTAAAGATATGAAGAAAACGGAGGAAAAACGTCCGCAAGAATATTATTCGTTCCACAAGTGCACAGGTACCCAGCACAGAGTTACATTATGCTGTTCAGTGATAACTCTAAGCTTTTGTGATATTTTGGAATTTGCATATTGATTTTATGTTATTTTTTATACCTACCACCATAGAATGGTGATGGGGGTATAATAAGTTTGTCATTCCGTTTGTAATACATCGCAATATCGATTTTCGACTATATAAAGAGAAATTGTAAGACGATATAAGCATGTCCGTCTGGCCGTCTGTCTGTCTGTTGTAATCACCTACAGTCTTCAATAATGGCGCTATCGTCTTGAAATTTGGCACAGATTCGTCTTTTGTATGCACGCAGACCAAGAAAATGGGCTACATCGGTCCAAATTTTGATATAACATAGCTCCCATATAAACCGATCCCCGGTCTTGTGTTTCTAGAAACCGTAGGTTAGGTTAGTGGTGCAATGGTTAGCATGCCCGCCTTGCATACACAAGGTCGTGGGTTCGATTCCTACTTCGACCGAACAACAAAAAGTTTTTCAGCGGTGGATTATCCCACCTCAGTAATGCTGGTGACATTTCTGAGGGTTTCAAAGCTTCTCTAAGTGGTTTCACTGCAATGTGGAACGCCGTTCGGCCTCGGCTATAAAAAGGAGGTCCCTTGTCATTGAGCTTAACATGGAATCGGGCAGCACTCAGTGATAAGAGAGAAGTTCACCAATGTGGTATCACAATGGACTGAATAGTCTAAGTGAGCCTGATACATCTGGCTGCCACCTAACCTAACCTAACCTAGGACCACAAATAGGTGTGTCGAAAATGGTGGATGTCGGTCCATGTCTTTGGACCAATCTCCAGATTTGACCCCTTAAGTGTGTAGACTAGAGGTGTGTGCGTGAGTGAAACTTCATTCACACTCACGCACATTCACGAAGCAAATTGTTTGTTCGCGCACGCTCACGCACGATATGTTCACACTCACGCACGATTCACGACAATTAACGTGACTCACGACATTTTCCAACTGGGAAAGAGGAAAGGTAACAAAATTATTAAATACACTAATAGAAAAAATTACGTTCCATAGTTGTGAACGGACGGTGACAAAATGAAACGGAAACGTTCACAAAAAATCAAAACGAAATGTTCACAATTCGTCCACGGGCGTTCATGATTTCATGAACGGCATTCATTTTTCTTTGGCCATGAAAAGTCTTGAAATAATCGTTAGACATTATTATGGCAACTCCCTCGTTGGTGCAATGTGCTAAGGCGACTGTTAACGCGTATGGTGCAGAAAACACTGGTTCCAGTCACGCTAGCGGATTTTTTATACCCTGCGCCACACTGTGGAACAGGGTATTATAAGTTAGTGCATATGTTTGTAACACCCAGAAGGAGACGAGATAGGCACATGGTGTCTTTGGCAATAATGCTCAGGGTGGGTCCCTGAGTCGATATAACCATGTCCGTCTGTCCGTCCGTCCGTCTGTCTGTGAACACATTTTTGTGATCAAAGTCTAGGTCGCAATTTAATCGCCTTCAAATTGGGCACATGTTCCTAATTTGGGTCAGAATAGAACCCTATTGATTTTGGAAGAAATCGGTTCAGATTTAGATATAGCTCCCATATATATCTTTTGCCCGATATGCACTAATATGGACCCAGCAGCCAGAGTTTTATACCGATTTGCTTGAAATTTTGTACAAACATAACACTTAGTCGTATAGTCAAGTGTGTCAAATATGATTGAAATCGGTTCAGATTTAGATATAGCTCCCATATATATCTTTCGCCCGATATGGACTTATATGGCCACAGAATTAGATATAGCTCCCATATGTGATTGTGATTTCGACAAAAATGGTCAAAATACCAACATTTTCCTTGTTAAATCGCCACTGCTTTGTCGAAAAGTTGTAAAAATCACTCTAATTTTCCTTAACTTCTAATACATATATATCGAGCGATAAATCATAAATAAACTTTTGCGAAGTTTCCTTAAAATTGCTTTAGATTTAAATGTTTCCCATATTTTTTGCTAACATTGTGTTCCACCCTAGTACATTAGCCAACTTAAATTTTGAGTCTATAGATTTTGTAGAAGTCTATCAAATTCTGCCCAGATCGAGTGATATTTAAACGTATGTATTTGGTACAAACCTTTATATAAAGCCCCCAACACATTTGACGGATGTGATATGGTATCGAAAATTTAGATCTACAAAGTGGTGCAGGGTATAATATAGTCGGCACCGCCCGACTTTAGACTTTCCTTACTTGTTTTTTTTTTAATTTTGTTTATAAAGTCCTAACCATAACGTTGTCAGATCATGAACGCTGGTTGTTGTTTTGACAACGCATGGTGTCATTTTATCGTTGTCACATTGGCACCGCCTGTTCACAGTTTGACACCACATGTGTGTTGATTCACTTTCATGAACGAATCGTTTTGAAATGAGCACGCCGTGCACGATTTTTTCTATGAGTGTAGGATATAGTTCGACAGCTAAATAGAATTCAGTTATCATATCAGAAAGAATTAAATCTTGATTTTTTTTTCGTGAGCGTGATTTTGCATAAATTTTATTCACGCACATTCACGAACCGATTTTATTTCACACGCACGCTCACGCACGACATATTGTTTTTAGTCCCATTCTTGCATATTCACGAAAGTTTCTTAAGATTTTGTACACGAGTCACGTGATTCACGCGTGTCACGACAGTTTCGTGTTACGCGCACACCTCTAGTGTAGACATGCCAATTTTTATGGGATTTGCTTGAAATTCAAAATCAAGAAGTATTTTGGGTCCATACATAAGTAAGCCGAATATGGGGCGTATCGATCGTTTTTTTTTTTTTTTTTGATCCCATACACTGAAAAAAAAGCATGCCCGGTTCCAAAGATTTTGTCTGTACTTTAAAAAGTGTGGTATTGATTCCGAGCCAAAGAAGCGGAGACTACAAGTAAGGATACTTTTAAGACACAATTCTCTTTTAAATTTGGGCTTTGTGTACTTGCTTCTAGGAAGAAAAATCTAATTTGTCGCTTTCTCAGCTTTTTTCTTCATATGCTATCAAAGTCCTTTAAAAACCAATTAACGACCAGTTTATTTTCCAAATTAAGACTCGACTTCCAGTAGAAATTATGCTATGTTTCAAGTAAAAAACTTCTTTAAAATAAAGTTTTGAAAAACATGTCCTATATTTAAACGATTTTTTGCTTTGTAGTCAAGATGCAAAAAGACAACAAATTTAAAGACAATTTCATTAAATTTAAAGAATTTTTCTGAACTATTAAAGTCAAGTTGACCTTAGCGTAACAATTTTTTCTTTCATGTTATGATACCCATATTTAAGTCAAATCACTTAATTTTAAGGACAATACGACTTCATTGAAAAGTTTATCGACTTTTGGACAAGGAAACAAACTTTATATTAGAGAAATGCATCTTCTATGCTAAACAAAATTTGCATTCGTATTTTAAAAACATGAAATATTTGACCTCACGACAATATTTTTTCCTGATTTGACTTCGAGGCACCACAATTTTTATCCAATTTGCCGGAAATTCACAATTTATTCAGTATCTCTTATAATGAGAATTTTTTATTAATAAATCGCAAAGAGAGAATGAAAATTTGGTGACTAATTTAAAAAGTCGATAAATGAGACCTGTATTCTAATTCTAGATTTAACGCCAAATAGCACCTTAACAAATGTCTTTTTTAAGAAACAGCTTCATTGATTCGGAATTAATACTAAAATCCTTAAGGGAAGGTCAAAATAGTTGTTTTCAAGTAAACTTTTTTTTTAGTGTATAACAGAATTTAGCTTATCTCCTTGTATTCCTAAAATATATTTTTATTTCGAATAAATGTTAGACCATATAACTATTCAATTGGTGGAATAATTTTGGTTTTCATTTCTTCAATTATTTACATACTTTTCTACAATTCCCATTTCAGGATCGATTTACTGGATTTAAATGTTCCCGATAATAGTTTAGAAAAAACCAAGCGTCAACGAAATGCATTCGAATTTGCAGTGAGATTTTCAAGAAATTTCCTATATCCCCTCAAGGGAATGGTATGTTAATATTTATCTTAACATATATATTTAAAAAAATATAATACAATTAATATTTCCCCTCTAGTTGGAAGATATAAAATCCACACCTATTGAACAATTCAATAGTTTAACTTCGAATGAGGCTTGTCTACGCGTCTGTCATCTCTACGGTTTGATATTGCAATCTGTGAATACCTATCACAAACAATTGCGTTATTTTCTACTCGATCATGTACCTCAAAAACTACCCATTCTTATTGAAATGATTTTTATGGTCAATGCCGAGTGTTGGGAGAAACAAATTTTCTCACGTCAAGATATCATTGTGGATAGCCTTCAGGAACGATGTTCGAAATTTTTTGATTTTCTGCAGGATTTCGAAGAAGAACGTTTAAAAATTGCCAAAGAGAATAAGCAAAAGTTAACATTGGATAAAGCTTTGCCAAAATATGATTTGAAAATGTTTATGAACAATTTAAATATGTATGAACCCAAATTAGTTCCGAAAGCAGTGACACATCGCAAGAAAGCAAAGGTATGTACCCAAAAAACAAAGTACCCATTAAAATAAAAATATATTTTTATAAAATATATATATATTTTATAAAATTATAAAAAAAAATTTAATTCTTATAAAGATCTCATTTGCCGAGTTTTCATTCCCATTATGCGATATATTAACAAATATAAAGAAAAACAAGTAAGGAAAGGCTAAAGTCGGGCGGGGCCGACTATATTATACCCTGCACCACTTTGTAGATCTAAATTTTCGATACCATATCACATCCGTCAAATGTGTTGGGTGCTATATATAAAGGTTTGTCCCAAATACACACTGTTAGAAAAATATGTTTTTCATATGTTTGGCTATAAACATTATATGTTTGGAACACAAATTTTTAAACACAATATTTTTGAGTGCAAGCATATAATGTTCATAAACTAGCATAACATGTTTGGGACATATATGTTAATATGTTAGAACATATTATGTTTGGGACATAAAATGTTTGTAAATATAATATGCTTGGATGCAAACATATATTAATTTAGAAATAGCCTATAAACATATATGTGTTTAGTAGCTTGGAGCGCTATTTAACAGGGAGCGATATTGAATTAAGTTGGTGGTTGTTGCTTGTTATTACAAAATTAACATTTTATTTTTCCTTGGGCAATTGATCAGCTACTTCTTTGATCCTTACAAACTGTGTGGTCCGCTGTTCGAATCCCCGTCCGGCAAAAGGTAAAATTAAAATAAAAAAATATCATAAAATTGAATAATTTCTTCTACAATGTTTGTATTACAGAAAAAGGTGCTAAGAACTAAAAAATCTCGTGGAAGTGAGAAAGATGTCGGGGAATATACAATTGGGCAGAAACAAAATTTTGAGCATTCAGGTCGAAAACCTATGTTGTTAGCACCTATATTACCTGTTTATTTTCATAATTCATTATGATTGTAAATATATAAATAAATAAATAAAATTTTGAGCACAATATTGGTTGGGAGAATTTTTTTAAGCATATAATATTTTTGGGTGCAAAATGCTTCCAAACATATTACATGGTCACATAATAACATATTGTTTTTTGGAAGACAACATTATTGAATTTGGATGCAAAAATACAAAATGTTTGGAATTTAGACTACCCAAACATATATTGTTTAGACCAATATGCTTTCAAACATATTATATATTGGTAGAGATCAAACATATAAATGTTTGGGCAATAGCCAAAAATGTATATGCTTGAAGCAAAATATGTTTGGGAGTATATGTTACAGAAGCGATTTTTTGTGAGCGTGCATACATTTAAATATCACTCGATTTGGACAGAATTTGATAGACTTTTAGAAAATCTATAGACTCAAAATTTAAGTTGGCTAATGCACTAGGGTGGAACACAATTTTAGTAAAAAAATATGGAAAACATTTAAATCTGAAGCAATTTTAAGGAAACTTCGCAAAAGTTTATTTATGATTTATCGCTCGATATATATGTATTAGAAGTTTATGAAAATTAGAGTCATTTTTATAACTTTTCGACTAAGTGGCGATTTAATAAGGAAAATGTTGGTATTTTTACCATTTTTGTCGAAATCAGAAAAACATATATATGGGAGCTATATCTAAATCTGAACCGATTTCATTTAAATTTGGCACACATGACTATATTACTAATTGTACTCCTAGTGCAAAATTTCAACCAAATTGGGCCAAAACTCTGGCTTCTGGGGCCATATAAGTCCATATCGGGCGAAAAATATATATGGAAGCTATATCTAAATCTGAACCGATTTCAATCAAATTTGGCGCACATGACTATACTACCAATTGTACTTCATGTGCAAAATTTCAAGCTAATCGGAATAAAACTCTGGATTCTGGGTCCATATAAGTGCATATCGGGCGAAAGATATATATGGGAGCTATATCTAAATCTGAATCGATTTCAACCAAATTTTGCACACTTGACTATACTACTAATTGTATTCCTAGTGCAAAATTTCAACCAAATTCGGCCAAACATCTGGCTTCTGGGTCCATATTAGTGCATATCGGGCGAAAGATATATATGGAAGATATATCTAAATCTGAACCGATTTCTTCCAAAGTCAATAGGGTTCTATTCTGACCCACATTAGGAACATGTGCCAAATTTGAAGGCGATTGGACTTAAATTGCGACCTAGACTTTGATCACAAAAATGTGTTCACAGACAGACGGACGGACAGACGGACATGGTTATATCGACTCAGGGACCCACCCTGAGCATTATTGCCAAAGACACCATGTGTCTATCTCGTCTCCTTCTGGGTGTTACAAACATATGCACTAACTTATTATACCCTGTTCCACAGTGTGGCGCAGGGTATAAAAATTTATATTGACCTAATCTCAGCATTTTTATACCCTGCGCCACGCTGTGGAACAGGTTATTATTAGTGCATACATATGTTTGCACCACCCAGAAGGAGACGAGATAGACACATGATGTCTTTGGCAATAATGCTCAGGGTGGGTACCTGGGTCGATCTAGCCATGTCCGTCTCTCCGTCCGTCCGTCCGTCTGTCTGTGAACACATTTTTGTGATCAAAGTCTAGGTCGCAGTTTAAGTCCAATCGCCTTCAAATTTGGCACATGTTCCTGTTTTGGGTCAGAATAGAGCTCTATTAATTTTGGAAGAAATCAGTATAGATTAGGATATAGCTCCCGTATATATATTTCGCCCGATATGGACTTATATGGCCCCAGAAGCCAGAGTTTTACTCTAATTTGCTTAAAATTATGCACAAGAAGAACAATTAGTACTATAGTCAAGTGTGCCAAATTTTATTGAAATCGGTTCAGATTTAGATATAGCTCCCATATATATCTTTCGCCCGATATGGACTAATACGGTCCCAGAAGCCAGAGTTTTACACCAATTTGGTTGAAATTTTCCACTAGGAATACAATTAGTAGTGTTGTCAAGTGAGCTAAATTTTATTGAAATCGGTTCAGATTTAGATATAGTTCCCATATATATCGTTCGCCCGATTTTCCGTCATATGACCACAGAGTTCAAAGTTGTAGTCCGATTTATGTGAAATTTTGCACAGGGAGTAGAATTAAAATACTAAGTATGCATGTCAAATTTGGTTGAAATCGGTATCAGATTTCTATATAGCTTCCATATATATGCTTTTCCGATTTGGGCAAAAATTACCAAAATAACCACATTTTCCTTATAAAATCGCCACTGCTAAGTCGAAAACTTGTAAAAGTGACTCAAATTTTCCTTTATTTCTAATACTCGTAGATATCTATCGACCGACACTTTTGCGAAGTTGCCTAAAAATTGCTTCAGAATGAATGTTTCAGATCGAGTCAGATTTAAATATATGTATATGGGACCATAAACTTTATATATAGCACACCCAACACATTTGATGGATTTGATATGGTATCGAAAATGTGTATCTAACAAAGTGGTGCAGGGTAGAATATAGTCGGCCCCGCCCGACTTTAGACTTTCCTTACTTGTTTTCTAATTCAATAACGTACTTAATTAATGCAATTAATTTTTGATTGATAATTTGATTCAATCACGAAAATGATAGTCGTGTCAGTTCTGGTACACACATGTACAATTCTCGTGTGGTGTCACACTTAAAAGGTGTTCTTGCCAACACTATACACCGTCATAGACCTGAAAAATGTACACGAATATTTCTTTTGTGTAGGCTTAGTGTACAGCCATCGTATGCAAAGTTAGAAGTTTTTAAATTATAACTTTTACATAATCAATGGGCTAAGAAAAGTGAATTTTACCAAATTTATTGCATGAAAAATATGGCATCTTCAATTCTGCAAAGTGTTCTTGGTGCACAGATCACTGAGCAAATTAAAAAAACTAACGCCGCCAATATCTTTCTGCACATGGAGGCCGCCACGATAGAAAATTTGTTTGCAGTATTATTGTAAATATTTAAGCAATACAAATGAGAAAAACCTTAACAGAATAGTTAATTATGCCCACTATAATTAAATTTCCTTTAATGTATGGATGTTAAAAACTGTTTGACCAAAACCAAAATAAAAACATCTCGGTCGTCAAAAACAAAAACGTGAACGACACGGTGATCGTTTGTTCATGAGTAACATTGAGGAGGGATAGAAAAAAAAACAAATCAAAACAGATTTGAAGCATCACGCAATTGTCGCCTTCTTATTTGTTCTTGATAAATTGCTCTTGTCCTTACATTATTCACTGCTAACAAAAATCCGGCAGGCATTTTATGGCTTTGAATTACGCACTTTTAATTTTTTATGTTTATACCGGCAAAATATGTTTTGTTTATAATTTTCTGTCTGTAAATAATATGGCTTGCAGAAAAAACCAGCTGTCACATTTTTCGATTAAAAGTCCGAAAAAAGTGTTCACACGTGGGACTCAGAACAACTAACTTTGTGTGTGGTGTGTAGAAAGTGTATAGTGTGGTGCACAATGCGGTGTGACCCAGAACAGGCATGAGTAACTATCACAGAATTAATTAGACATAAAAAACATAACCGATTAAACAGTTAATTGATTTCTTCGACACTTTCAATAAACTCAGGTCGAAAACCTATGTTGTTAGCACCTATATTACCTGTTTATTTTCATAATTCATTATGATTGTAAATATATAAATAAATAAATTTCAATAAACTCTTCAATTGACCGAATAAAAAATTTATTGATTTGATTTTAATTAGGATGTTGATTGATGAAATTAATATTTTATATTTTTTATATGTTTTGATTTCATATTTGTTGATTTGATTAAAAGATTAATCAAATCAGTTAATTTTTTAATTGATTACATTTTCAGTTTAAATAAATTGTTTTTATTTGGAAACATTTTGGTAATATTTTTTCTGTATAGGATTAAATTTATTTAATTTCTTTAGAATTAAAAATTTAATTAACTTGATTTTAATTAAGATGTTGATTGATATAATTAATATTTTAGTTTAATATGCAACACTTTCCAAACATGTTCTAAATTTACTTTATTTTTGGATTTGATTAAAAGGTTAATAAAAGATTAAAATTGATAAAAGGTTAATTTTTTAATTGATTACATTTTCAGTTTCAATTAATTTTTTATTTCGAAACATTTTGACCATATTTTTTTCTGTGTAGGATTAGATTTATTTAATTTCTTTAGAATTACTTTACTTTATTTGTTTGATTTGACTAAAAGGTTAATAAAAGGTTAATTTTTTAATTGGTTACATTTTTAGTTTCACTTAATTTTTTTATTTCGAAACATTTTGATAAAATTTTTTTGTTAAAAATTTTTAGACAAAAATGTTCATCCATGTATCATAATCGTAGTTTTTCATTATGATTTTTTAGCCAAAACGTCCTGTTACTGCCATACCCATAGATGATGATAAAGATTTCGTGAAAGAAAAACCCAATGTTGATAATATTTCTACTCATGTTGAAGATATTCCCATCGAAACCAAAAGTTCAACAACTCAATTTAATTTGGGTGCTGGTGATGCTCCAGGTTTGGATAAAAATGTTATTGAGGCATTGCAAAATTTAACCAAGGATCAGGTTCATAAAGTCCTACAACCTATTTTAGCTTCATTGGGTTCGGCTTTGGAGAAACAGGTAAGCAAAAAAAAGAGTCTTGTCTTGTTTAATATTTTAACTAAATATTAATTTCCAATGATAACCATAACAAAGCCTGGAATAACCCTTGAGTCCATAACTGAAGCTTTTACGAATATAACTATGGCTACTAAGTCATAAAGCCAAAGAGAATCTTCACATGTGTATGAAAATGTTTGATATCCCCTAAAAATTAAAAAAATTAAAATGTCCTTTTACAAAATTATTTGTTTAATGAAAATGTAATGTGAATATTATAAAATTAACCAATAAATAAAAATTAGTAGAACGTTGATTGGTTAAAAGTCATTAGTTGTCAACAGAAGAACTAATTAAGACAATTTTTACAACCAAGATTATAAACAATCCAAAATTTCGTTGACAATTTTTTATCGATCAAATCAAACGAAATGCACACACAACAAAAAAATTCTGATTCAATCACGAAATTAATTGGGCATAGAAAATTTTTTGGATTAAACATTTAATTGATTTGATTTGAAAATTTCAATTAAATTTTTAATTGATTCATTTAAAAATATAATTAAAGTTGATTGCAATACTGAATTAATTTGTATGCCATACACACAAAAAATTTTTTCTGATTCAATCACGAAATTAATTGATCCAATTAATTTTTTAATTGGAATGTCTTCAATCAGAGAAATGATAGTATCAATTAAAAAATTAATTGACAGTCAATTAAAAAATTAATTGATCCAATTAAATATTTAATTGATACTAATAATTTGTGTGATTGATTTTTATTTCAATTAAAAAATTTGTTGAATCAATTAAATTTTTAATTGAATATTTTTTAAAACTCAATTAAGATTTTAATTGGAAAATTTTTCGTGAAATTTTTTTCTGTGTAGGATGGGGATAAATTAAGTTTGTCATTCCGAAATATAGCTCTAAGACCCCATAAAGTATATATAATCTGGGTCGTGGTGAAATTCTGAGTCGATCTGAGCATTCTGAGTCGATCTGAGCACGCTAACTTCCGAACGAAACAAGCTACGGACTTGAAACTTGGCACAAGTAGTTGTTATTGATATAGGTCGGAAGGTATTGCAAATGGGCCATATCGGTCCACTTTCACGTATAGCTCCATATAAACGGACTCCCAAATTTGGCTTGCGGATCCTCTAAGAGAAGCAAATTTCATCCGATCCGGCTGAAATTTGGTACATGGTGTTTGTATATGGTCTCTAACAACCATGCAAAAATTGGTCCACATCGGTCCATAAATATATATAGCCCCCATATAAACCGATCCCCCGATTTGGCTTGCGGAGCCTCTTAGAGAAGCAAATTTCATCCGATCCGGCTGAAATTTGGTACATGGTGTTAGTATATGGTATCTAACAACTGTGCAAAAATTGGTTCACATCGGTCAATAATTATATATAAACCGATCCCCCGATTGAGCTTGCGGAGCCTCTAAGAGAAACAAATTTCATCCGATCCGTCTGAAATTCGGTACATGGTGTTAGTATATGGTCTCTAATGACCATGCATAAATTGGTCCACATCGGTCCATATTATATAAAGCCACCATACAAACCTATCACCAGATTTGGCTTGCGGAGCCTCTAAGAGAAGCAAATTTCATCCGATCCGGCTGAAATTTGATGCATGGTGTCAGCATATGATCTGTAACAACCATGCAAAATTTGGTCCACACCGGTCCATAATTATATATAGCCCCCGATCCACCGTTTTGGCTTGCGGAGCCTCTAAGAGAAGCAAATTTCATCCGATCCGGCTTAGTTTTAAAAATTATTGAATTAAAAATTTAATTGATTCAACAAATTTTTTAATTGAAACAAAAATCAATCACAAAAATAATAATATTAATTAATTTTTTAATTGGATCAATTAACTTTTGAATTGACCTTCAATTAATTTTTTAATTGATACTATAATTTCAAATTTCATCCGATCCGTCTGAAATTCGGTACGTGGTGTTAGTATATGGTCTCTAATGACCATGCATAAACTGGTCCACATCGGTCCATATTATATAAAGCCACCATACAAACCGATCACCAGATTTGGCTTGCGGAACCTCTAAGAGAAGCAAATTTCATCCGATCCGGCTGAAATTTGATGCATGGTGTCAGCATATGATCTGTAACAACCATGCAAAATTTGGTCCACACCGGTCCATAATTATATATAGCCCCCGATCCACCGTTTTGGCTTGCGGAGCCTCTAAGAGAAGCAAATTTCATCCGATCCGGCTTAAATTTGGTACATGGTGTAAGTATACTGTGCAAAATTGGTTCACATCGGTCAATCATTATATATAAACCGATCCCCCGATTTGACTTGCGGAGCCTCTAAGAGAAGCACATTTCATCCGATCCGTCTGAAATTTTGTACATGGTGTAAGTATATGGTCTCTAAAGACCATGCATAAATTGGTCCACATCGGTGTATAATTATATAAAGCCACCATACAAACCGATCACCAGATTTGGCTTGCGGAGCCTCTAAGAGAAGCAAATTTCGTCCGATCCGGCTGAAATTTGATACATGGTTTCAGCATATGAGCTCTAACAACCATGCAAAATTTGGTCCACACTGGTCCATTATTATATATAGCCCCCCGATCCACCGATTTGGCTTGCGGAGCCTCTAAGAGCAGCAAATTTCATCCGATCCGGCTGAAATTTGATACATGGTGTAAGTATACTGTGCAAAATTGGTTCACATCGGTCAATAATTATATATAAACCGATCCCCCGATTTGATTTGCGGAGCCTCTAAGAGAAGCACATTTCATCCGATCCGTCTGAAATTTGGTACATGGTGTTAGTATATGGTCTCTAATGACCATGCATAAATTGGTCCACATCGGTACATAATTACATAAAGCCACCATACAAACCGATCAACAGATTTGACCTCCGGACCCTCTTGGAAGACCAAAATTCACCTGATTCAATTGAAATTTGGTACGTGGTGTTAATATATGGCCTCAAACACCCATGCAAAAATTGGTTGAAATGGGTCCATAATATATAAAACCGATCCCCAGATTTAACCTCCGGAGCCCCTTGGAAGAGCAAAATTCATCCGATTCGGTTGAAATTTGGTACGTGATGTTAGTATATGGTATCCAACAACCATGCAGGAATTGGTTCATATCGGTCCATAATTATATATAGCCCCCATATAAACCGATACCCAGATTTGACCTCCGGTGCCTTTTGGAGAAGTAAAATTCATCCGATCTGGTTGAAATTTGGTACGTGGTGGTAGAATATGATATTTAACTCCTTATCAGTCCATAATCATATATAGCCTCAATATAAACCGATCCCGAGATTTGGTTTTGGAGCCCAAGTGGCGTAAATTTCATCCGAGTATATGGCCGTTAACTAGTTCCATATCGGTCTATAGTTATATATAGCCCTCAGAAAAATCGATCCCCAATCACACAAAAATTTGTCCATATCAAGTTCATAATGGTATATAGCCCCCATATAAGCGACCCCCACATTTCAATTCTGGCTCTCTACGTACCGTGTAAATTTCATATCGATTCGTAATTATTTATAGACTTACCTATACATACCTTTTTGTTTAATATATACCAAGTATGGACTAACTCACAATTTAGAAAACGATATTAAAAAGTTTTAAGATACCACAACCCAAGTAATTCGATTTTGGATGACAGTCTTTCGTAGAAGTTTCTATGCAATACATGGTGGAGGGTGCATATGATTCGGCCTGGCCGAACTTCCGGCCGTATATACTTGTTTGGATTAAAAACGTAACTAATTTCAATTACTTTCTTATCTGACTTTGTGTTTTAGTTTGATTATATTAATGTTTGAAATAAATTTTTATTCAAAAATCCATCGCTTTTTTAAACTGATTTAGTCTTTCGAGTTTGATTTAAAATTTAATTGAATCAATAATTTTTTTAATTAAAAATTAAATAATTTTCAATCACTGACTTAATTAAGTTAATGCTTCTATCTTGATTAAAAAGTTAATTGTATAAATTAATTTATTAATTGAAACAGTTTTCAACTTCAATTAATCTTTTAATTGGAAATATTTTGGTGATATTTTTTTCTGTGTATACAGCTCGGTTAAGGTTGAATTACACACCATGCATCAATCCGTGCGTTGATGGAAGGCTTGATTTTTTTCTGTTTGCGGCAGACTATTCGAGATTTTGATTTCAAAGAGAAATTTCAACTCTTCAATCATCGGACGCATTGTACGCATGGTATGTAATTCTACCTTTACAGATTTATTCCAGTGAGAATTCATTTTATTGTTTACTAACTTTCAGAAGCATTTTGATCTATTGCATTCAAATATAAAGTTCTTCGTGGAATTCAATTCTTCTTGGAATTCAATCGTAACAGTGTGATTGCTTTATATTTCGGCAGGGCCCAACCTTGTATTACTTACCATTTTGCACATTTTTCCTCAAATAAATCGAAAACATAAATTTTGTTTTTTTTTGTGTTGGGTTTATTGAAGTTTTATTACAATTGTGTATACGTAGAATTTTTGTTTATACAAATCAAATTTGATTATATAAATTTTATAAATTAATTAAAAGTTAACATTATTAATATTATTATAAAAAAAACAACATGCATAAAATTACAATATTTGAAGTTTTTGAAAATTTGTTCATGTTATATATAGAAGAGAAAACAGCCTAAAGAAAAATTATTTTTACAGAGAAAATTCTTTAAATACTATAGATTTTAAAATCAACAATTTCAACAATTAAATTCTAAAAATATTTTAAAAATTCCAATATAATTATTTGTAATACAAATTTAAAAAAAATATATATATTAAAATATTGGAATGTTATAAAAAATAATATTTAAATCAAAACATTTAATGAATTTCAACGCAGTAAATTAATTTTCTTCTCAAAAAAAGGAAATATAAAATAAATATTTATGAGCATTAAAGGATAAATTTTATTAATTATTAATTAAATTTTATTAATTAAAAAAGATCTGGTAATTTCGAAAATTTATTTTAATATTTTTTAATAAAAAAAACTTGAAAATAAAATTAAATTGCATACCAAAAAAAAATCAAATACAAATTTAGCTATAATGTGAACAAGTGTCTTTAAAAAACGCTATATGAGAATATCTGGTGTGGTGTGTTCTGGTGTTCCTGTTTAGCAATGCTAAGAGAGGGTTTTCAACGAAGCTACAACTGCGAGAGATTACTTCTGCCCAGACAAACTGAACTGGCCAAACAAAATATTCATGATTCAATCACTTCGTATAAAACCCCATCTTGGATACTTCAATTCAATAATCTATTCATTTTTGTATATATTTTATAAGAAACCCTTTCCTTACATTCCTATGAAGGCCTTTTTTCTATCACTATAATGTCGTGTCGATTAAGGAGCAGGAGCAATAAAGCATAAATGGCAGTTTTAAAACACTTCACTATCTAAATTTCTATATCTACCAAAATGCAAGGCATCCAATATATCTGCCATTGAATCAAATTTTCCCTAGACCACCTTATTTTGGTATGTTGTCCTTCATTGTTAAAAAAAAATAATCTAATTTAAGAGAGTGAGAAAAAGAGAGAGATAGTGGTAGTGTGGGTGTAAGAGAGATATTATATAGAGGTTCGTTGTTATTTTCTAATAGTATTCACAATTTAGTAGCTGCTTTTGCCTTAGTTCCAATTACCGGGTACTAAGTCCTCCATACTGGTTTAGGCCGCACAATCAGTGCAAACGGGTCTGTTCTCCTCAACGGCAAATGTTGAAGCCGTAATGGGATTCGAACATTTCTAGATGGGAAAAATTTAAAAAGAAAAATAAATATAAAAAATTATGTGTTATTGGCATTTTCTATCAAATAAATTTTGGTGCAAATTTTGATTGAATATCAAATATTCTATGACATTTCGATAATTATGAAATTTTCTATAAAAATTGCATAATCATCCTACTTTCTATGCAAATTTTTATCAAATTTCATATGAAAATTCGATAATCAACAAATTGTCAATGAAATATCCATATTTTGATTGAAAAATTCGAAAAAAATTGTGCCATATTTTTAATAGAACTTCAATGAAAATTCGATACTAACAAAATATAATAAAAAAAGCAGATATCAAAGTTTAATCAATATCGAATATTCGTAGAAAATTCTAAAAATAATACACACAAAAAATTTTCTTCTGAACCAATCGCGAAATTATTTGATCCATTTAATTATTTAATTGAAAATTCTTCAATCACAGAAATTATAGTATCAATTAAAAAATTAATTAATCAAAATAAAAGAATTGATACTATTAATTTTTATGATTGAGTTTTGTGTCAATTAAAAAATTTGTTGAATCAATTAAATTTTTAATTGAATATTTTTTAAAACTCAATTAAGACTTTAATTGGAAAAATGTTCGTGAAAATTTTTTCTGTGTAATATAAAATTTGAGTAATATGGAATTTTCATAAAATATTTTATTCATAAAATATTTTTGAATTTTCATAGAAAATTATTTACAATTTGAAAAACAATTTTGAGGAAGAATTTTACATGTCATGATTAAAAATTATCAAACCACTTTTATTGTAGATCGACTCCTGATGAAGCAATTCAATGTAATTGCGAAATATTGAAAAATAAAGAAACCAATACACACCATAAACGATCTCAAGCTTGATTAATTATTTTCTATTGGATAAAAGAAAGATCGAATAAAATCAAAATTTCTAATAGAAAATTTTTCCTAAAAAATATGAATATTGAATTTTCCTAAAAAATTTATGAATATCGAATTTTTATAGAATATCGAATTTTCATAGAAAATTTTATGAATATAGAATTTTCATAGAAAATTTGATGAATATCAAATTTTTATAGAGAATTTGATGAATATCGATTCTCCTAAAAAAATGATATCGAATTTTCTTAGAAAAATTATGAATATCGAATTTTCTTAGAAAAGTTGATAAATATTGAATTTTCTTAAATTATTTAATGGTTACCGATTTTTTTATAGAAAATTTGATGAATATTTAATTTTTATAGAAAATTTGATGAATACCGAATTTTTATAGAAAAATTTTATGAATATCGAATTTTCATAAATATTTGATGAATCTCGAATTTTTATAGAAAATTTTTTTCCAAAAAAAATTTTTTCCTACAAAAATATGAATATCGAATATTCATGAATATCGAATTTTTATAGAAAATTGTATGAATATCGAATTTTCATAAATATTTGATGAATATCGAATTTTTATAGAAAATTTGATAAATATCGATTTTCCTAAAAAAATATGAATATCGAATTTTCATAGATTATTTAATGAATATCGAATTTTCATAAAAAATGTGATGAATATCGAATTTTTATACAAAATTTTATGAATATCGATTTTTTATAGAAAATTTTATGAATATCGAATTTTTATAGAAATTTTTTTCCAAAAAAAAATATTTTTCCTAAAAAAATATGAATATCGAATTTTCATAGATTATTTAATGAATATCGAATTTTCATAGAAAATGTGATGAATATCGAATTTTCATAGAAAATTTTATGAATATCGAATTTTTATAGAAAATTTGATAGATATCGAATATTCCTAATAAGATTTATGAATATCGAATTTTCATAGAAAATTTAAATTTTTGAATGAATATCGAATTTTCATAGAATATAGAATTTTCATAGAAAATTTGATGAATATTGAATTTTTATAGAAAATTTTATGAATATCGAATTTTCATAGAAAATTTGATGAATATTGAATTTTTATAGAAAATTTGATGAATATCGAATTTTCATCGATTATTTACTGAATATAAATTTTCATAGAAAATGTGATGAATATCGAATTTTAATAAATATTTGATGAATATAGAATTTTTATAGAATTTTTTTTTTTCCAAAAAATATTTTATTCCTAAAAAAAATATGAATATCGAATCTTCATGGATTATTTAATGAATATCGAATTTTCATAGAAAATGTGATGAATATCGAATTTCCATAAATATTTGATGAATATCGAATTTTTATAGATTTTTTTTTTCAAAAAAATTTTTTTCCTAAAAAATATAAATATCGAATTTTCATAGATTATTTAATGAATATCGAATTTTTATAGAAAATTTTATGAATATCGAATTTTCATAAATATTTGATGAATATCGAATTTTTATAGAAAATTTGATAAATATTGATTGAATATTCCTAAAAAAATGGATAAATATCGAATTTTCATAAATATCGAATTTCATTGAAAATTTTATAAATATCGAGTTCATAAAAAATTCTTAAATATCGAATTTTCACATAAAATTTAAAAAAATTGAAATTTTCATAGAAAATTTGATGAATATCGAATTTTCATAGAAAATTTTATAAATATCGAACCTTCATAGGAAATTTGATGAATATCGAATTTTCACAGAATATTTAACCCTGGAAAGTCATTCTTATTTTTTGTACACTAACGTCATCCTTCGTCATTTTGACCACGGCTTATTTGAAAACGATATAATTTGCATCGTGAGCAAAAATGAGAACCAAAATTGAGTTTATTTTCTTATTCAATTTGTTTTTAATTAGTATACAACAAAAATTCATAAAATAGTTGAATTAGTATAACTTAAATTTATCATTTCCCAATCGACTAAAATTCAATTTAAATCGAAAATGAAATTACTCGTAGTCATTTTGACGAAGGATGACTGTCCAGGGTTAATGAATATCGACTTTTCATAAAAAATTTTAGGAATATCGAATTTGCCTAAACAAATTGATGAATATGGGATTTTCATAAAAAATTTGATGAATATCCAATTTTCATAGAAAATTTGATAAATGTCGAATTTTCCGAATAAATTTGATGAATATGGGATTTTCATAAAAAAATTGATTTTCATAGAAAATTTGATAAATGTCGAATTTTCCTAAACAAATTGATGAATATGGGATTTTCATAAAAAATTTGATGAATATCCAATTTTCATAGAAAATTTGATGAATATCCAATTTTCATAGAAAATTTGATGAATATCCAATTTTCATAGAAAATTTAATAAATGTCGAATTTTCCGAATAAATGTGATGAATATGGGATTTTCATAAAAAATTTGATGAATATCCAATTTTCATAGAAAATTTGATAAATGTCGAATTTTCCGAATAAATTTGATGAATATCGATTTTTCATAGACAATTTTATGAACATCATATTTTAATAGAAAATCTTATAAATAGTATTTTCAATGAAAATTTTATGAATATCAAAAATTTAATTGATTTTCCTAGAACATTTGACGAATATAGAATTTTCCTAGAAGATTTGACGAATATCGAATTTTCCTAGAAAATTTGATGAATATCGGATTTTCATAGAAAATGTGATGATTATCGAATTTTCATAAAAAAAAATAATAAATATCGGAAATTTAATTGATTTTCCTAGAAGATTTGATAAATGTTGACTTTTCCTAGAAAATTTGATAAATTTCGAAATTTGATAAATTTCGAAAAATCCCAGTACAACCAAAAAAGTTACTTCACCATAAAGGAAAGGGAATAAATAGATTTCGATTTTATAACATAACATTTACTCACCTTGCACTTGAAGCAATCTCGGTGCCATTTGGCGTCCAACGCAACTATGGCATTCTCCGTTATAGGTTTAGTACAACCAGCGCATCGGGCAGCAAAAAGTTCTTCAAAATCGGTTTTGCAAAAGGCTTTGCCATCACGTTCGTAGAATGAAGTACCCACCAAGGGTTTGTTGCAAGGTCCGCCACAGCAAAAGCATTCCTCATGCCAGGTCTTACCCAAAGCCTTAATTGTGCGCTACAAATATATAAAAATAAATATAATTTTATTTTAATTATTTCACATACAAAAAAATATTTACAAAATTTTTATTTTGAAGATATTTATTTTTTTTTTTCTAATATACGTCTTTGCTTTGAGCATTGAGCTCTACCCCTTCAATTTCTAAATAGAATGTATTAGCTTTTAGGTTTTAATAATTGCAAAATTATCTTAATGTCATTCTCATTTTATATAAAATAATGATGCCTTTATAATTTTACATTAATTCATGGATAATTTTTCATAGCTGTGTATCCCGTAGAGGAAATAGCAGCGCGCCGGCATTGACTGACCAATGGAAATTGTGCTTGTCGCTGTTGTCGTACTCGTCATTACTTTTGTAATTTAATTGTTTCAATACTGAATTGTAAAATTGTATTCAATGAATTTATATTGTGGTTGTTCTCTTGGCTTTTTGTACGAGGAGGGAAATGAGTCATTTGTCCACCAGGGGTATGCAGAAAGTTTGAGGCATATTTACATGCGAGGGGGAATTAGATTTTTAATTTCTATGAAAATTCGATATTAAAAAGTTTCAATGAAAATGTTCTATGAAAATTAGATATTCAAATCGATATTGTGTAAAGCATATTTACATACATACAAAGTTTAACTGAAACTTCGATATTGATAAAATTTTCTTTGAATATTCGATATTGCATCAAATTTTTTATAAATATAAAATAAAAATAAACACATATGAAAAATCGCATTTGATAAAATTTTCTATGAAAATTCTATATTGGACCAAATTTTCTACAAAAATTCGATATTCATCTTATTTTCTATGAAAATTCGATATTGATCAAATTTTCTACAAAAATTCGATATTCATCAAATTTTCTATAAAAATTCAATATTCATCAAATTTTCTATAAAAATTCGATATTCATCTTATTTTCTGTAAAAATTCAATTTTCATAAAAATTCTTATGAAAATTCGATACAGATAAAATTTTCTGTAAAACAATCGATATTGGAACACATTTTCTACAAAAATTTGATATTAATCAAATATTTTACGAAAATTCGATATTGACCATATTCATCCAATACTATATTAATATTCGATAGTTATCTTATTTTCTATGAAAATTTTATATTCATTTTATTTTCCGTAAAAAATTGATATTCATCAAACTTTCTATGAAAACTCAATATGGGATCAAAATTTCTACAAAAAATCGATATTCAACAAATTGTCTATGAATAATCGATTTTCATAAATTTTTCGATATTTCATCACATTTTCTATGAAAATTCGATATTGGATCCAATATTCGATATTAGTCAAATATTTTATGAAAATTCGATATTCATCAAATTTTGTATGAAAATTCAAAATTCATCAAATTTTCTATGCAAATTCGATTCTCCTAAAAAATTCGGTATTCTCTTAACTTTTTCTAAATTTATATTATTCATTTCAATATTTTTCAATATTTCTTTATTGATTTTCTCTAACGCTACCGCCCACTGTGATAGTTTCTGCCTAGTACTTACAACAATTATGGTTCCTAGCACGTTATGAATACGAAATATATAATATGCCGATTTGTGTTGTTTTTCTTTTACAAATAATTTCAAAAGATACTTGAAACAATTATTGTCTGAATTTTCAAATTGACATAAAGCAAGAAGCACATGTAAGGCATGCGTTATTATGGAGACGGTAGATGATAGCCGTGTACATACAGACTTTTTGTATATTTGCCAAATTGACCCATATTTTATATTTATTGTAAACGCAAATAATACAAAAACTTATTTCAAAAGTAAATGATGCTAAATATAATATTAATACAAAGTTTATCTAAAAATAAAATTTCGTAGAAAATGTCCGTAAATATTTGAAGACCATAAAGAAATTTACTTTAAACAATAACATGTTGGCTGATAAGTCCCCGGTCTGACACATAGATGGCACCGCTAGTATTAAATGCATATTATTTTTATATAGTACCAACCTTCAAATGATTTGTGTCAAAATTTGACGTCTGTAAGTCAATTAGTTTGTGAGATAGAGCGTCTTTTGTTATTGTGAAAAAATTGAAAAAAAAAGGAATTTCGTGTTTTGATAAAATACCGTTTTCTGAAGGGAAAAAATACGGTGGAAGCAAAAACTTGGCTTGATAATGAGTTTCCGGTCTCTGCCCCAGGGAAATCAACAATAATTGATTGGTATGCAAAATTCAAGCGTGGTGAAATGAGCACCGAGGACGGTGAACGCAGTGGACGCCCGAAAGAGGTGGTTACAGACGAAGACATCAAAAAATCCACAAAATGATTTTGAATGAGCGTAAAATGAAGTTGATCGAGATAGCAGAGGCCTTAAAGATATCAAAGGAACGTGTTGGTCATATCATTCTTCAATATTTGGATATGCGGAAGCTCTGTGCAAAATGGGTGCCGCGCGAGCTCACATTTGACCAAAAACAACGTGTTGATGATTCTGAGCGGTGTTTGCAGCTGTTAACTCGTAATACACCCGAGTGACAATGGATGAAACATGGCTCCATCACTACACTTCTGAGTCCAATCGACAGTCGGCTGAGTGGACAGCGACCGCCGAACCGTCTCCGAAGCTTGGAAAGACTCAAAAGTCCGCTGGCAAAGTAGTGGCCTCTGTTTTTTGGGATGCGCATGGAATAATTTTTATCGATTTTCTTAGGAAGGGAAAACCCATCAACAGTGACTATTATATGGCGTTATTGGAGCGTTTGGAGGACGAAATCGCGGCAAAACAGCCCCATATGAAGAAGAAAAAAGTGTTGTTCCACCAAGACAACGCACCGTGCCACAAGTCATTGAGAACAATGGCAAAAATTCATGAATTTGGCTTCGAATTGCTTCCCCACCCACCGTATCCTCCAGATCTGGCCCCCAGCGAATTTTGCTTGTTCTCAGACCTTAAAAGGATGCTCGCAGGGAAAAAATTTGGCTGCAATAAAGAGGTGATCGCCGAAACTGAGGCCTATTTTGAGGCAAAACCGAAGGAGTACTACCAAAATGGTATCAAACAAGTATATACGGCCGTAAGTTCGGCCAAGCCGAATCTTATGTACCCTCCACCATGGAATTCGTAGAAACTTCTACGAAAGACTGTCATCCACAATCAAATTACTAGAGTTGTGGTATCTTAAAACTTCTTAACATCGTTTTCTAAATTGTGAGTTAGTCCATACGTGGTACGTAGAGAGCCAGAATTGAAATATGGGGGTCGCTTATATGGGGGCTATATACAATTATGATCTTGATATGGGCCAAGTTTTGTGTGATTGGGGATCGATTTATATATAACTATAGACCGATATGGACCTAGTTAGGCATGGTTGTTAACGGCCATATACTAGCACAAAGTACCGAATTTCAACTGACTCGGATGAAATTTGCTCCTCCAAGAGGCTCCAAAACCAAATCTCGGGATCGGTTTATATGGCGGCTATATATGATTATGGACTGATATGGACCACTTTTGGCATAGTTGTTAAATATCATATACTAACACCACATACCAAATTTCAACCAGATCGGATGAATTTTGCTTCTCCAAAAGGCACCGGAGGTCAAATCTAAGGGATCGGTTTATATGGGGCCTATATATAATTATGGACTGATATGAACCAATTCCTACATGGTTGTTGGATACAATATACTAACTTCACGTACCAAATTTCAACCGAATCGGATGAATTTTGCTCTTCCAAGGGGCTCCGGAGGTCAAATCTGGGGATCGGTTTATATAGGGCCTATATATAATTATGGACCGATTTCGACCAATTTTTGCATGGGTATTTGAGGCGATATATTAACACCACGTACCAAATTTGAACTGAATCAGATGAATTTTGGTCTTCCAAGAGACTCCGGAGGTCAAATCTGGTGATCGGTTTATATGGGGGCTATATATTCTTATGGACCGATGTGGACCAATTTTTGCATGGTTGTTAGAGACTATATACTAACACAATGTACTAAATTTCAGCCGAATCGAATAAAATTTGCCTCTCTTAGAGGATCCGCAAGCCAAATCTGGGGATCGGTTTATATGGGGGCTATATATAATTATGGACCGATGTGAACCAATTTTTGCATGGTTGTTAGAGACTAACACCATGTACCAAATTTTAGCCGGATCGGATGAAATTTGCTTCTCTTAGAGGATTCGCAAACCAAATTTGGGGGTCTGTTTATATGGGGGCTATACATAAGAGTGGACTGATATGGTCCATTTGCAATACCATTCGACCTACATCAATAACAACTACTTGTGCCAAGTTTCAAGTCGATAGCTTGTTTCGTTCGGAAGTTAGCGTGATTTCAACACACGGAAGGACGGACATGCTCAGATCGATTCAGAATTTCACCACGACCCAGAATATATATACTTTATGGGGTCTTAGAGCAATATTTCGATGTGTTACAAAAGGAATGACAAAGTTGATATACCCCCATCCTTTGGTGGAGGGTATAAAAATTGGAAGGTCGTTATAATCGTTGTATTGCTCTTGAAGGGAACTATGTTGAATAATAAAAACGAATTTTGACAAAAAAATGTGTTTTTTTTTTGTTAGACCGGGGACTTATCAGCCAACCTGTTAGTAGAACTCTTTCAGAAATTTCGAAAGAAAATCAAATTGAATTTTTGGTAATTTTGTTTTTTAATAAAAACTAATTTAAATTTTTTAAATCAAAATTTTCTAATTTTCAAATATTGATATTTGCAGAATTTTTTTAAGAAAAAAATATTTTTTCATGTTAGAGCCATTTTCATATAACTCCGTTATACTTTAACTGCCAGTTAAGAGAAAATAAATTGCAAATATCTTCCCTCCGGTTAATTTTAACTGAAAAATTTTCAGCATTTGCATATAGAATATATAGGCAAAGCGACAGGTATGTCCGTGGTACCGTTTAAAAGTTAACATAACACTAACGGAGCTTCATGAAGCCTGATATCGAAACAAGTGATAAGCGTCAAAAAAAAGTTTTTTTTTTTACTTTTTTGTGACAAAAAATAATTTGTTTTTATTTTAGAAATCGAAATTTTTTGAATTTTTACAATTTATTTTTAATTTTTTATATTTATAAAATATTAAAAAAAATATCATACATATTTACCAAATTTTCTCAAAAAACATTTGTAGAATATTCATTAAAATTTGGCATCAATCGAATATTTATTAAAAATTTTAATATTTATCAATTTTTGGAAAATGAAAATTTATACTCAATTCTATTGAAATTTATATCAAAAAGTGGATATTTATAGAATATTTATGTTTGTTGTTGCCAAGTGTAGATCGCCGAATTGTAATATTTATCGATTAAAAAAAATGCTATTTATGAAAATTTCTATGGAAAAATTAATATTTATGAAAATTTGTATAGAAAAATTGATATTTATAAAATATTTAAAAAAAATAGATATTTATAGTTTGCCAAGTCAACTAAATACCAACTATGGTTGACTTAAGAAAACTATTATAAACAACCATCTGCAATAGTTGTTTGATATGTACATTTATTTTTAGCACAAAATTATATTTTAGCACATTACTGGGCTATATATTCAGGGTTAGATCATATCATGGTCATTTATCTTGTAGACCTAACCATCTATTGGGTGTATGTGTGAGTCTATGGTCGATTGATGCCTAGTAAACCGACCACTTCACAAACAAACAAAACAACAACAAAATAATAATAACCGGCAATAAAGGTGTGGTTGTCCAATGATGATATAAACGCGTGATAAAGATGATGATCACACACTTATCTAATTACTCATCATCATCATCATTATGATCATTATCATTATGATGCAAACTAGCTTCCTCCTCGTCTGAATAAAATATATTAATATCAATTAGTTTTGGTTAAGTATTCATTGGGCATTCTTCCTCACTTCACATTGGACAGTTTGTTTTAAATCGCAGAGATTTAAATAATTTATTTCATATTTTTGTTATTTAAAAAGAGGAGTGGAACTAAGGGGAACTGACACACATAGTTTATTTATGTGATGATATCTTTATGATAGTTTCTACATAAGTAGACCCTTTCTTTTTTCAAAGGTATAAAAATTTTCCATCACCATTTGTATTTTTTAATCTTATGATATATTGAACAATTTGCAACACGAGATTATGTTAATAATTCGCAATTATCATAAAGCACACAAATAAACATAGCTCATTCAAATTAAACAACTTCACACTCATTCCCATTAAACCATAATACAAAAGGGGCCAACTTCAAAAGGCCAAACATTAGATACACCACCACCTTAGCCGTCGCCTTCATTTCTAGTATGTTGAAGATAGATACAGTGAGAGAGAGAGAGGGCTTGCGCACACGCAATATTCGAGATGTCTACGCAAGCGCGTGCGAACAAGTGGCATTCATATACCATAAAATGGCTTAGACAATACTTTATTTTTTTTTTGTTTGTGTTCGAAATAAAACAATCAAAATTTTATGGACCATATGGTATTTTTTGTAGCGAATAAAGAAACCTTTCAAATGTAGCAAATCAATTTTATGACAAATTTTATTTTTTGGAGATATAAAAAATCCATATTGAACAGAGAGGTGGGGTTGGTAGTGATTAGGAATGAGATCTACACATGAAGTCAACATTTCAATCCCAATCTTCAAAATTTCTTCCAACTGTCGTACATATAAGAGAAATTTATTATCTTTTCTGGGAGACGCAATTTTAGACCAACGAAGCTTTCTTTTGTTGTTAGGTTAGGTTAGATACAGTGTTAGCCTACTGAACTTCTCCGTTATAACAGTGAGTTTGACTCAATGACAACGGACCTCCTTTTTATAGCCGAGTGTGAACGGCTTTTCACATTACAGTTAAACCACTCAGAAATGTTACCATTTCTGAAAAACTTGTTGCACGCACAGAAAAAACTATACTTATAGAGTATGTAATTGTCGCGAAAACCATGTATTTTGCCTTTTTAAAAATAATTTTTGAGCGGAGAAAAATATATGTTGGCAATAAGCATTTAAATGGTTCCCAGATGCCGCAAATATGTCCTATTATTTAAATGATAGAATTTGAGACCATTACATGGTCGGGAAAATCATGTACCTGACCATTCAATTTTTTACTTTTCTGCAGGGAAAAAAGTATTTTTATAGGTTACGTATAGACATGTCTAGAACCATTAGCAACTATGTATCACGGTTGTAAATGTCAAAAGTGTTCGTTTCGAAAAAATATCATTCGATTCCATTTGAGTTAGCGAAAAGGCGAACAATGTAAGTTATTTTTTATTTATCATCCAAAATTGTGTAAGATATAATTTTTTTAAAGTCATCACCTTGCATAGACAAGGTCGGGGGTTCGATTCCTGCTTCGACCGAATACCAAAAAGTTTTTCAGCGGACTCGGCTATAAAAGAGAGGTCCCTTGTCATAGAGCTTACCATGGAATCGGGCAGCACTCTGTGATAAGAGAGCAGTTCACCAATGTGGTATCACAATGGACTGAATAGTCTAAGTGAGCCTGATACATCGGGCAGCCACCTAACCTAACCTAGCTCTAAACAGTGCCAGTTGAGGTAATGGTGGATTTTATGTCGAAGCATCCTGATTTGGCAAAAGGTTTTTTGAAGTCACCCGATGCGAAGACCAAATCCCATAATCTGAGGAAAAGATTGGAAGGCGGTCTTGATATGATGGGTCCACCTGTACGTGATGTGTCAGGTTGAAAAAACGTTATTTCTTTAGAAGGCTTGAGGCCAATAAATTCGTCATAAATAATGCACCAACCAGCCTATCTACCGCAGACCAAAATTTATTGGACAACGAGCTATCTGTGTGTACGGTTGACGATGAACAAGGAGCTGAACAACCACAGATCTCAACAACTCCTCGTCCATTTACTCCTTGCCCTCCAACACACACTCGTCGTGTGCGCCAATCCAGCAAAACAATCTTGGCCAATTTGGAGTTGATATCTACCTTGACCAAGGAGTTTTTATATGGCAGTTAACTTTATTTCGGGCCTTACCGCTATAGAACGCATTGTCGGGACAAGCACATCCTTTATTCTGTTAAATACAAAGTTGAATGCTTCCTTTGATAATCTGAATATTTTTTAATAAAACTAACAACTCACTCGTTCAGGCGGTGAAATAAAGAAACATATTCATATTTATTACCTTTTAACCGAAAGCGATAATATGTTCATGCCATCTCTCAATATTCTCCTTTCGGCCCGTTCATTACTTCTTTCCAACCACAAAGCAACACTATCCATTTTATTGCATTTACAAAATTTTTTTATTTTTTGTTTATCAATTTTTGATAGTCACTGACAAATTACCACTTTTTATTATTCGTAAGTGGTGCCATTTTACGTTATAACCTGGCTACACATTTTGGTGAATTCGATAGTATTACATAGTACAATTCTCGAATAAAATTAATTATCGAAACGAATTACATAGTAACCCCGGGGCACTGGATCATACCTTTATCTTCACAAAGATTCCATATCTCATTCAATTTGGAAATTTTTTCTATAAATAAAAAATTTGGTATAGTGGCAGTTCATTATTTCTCACTTAGCTCTATTACGAAACGTTCGTCATTAAATATTCTTCGTAAATTTTTCATTAAAACAACGAACTTTTCATTGATTTTCGTAAATTTTAACGAAGAATTTTTTACGAATATACGAAATGTCTACATAATATTCTACATTAATTTTTCCTTCTCAATGACAACGTAGCAATATTCAATTATTTTCTTAACTGATTTGACTAAAAAGTTATTTGTATCACTGATATTATATTCTGTATATGACCTCATTCTTGGTCCTTATATAGTTGTTCAGAATACACCTTACTCTCCAACTCTCTCTCACACAAATTTTCATAAATTCAATAAATTCAATTTAATGTTCATGTTCCCCCAGAATTAACAGGAAATCTTTAAGAAATGTCCATATTAAGATCTGTTTATGATTCACAACCAATTAATGTTAAACGAAGATCATTATGCTTATATTTCCTTAAAAGCTACAATACCATATGACCACTACGAATTTCGGCAAAAAAACAACAATCACCTGTAAACAAATCAATGATGATTCCTAAGTAAAGAATGTTACCCCCATAAGAATACCGTCCTTTCTCAAAGTTGGCCTTAACACACAAGCCCACATTCAGGTATGGGCAAACATAAAAAAGTCATAAAATCAGTGTTTTATGGATGACTCGGACGACTCTTCGATTTTGTCTGGTTGGTCACTTCAATTCGACTGATCATTTGATCGTAGACAAAAAAAGCCATAAAAATGTGCGTTTACATTTTTTATAGATCAAGGGGTTAGATCTTAGGGGAATGCCTCAATCAAAACTCGGTTTCAAGTGTTTATGGTGCTGCTGCTGCTAGTGGTGGGTGAGAATGTGTCATAATATTTCACTTTTGTTTTTTTTTTTCTCTCTCTTTTTTACAAAATCGTTTTTTATGCTGGTACTGGAGTAAGTGTGCTGTCTTCATTCGTCATTGATGTTTGTTTTGTTTTGACGATTGCAGCAGAGGGTTGATACGGTTCATACTTTTGTACTTGTTTTGGTACTATTTGAGAAACATAAGTACATTTTTCAACCTTCTTTAAATTCAAACAAAGTCAAAGTCGACTTTTTGCTACCTTCCAATTTATCTGTTCCCTTTTTGATTTTTTTATAAAACAGTCAAAGTGACTAATCGAAGTTTCATAATAGCAAAAGTCTGTCTTGTTTTTTAAGGACAGAATCGCAATTAATTTGAAAATGAAACGTGATGTAAAGCTTTTAAAGCTGGTCGCGACGTCAAAAGTCAACTTTTTAATAATCGAAAAAGTTGACTTTTGAAAAATTTCGGAAAACAGAGAGTAGCTAGGAAATTTTTTCAAAATTTTATTTCTAGAGAAAATTTTGTCAAATGTTTATTTCAATAGAAAATTTTATTTCTATAGAAAATTTTGTGAACATTTTATTTCTATAGAACATTTTGTCAAAATTTTATTTCTATAGAAAATTTTGTCAAAATTTTATTTCTATAGAAAATTTTATTAAAATTTTATTTCTATAGAAAAATGTGTCAAATTTTTTTCTATAGAAAATTGTGTCCAAATTTTATTATATTAAAATTTTGTAAATTTTTTATTTCTATAGAAAATTTTGTCAATATTTTATTTCAATAGAAATTTTTGACAAAATTTTATTTGTTACAGAAAATGTTGACAACATTTTATTTCTATAGAAAAATTTGTCAAAATTTTATTTCTATAGAAATATTTTGTCAAAATGTTATTTCTATAGAAAATTCTATCAAAATGTTATTTTTTTATAGAAAATTTTGTCAAAATTTTATTTCATTGTTGTTTTTGATCTCAGCTTAAAGCCATGCATTGACTAAACTACAAGTGTAGCTTAACCAACAGAGGAAAAGTATGCTTGTCAAATTTACATGGGCAAAGCCCCATAGACTGCAAGATGGTTGGATGTACAGCTGTTTCGGAATTACCACATTCCTCATCAGCATCCTCTACTTGCAGCAAAACTATCAACCAATTATCAGAATAAATTCGGGTAATTCACTCAACCCAAAGTGAACTGCACTTGAACCTTCCGAAAAAAGGTTTGATAGTCGGCTACTGCCTAAACAAATTTGCAAGCATATCTCTTTTCCTTTGCCAAACTCAAATCAGCGATTTGAATGTAGTTGGCTTCATTCGTTTTGTTTCAATCGTTATTGTTGTTTTTGATCTCAGCTTAAAGCCATGCATTGACTAAACTAGGCAGTAGCCGACTATCAAACCTTTTTTCGGAAGGTTCAAGTGCAGTTCACTTTGGGTTGAGTGAATTACCCGAATTTATTCTGATAATGGGTTGATAGTTTTGCTGCAAGTAGAGGATGCTGATGAGGAAATTGGTAATTCCGAAACAGCTGTACATCCAACCATCTTGCAGTCTATAGGGCTTTGCCCAAATAAATTTGACAAGCATACTTTTCCTCTGTTGGTTAAGCTACACTTGTAGTTTAGTCAATGCATGGCTTTAAGCTGAGATCAAAAACAACAATAACGATTGAAGAGAAGCCAACAATAACAAACAAAACGAAAAAAAAAATATTTTGTTATAGAAAATTTTGTCAAAATTTTATTTTGTTATAGAAATCTTTTTGAAAATTTTATTCCTATAGAAAATTTTGTGAAAATGTTATTTCTATAGAAAATTTTGTGGAAATTTTATTTCTATAGAAAATTTTGTCAATTTTTTTCTATAGAAAATTGTGTCAAAATTTTATTATATTAAAATTTTGTCAATTTTTTATTTCTAAAAAAATTTTGTCAATATTTTATTTCTATAGAAAATTTTGACAAAATTTTATTTGTTATAGAAAATGTTGACAAAATTTTATTTCTATAGAAAATATTTTTGAAAATTTTATTTCTATAGCAAATTCTGTCAAAATTTTATTTCTATAGAAAATTTTATCAAAATTTAATTTCTACAGAAAATTTGTTAAAAATTTATTTCTATAAAGAATTTTGTCAAAATTTAATTTCTATAGAAAATCCTGTCAACATTTTATTTCTATCGAAAATTTTGTCAAAATTTAATTTCTGTAGAAAATTTTGTCAAAATTTTACATCATTAGAAAATTTTATTTCTATCGAAAATTTTGTCAAAATTTTATTTCTATAGAAAATTTTGTTTCTATAGAAATATTTTCTCAAAATTTTATTTCGATAGATTTTTTTTTAAAAATTTTAATTCTATCGAAAATTTTGTCAAAATTTTATTTCTATAGAAATATTTTGTCAAAATTTTATTTCGATAAAAAAATTTTAAAATTTTAATTCTATAGAAAATTTTGTCAAAATGTTATTTCTATAGAAAATTTTGACAAAATTTTATTTCTATTGAAAATATTTTTCAAAATTTTATTTCTACAGATAATTTTGTCAAAATTTTATTCCTATAAAAATTTTGTCAAAATTTTATTTCTATAGAAAATTTTGTCAAAATTTTATTTCGATAGAAAAATTTGTCAAAATTTTATTGCTATATACAATTTTGTCAAAATTTTATTTCTATAGAAAATTTTGTTAAATTTTATTTCTATAGAAAATTTTGTTAAAATTTTATTTCTATAGAAAATTGTGTCAAAATTTTATTGTATTAAAATTTTGTCAATTTTTTATTTCTATAGAAAATTTTGTCAAAATTTAAATTTAATTTCTGTAGAAAATTTTGTCAAAATTTAATTTCTATAGAAAATTTTGTCAAAATTTAATTTCTATAGAAAATTTTTTCAAAATTTTAATTCTATAGAAATTTTTGTCAAAATTTTATTTCTATCAAAAATTTTGTCAAAATTCTATTTCTGTAGAAAATTTTGTTAAATTTTATTTCTATAGAAAATTTTGTAAAAAATTTATTTCTATAGGAAATTTTGTCAAAATTTCATTTCTATAGAAAATTTTGTCAAAATTTCATTCCTATAGAAAATTTTGTAAAAAATTTATTTCTATAGAAAATTTTGTCAAAGTTTTATTTCTATGAAAAATTCTGTCAAGATTTTATTTCGATAGAAAAAATTGTCAAAATTTTATTTCGATAGAAAAAGTTGTCAAAATTTTATTTCTGTATACAATTTTGTCAAAATTTTATTTCTATAGAAAATTTTGTTAAAATTTTATTTCTATAGAAAATTGTGTCAATTTTTTGCTATAGGAAATTTTAATATAATAAAATTTTGACAAAATTTTATTTCTATAGAAAGTATTTTTAAACATTTTATTTCTACAGAAAATTTTGCCAAAATTGTATTCCTATAAAAATTTTGTCAAAATTTAATTTCTATAGAAAATTTTGCCAAAATTTTATTTCTATATAAAATTTTGTCAAAATTTAATTTCTATAAAAATTTTGTCAACATTTTATTTCTATAGAAATTAAATTTTGTCAAACTTTAATTTCTATAGAAAATTTTGCCAAAATTTAATTTCTATAGAAATTAAATTTTGACAAAATTTATTTCTATAGAGAATTTTGTCAAAATATTATTTCTATAGAAACTTTTGTCAAAATTTTGTTTCTATAGAAAATTTTGTCAAAATTTTATTTCAATAGAAAAGTTTGTTAAAATTTTATTTGAATAGAAAAGTTTGTCAAAATTTTACTTTTATAGAAAATTTTGCCAACATTTTTTTTCTAAGAAAATTTTGCCAAAATGTTATTTCTTTAAAAAATGTTATTTCTATAGACATATTTTACCAAAATTTTATTTCTTTAGAAAATTTTGTCAAAATTTTAATTCTTTAGAAAATTTTGTCAAAATTTTATTCCTATAAAAATTTTGTCAAAATTTAATTTCTGTAGAAAATTGTGTCAAAATTTTATTATATTAAAATTTTGTCAACTTTTTATTTCTATAGACAATTTTGTCAATATTTTTGTCAATATTTTATTTCTATAGAATATTTTGACTAAATTTTTTTTGTTATAGAAAATGTTGACAAACTTTTATTTCTATAGAAAATATTTTTCAAAATTTTATTTCTACAGAAAATTTTGTCAAAACTTTATCCCTACAGACAATTTTGTCAAAATTTTATTTCGATAGAAAATTTTTGTGAAAATGTTATTTCTATAGAAAATTTTGTCAAAATGTTATTTCTATGGAAAATTTTGTCAAAATTTAATTTCTGTAGAAAATTTTGTCAAAATTTTATTTCGAAAGAAAAATTTGTCAAAACTTTATTTATATATACAATTTTGTCAAAATTTTAGAAAACTTTGTCAATTTTGTCATAAACTCAGGATTATTTTCTTCTGCAGAAAATACTTCGCAACAAAAGAGAATTTCATTTGGCCAAAATTCATTCGAGAGCAAAGTATTTTTTCTTTTGGTGTATATATTGAATATTTTGTAGATCCAGATCAATAGAAAATTTGCGTTTTCGTCATTTCAATTTCACTCAACTTAGTGGATGATGTCTGCTAAAAGCTTAGGTTTGTCAATTGACTTTCATTTCAATTTAGTTTGTTTTTTTTCCTTTTCTTATTGATTCATTTCTAATTTTTTTATTTATGATACAAAACTATACGATTTTGTTTTTCTCTAAATACGACTAAAATGAAGATATTTACTTTTCTCTATTGTTTTTGCAAAGTGAAGAGCCATTATGGTAAACAAATCGATTGTGTGGGCCGGTCGAAATGAACAAGTGTAAATAAATATTTCAAGATTTTTCAAATGAAAACTGACTCATCCCGCTTTAGAAAAGTTCGTGAGTGGTTGGAAATCATAGTCAAGTGGGGTATTAATTGAAAATGATAACGAAAATAGTTTTAGAAACTTAAATTGAGTTCGACCGATGGCTTGACTCGAATGTGAATATTTGATAATGTTACTGTAACTATATCTAGCAAAGAGTGGCTCTTAAAATGCAAACTATCGCATATTAGCTGCTAACCATTGCACCACCGTGGTGCAATGGTTAGCATGCCCGCCTTGCATACACAAGGTCGTGGGTTCGATTCCTGCTTCGACCGAACACCAAAAAGTTTTTCAGAGGTGGATTATCCCATCTCAGTAATGCTGCTGACATTTCTGAGGGTTTCAAAGCTTCTCTAAGTGGTTTAACTGCAATGTGGAACGCCGTTCGGACTCGGCTATAAAAAGGAAGTCCCTTGTCATTGAGCTTAACATGGAATCGGGCAGCACTCAGTGATAAGAGAGAAGTTCACCAATGTGGTATCACAATGGACTGAATAGTCTAAGTGAGCCTGATACATCGGGCTAACCTAACCTAGCTGCTGTTATATCTGTAGATAACAAATACAATATGACATTAAGGGCATATATAGTTGTTTTTCCATCTGTTTATGAATAAAGGTCACTAAATCACCAATCTCAACAGTTCTTTCTGAATCGCCTATCCGGCGACAAATGCAATATGACGTTAAGGTCATATGTAAGTGCTCTTTTGCTCGCTAGCTGAAATTTCATTAGAACTAAATTCCAAACTCAAAGTAAAACAGTTTTTTTCCAGTAACTGTATTATAGATTCAGATTCAACTCACTCCTGACCCCTTACACACAAAAAAATCACAGAAATTATAGTTATTAATTATTAAATAATTATCTATTAAATTATTAATTGAAGGTCAATTAAAAAATTAATTGATACTATTAATTGTTGTTTCAATTAAAAAATTTGTTGAATCAATACAATTTTAATTGATTTTTTTTAAAACTCAATTAAAATTTTAATTGGAAAAATTTTGGTGAATTTTTTTCTGTGTATACAAGGATGGACAATACGCTAAATTTATTAATTTTTTTATACCAAAACGTCATACTTTCAATTGTAAGAATCTACTAGAGTTTAAACAGCAAATTCAACGTAATTGTTTTAGCAAATTTTCTCAGATTATAATGAAGATAATTTTTCTAATTGAAATGATTCTAAGATGCTGCTGATTATGGTGATAAAAATGACGTTGATTGTAGAAGATGTACTGGAATGATATAATGATGATGGTGATCTTAGCTGTAGCTACTGTTGATGAAATAATTTTGATAACATTTAATGACTATGAACTCATCACGACTGACCATTTATATGACCATTTTATTACTCGTTATTTTTATTTTTTGCTTTTTTTTGAAATGCTATTAATATAATTTGTTGACTTTTTAGTGGATTTTTGTTTTCAAAAATTTGTTGTTGTTGTTTTTTTATTTCTTAATTAATGCAATTAAACTAAGGCAACATCTTATGCGATAGGTTAAATAGCAGCAATTAATAGCACAGTAAACTCAAATTGATTCAACTACTACCGCTCTTCTCCCCATATTCACCTTATCATTAATCCCCCTGTCCCATTGACTTACCTCCAAAATTGGCTTATTGCAACCTTGACATGTACCAGAGTAATTTTTCAGAAAACATTTCGAGCAAACAGGTTCACCATCTTGGATATTGAATGTGGCCTCCTCAATGGGCTGTTGGCAATCCTTACACGAGAAATGCTCTGGATGCCAGGTCTTACCCAAGGCAGTGATGATACGCTGTGTAATCACTTCATTACATCTGTGGCAAATTGATTCAGACTGCAAGTAAACAAAAAGAGTTACGCGGGAAAGCAATTATTAAAATGTGCAAACTTCAAATAAATAAATAAATGTATATAGTAAATGAGCTCCGCAATTTCAATTTTTATTTCCACAAAATTCTGTGGGTGCAACGATTTTTGTGGTCAAACAATTTTGTGGCTAATAGACGAACAGGACATTCTGCAGTTATTTCATTAAGCACAAACATGCCCTGAAAAAACTTACACTGTTTTAAGGACAAATTTCTTTAAAATAAAGACATTTTAATTAAAAGAAAGTTCATTATCTAAGCTTTGACAAAAGACGAATTTTTAAAACTGTATGTGTATGTCTTTTGAAGGCAAATGTTTCTTAAAGTAAAGAAACAAATTTTTGATTTCACTCAACTTAGTGGATGATGTCTGCTAAAAGCTTAGGTTTGTCAATTGACTTTCATTTCAATTTAGTTTGTTTTTTTTCCTTTTCTTATTGATTCATTTCTAATTTTTTTATTTATGATACAAAACTATACGATTTTGTTTTTCTCTAAATACGACTAAAATGAAGATATTTACTTTTCTCTATTGTTTTTGCAAAGTGAAGAGCCATTATGGTAAACAAATCGATTGTGTGGGCCGGTCGAAATGAACAAGTGTAAATAAATATTTCAAGATTTTTCAAATGAAAACTGACTCATCCCGCTTTAGAAAAGTTCGTGAGTGGTTGGAAATCATAGTCAAGTGGGGTATTAATTGAAAATGATAACGAAAATAGTTTTAGAAACTTAAATTGAGTTCGACCGATGGCTTGACTCGAATGTGAATATTTGATAATGTTACTGTAACTATATCTAGCAAAGAGTGGCTCTTAAAATGCAAACTATCGCATATTAGCTGCTAACCATTGCACCACGGTGGCTCCCATTTAGACCCATAAGCAAATGTTATTATTAGCGTTATGAATATGGGACCGATGAAAATTAGTCCGAAGCCTCAATGAAAATTGGCGCTATGAATATTAGCCCCAAAACCTAAATGAAGTAGGACCCCAAAAAAAATTATATGGAAAACACCAAAACAACAATTTTATATTTTTTGGGGAGTAACTTCATTTTATTTTTGGTGCCATGAAAATGAGCGCGAAGCCTCAATTAAGTAGGATCCCACAAAATATTGACGCTATGAATATTAGCCCCAAAACCTAAATGAATTAGTACCCCAAAAAAAAAAAAAAAATTAAATGGAAAACACCAACACAACATTTTTATGTTTTTTTTGTGGGAGCAATTTCTTTTCATTTTTGGAGCCCGTTTACATTATGAAAATATACCCTAACATGTCAAATGAGAATAAACTCCAATTTCCTTTTTGGGATTGTGCTTCGTTTCCAAAAGGGGCCTATTTTCGCTTTCTGGGATTTGACAATGGTGGCAACTATACACACTTTTGTTGTTTGGGGAGTAATTTCATTTTATTTTTGGAGTCCGTTTGCATTATGAAAATATACCCCAATATTGCAAATGAAAATTAATCCCAATTTCCTTTAAAGGATTGTGCTTCATTTTCTAGTGGAGCCTATTTTTGCATTGTGGAATACTATACACACTTTTGTTGTTCTGAACAATATTGTATAGCACCAGATGTAGTTTTTCAGTGACCAGTCTTCGGCCGGGTTTTAAGACTTTCTCCTATGGGCAAAGTCCAATGTGGGCTAAGACGATTGCCAAAGGATTCGCACTCAGTAACACATGTTAATTTTTTTTTTTTCTTAAAACTTCATATTTTTTTTCCATCATTTAGGGTTCATTTTCACATGGTCCTATAAATCAAAAGAGAAAATGAGCCCTAAGTTTATTTTGGGGTCAATTTTCATGGCTCAGTCACATTTTGTTGGGGCTTATATCCATTATGAAGAGTCGTTCCACATTTGTGACGCTATTTTATTTGGGTTTTGGTGCTCATTTTCATGGAGCCCATTTTCATACTGCCCAAAAAATTAAATTATATAAAAATTATATTATGCACCAAATTTTTGCTTTGAAAATAAACCCCAATATTTGAAATGATAATGACACCCATTTTTCTTTGTAGGATTTTTTTATCGTTTTCAAGTGGGGTCTATTTTCACTTTCTGTGATTTGAATACACTTTTGCTGTTTCAAATATCAATGTAGTACATCAGATTTGTTTCCTGGCCTCTGGCCGAGTTTTCAAACTTTCACCTGTGGACGGAATCCAAAAATGGGCTATCGCCAATGAAAAGTTATGTGTGAATAAGGTTTGGGACATTCGAAAGGGGCTAACGCGATTTCAAAGTGATAAAATTTGCCGCCCCTCAGCCGGTTGTTAAGGTTTTCGTCCATGGACACAGGCAAAGCTTCCGTAATTTTAAAGTGGTATAAGTGGCTAGTGCTACCGAATTTTCCCTGTGCACAGAGTCCAGATTGATCTAAGGCTAAATTAATATAAAAAACTTAGAAAGAAAATATCACCGAAATATTTTAAATTAAAAGATTGGTTCAAGTTGAAAATCTAATCAATTAAAAACTTAACCGATACTTAAAATTTTTTGATGAAATTAAAAACTAAAGTCAATTAAGAAAATTATTGAAAATTTTTTTATTAAAATATTAAGATCTCAATTAACATTTTAATTAAATAAGAAAATATTTTCAAAATAATTGAAATTTCTTCGAAAATAACTACTTTCATTGGTTGGACTCAAATTTAAAGAAAATCCATTTATAACCGGAAAATTCATAAGAAAATATAAACTCTTTTTAAATTAAAAAAAAATATTTCATCTAATGGAAAAATAATAATAAACAATAATATAATAAATAATTGATAATCTCAATTTAGAAATTTATTGAATTTTTCGACCAAAATCCCTGTTCGCAGAGTCCAGATTGGTCTAAGGCTAAATGAATATAACAGTTTCCGAAAAAATATCACCAAAATATTTAATAGATTGATTGGAGTTGAAAACCTAATTAATTAAAAACTTAAACGATACTTTTAATTTTTTAATGAAATTAAAAACTAAAGTCAATTAAGAAAATGATTGAAATTTTTTTATTAAAATATTAAGTATCTCAAATAACATTTTAATTAAATAAAAATATTTCCATTTAACAAAATAATTGAAATTTTTCGAAAATAATTAATTTTATTGGTTGGACTCAAATTTAAGATAACATCCATCTATAACCGGAAAATTCATAAGAAAATATAAACTCTTGTAAAATAACAAAAAAAAAATATTTCATCTAATGGAAAAATAATTATAAACAAATAAAAAATAATATAATAAATAAATGATAATATCAATTTAAAAATTTATTGAATTTTTCGACCAAAATCAATTTAATTATACCAAAATTTATTTCATTTAATTTTTTAATCAAGTACATTTTAAATTTCTAATCAATTCTGTGATTGATTTCCTTAATTTCGAAATTGAAGAAATTTCAATTAAAAAATGAATTGGATCAATTAATTTTGTACATTAGGAAAAAAAATTGTTCTGTGTAAAACTCACAATTTACTGACGTAACAAAAAGCAATATTTTTGGCATACACACAAAAAATAGTTTTTCTGATTCAATCACGAAATTAATTGATCCAATTATTTTTTTAATTGAAATGTCTTCAATCACAAAAATGATCAAATATCAATTAAAAAATTAATTAAAAGTCAATTAAAAAAATCATTGATCCAATTAAAAATTAATTGATACTATTAATTTTTGTGATTGATTTTTGTTTCAATTAAATTTTTAATTGAATATTTTTTAAAACTCAATTAAGACTTTAATTGGAAAAATTGTCATGAATTTTTTTTCTGTGTACGCAATTGAACCAATTAAAAAATTAATTGAAAATCTCAGAATAAATCAATTTTTTAATCGAGAATATTTGTTATTGCTAAATACAGTGAAACCTCTGAGAGGTGGACGGTCGCCTAAATTTTGTCCACATGTGGGAGGTGTCCACTTATGAGCAGAGAATGAAGCCGCCGAGTCGCGCCGCTGATTTCAGTCGCCGCCGACCATTTTTTGCCAGTCGACGCCGCCGCCGAATATGTCGACTCATCTCGACTCATATTAAGCCGCCAATTAATCAAAAATATCGATTTAAATCAGAAAAATATAATAATAATTGTAGTATTTTTGCCAAAATACTGAACCTTCCACCCACAATCAATCAATTTCAAACTGCTATAACATTTTTGCAAATATTTAGCTCAGAAAATTTTAACTAAATGTAAATTTGATTGTAAGATTGGTTGTACAACTAATCTCATTACCATTCGAATAACTTCAAATTTTATAATGGATGATTGTGCGCCGTCGAATGGACAAATTTATATCGGCTTAGCCGTCAATCCGCCGTCGCCAGAGGTAAAACTTTAGTGTCAGCCGCCGTCGACAAAAATGGGTCGGCTTCATTCTCTGCTTATGAGAGGTTAATTTTAATGTGTTAGCAAACGTCCCCAGACAACTGTCCACATTTGGGAGTTGTCCGGGTTTCAGAGCGTCCATGTTTGAGAGGTTTCACTGTAATTCTTTGGTTGGTACTATTAATTTCGAGATTGAAGAAATTTGAATAAAAAAAATAATTGACCCAATAATTTTTTTGATTGAATTAGAAAAACATGTTCTGTGTAGAAATCAAAATTTACTGACATAGCAAAAGATAATATTTTTTCATAGGTAATATTTTTTTTAAATTCATATTTTTCCATCACTCAGTCTTTTAATCAATAGTGAAAATGAGCCCTAAATTTAGTTTTGGGGTTGATTTTCATGCTTCAGTTACATTTTATTGAGGCTCATATTCACTATGAACAAGCTACGCTCCACATTTCGGGAGCCTGTTTCATTTAGAGTTTTTGGGGCTTATTTTCCAGGGACCTATTTTCATACCGCCTTAATTATTGTTCCGATAAAAAACCACCTCTGGATTTTTCTCCATGAGCACGAAAGAACTGAAATTGAATCCGATTTGTTTTGCCCATTTTTTTAAGATAACAATTTCATTTGGCAGAAATTCATTTTTATTTTCGTGCACAAAATTAATGAGTAACGATTAAAACTAATAGTCTTTGGTTTTAATCAATCACCCATAAACTTTTGCTAAACGCTCACTATTAAATTAATTAACTTATGCTAATAATTCAAACCGGTTATAATTAATGGTTTATGATTCATTCTTTGTCATGTTTTTTCCCCAACCTTAATTAAAGGGAAATCATCCTCTCTATATTTATTAAGCACATACATTGTTTACGGCGCCACAATAATACTATACTCGTACTCTACTAAATCTAGGGTTCTATGCATTCCCAGTTGAAGTGCAACAATTGTGAAATGAAATTCTTATATGAACGTAGTTGACATTCCTCTCATATCAAAAGGCAAAAATCCCGATATGTTATCTAAGATAATTATTTCTTATAATGATAACCATTTATTAAAGAGACTAACACTCAGGTTATATAACCCTAATGCATTGTGCAAATGTGAAATAGAAATATGTCATAGTCAGAATATATTTAGAAATAATTAGAATTACAAGATAATTGATACAAAAAAAATATAATGAAAATAAAATTTAATTATAACGTTTATCAATACTGTGGCAACGCTTACTATTGGTGGATTATACTTAAAATTAATATGTCTGCTTCTCGACTTTTTTTAATTTGCAAAAGTCGACTTTTTCATTTTTCTTAAAGTTCGACTTATCCAAAATTCCCTACACTCAAAAAAAAGTTTACTTGGATCCAAAGATTTTGAACTTTCCCTTAGGATTTTGGTATTGATTCCGGGCCAAAGATGCGGATTCTTTAAAATAAAGAATTTTTTAGCGGCCTATCTGGCTTTAAATCTAGGACCAATAAAACTAAAATTAGGATACATTGCGGTTTGCCCGTTAATAATAACAGATACTTCAAAGTAAACAAGTAAGGAAAGTCTAAAGGTGGGGCGGGGCCGACTATATTATACCCTGCACCACTTAAATTAAATTTAATTTAAATTAAAATTTTCCATACCATATCACATCCGTCAACTGTGTTGGGGGCTATATACAGTGTTGCCAGTATTTTCCGAGCTCTTGTCCCCAAAATGGATCGCTTTTATCTCCAAAAATCCCCAATTTAATTTAAAATTCCCCAAGAAATTTTTGGCAATTTTTTTGAAAAAAAGTAAACGAATAGACTCTGCTGTAGAAAATCCGTACAAAATTAAAAAAAAAACATTTTAAATAAAATAAAAATGTGCAATTGAATGAAGATTTCAAAACACAAAACCAGGAAACGGGTGCTCAAAATATCATCCGATACCAGCCCCCATCAGAGTTAATTATTGGTATAAAGAGTCATCGAGTCATCTTATGCAAATCCTCGCTCGAGAAATAAAAATGGGAGTTCGGTCAAAATATAGTCAAGAAATAAAATTGACTTATCGATCAAAATGCGTTGCTGTCCCGATATGAACTCTACTCTGTATGTGCGGGATATGGGATACATGTTCAAAATCAGTGATGTACGCATATGAGTCCTTACGAAATAATTTCACAATAGTAAAAAATTTCTTAGGAAAAAGATTAAATTGTAAAGAAGCTCTTGGGCCACCCAAATAAATTCCGTGGAATAAAGAGGAGGAAAGTTTTTATTTTTTTGATAATCTCTGTACTTCTTGAAGCCTTCTTTAAGCATGTAAAGAATTTCATATAAACCATAGTTCTTACTGTGATAATTACTCGTATACTGAACAAATATCGAAAATTCCCCACAAAAATCCCCAAATTTGTGGAAATTCCCCACCAAATCCCCAAGTCCCCAACTCAAAAATGTTGTCCCCATCGACAAAAAAATATCCCCGATTTGGGGAAAAATCCCCAATACTGGCAACACTGGCTATATATAAAGGTTTGTCCCAAATACATACATTTAAATATCACTCGATCTGGACAGAATTTGATAGACTTCTACAAAATCTATAGACTCTAAATTTTAGTCACCTTATGCACTAGGGTGGAACACAATGTTAGTAAAAAAATATGGGAAACATTTAAATCTGAAGCAATTTTAAGGAAACTTCGCAAAAGTTTATTTATGAAATATCGCTCGATATATATGTATTAGAAGTTTAGGATAAATAGAGTCATTTTTACAACTTTTCGACTAAGCAGTGGCGATTTACAAGGAAAATTTTGGTATTTTGACATTTTTGTCGAAATCAGAAAAACATATATATGGGAGCTATATCTAAATCTGAACCGATTTCAACCAAATTTGGCACGCATAGCTACAATGCTAATTCTACTCCCTGTGCAAAATTTCAACTAAATCGGAGTTAAAAATTGGCCTCTGTGGTCATATGAGTGTTAATCGGGCGAAAGCTATATATGGGAGCTATATCTAAATCTTAACCGATTTCAACCAAATTTGGCACGCATAGCTACAATGCTAATTCTACTCCCTGTGCAAAATTTCAACTAAATCGGAGCAAAAAATTGGCCTCTGTGGTCATATGAGTGTTAATCGGGCGAAAGCTATATATGGGAGCTATATCTAAATCTGAACCGATTTCTACCAAATTTGGCACGCATAGCAACAATGCTAATTCTACTCCCTGTGCAAAATTTCAATTAAATCGGAGTAAAAGATTGGTCACTGTGGTCATATGAGTGTAAATCGGGCGAACGATATATATGGGAGCTATATCTAAATCTGAACCGATTTCACCGAATTTGGCACACTTGACTATAGTACTAATTGTTTTTCTTGTGCAAAATTTTAAGCAAATTAGGATAAAACTCTGGCTTCTGGGGCCATATAAGTCCATATCGATTTCTTCACAATCAATAGGGTTCTATTCTGAGCCAAAACACATATTTGTGCCAAATTTGAAGTCGATTGGACTAAAACTGCGACATAGTTCCACAGTGTGGCGCAACCTATAAAAATATGTTCCTAATTCCAAATAAAAGCTTTAAGCCAATAACGCACAAAATCCGCATTATATGTCTTAGTATATATTTGAAGCGTTTTATTTTAAATCTAAAGAATCCATACTTCAGTTAAGTTACATAAGATTTCTTAAATCAAATGTGGTTTTCTGTACATTAAGAAAAAATTGCCTTAGTTCCAAGATCCGTGTCTAAAATTTTATGAAAAAAAAATCTTTCAAGCAAAAATAGGGAAATGTAATGTCCTAAACATAATAAGTTCTAACAGATTAACATCCCAGCAAAAATAAGAGCTTCCAAAAAGTAGTTTGGATCCCCAATTTGTGATCCAGAAGTAGTGTAAATGAATTTTACATGGGCTTGTCATAGAACGGAAGTACTCCATCCATCCATAACCGGAAAATTCATAAGAAAGTATTAACTCTTTAAAAAAATATTTTATCTAAAGGAATAATATAATAAATAATTGATAAAAAAATTGAATTGAAGTTTTCGAACAAAATTTTTAATTACAAGTTCCGGAAAAAATTAATTATTTTTTTATTCTCTTCGGGTCGAAAAACTTTGTAGTTAGTACCCAAACTTCATATTCATAATTTATTATGATTATAAATATTATAAAAAAATAAATTTTTTGTTTTTAAATTTCTAATTAATTCTATCCTTTTCGTGATTGAAGAAATTTCAATGGAAAAATTAATTGTATTAATTTGGATCATTTTTGGATTCTTTGCATTGCTTGGAAGTTCATTTGGATGAAGAAATTTAATAAAAAAGAAAACAAATATTTTTTCTCCAATTTCACTTTTTAATTTTTATCAGTATTAAAAGTGTAATACTTCTACTTCTACTTTTTTATCTAATTTGAATCAGAACGCTTTATCACACTCAGCCACAAACGCCATTGAACAAGATGCATCAAAACGTCAATTCAAATGTTTGTGATACGAACCTAATATAACATCACGTTATGACATTCTAACTACTTCCTAAGATGTTCTTTATTATTATAAATCAAACAAGTATATACGGCCGTAAGTTCGGCCAGCCCGAATCTTATGTACCCTCCACCATGGATTGCGTAGAAACTTCTACGAAAGACTGCCATCCACAATCGAATTAATTGGGTTGTGGTATTTTAAAATTTCTTAACATCGTTTTCTAAATTGTGAGTTAGTCCATACGTGGTATATATTAGACAAAAAAGTTATGTATAGGTAAGTCCACAAATAATTACGAATCGACATGGACTTTTACACGGTACGTAGAGAGCCAGAATTGAAATATGGGGGTTGCTTACATGTGGGCTATATAAAATTATGAACTTGATATGGACCAATTTTTGTGTGATTGGGTATCGATTTATCTGAGGGCTATATATAACTATAGACCGATATGGACCTAGTTAGGCATGGTTGTTAACGGCCATATACTAGCACAATGTACCAAATTTCAACTGACTCGGATGAAATTTGCTCCTCCAAGTGACTCCAAAACCAAATCTCGGGATCGGTTTATATGGGGGCTATATCTGATTATGGACTGATATGGACCACTTTTGGCATGGTTGTTAAAGAACATATACTAACACCACGTTCCAAATTTCAACCGGATCGGATGAATTTTGCTCCTCCAAGAGGCTCCGGAGATCAAATCTGGGTAACGCTTTTATAGCCCCCATATATAATTATGGACCAATTTTTGCATGGTTATTAGAGATCATATACTAACACCACGTACCAAATTTCAACCGAATCGGATGAATTTCGCTCCTCCAAGTGGCTCAGAAGATCAAATCTGGGGAACGGTTTATATGGGGGCTACATGTAATTATGGACCGATATGGACCAAATCTTGCATGGTTGTTAGAGACCATATACTAACACCACGTACCAAATTTCAACCGGATCGGATGAATTTTGCTCCTCTAAGAGGCTCCGGAGGTCAAATCTGGCGATCGGTTTATATGGTGGCTATATATAATTATGGACCGATATGAACCAATTTTAGCATGGTTGTTAGAGACCATATACTAACACCACGTACCAAATTTCAGCCGGATCGGATGAAATTTGCTTCTCTTAGAGGCTTCCCAAGCCAAATCGGCGGATCGGTTTATATGGGGTTTTTGCACGGTTGTTAGAAACCATATACCAACACTATGTACCAAATTTCAGCCAGATCGGATGAAATTTGCTTCTCTTAGAGGATCGGCAAGCCAAATTTGGGGGTCCGTTTATATGGGGGCTATACGTAAAAGTGGTCCGATATGGCCCATTTGCAATACCATCCGACCTACATCAATAACATCTACTTGTGCCAAGTTTCAAGTCGATAGCTTGTTTCGTTCACGATTTCAACATACGGACGGACATACTTAGATCGACTCAGAATTTCACCACGACCCAGAATAACATATATATACTTTATGGGGTCTTAGAGCAATATTTCGATCCTATGGTGGAGGGTATAAAAAATAAAGAACGCTGGTTGAAATCTCATCATCGGAAATTTGTTATCAAATATTTTCCTATGAAATTATTTTTATATTCATCGCTTTTATTTTGTTATTTTCGGCATATATTTTTGTATTAATATAAAGGGTGATTTGTTAAGAGCTTGATAACTTTTTAAAAAAAAAAACGCATAAAATTTGCAAAATCTCATCGGTTCTTTATTTGAAACGTTAGATTGGTCCATGACATTTACTTTTTGAAGATAATTTCATTTAAATGTTGACCGCGGCTGCGTCTTAGGTGGTCCATTCGGAAAGTCCAATTTTGGGCAACTTTTTCGAGCATTTCGGCCGGAATAGCCCGAATTTCTTCGGAAATGTTGTCTTCCAAAGCTGGAATAGTTGCTGGCTTATTTCTGTAGACTTTAGACTTGACGTAGCCCCACAAAAAATAGTCTAAAGGCGTCAAATCGCATGATCTTGGTGGCCAAATTACCGGTCCATTTCTTGAGATGAATTGTTCTCCGAAGTTTTCCCTCAAAATGGCCATAGAATCGCGAGCTGTGTGGCATGTAGCGCCATCTTGTTGAAACCACATGTCAACCAAGTTCAGTTCTTCCATTTTTTGCAACAAAAAGTTTGTTAGCATCGAACGATAGCGATCGCCATTCACCGTAACGTTGCGTCCAACAGCATCTTTGAAAAAATACGGTCCAATGATTCCACCAGCGTACAAACCACACCAAACAGTGCATTTTTCGGGATGCATGGGCAGTTCTTGAACGGCTTCTGGTTGCTCTTCACTCCAAATGCGGCAATTTTGCTTATTTACGTAGCCATTCAACCAGAAATGAGCCTCATCGCTGAACAAAATTTGTCGATAAAAAAGCGGATTTTCTGCCAACTTTTCTAGGGCCCATTCACTGAAAATTCGACGTTGTGGCTCGTTAGTAAGTCTATTCATGATGAAATGTCAAAGCATACTGAGCATCTTTCTCTTTGACACCATGTCTGAAATCCCACGTGATCTGTCAAATACTAATGCATGAAAATCCTAACCTCAAAAGAATCACCCTTTATATGATCAAAAGAGCTTCCATAGAAGTGAGAGTCTAACGGCACAGGTTCAAATCCTAGCGGGCATGAAATTTAATTGTTATTTTTGTTATTTTTATTTTTTTTTTACGTTTTTATTGATTTTCTATTTTTTGTAAAATTTAATTGTCCAAAACTAAAATTGTTACTTAAAATAGCCTAATTGGGTACTTTCTAATACTTGTGCGAAAGGACTGTATCGGAAGTGTTTCCACTTTCGCTAATTGATGACGTATTCAGGGATGCGCATTAAAAGAAATGTTTGTAGAATAACTTTCAATTTTTTTTTCTGGGATATGTTTCTTAAACATATTATACTTGATTATGAACATTATATGATTGCGCGTAAAAATAATATGCTAAAAATTTGAATTCCAAACCTATAATTACACGGAAACATATGAATTGCAATCTTTTCGTCCGTGTATTCAATAACTATAAAGTCTAAAAGTTCAGCAACCTACACAATAAAAGTGTAACATAGGTTGCTGAAATGTTTAGAAACTGGAATTAACTATTTAGGACCTTAAAAAATGATATGCTTGACATTGAAACATAGCACTTTTGAACAGCATAAAAATTTTTGTGGAAAAAAAAATCTGAAACTATATACTTGAAACAAAATATGTTAGGAGGCGATTTTTTTTAAGGTGCAAAAGGAGACGAAATACACACATGATCTCTTTGGTAATGTTGCTCAGATACGGCCCCTTGGTTGATTTAGTCGTGTCAGTCCGTCTGTGAACGCATTTTTTAATTAAAGTTTAGGTCGCAGTATTAGTCAAAATCAGGTGTTCGTAGACAGATTGGAACAGAGTATAATATAGTCAGTCCAGCCCAACTTAAGGTTTTTCTTAGTTGTTAGTAATGGCGTAGTTTCTACTTGTCAAATGTCAAGGAATAAAATATGACATCTACCAAAATAGCGGTTGATTCAAAATAACATCAATTCGCTTTGAATTAAATTAATTTGTATTGAAGTTTATGCCATAAACTGAATTGATAAAATTGTATTTATTTTCATCTCATCATGTCACTTGCACACCCTAAACTTTTTGCAGACACAAACAAACATATGTCCTTAATAATTTCTAGTAAGGTAACATTTCAATTTCTCGTTAGGTAACATTCCATTAATCTTCTCAATGCATTTTAATGATAATTACATTTAATAATAGCAACAATTAGCCCAATCTCGATGACAATGTCTTACAATAGAACAAAGAAAAACAAATACAATATATGCGGTAAAATCTTTAAATATTTAGTGACTTTTAATTGTCACGAATACTTATCATAATACAAATAAACTTTTCAATAACTTTACAAAAAATTTAATAAAAGAATTCAATTGAAAATACTGTCTGTAAATATTTAATACAGCCTTGGTGATATTACAAGGGCTTGGCGGGGGGTTGTCAACTTACGATAAGTACGGTTATAAGATAATGGCTGATGAATTGACAATTAAATGACATTAATAAGGGTAAACAATAAGAAAAATCGACATAAAATAAACAAATGCACACACACATACATTTATACACCCACAAAACTAAACAGAGCTATCACATTACACAAAAGCTTCTCAATTTGGTTCTTAATGACAATTCATTCAAGTACTTATTCATCAATTCAGCACCATTCATTCGGCATGATACAAAAGGCAGCAATTCACAGATATATCATTATTTAATTTATGAATGCAACACTTAGTAATCCCACAACCGAAAGTTTCAAGAAGGATGTTAATAGTAATTTTCATACGAAAGGAAGGTACGTAACCTTCTGAGTCCATATCCATCCAAAACCCATGTACGTGAGATCTTAATTCAGATCTAAAATCAAATGGTATGATATCGTCTAAGTCGAATTGGTAAAAAAAAACGATGGATGGACAGAAAAAAATAACCACAAATGTACGGACAGGACGGACGGACATGAGGAGTAGGTAAAATAATAGACCAACAGAAAGACCTCAGAGAGAATAAAAGACAAACAGACAGAAAAAGATAACGACAGACTGGCAAAAAATGAAGACGTACTATAGATTAAGACAGATTATCACATGAAGGATCTGACGAAAGTCAGTAAAAATAAATGTTAGATTGGCACAAACATAGAGAAAGGAAGGCAGATGGAAGGACAAGTGAAATAGTCCACAGAAGGACTGTCTGATAGATTAAAGCACTGATAGACAGAGAAGATTGGAATTAATTAAAGAAGGATAGGTAGACAAACAGTCGTGAAGGAATGCCAAAAATATTATACCAAAATTTGGAGAAAATATTACCACAAACAAATACACTAAAGCAAAAAATTTTATTTTTTTCTGAAAAATTTGTCAAAACTTTATTTCAATAGAAGAAAATGATCCCAAAATTTTATTCCTATGAAAATTTTGGTAAAATTTTATTTCTATACAAAATTTTCTCAATATTTTATTTCTATTGAAAATTTTCTCAAAATTTTATTTCTATAGAAAATCTTTTCTTGTCTATAGAAATTTTGTAAAAATTTCGATTTCAAAAAAAATCAAAATTTTGATCTGTATAAAAATTTTGTCAAAATTTTAATTTCTGTAAAAAAAAATGTTGCCAAAATTTTAATTTTTATAAAAAAATGTCAGTATTTTAATTTTTATCAAAAATTTTGGCGAATTTTTATTTCTATAGATTTTTTTATTTCTATAGGAAAATTTGTCAAAATTTTAATTTTATAAAAAAAATGTTCAGAATTTTTTAAATATAGCAAATTTTATCAAAATTTTATTTCTATAGAAAATTTTGTCAAAATTTTATTTCTATAGGAAATTCTGTCTAAATTTTATTTCTATAGGAAATTTTGTCACAATTTTAGTTTTATAAAAAAAAATTGGAAAATTTTATCAAAATTTTAATTTGTACAAAAAATTTTGTCAGAATTTTAACTTTATTAAAAAATTTTTGTGAATTTTTATTTCTATAAAAAAAATTGTCAGACTTTTTTATATAGAAAATTTTATCAAAATTTTATTTCGATAGAAAATTTTGCCAAATTTTTATTTGAATAGAAAATGATGTCGAAAAGTACATAACAAAAAAAAATTCAAAATTTTGATCTGTATAAAAATTTTGTCAAAATTAAAATAAAAAAAATCATACAATTGAATAATTTCTTCTACAATGTTTGTATTACAGAAAAAGGTGCTAAGAACTAAAAAATCTCGTGGAAGTGAGAAAGATGTGGGGGAATATACAATTGGGCAGAAACAAAATTTTGAGCATTCAGGTCGAAAACCTATGTTGTTAGCACCTATATTACCTGTTTATTTTCATAATTCATTATGATTGTAAATATATAAATAAATAAATAAAATTTTGAGCACAATATTGTTTGGGAGAATTTTTTTAAGCATATAATATTTTTGGGTGCAAAATGCTTCCAAACATATTATATGTTCACATAATAACATATTGTTTTTTGGAAGACAACATTATTGAATTTGGATGCAAAAATACAAAATGTTTGGAACTAAGACTACCCAAACATATATTGTTTAGACCAATATGCTTTCAAACATATTATATATTGGATTATATTATATATTGGGCAATACCCAAAAATGTATATGCTTGAAGCAAAATATGTTTGGGAGTATATGTTACAGAAGCGATTTTTTGTGAGCGTGTAGAAAATGATGTCGAAAAGTACATAACAAAAAAAATTCAAAATTTTGATCTATATAAAAATTTTGTCAAAATTTTAATTTCTGTAAAAAAATGTTGCCAAAATTTTAATTTTTATGAAAAAAGTCAGTATTTTAATTTTTATCAAAAATTTTGGCGAATTTTTATTTCTATAGATTTTTTTATTTCTATAGGAAAATTTGTCAAAATTTTAATTTTATAAAAAAAAATTGTCAGTTTTTTGTTATATGGAAAATTTTGTCAAAATTTTAGTTTTATAAAAAAAATTACAGAATTTTTTTATATAGAAAACTTTCTCAAAATTTTAATTTTATAAAAAAAAAAATTGTCAGACGTTTTTTATATAGAAAATTTTGTTAAAATTTTATTTCTATAGAAAATTTTGCCAAATTTTTATTTGTAAAGAAAATGATGTTGAAAAGTATATAACAAACATTTTTATTTTTTTTTTTTTTTGTTTTTGAAAATTTTGTCAACATCTTATTTTAATAGAAGATGATCTTAATACTTTATTCCTATGAAATCGCAAAATTTTATTTCTATACAAAATTTTGTCAAATTTTTGTTTTTATACGAAATTTTCTCAAAACTGTATATATTTTTTAAATATATTTAAATATATAATTTTTTAAATATAGAAAATTTTATTTCTATAGAAAATTTTGTCAAAATTTTATTTCTATAGGAAATTTTGTCAAAATTTTATTTCTATAGAAAATTTTCTCAAAATTTTATTTCTATAGAGAATTTTCTCAAAATTTTATATCTATAGAAACTTTTGGTAAAATTTTATTTCTATATAAATTCTTGTCTTGTCTATAAAAATCTTGTCACAATTTTGATTTCTTTTAAAAAATTGTCAAAATTTTGATCTGTATAAAAATTTTGTCAAAAAAGTCTTGTCTCTAGAAATTTTGACAAATTTTTATTTCTATCGAAAATTTTTTCAAAATTTTATTTCTATAGAAAATTTTCACAAAATTTTATTTCTGCAGAAAATGTTGTTAAAATATTTCATCTAAGTTTTGTTGTTTTTGTTTTTCTACCTTCTGTTACAGAAATGATTGGACAACACCAGTGACATAGGTTGTAACTTTATTTATTTTATTCCCGTCGATGATTTTCGCAGGAGATCGAAATATCGAATTATAATAAATAAAAAAACGAAATAAAATTAAACTTTCACCTCGAGCTTGAATTTCTATAGAAAAATTTCCCAAAATTTAATATTTATAAAAACCATTGCACTACGGGAGCCACCGTGGTGCAATGGTTAACATGCCCGCTTTGCTGTTAACCAAGGTCGTGGGTTCGATTCCTGCTTTGACCGAACACCAAAAAGTTTTTAAGCGGTGGATTATCCCACCTCAGTAATGCTGGTGACTTTTCTGAGTGTTTCAAAGCTTTTCTAAGTGGTTTCACTGCAATGTGGAACGCCGTTGGGACTCGGCTATAAAAAGGATTAGTGATTAGATAGAAGTTTTATCACAATGGACTGAATAGTTTAATTGAGCCTGATACATAGGGCTGCCACCTAACCTAACTTTTGTCAAAATTTTATTTCTATTGAAAATTTTCTGAAAATTTTATATCTATAGAAAATTTTCTGAAAATTTCATATCTATAGAAAATTTTCTGAAAATTTCATATCTATAGAAACTTTTGTCAAAATTTTGATTTCTATAAAAAAAAATTGTCAAAATTTTGATTTCTATAAAAAAAATTGTCAAAATTTTGATTTCTGTAAAAAATGGTGTCAAAATTTTAATTTCTATAAAAATGGTGTCAGAATTGTATTTCTCTATAACTTTTGCCGATTTTTTTATTTTGTTTTATTTCTATAGGAAATTTTGTCAAAATTTTAATTTTATAAAAAAAATTGTAAAAAAAAACATTGTTTTTCTGGCAAACAGTAAAATTCTAACGTTTTTTATAGAATTCTACGAACTGTGGCAACCGTGAATGTGACATGTCGTTTGGACTCACCTATAAAGAAGGAAGTCCCTTGTCAATGAATTGGACATATAGCGGGTAGCACTCAATTATAACAAAGTGCGGTATCACAATAGAGTGCCACTTTCCTAACCTAACCTAGAAGTCCGGACAGACAAATGCACGAACATAAATACTCTTTATGTCTGTCTGGATTTCCACGTAATGGCCATTCTGCCATTCACTCTGCGTAGGATATAGGGAGACTTCAGCAGACATTGGGGGACTTCAGTTTGTATGATCTCATTGCTCATTTCGCCTTTTTTGTTTTTGCAACATTTACTTTTAATTTCGAACAAATGTCCTCAATATGTCAAAGAAAAGTGATTATTACTCTTTCATGTCATGAATAGAGGAAAATGTAATTACTTTTAACGCATTCAAAATGGATATGCATAAATATGGTCATTCTCATTTCACAAGATCATTTTTTTACGCCTTCTTGCATTCGAAAAAAAATGGTTTTAGTGTTTTTAAAACAACAAAATATTTTATGAAAAATAGTTCTATTGTTTTCCACACGTTTTGAAAATTATTTAGTTAATTAAATAAATATATATTTTTTTCGCCACATTATTGGTAAAAACTCACAACTAATTTTTTTCAGTTAAATTGTCAATAAAATATAATTAAGTATTTAGGTTAATTTCCTACGATTTTTGTAAACAAAAATAATTAATTATTATTTCTTCCCTCCACGCAAAATAGCCTGTCTAGCAAAGCATCATGAATGGCTCATAAAATACAAAGATGGCTCGCATAAAACATTAATTTTAACACCTGAACATGTTTATAATACACACCATATATTTTTTTTGTTTTCAAATAATTTAAGCATCTTCCATACACCCACCCATAATCACCCACCCCATTTATGGCCATTGCAAGACCATTAAAAGAAACAATTAAAAATATTTTTTTTCGAAACTTTTTTTTTTTGCCGATATGGCACATTGTATAGTTTTGTGTTACCCCCACACCCCATAAATAGCGAAATAATTAATATTACTTGTTGGTGTAATATAGGAGCCTGTGCTGAGTTCCCAAAAACAGTTTCCCAAAACTGATGTCACTCACTCGTCATAGAGCTTAGAATAAATGAAATTTAAAAACTATGTACAAAGTCTAATTAATATGCTTAAGAGGTCATCCGGTAAATACCACAAAAGCCTCCCGCATTTTGAAAAATAGATGGGGAGGGAAAAAAGCATTCACCAGTCACGCCAAAATCATAAAACGGAACGACCACATTCTACAATACCATGGCAAAATATTGGTCTCCAAAAATGGCCTGACATGAGTCCTCTTAAGTCATAGAATTATTCGCAAATTTTTTAATAATTGGAAAATTTTTTCTTTTTTTCTTTTTTTTAATGATCTTTTTAGCACGCATTTTTTCAAGGAACGATACGTGATTTTTGTCACATAATCATTAGTCTTATTCTCATATATACATACAGTATGTCAAGAAAGTCTTTTGACATTGCCAAATATTTAAAATTCCAGAAATAATTGAAGTAAAAATCGAGTTGTTAATTCGTTTTGAGAAACATAAAATATGTATAATTTGCAAAATACATAATAAAATATTTTTTAAAATTAAATTATATTTAATTTTGGTATAAATCATAATTTTTATCCTATTGTCAAAACACTTTCTTGACATACTGTATATATTAAGCATTCAATTTTTTTCTAATGTAGGAATTGCAATTGTTTGCATAGAGATTGTATTCATAATCAAAATTTTCTATAGATATAAAATTTTGACCAAATTTTCTATAGAAATAAAATTTTGACAAATTTTTCTCTGGAAATAAAATTTTGACAAATTTTTCTCTGGAAATAAATTTTTGACAAAATTTTCTATAGAAATAAATTTTTGACAAAATTTTCTTTAGAAATAAAATTTTGGCAAAATTTTCTATAGAAATAAAATTTTGGCAAATTTTTCTATAGAACTAAAATTTTGGCAAAATTTTCTATAGCAATAACATTTTAACAAAATTTTCTATAGAAATAAAATTTTGACAAAATTTTCTATAGAAATATCATTTTAACAAAATTTCCTATTGAAATAAAATTTTGACATAATTTTCTATAGAAATAAAATTTTGACAAAATTTTCTATAGAAATATTATTTTAACAAAATTTCCTATTGAAATAAAATTTTGTACAGAAATGAAATTTTGACAAAATTTTCTATAGAAATAATATAAATAAAATTTTGACAAAATTTTCAATAGATATAAAATTTTGAAGAAAATTACTATGGGAATGAAATGTTGACAATATTTTCTATAGAAATTTTTGACACAATTTTCTCTGGAAATAAATTTTTGACAAAATTTTCTATAGAAATAAATTTTTGACACAATTTTCTATAGAACTAAAATTTTGGCAAAATTTTCTATAGAACTAAAATTTTGACAAAATTTTCTATAGAACTAAAATTTTGGCAAAATTTTCTATAGAACTAAAATTTTGACAAAATTTTCTATATAAATAAAATTTTGACAAAATTTTCTATAGAAATAAAATTTTTACAATATTTTCTATATAAATAAAATTTTGACAATATTTTCTATAGAAATAATATAGGCTATAATATTTTTGGAAAAATCAAACTGACAAAATTGACTAACTTTTCTATAGAAATAATAGAAATAAAATCTTGACAAAATTTTCTATAGAAATAATAGACATGAAATTTTGACAAAATTTTCTATAGAAATAAAATTTTGACAAAATTTTCTATAGCAATAACATTTTAACAAAATTTTCTATAGGAATAAATTTATGACAATTTTCTCTGGAAATAAATTTTTGGCAAAATTTTCTATAGAAATAAATTTTTGACAAAATTTTCTATAGAAATAAAATTTTTACAATATTTTCTATAGAAATAAAATGTTGACAACAATTTCTATAGAAATAAAATTTGACAAAATTTTCTATAGAAATAATATAGGCCATAATATTTTTGGAAAAATCAAATTGACAAAATTGACTAACTTTTCTATAAAACTAAAATTTTGACAAAAATTTTCTATAGAAATAAAATTTTGACAAAATTTTCTATAGAAATAAAAATTTTTACAATATTTTCTATAGAAATAAAATGTTGACAAAATTGTCTATAGAAATAAAATTTGGACAAAATTTTCTATAGAAATAAAATTTTGACAACATTTTTTATAGAAATATCATTTTAACAAAATTTGAAATAAAATTTTGACAAAATTTTCTATAAAAATACAGTTTTTGACAAAATTTTGAAAAATATTTCTATAGAAATAAAATTTTGCCAAAATGTTCTATAGAAATAAAATTTTGACAACAATTTCTATAGAAATAAAATTTTGACAAAATTTTCTATAGTAATAATATAGGTCATAATATTTTTGTAATATATTTTCTATAGAAATAAAATTTTGACAAAATTTTCTATAGAAATAAAATTTTGACAAAATTTTCTATAGAAATAAAATTTTGACAAAATTTTCTATAGAAATAAAATATAGGCAGTAGCCGACTATCAAACCCTTTTTCCGAAGGTTCAAGTGTAGTTCACTTTGGGTTGAGTGAATACCCGAATTTATTCTGATAATTGGTAGATAGTTTTGCTGCAAATAGAGGATGCTGATCAGGAATGTGGTAATTTCGAAACAGCTGTACATCCAACCATCTTGCAGTCTATAGGGCTTTGCCCAAATAAATTTGACAAGCATAATTTCCTCTGTTGGTTAAGCTACACTTGTAGTTTAGTCAATGCATTGTTTTAAGCTGAGATCAAAACAACAATAATGAATTAAAATTTTGACAAAAATTTCTACAGAAATTAAATTTTGACAAAATTTTCTATAGAAGCGGGGGGGACGCAAATTTACAAAACTTGTGTTTAATTAAAAAAAATTTGGTACAAGGATTATAAACTTTAATTAAAATTTCATTATAAAACAAGTAAGTAAAGTAGAAAGTCGGGCGGGGCCGAATATATCATACCCTAAACCACCCCTACTGAATTAGTAAACATAAGCATTTGTGGGGTATCATTGGTATAGGTTTTGGAGAACATAAAGGTGGGTACATCTTTATATGTGTCTTGTCACAATCTGAGCAGAAATGTCTAATATTAGGAGCTATAGTTTATTTTGCACCAAAATAGTTAGTATGCCATTAATATTGAGTCCATTATTAAAAAAGAGGAAATCGGTCAATTAGTTGTGGGTAACAAATCCAAATTTCTGCAAATAGGGCAATAGATTTATGTAAGAGCTACATGTAAGCCAATATACATATATCTAATAGATATATCTAAATTTGAACCGATTTCGATGAAATTTTGCACATACAGTTAGTGCTATAGAAGATTACATTTAGCCAACCTTGGTTATGATTGGTTGATAAATATGGGTTTTACGGCCAAATTTGGCAAAATCGGGCGATACACATATATGGGAGCTATATCTAAATCTGAACCGCTTTCGATGAAATTTCGCATATACAGTTAGAGCTATAGAAGATTACATTTAGCCAACTTTGAGTACGATCGGTTGATAAATAAGGTTTTTACGGCCAAATTTGACCAAATCGGGCGATACATATATATGGGAGCTATATCTAAATCTAAACCGATTTCGATGAAATTGCGCACATATAGTTAGAAGTATAGAAGATTATATTTAGCCAACTTTGAGCAGTATCGGTTGATAAATAAGGGTTTTACGGCCAAATTTGGCAAAATCGGACGATACATATATATGGGAGCTATATCGATTATTTTTTGCACATATTGTCCGCACCATAAAAGATTAGAGTAAGCCAAGTTTGAGTAAGATCGCTTAATAAATAAGGTTTTTATGGCCAAATTTGGGAAAATCGGGCGATACATATATATGGGAGCTATATCTAAATCTGAACCGATTTAGATGAAATTTTGCAGACTTAAAGGGTGATGAAAAATTTTACTATGTGCAAAATTTGATGACGATTGGTTGGTAAAAAAGCGCAACGTGACTCCATCTGTCGAAATCGGGCGATACATATATATGGGAGCTATATCTAAATTTGATCCGATTTCTTCCAAAATCCAAATAGCGTTTGTCCTTGTGCCCAAAAAACACCCTGTACCAAATTTCATCCAAATCGGTTAATAATTGCGACCGGAATCCTGTGAACAACAAATACATGGACAGACGGACGGACATCAAGCGCTAGATCGACTCAGGAGGTGATTCTGAGTCGATCGGTATATATTTTATGGGGTCTAAAATCAATATTTGTGGTAGGCACATTTTTTGGCCGATCAAACTTATTATACCCTGACCACTATGTGGTTTAGGGTATAAAAATTGTTCGTACCAATTGTGTAAATTAGGTTGCTTAATTTCTTTTGAAAAATATACCATGTACATATGTGTTTCTGTGTAGTGGGGAGTCCACTTTGCCTAATTTTTCAATATACCCGATATGTAAAAAAGTGATGCAAATTCAGTGCACCGGCTGTTGAAATGGAGGACTACCGTCCTATGACAAGCCCATGTTAAATTCATCGCTTCTGTGTAAATTTTGCACCACTTCCGGATCCAAAAAGGACATTTTCATTACTTTTTTGGTGACGCTTTTTTCCTGGGATGCTTTTTAATAATTATGCCAAAAAAATTAGTCCATATCTGTTGATAATTTTATATAATTCCAATATAAACCCAGTCCCAAGATTTTACTTCTGGACCCTTATGGAGGAACAAATTTCATCCTATTGCGTTGAATTCGGCCTTCTAATTACCATGCGAAATTTTTTTTCATATCGGTTCATAATTATATACACCCCTATATAAACCGGCCAAGAATTAAAGTGGCTTATATAGGTACTTAATCTTGATTTTTTATTTAACCAAGAACCCATACATGAACTAAGTTACCACAACCCAAGTACCTCCAACATGACTATTAGCAAAGATACCAGTATTATTATAACGATTTATGGTGCATCACAAATATTTTGTTCAATTTGAGATGTTCCTGTGGTGATATGCCGGATAAGGTAAACACGATCACCAAATTCTCAATTAGAAACTTTCTTCCCACAGAGATCGCGTTCCGAAATTCAACACCTTCGTACCACTAAGACGTGAATGTCGACTCTTGAAACTATTGCAGCTATTGTTGCAGTTTCCTTATCTTCACCACGATGGTTAGCAATGCTACGAGTATAATTATTTTGCAAAAAATCATAAATAATACCCAAATCGATAAAAAGTTAATGACAAATTAACTTATCAACAATTCTCGATATTACGAAAATATTTCATTTCCAGTAACATCTCAAATCATTTAATTTAAATTATTCAGCTTGATGGATACGGATTATGCTTGCAAGTGGATGTGAATTCTCTATGATACGCTTCATTTCCTTGAAAACAAAACGACACCATAAACTAAAGCTATCCAAGTACGCCATGAAATACCCACCCACTGGTGAATGAATGAAATACCGGCTAAATCCAAAACAAAAAAAGGCTAGAACATGAGGCTTACAATGCATTGTCACGTTACAGCTTTTTTTTGTAGACCGTAAAAACATCGCTGTTCTCACCTTTATTGAATTTTTTGCTGTGATAACACCAGTCAACAACAGAAATGTTGCTGGAAAAATGCCAAATTGAGGATATTAAAATTGAACAATAATCAATCAATAAGAGAATATGACAATTTCAAAAATTTAATTTATCGATATCTAATTGCGGAAGCTGATCTCCCCCTTGTTTCTTATCTTTTATCAGCTACGTTTTTACCAGTCCACCCTAATATTGCATAGCAAAGCAAGATATTTCGGATTTAAATAAACTACCAACCAGAGAATGAAGCCGCCGAGTCGCGCCGCTGATTTTAGCCACAGCCGACCACTTTTTTGCCAGTAGATAAAGTGGCAGCCCGATTAAGATTCAGGCTCACTTAGACTATTCAGTCCATTGTGATACATTGCCAGTAGATGCCTCCACCGAATATGTCGACTCATCTCGACTTAAATTTCGCCATCAATTAATCTATATTTTTAAATCAATATTTTAATTGAATCAGGAAAATTTATTAATAACCCACAATCAATCAGTATCGAGTTGCTATAACAATTTTTCAAAAAAATGTTGTAACAACTCGCTCAGAATATTTGAATGAAAAGGAAATTTGATTGTAACATTGGCTGTACAACTTATCCGATTGCCATTCGGGTAACTTCAAATTGATTTTATAATGGATATTTGTACGCCGTCGAATATCCTAAGTTATATCGGCTTCATCTTCATGCCGTCGCCGCCGGAAAATTAGTGTTAGCCGCCGCCGACGAAAATAAGTCGGCTTCATTCTCTGGTACACACAAAAAAGTTTTTTCTGATTCAATCGCGAAATTAATTGATCCAATTAATTTTTAATTGAAATGTCTTCAATCACAGAAATGATAATATCAATTAAAAAATTGACAGTCAATTAAAAAATTAATTGATCTAATTAAAAAATTAATTGATACTATTAATTTGTGTGATTGATTTTAATTTCAATTAAAACATTTGTTGATTCAATTAAATTTTTAATTGAATATTTTTTAAAACTCAATTAAGACTTTAATTGGAAAAATTTTCGTGAAATTTTTTTTGGTTGGTACACACATTTTCAAAGAAGATTTTTTACCGTATATACATGTTGGGGCCATTCTTTCCTTTCAAACAAACTTTTTTTTACGGCGAAAAAAAAATTCCAAACGCACATGTTCGTTGGTCTATCATTTCGTTTGGAGGAAAGATTTTATTTTGATGCATGTAGCCTAGTGTTTCGATAGGTGTTAATGTATTTTCATTTTATCGATTCTCTTCTAAACAATTAATAAAACTGTTAGCAACTACATTGTATCTTGCTAATTGTTATATATGTCGATGCGAAAAAAACATGTTAAATTCTTTGATAGACTATAGTAAAACGGACGAACAAATAGACAGACGGCCGGAGGTATGAATGTACAATAGACAAATTCATGAATGTTTTATCAAACATACTACAAATAAGTTGTTTCGATAATGTTTATTTTTTGTTTTTCATTATTTTATATAAACTTTTTCTAGATATCACAGACACACAAACGATAAATAAATAAAACCAACTTTAACCAACTCTGTCGATGATCTCAGAATATTTTTTTTTTGCACGGATATTACGCACCATCATTCAAGAATGGATAGTCGAAAAATTGTATGAGTAAATGGACCCATGATTAAAGATTTTGAGGGGGTTGGAAGTGTTTTATGGAAGATCAACATAAATCAAAAAGTCAATCGTTAAGATGAAGTTATACGGAATAAAGTTCATTGTTAAACTACACCGAAGAAAAGTAAACTGTTTTTTTTAGAAAGAACGAACTGCCTCGCACGAAAACTGAACTAAATTGTACTCTAGATTTTGAAATTTCATCAAAGCGTTGTTAAAACCAGGGAATTTTAATGAACTGTTGTACTTTGTAACTGCAGTTACATCTTCTCAATAAAAAATAACTAAAAGTAAAGAAGAAAATCATTGGCGCCAAATACAATTATTATTTTTGGGAATCGTACGAAAATCATTGAGATTTATACCCACGTTTAGTTTATAAGATGTTTGAGACATACTTAAAAAAATTAAGATATCATTAAGCTTTGGTAAATTTCGAAAAAAAAAATAAAATTTAACTACTAGCAAATAACTCTTTTCCAATAAAAATAAAATTAAATTTAGTTTTTTAATTTTTTTTAAGAAATTTTTGACATTTTTTTTTTCTATAGAAAATTTTGTCAAAATTTTATTTCTATAGAAAATTTTGTCAAAATTTTATTTCTATAGAGAATTATGTCAAAATTTTATTTCTATAGAATTTTTTGTCAAATTTTTTTTTCTATAGAAAATTTTGCCAAAATTTTATTTCTATAGAGAATTTTGTCAAATTTTTATTTCTATAGAAAATTTTGTCACAATTTTACTTCTATAGAAAACGTCGACAAAATTTTATTTCTATAGAAAATTTTATCAACATTTTATTTCTATAGAAAATTTTGTCAAAATTTTATTTCTATAGAAAATTTTGTCAACATTTTATTTCTATAGAAAATTTTGTAAGAATTTTATTTCTATAGAAAATTTTGTAAAAATTTTAGTTCTTTAGAATTTTTTGTCAAAATTCTATTCCTATAGAAAATTTTGTCAAAATTTTATTTCTATAGAAAATGCTATCAAAATTTTATTTCTATAGAAAATTATGTCAAAATTTTATTTCTATATAAAATTTTGTCAAAATTTTATTTCTATATAAAATTTTGTCAAAATTTCTATATAAAATTTTGTCAAAATTTCTATAGAAAATGTTGTCAACATTTTATTTCTATAGACAATTTTGTCAACATTTTATTTCTATAGAAATTTTATTACTATAGAAAATCTTGTCAACATTTTATTTCTATAGAAAATGTTGTCACAATTTTATTTCTATAGAAAATTTTGTAAAAAGAACTAAAAGTTCTTTAGAATTTTTTGTCAAAATTTTATTTCTATAGAAAATGTTGCCTACATTTTATTTCTTTAGAAAATTTTGTCAAAATTTTATTTATATAGAAAATTTTGTCAAAATTTTATTTCTACAGAAAATTTTGTCAAAATTTTATTTCTATAGAAAATGTTGTCAAAATTTTATTTCTATAGAAAATTATGTCAAAATTTTATTTCTATAGAAAATTTTGTCAACATTTTATTTCTATAGAAAATTTTGTCAACATTTTATTTCTATAGAATATGTTGTCACAATTTTATTTCTATAGAAAATTTTGTCAACATTTTATTTCTATAAAAAATTTTGTCAAAATTTTATTTCTATAGAAAATGTTGTCAAAATTTTATTTCTATAGAAAATTTTGTAAAAATTGTATTTCTATAGAAAATTTTGTAAAAATTGTATTTCTATAGAACATTTTGTAAAAATTTTATTTCTATAGAAAATTTTGTCAACATTTTATTTCTGTAGAAAATTTTGTCAACATTTTATTTCTATAGAAAATTTTGTAAAAATTTTATCTCTATAGAAAATTTTTTCAAGATTTCATTTCTGTATAAAAATTTTGTCAAAATTTTATTTCTATAGAAAATTTTTTAAAAAGAACTAAAAGTTCTTTAGATTTTTTTGTCAAAATTTTATTTCTATAGAGAATTTTGTCAAAATTTTATTTCTATAGAAAATTTTGTCAAAATTTTATTTCTTTAGAAAATTTTGTCAAAATTTTATTTCTATAGAAAATTTTGTCAAAATTTTATTTCTATAGAAAATTTTTTCAAAATTTTATTTCTATAGAAAATTATGTCAAAATTTTATTTCTATAGAAAATTTTGTCAACATTTTATTTCTATAGAAAATTTTGTCAAAATTTTATTTCTATAGAAAATGTTGTCACAATTTTATTTCTATAGAAAATTTTGTCAACATTTTATTTCTATAAAAAATTTTGTCAAAATTTTATTTCTATAGAAAATGTTGTCAAAATTTTATTTCTATAGAAAATTTTGTAAAAATTGTATTTCTCTAGAAAATTTTGTAAAAATTGTATTTCTATAGAACATTTTGTAAAAATTTTATTTCTATAGAAAATTTTGTCAACATTTTATTTCTGTAGAAAATTTTGTCAACATTTTATTTCTATAGAAAATTTTGTAAAAATTTTATCTCTATAGAAAATTTTTTCAAGATTTCATTTCTGTATAAAAATTTTGTCAAAATTTTATTTCTATAGAAATTTTTTTAAAAAGAACTAAAAGTTCTTTAGATTTTTTTTGTCAAAATTTTATTTCTATAGAAAATTTTGTCAAAATTTTATTTCTATAGAAAATGTTGTCAAAATTTTATTTCTATAGAAAATTATGTCAAAATTTTATTTCTATAGAAAATTTTGTCAACATTTTATTTCTATAGAAAATTTTGTAAAAATTTTATTTCTATAGAAAATGTTGTCACAATTTTATTTCTATAGAAAATTTTGTCAACATTTTATTTCTATAAAAAATTTTGTCCAAATTTTATTTCTATAGAAAATGTTGTCAAAATTTTATTTCTATAGAAAATTTTGTAAAAATTGTATTTCTATAGAAAATTTTGTAAAAATTGTATTTCTATAGAACATTTTGTAAAAATTTTATTTCTATAGAAAATTTTTTCAACATTTTATTTCTGTAGAAAATTTTGTCAACATTTTATTTCTATAGAAAATTTTGTAAAAATTTTATCTCTATAGAAAATTTTTTCAAGATTTCATTTCTGTATAAAAATTTTGTCAAAATTTTATTTCTATAGAAAATTTTTTAAAAAGAACTAAAAGTTCTTTAGATTTTTTTGTCAAAATTTTATTTCTATAGAAAATTTTGTCAAAATTTTATTTCTGTAGAAAATTTTGTCAACATTTTATTTCTATAGAAAATTTTGTCAAAATTTTATTTCTATAGAAAATTTTGTCAACATTTTATTTCTATAGAAAATTTTGTCACAATTTTATTTCTATAGAAAATTTTGTCACAATTTTATTTCTATAGAAAATTTTGTCACAATTTTATTTCTATAGAAAATTTTGTCAACATTTTATTTCTATAGAAAATTTTGTCAACATTTTATTTCTATAGAAAATTTTGTAAAAATTGTATCTCTATAGAAAATTTTTTCAAGATTTTATTTCTGTATAAAAATTTTGCCAAAATTTTATTTCTATAGAAAATTTTGTCAAAATTTTGGTTAAGCTACACTTGTAGTTTAGTCAATGTATGGTTTTAAGCTGAAATAAAAAAAAACAACAACAATGCTTAAAGAACAGAACCAACAATAACAAAACAAAACGAATGGAAAAATTTTATTTCCATAGAAAATTTTGTAAAAATTTTAGTTCTTTAGAATTTTTTATCAAAATTGTATTTCTATAGAAAATTTTGTTAAAATTTTATTTCTATAGAAAATGTTCTCACAATTTTATTTCTATAAAAATTTTTGTAAAAATTTTATTTCTATATAAAATTTTGTCAAAATTTTATTTCTATAAAAAATTTTGTCAAAATTTCATTTCTATAGATTTTGTTGTCAAAATTTTATTTCTATACAAAATTTTGTCACAATTTTACTTCCAAAGACAATGTTGCCAACATTTTATTTCTATTGAAAATTTTGATAAAATTTTATTTGTGTAGAAAACTTTGTTAAGATTTTAGTTCATTAGAAATTTTTTTCCAAATTTTATTTCAATAGAAAATTTTATCAAAATTTCATTTCATTAGGAAATTTTGTCATAATTTCATTGCTATAGTAAATGTATCTAAAACTTTATTTCAATAGAAAAATTTTATTTCTATAGAAAATTTGTCAAACTTTTATTTCTATAGAAAGTTATTGCAAAATTTTATTTGAAAAAATTTTTCTCCCTGTACAAAATTTTTGCTTAATTTTGTACCTTTATAAATTTTTTTAAAGTTTATTTCTGTACAAAATTGTATTTCTATAGAAAATATTGTTAATTTTTTTTTGGTGTATAGAAATTTTTGTCAAAATTTTATTTATATTTATTTCAACCAAATTCCATTTGGTCCGACTATCGCACCAAATTTAAAAATTTATAATTTTTTGTACCAAATTTGGTCCGATCCGGAAATGGCAACCCTGGTATACAGTATAATTTTGATGTGATCATATGGCAAAAGTGTCACCAAAGTTGTCCAATTTTGAGAGGTTTCACTGTATTCTTTCCCTTCCCATATTTACTTGTATGTTTGCCAAAGTTCCAACAATTTTCGTTAGATGATACATTTTCTTCATGTGATGGATTATCGGCACTGTTCGCTATCTATAAGCGAAATTAATGTATGTCGATGTTTTTTGTCTAATCCTCAATAGAGAACAATTGTGCAAACAAATCCAAAAGTAATATTTTGAGACTAGTAGCAATTAGCCAAAATAAATAAAACAAATAACGTCTCATCTACAATAATAATTTTTGGTTATGTCGATCATATTTCATTAAAACAAATTTCTACACAAAATTTTATGGTCTCATTAAAAAGAAACCAAAAATAAAACAACCCAAACTTTGCTAAAGGCATTAAACAGCACCATCTGTTATAGAAAAGTATTTAAAAATATTTTTGATACGTATGTATAAACAAAATCGTTTGGGGCATACATTTTTTTCAATTTTGTATAATTATTTTTCCATACAAATGTGTGTGCCAAACCAAAACAAAAAAAAAATTGTATCGATAACAAAACAACCGGCATAATACTAGTACTACTATGTGTTTTGGATAATGTACATATGTAATAGGATGTAACATAGTCTAGACGAATAAATAAAAAAAAATACAATGCAACAAATAAAAGGCATGAGCGAAACCTGATAAGTAAGATCACATTCTGTACTATACACAGAAAAAAACACCAATATATTTTTTTTAATTAAAAAAATCTTTATTTAAAAAATTAATTGATTCACTAAATTTTCTAATCTAAACAATAATTAATCACATAATAATCACAGTAGGTATTGATAATTGATACTATCATATCCGTAGTGGAAGCAGTTTTAATTAAAAATTAATTGAATCGAATAATTTCGCATTTGAACCTAAAATATATTTTTTTCTGTCTATGGACAACATTCCAAATAATTTCACGTAGGTAAAAATATGTTTTCTTCAAGCAGAACAATATTAACAAACTTTTTCAATATTACAAAACTAAGTAAATAATTTTCAACAAATTCAATAAAATTTATCAGACATTACAAAGATTTTTGCTTGTTAAAGAAACTTTCTTAATTTTAAAAAAAATATTTAAGTTTAAAATTGAAAAAAATTCTTTACCACGATGCAAAGTTCAATTAGCAAAATTTTATGAATTTTAATTTAATTTATTATTTTTATTACCATTTCCCTGTAATTCTTTCTCATTTATTCTCTGTTCCACCCTAATAAAGCAAATACATTGTTCATTCGCCTGACATGTGTCTGAATAAAAGCCTAAGCACTTTGACTGTATTATTTATGCCAACAAATGCCAAACTACTATAAAATATTGGTTATTTTGTAATTTATTGTTTTTTTTTTTAACCTTTCAATTGAAATTTTCTAAAGTATTTTTAAATATTTTCCATAGGTATGAGTAATACAGAAATAATAAAAGAAAATTGTAACTTATATTCAAATAAGTTAAACTACTATATGAGAGAATGTAGATATATTCAAGGAAAAAAATTTTTTTAACCCTTAAATTCTAAAGATCACCCATTCCTCAGAAAAATAAATAATATGCAAAATACTAAAAAAGAGCATCTGCATACCACATTTTTTCAACAAAAAAATGTGTTTATTCGAAAAAAAAAATTGTGACTGTATATAAAAAATGCAGTGCGCATTAAACTAAGTTTTTATTTATATTATTTATATTATTATATTATCATTTGTGGTAAATATTATTTATATTCCAATTTGTAGTTTTTTGATTTTTTTGTCAAAATTTGATTTCCAATTTTGATTGCAGATTACTCAGAAGAACTATAAACCTTCCCGTAAAAAACATATTTTTAAAAATAGCGTTATGATATTTTAAATCCATCAAACTCGATTTCTTAGAATCCGGTCAAAATTTTAAGACGTAAGAATTTTTTTCTGGTTGTACCTTATAAGATACAGTGCGCATTTAAGGGTTAAAGTAAAAAAAAGTACAATTACATATCAGGGTGGCAAAAGTTGAAAATCTATAAGATATCGTCGTTTTGAATTCTCAAAATCGAATAATGAACTTTGAATGTTGGTCAAAATAGTAGACAGAAAAAAATAAAAATATTTGTTTTCTCTTAAATCACGAAATTAATTGATCCAATTCATTTTTAATTGAAATTTCTTCTATCACAGAAATGATAGTATCAATCACCAACATCAGTCAAATAATTCATTGGTCCAATTATAAAATTAATTTGGATTTTAGAGATAAATTCTAAATGAGAAAATCCAAAATAATAAATCAAGATCATACAAAATCCAGCAATTTAAAAAAAATTAATTGATACAATTAATTGTTGTGATTGATTTTAATTAAAAAATCCAGAAAATCCAAAATAATAAATTATATTGGTCATACAAAATCAAGCAATTTTAAAAATTAATTGATATAATAGAGTTTTATCATTGAATATTATTTTAATTAATTGAATCAAACAAATTTTTAAATCAAATTTTTTTAAAATTCAATTAAACTTTTAATTGGAAAAATCTTGTTGATATGTGATACTCTCCAAATTTTAAAGAATATTAAAAGTCGACTTTTAAAATATTAAATAAAAATTATTTGGATTTCTTAGATTATTTCTAAAAGAGAAAATTATCAGTTATCAAAGTCCTACAAAATCCAGCAATTTGAAAAATTAATTGATACAATTAGTTTTTGTGTTGGATTTTTATTGTAATTAAAAATAATAAATTATCAAGGTCGTACAAAAATCAGCAATTTAAAATATTAATTGATACAGTTAACTTTTGGGATTGATTTTTTTATAATTTTTATAATAATAATAAATTATCAAGGTCGTACGAAATTCAGCAATTTAAAAAATTAATTGATATAAGTTTTGTGATTGATTATTTTAATTTAAAAAATTGTCAATTAATTTTTTTATTCAAAATTTTTTAAAATTCAATTAAAATTTTTATTGGAAAAATCTTGTTGATATTTGATACCCTCCAAATTTTGAAAAAGTATTAAACGTCGACTTTTAAAATATTTAATAATCCCATAGGTCCCAAAGGATACTTTTTTATTTTCAATCCTAGGATTCAAAATTTCAGAAATCCTTGTCCTAAACTTACAGAAAACAAATCTTAAAGAAACGATTAGGAACTTTCTTTTATTTAAAATTTCTTTCTATTAAAAAATCTATACAAAGTATTGTTGTTGTACAGAGAAGAAAAAAATAAACTGTTTTATGGGAAAAATTAAAATTGTATTTAATTAGATTTTTAATTACCATTTACGAAATTTGTTATTCTTATAAAAGCAAAAATAAACTAAACGCAAAGAAAACAAGTAAGGAAAATCTAAAGTCGGGCGGGACCGACTATATTCTACCCTGCACAACTTTGTAGATCCACATTTTCGATACCAAATCAAATCCATCAAATGTGTTGGGTGTGCTATATATAAAGTTTATGATCCCACATACATATATTTAAATCTGACTCGATTTGAACAAAATTTGTTAGACTTCTGTAGACTTAAACTTTAAGTCGACTAATGGCCTGGGGTGGAACAAAATGTTACTAAAAAAGTTAGGAAAGTCTAAAGTCGGGCGGGGCCGACTATATTATACCCTGCACCACTTTGTAGATCTAAATTTTCGATACCATATCACATCAGTCAAATATGTTGGGGGCTATATACAAGGCCGTAGCCAGGATTTTAATTCGGGGGGGGGTTCAACTTAAAAAAAAAATATTCATATAATCTCATGTGTAGAAAATTTTAATTATGCATAGGTATGTATACAATATTTTTATAATATTAAATTGAACCGACGGGCTTTTTGGGCAGCAAATAAATCAATGACTTCTTCAGTCGGCACATTTATTCGGCGATGAACCGACATTAATGCCAATCCTTTGAGTCTACTCTCGCTAGTCGAATTTCTAAGATACGTCTTTAATCTCTTCCATGGCTGAATAAGGAGGTTGAATCACGATAACAAAAACAACAAATTTCAATATGTTGTTTACAATTTTAAGAAGTCAAAATCAGCTGATAAAAGAATCGTATAGCATCGGTAAAAGTGGCAATTATTTATTCTTTCAATTGTCCTGAAAAAATAATTCAAATCCAGAGAAAAATAAAGGTTTAAATTTAATTGCGTCACCTATGAGTTATTGTGAAGTGGATAATTCATCCGAGGAACGCCGATATGAGACCAAAGTTAATAATGGAAGTCAGTCAAATGGATATTCGCCATCTATTAACAAAAACAGTTTATGATGCAGTTTAAAAACTGATGTGAGTGGTATTTTGGGTCTGGAATATGTTATCAAGATACTCAAGTCATCTTTGAACAATTCTCCAGCTATGAATGCGCGAGTTTGTTTGAGATGCATTTGCTATGCAGTGTCATTTGGAGAGCTGCAATCACCATAAACATATGATTTTGACATCTTAAAATTTGGTCGAAATAAAAAAATTGTAATCATATGGCCGCATCATTTAACCTTCTTGTTCAGCCATGAATCTCTTTATTGTTGAAAATGAACGTTCGGATGAGCACGTAGTAACTGCTGGGATGGAAAATGCAGTACTATAATACTTTTTTCAAAACTTTTTCACCCCGGTCAGTAACGTAGTACCCCCGCGAATGATTTAGTACCTTTTGTGTAGACATTTTTGAGTCGATATCAGATTTATGGTACAATAGCTTCGACAAAATATTTTAATATTTTGAGAAAGTCTTTATCAACCTTATTTGCTAATAGTCTTTTACAAATATGGCAAAACAGACATGTTCATGTGGGAAGAAAATCTCGATTTTGTAAAAGACATAGTCAAAAACAGGATTTTATTGAACTTCAAGAATGTTTTAGTCGAAAAAAGAATGCGATTCTATATTATCGATTTTTTATTTCGGTAGAAAATGTTGTCAACATTTTATTTCTATATGGAATTTTTGCAAAATTTTATTTTTATAGAAAATTTTGTCAAAATTTTATTTCAATTGAAAATTTTGTAAAAATTTTATTTCTATAGGAAATTTTTGCAAAATTTTATTTCTATAGAAAAAATTTTGCAAAATTTTATTTCTATAGAATTTTTTTGCAAATTTATTTCGGCATAAGCCGGCTATCATACAAAACCTTTTTTCGGAGGGTTCAAGTGTGGTTCATTGTTGGGTTTAATGAACTGCCTGAATTTATTCTGATAATTGGTTGATAGTTTTGCTGCAAATAGAGGATGCTGATAAGGAATGTGGTAATTCCGAAACCATCCAACTATCTTGCAGTCTATAAGTCTTTGCCCAAATAAATTTGACAAACATTCCTTTCCTCTGTTGGTTAAACTACACTTGTAGTTTAGTCAATGTATGGTTTTAAGCTGCAACAAAAAAACAACAATGCTTAAAGATCAAAACCAACAATAACAAAACAAAACGAATGGAAAATTTTATTTCTATAGAAAATTTTTGCAAAATTTTATTTATATAGAAAATTTTGTCAAAATTTTATTTTCTTTAAAATTCAGTCTCTTGACAATAATATTCAAGTGAAATTTTTGTTGAAATTTAGGAACAAGTACCTTTCCGATCAAAAAATACCTTTTTTGTACTTTCTTAAAAATTGTATTTTCCATCCCTGAGTAACTGGCAAAGTGACCAAAATTTTTAAAATATGCACGTTTGGAAATATCTCTTTATTGCTTCCATCGCTAAATTAGGCAGGTTCTTTTCGCAGGTTTTGCTCCATTTCATTTACACACATGTGTTTGGCGGTTTCGTTGTTGTTCTATGGCCAAACAAAGCGAGTCATGTTCACAAAAAGAACAACAAACACACATAAAAAGCAGAAATACATTTTCCAAAAATGAAATTTGTGGTGCGAGAACAAAAACAATTTGTTTTTTCGACCGTCGTTTGACGGGCTTTTCAACTAGTATTCTATGATTTGTGCAAGTTTTATAGGTAAGCGTTTTTCAAAATAAAACCTCCAGCTTTTCTTCAACATCTTCGATAAGATTTTTCTATGCAGCTAAAAATATATATTTATTTATATAAAAATATTCATTCATTTCGGGGGGGGTTTGATCCCCCTCATCCCCCCCCCCCCCTGAATACGGCCTTGGCTATATATAAAGGTTTGTCCCAAATACATACATTTAAATATGACTCGATCTGGTCAGAATTTGATAGACTTCTACAAAATCTATAGACTCAAAATCTAAGTTGGCTAATGCACTAGGGTGGAACACAATTTTAGTAAAAAAATATGGGAAACATTTAAATCTGAAGCAATTTTAAGGAAACTTCGCAAAAGTTTATTCATTATTAATCGCTCGATATATATGTAGTAGAAGTTTAGGAAAATTAGAGTCATTTTTACAACTTTTCGACTAAGCAGTGGCGATTTAACAAGGAAACTGTTGGTATTTTGACCATTTTTGTCGAAATTAGAAAGACATATATATGGGAGCTATATCTAAATCGGAACCAATTTCAATCAAATTTGGCACACATGACTATATTACTAATTGTAGTCCTAGTGCAAAATTTCAACCAAATTGGGCCAAAACTCTGGCTTCTGGGGCCATATAAGACCACATCGGGCGAAAAATATATATGGAAGCTATATCTAAATCTGAACCGATTTCAAACAAATTTGGCACACATGACTATACTACCAATTGTACTCCTTGTGCAAAATTTCAAGCTAATTGGGATAAAACTCTGGCTTCTGGGTCCATATAAGTGCATATCGGGGGAAAGATATATATGGGAGCTATATCTAAATCTGAATCTATTTCAACCAAATAGTTACAATGCGAAATCTACTCCCTGTGCAAAATTTCAACCAAATTGGGCCAAAACTCTGGCTTTTAGGACCATATTAGTCCATATCGGGCGAAAGATATATATGGGAGCTATATCGAAATCTGAACGGATTTCAATCAAATTTTGCACACTTGACTATACTACTAATTGTACTCCTAGTGCAAAATTTCAACCAAATTCGTCCAAAAATCTGGCTTCTGGGGCCATATAAGTCCATATCGGGCGAAAGATATATATGGGAGCTATATCTAAATCTGAACCGATTTCAATCAAATTTTGCACACTTGACTATACAACTAAGTGTTATGTCTGTACAAAATTTCAAGCAAATCGCTATAAAACCCTGGCTGTTGGGTCCATATTAGTGCATATCGGGCGAAAGATATATATGGGAGCTATATCTAAATCTGAACCGATTTATTCCAAAATCAATAGGGTTCTATTCTGACCTAAAAGAGGAACTTGTGCCAAATTTGAAGGCGATTGGACTTAAACTGCGACCTAGACTTTGATCACAAAAATGTGTTCACAGACAGACGGACGGTCATGGCTAGATCGACTTAGGGACTCACCCTGAGCATTATTGCCAAAGACACCATGTGTCTATCTCGTCCCCTTCTGGGTGTTGCAAACATATGCACTAACTTATAATACCCTGTTCCACAGTGTGGCGCAGGGTATAAATATCATTGATAAATAAAATCATCATTGCCCTATTAAACAAACTGTAGCTTATTCTTATTAGGAATAATGCAGGTGGTATAGCTTCACAGTCCAGTTGGGGGGTGGGTGAAATTTTTATTTTCATTGCTTATTTTTTTTTTAATTTTTTTATTGATTTTTTATTATTTTTTCTACATTTAATTCATAAAAATTTAATGTTTCATAAACTGCTAAAAACACTTGCCCAAGGGAACTTCATAAGTTGTGGACAAAATTGGATAGCGGATCCCTTTCATTTCATTGAAATAATTTTGAAATAATCCATTTTGAAGTCGTGTATGGGAATAATCGGCTAATAGTATTTTTGACCTTTACAATTCTTATTAATAAACTAAATATTTAATTAAGAAATCGCATAAAAATAAAGCAAACGAAATATGACTATGACAACCAGGTATTCAACTGTAAATATTAAAATTATTAATTACAAACAAATATAGGCCTTCTACTGGAAACTAATTCAAAACGACTACAACACACTTGGCAAACAAATAAAATCCAAATCATTAACCAAAATAAGCAACATCAGCTTAATAGACTCGTGGATTTTTTTTTTTTTTAATTCATAAAGCATTTTATAAAAATTTAATTTACGCATTTAGAAATCCATAGAAATAGAGAATAGATAAATGTGTGCTAAATATTTCAGACTTCTAATTAGCTGTTTTGTCTAGGTTGATTGCCAAATGTTAATACCATATTTCTATGGACATAAAACAAAAACAAAATTCATTGATTGTGGTGAGAGTTTATACAACCAGTTTTTTTTATTATGTATCTTTTTTTAATAGATACATAAATAATTGCTAATAAATGCAAAATTGGTTTGCCTTTTTAATATTGAAAAAAAAATCAAACAAATTTCCATTTCCCCTGTCAGAAAATTCTTTGATATTTAATACTTTAAACATTTTCAAAATATTACTTCTGTTGTGTCGGCCACTAGCTACTATTGGGTTAATAAACATAGATAACAACTGTTTTTTTTTTCTCACCCCCAAATAAGTGTCAATTAATATGACTTCATTGTCAATATAAAACCATTGGCCGGTATCTACTTTAAATTCAATAACGAATGAATTCAAACCCTGAATTACAAACCAAAAGACAAATATAGGCCTAATCATATGCAAATGTAAAAACCAGTCATATTTATGATTTTAAGGCTATTTCGGCAATGAAGTGTTAAAAGATAACACTTGTGGCGATTATCACAGACAAGGCATATTTCAATTAATTTATAGCTAAAAATATTGGATTTGTATTTTATAATCTTATGCTTAGAGTAATATTTAAAGAAATGCTTTGTCTTAATTGAATACTCAGTTATGGTCTGTCGGAAACTACACAAAAATAAAAAAATGATTCAATCACAACATTAATTCACCCATTTAATTTGATTGAAATTTCTTCAATCACGAAAATGAATGGTATGAATTACAGAATTAATAAGAAATTAAAAATATAATAAAACAAGTAAGGAAAGTCTAAAGTCGGGCGGGGCCGACTATATTATACCCTGCACCACTTTGTAGATCTAAATTTTCGAACTATATCACACCCGTCAAATGTATTGAGGGCTATATATAAAGGTTTGTCCCAAATACATAGATTTAAATATCACTCGATCTGGACAGAATTTGATAGACTTCTACAAAATCTATAGACTCAAAATTTAAGTCGGCTAATGCACTAGGGTGGAACACAATGTTAGTAAAAAAAAAATATGGGAAACATTTAAATCTGAAGCAATTTTAAGGAAACTTCGCAAAAGTTTATTTATGATTTATCGCTCGATATATATGTATTAGAAGTCTAGGAAAATTAGAGTCATTTTTTACAACTCTTCGACTAAGCAGTGGCGATTTTACAAGGAAAATGTTGGTATTTTGACCACTTTTGTCGAAATCAGAAAGACATATATATGGGAGCTATATCTAAATCTGAACCAAATTTTGTTCTTCTTGTGCAAAATTTAAGCAATTTAGGGTAAAACTCTGGCTTCCGGGGCCATATAAGTCCATATCGGGCGAAATATATATATGGGAGCTATATCTAAATCTGAACCGATTTCTTCCAAACTCAATAGGGATCTATTCTGAGACAAAACACATAATTGTGCCATATTTGAAGTCGATTGGACTAAAACTGCGACCTAGACTTTGATTACAAAAATGTGTTCACGGACAGACGGACATCGCTATATCGACTCAGGAGCCCACCCTTAGCATTTTTGCCAAAGACACCATGTGTCTATCTCGTCTCCTTCTGGGTGTTGCAAACATATGCACTAACTTATAATACCCTGTTCCACAGTGTGGAGCAGGGTATAAATATATAATAACATAAAAAATTTTATGATTTCTTCTTGCAATTTCAATAAAAAAAAAAAACTTTCTTTAAAGACAACATTTTCTTTGAAATTTTCTCTAAAGGCTAAAATGTCTACGAAATTTTTGCTATAAATTTCTACGATTTCTATGAAACAAAATTGCTAAAGACAAAATTTCTATAAAACAAATTTTCTAAAGACAACATTTCTATGAAATTTTCTCTAAAGACAAAATTTCTATGAAATTTTCTCTAAAGACAAAATTTCTATGAAATTTTCTCTAAAGATAAAATTTCAATGAAAATATCTATGGAATTTTCTCTACTATCTGAAAAGGAAACATGTCTATGAATTTTTCTCTAAAGACGAAATTTGCAGGATAAAAACAAAATTTCTATGAAATTGTTTCTAAATGCAAAATTTCTACACCCTCAAAAAAAATCGCTTCTTTAACATATGTTCCAAACATATTTTGCAGGAAGCACATATATTATTGCATACTGCCGAAACATTAATATGTTTGTTTTATGTGAACATATTATATGTTTGGAAGCATTTTGAGCCAAAAATATTATATGCTTGGAAGAATTTTTCCCAAACACGATTGTGCTCATTCCCTAACATACTCGTAATTTTCACTTCCACGAATTTTTTAGTTATTGGCACCTTTCTCTGTAATACAAATAATGTTGAAGAAATTATTCACTTTTATAAATTTTTTAAATTTTACCTTTCGCCTGCACGGAGAATCGAACCGAGGACCATACAGTTTGTAAGCCAACACACTATCCACTGGGCTACGTAGCTGTTATAGTCACCAGTAGATAATTATCGTTTTAAGTTACATTTATATAGCATAGTTTGCAGCGCCCACGAGCCTATGCAAACATAACATTATTTAACAGAAACATACATTTGTTTGCCACGTGGAGCAGTGGTTAGCATGTCTGCCTTGCATGCAAAGGGTCGTGGGTTCAATCCCTGCTCCGACCGAACATTTTTTTTTTTTTTTTTTTAATTTACACATTTATATTTATACTATATTAATTTTTTTTTTAAATGAAACTTCGAAATGTGCGTTATTAAAGATTTATAGTCAGTAACAGTGCTTGATATAAACGAAATTGACTGATTTTTGGATAAAATATTATTTTTTATTGCAAAAATAACAATCTTGTAATAAAAAACTGTTTTTGTACAAAACTTTAAAATTTGGAAGGAATTCAAAAACTCTCACAATAGAAGGACGTGGAGTCGAGTAAAAACATACATAAATAATTTTATAATATAAACATAAATTTATTTAGGCGTGAACAGTTTTTTACTAGCATTTAACACCATCGCTCTAAAATTCCTTTTATTTTTCTTTAATAATTCATTTTAAAGAAAATAAACTTTTTAAATTGTTTTAGCTGTAAAACTCGAACTTAATGCCCGCTTTTATATTTGATGGTGTCCGTCAACTCCTCGTGGACTACTTTTTAATAAAGAGGAACTAAAGTTTGTTTTTTACATTTTACTGTGTAATTTTTCACTATTTCCTCCTTATTTCAGTTTACTGTCCCAACTCTAAAAAGAGTATAGTGGCCTTTCGTTATTTTTATGAAGACCCCTGATTTCTTTTAACGAACCAAGAAAAAAATTGTGCCCATAATGCCAAAATGATAAACAAAACACATGTCCACATACATAAAATGCTGCTCTCAAGGCGAAAACATAAGCTGTTTGTTTTTCAAATGTCTATTCTCTTGGTTCCGAATGTATATTCTCTTTATTCAAATTAAATAATATTTAGACTTAAACATATCAAATTTTTGGCCTTATCATAAAACAGTTTTCCGAAACAACATACAAGCGGTTTCACAGAAATTGTTCTCTTTTGACTCTTTTGCTGTGTTATATTGATATCTTTCGTCAACTCTCCCGGTTTCCATCACTATTTCTCTCTATACTCTCTCTGTCGCTTTGAATAAAATATCACAACATATGTATGTTTAGTCGAAATTTGTAAATTTATGTATGTTTGTATTCACACATATGATTTTTATGAAACATTCATGCCCCAGACATAATATATTCTAACATATTAACATAGACGTCCCAAACATTTAGTGTTAGTTCAGGAACATTACATGTTCGCACTTAAATATATTGTGGTTTAAAATCGTGCCCGAAACACATTTTGTTTATATCGGAACATATGAAAAACATATTTTTCTAACAGTGTATGAAATTTTCTATAAAGACAAAATGTCTATGAAATTTTCTCTAGAAAACAAAATTTCCATAAAACATTGAACCGGAACAATGCAACCGGCACAGTTTCACATTGCCGCTGGGGTGAAATTTTGATTTTTTTTTTTTTTATAAAATTTTCTCTAAAGACAAAAATTCTATGCAATTTTCTCTAAAAACAAAAATTCTATTTATTACTTTAATTGTAATTGTAAATTGTTTACTTTAATTGATCAGAGATGAACTGTCGGAAACTACACAAAAATTTTTTTTTTGATTCAATCACAATATTAATTCATCCATTTAATTGAAATTTCTTCAATCACGAAAATGATAGTATCAATAAAAAATTAATGATTTCTTCTGGCAATTCCAATTAAACAAACTTTCTCTAAAGACAAATTTTTCTCTAAAGGCAAAATTTCAATAAAATTTGCTCTAAAGGCAAAATCTCTACGATATTTGTTCTACAAATTTCTACGATTTCTATGAAATTTTCTCTAAATATAAAATTTTCTCTAAAGATAAAATTTCTATGAAATTTTCTCTAAAGATAAAATTTCTATGAAATTTTCTCTAAAGATAAAATTTCTATGAAATTTTCTCTAAAGACAAAATTTCTATGAAAATGTTTATGGAATTTTCTCTACTATCTAAAAAGAAAAATTTTCTATGAATTTATCTCTAAAGACAAAATTTGCAGAATAAAAACAAAATTTCTATGATTTTTTTTTTTTCTAAATATAAAATTACTATTTTCTATAATGACAAAATTTCTATGAAATTTTCTCTAAAAAACAAAATTTCCATAAAACATTGAACATTCCTGCTGAGGTGAAATTTTTGATTTTATTTTCAGTGTTATTTTCAGTCTATGAAATTTTCTCTAAAGACAAAAATTCTATGAAATTTTCTCTAAAAACAAAAATTATATGAAATATTCCCTAAAAACACAATTTCTATGAAATTTTCTCTAAATACAAAACTTCTATGAAAATTTCTCTAAAGAGAAAATACCTATGAAAATTTCTCTAAAGACAAAATTTCTATGAAATCTTCTCTAAAGACCAAATTTTTATGGAATTTGATCTAAAGACAAAATTTCTATGAAATTTTCTCTGAAGACAAAATTTGTATGAAATAGTATGAAATTTGGTCTAAAAACACAATTTTTAGGAAACTTTCTCAAAAGACAAAATTTCTATGAAATTTTTCTAAAACAAAATTTTTGTGAAATTTTTTCTAAACACAAAAGTTCTATGAAAGTTTTTCTAAAGACGACATTTCTATGAAGTTTTCTCTGAAGACTATATTTTTATAAAATTTTCTTGAATGACAAAATTTCTATAGAATTTTCTCTATGAAATTTTCTCTAAGGACAAAATTTCTACGAAACTTTCTCTAAACACACAATTTCTATGAAATTTTCCTCAAAAACACAAAATTTCCATGAAATTTTGTCCAAAAACAAAATTTTTATGAAATTTTCTCCAAAAACAAAATTTCTATGAAAATTTCTTTTCTGCAAAAACAAAATTTCTATGAAAATTTCTTTTCTGCAAAAACAAAATTTCTATGAAAATTTCTTTTCTGCAAAAACAAAATTTTTATGAAAACTTCTCTGAAGACTAAATTTTCTCCAAAGACAAAATTTCTATTAAACTTTTTCAAAAGACAAATTTGTATTTTTATCTGAAGACTCAATTTTTGGGAAACTTACTCAAAAGATGGGAGCCACCGTGGTGCAATGGTTAGCATGTCCGCCTTGCATACACAAGGTCGTGGGTTCGATTCCTGCTTCGACCGAACACCAAAAAGTTTTTCAGCGGTGGATTATCCCACCTCAGTAATGCTGGTGACATTTCTTCAAAGCTTCTCTAAGTGGTTTCGGGCAGCACTCAGTGTTAAGAGAGAAGTTCACCAATGTGGTATCACAATGGACTGAATAGTCTAAGTGAGCCTGATACAAAGGGCTGCCACATAACATAACCTAACTTTCTCAAAAGATAAAAATTCTATGAAATTTTCTTTAAATAAAAAATTCTCAAAAATGAAATTTTATCTAAAGATCTATAAAAATTTTAATTTCTATAATTTATTTTATTTTATCTAAAGACAAAATTTTCTCTAAATACAAAATTTCGATGTAATTTTTTCTAAATATTATATAAGATATGTAATGTGGGGACTAAAACCTGAATTTCCTGCAGTCTGATCTGTTAAACACTGACCATATATAATATATAAAACCAGTAAGGAAAGTCTAAAGTCGGGCGGGGCCGACTATATTATACCCTGCACCACTTTGTAGATCTAAATTTTCGATACCATATCACATCCGTCAAATGTGTTGGGGCTATATATAAAGGTTTGTCCCAAATACATACATTTAAATATCACTCGATCTGGACAGAATTTGATAGACTTCTACAAAATCTATAGACTCAAAATTTAAGTCGGCTAATGCACTAGGGTGGAACACAATGTTATTAAAAAAATATGGGAAACATTTAAATCTGGAGCAATTTTAAGAAAACTTCGCAAAAGTTTATTTATGATTTATCGCTCGATATATATGCATTAGAAGTTTAGGAAAATTAGAGTCATTTTTACAACTTTTCGACTAAGCTGTGGCGATTTTACAAGGAAAATGTTGGTATTTTGACCATTTTTGTCGAAATCAGAAAAACATATATATGGGAGCTATATCTAAATCTGAACCGATTTCAACCAAATTTGGTACGCATAGCTACAATGCTAATTCTACTCCCTGTGTAAAATTTCAACTAAATCGGAGTTCAAAATTGGCCTCTACGGTCATATGAGTGTAAATCGGGCGAAAGCTATATATGGGAGATATATCTAAATCTGAACCGATTTCAACCAAATGCCAATTCTACTCCCTGTGCAAAATTTCAACTAAATCGGAGCAAAAAATTGGCCTCTGTGGTCATATGAGTGTAAATCGGGCGAAAGCTATATATGGGAGCTATATCTAAATATGAACCGATTTCAACCAAATTTGGCACGCATAGCTACAATGCTAATTCTATTCCCTGTGCAAAATTTCAACTAAATCGGAGCAAAAAATTGGCCTATGTGGTCATTTGAGTGTAAATCGGGCGAAAGCTATATATGGGAGCTATATCTAAATCTGAACCGATTTCAACCAAATTTGACACGCATAGCTACAATGCTAATTCTACTCCCTGTGCAAAATTTTAACTAAATCGGAGCAACAAATTGGCCTCTGTGGGCAAATGAGTGTAAATCGGGCGAAAGCTATATATGGGAGCTATATCTAAATCTGAACCGATTTCAACCAAATTTGGCACGCATAGCTACAATGCTAATTATACTCCCTGTGCAAAATTTCAACTAAATCGGAGCAAAAAATTGGCCTCTGTGGGCAAATGAGTGTAAATCGGGCGAAAGCTATATATGGGAGCTATATCTAAATCTGAACCGATTTGGCTGATATTTTGCAAGTTTTTCGAGACTCGTAAAATATTCGGATGTACGGAATTTGAGGAAGATCGGTTGATATACACGCCAATTATGACCAGATCGGTGAAAAATATATATGGCAGCTATATCTAAATCTGAACCGATTTTTTCCAAAATCAATAGGGATCGTCTTTGAGCCGAAACAGGACCCTATACCAAATTTTAGGACAATCGGACTAAAACTGCGAGCTGTACTTTGCACACAAAAATACATCAACAGACAGACAGACAGACGGACATCGCTAAATCGATTCAGAATTTAATTCTAAGACGATCGGTATACTAAACGATGGGCCTCAGACTTTTCCTTCTTGGCGTTACATACAAATGCACAAACTTATTATACCCTGTACCACAGTAGTGGTGAAGGGTATAATGATATATATTATATGCATTTCGATAAAAATTCAAATTTGAACGGTTTGATTTTTTAAATTCAGCTTCATCAAAATCAAAAAATCAAAGAAATAATTCCACTTGCTCTATTAATGTTCTTTGGAAGCCATATGAGATTTAAATTTCGATAAAAAAAAAATTATATTAATTTAAGTCTTATACTACCCACTACGTTTAAATATAAAATTAAACATATTCAGTAGCCCCAACTTGCACAATCCACTTACATGCTATTTATGATCAATTCAATTGCATTGGTATATCAATTAAATTTAACAATTTTAAACAACTGATAAATAAAATTTTATCAGATTCTTATCTATTTTTATTACGTTATCTCATTTTAATGAATAATCAATAGGTTTGTGTATGCGGTTGTATGTGTGTTTGCGTGCAAATGTTTCTTTTAAAAATTGTTTATGTTTTGCTCCGGATAAACAATCGTATATTGAGTTACCTACCAGACTATAAGTTGTTGTTTTAAGTGTGTATGTATGTGTGTGTATGTCTGGTCTCATTATCTGGTTTTTGCCATTTAAGGTTGAAATTGTATAAAGGAGAAAATAAAAAGCCGTTGGTTTATAAGAAGAAGAAAAAACATTTAACATATGCTTCAAGCCAAACACAAAAATCTCCTTCTCAGACTTACTATACATAACACACACGTACTCACATCCATCATTATGTTTGACAAATTCGTCTTTTCTTTTTATTGTTTTTGCTATGAGCTCAAACAACATACACACTTACTACTCTCTTCATTTTAAAAAGAAGCAAAGTGGGCGTATGAGTGCTTTTTTAAGAAAACAAAAACTACATTACTCATTCGTCGCTATGGCTGATCTCTAATGACATCTCTACAGATTTTATATGTGCGTATGAATATCAAAGCCGCAAGGCTGAATAACGTTAATGATTATAGGATATTAAATGCTTAATGTATTATTTATATATTTAACATTAATATCCAATTTAAAAAGAAATACTATATATATTATCAAAGCCAGAAATAAAAGGTAACAAAGTGACTTGGTTGGCCAATTGAAGTCTGTGAAATTCATTTGAATTGCCAAATAAATCAAACATTTGCTATTAGAGGGATGACTGTTTGACACTAATGTCAACAAAACCAGTTACCTTCATTGGAAATTGGTCAGATAATCGGTAAATAAGCATTGCTTAAATTGTCAGCAACTCAAGCAACAAAAATAAATAAAAAGAGGGTATAGCAATAAATTGTTTTAATTATAAAACCACCAAACAAACTGGTATTTAATAACAACAAAAAAATAAATCTGATTATCGAATAGTCCAACGATGAAAAAAATTATATGTATGTAACTTTTTAATTTTTTAATTTTTTTATTTGTAATTTTTATGTATGCTAACATGTTAATATTTGAAATAAAATAGCATGTTGATATTTCAAATACACATTCAATAAGAGGCATATCAATAATCCATATTTTGGTATAGCTTTTATAGCTCATTCACATTAGACTCGAAATCTACTAAAAGTGAATTTGAAATCCCCTTTTTTATAAGGTAAATGACAGTTGAAATCTGGTTAAAATGAAAATGAAAATGAGAGTGTAATATGTATGAAGTTTATCATTGATTTGCACCAAATCATAAGAAGGGTCCAGCCCATTTAATAGACTTCTTACCTACACAGAAAAAAAATTCACGAAATTTTTTCCAATTAAAATCTTAACTGAGTTTTAAAAAATATTCAATTAAATATATAATTGATTCAACAAATTTTTTAATTGAAACTAAAATATATCACACAAATTAATAGTAGCAATTAATTTTTTAATTGGATCAATTAATTTTTTAATTGGCTGTCAATGATATACACTGAAAACAATACTGACCTAATGTGAAAGATTATGCAATTTAAATTATGAACAGGACATTAACATATTTGAGGATTTGTAATTAAGACAACTTTGAAGTATGTGTTATAATTGGCATTTTTTGTACATGAATATCTTCTATAAATGAAATCTGTATCCTATATTTAAAGCCAGATAGTTCCGAAAACATATGCATATTTTAAAAATACTGCATCTTTGGCTCAGAATCGATACCAAAATCTTTAAGGGAAGGTCAAAATGTTTGGATTCAATTAATCTTTTTTAAGTGTATGGGCGGGGACTTTTCATTACCTCAAATTAATTTTTCTTAATGAAGATGAAAACAGGGCATTTTATTTATTATAGATGGCCATTAACTCTGGCCAATATCCCTTCCATCCTAAATCAGTATTCTTTTGATATGCGCCGTTCGGCGTATTTTATTTTGATCTATCAGTTTACTATCGAAAATGTCTTTTCCTCACACTAATTTGGACAAATCTTACAGCGATATCCAAAATAGATAGACTAGAGTTAGATAAATTTAGCGCTATTATAATTTCGTTTTTTTGTACATTTTTTTCTCATAATTTCAAACATACTAACTTGAAAAATAAAAAAACAAGAAATGGGTCCAAAACTAATAAAAATATAGAGAAAATTTTGTTTCTGGCAACTCTTAGCGCACGCCCATTCTTTATGCTAGAGGATCCATTGAATATATAAACGACTCTAAGGATTTTTCAGTAAATCTTGTTGCCTAGCAACCACCAATTGATAAACAACTTTTGAAATAGGATTTTTGGATAATTTTTATATACATAAATTCACTTACCATGCTTAGAAGCTCTCCTTTATCTTATTTTTCTCGAAATAAAATGTAGTTTTGCCTCCTTACGTTGTGCTTAAGTGCGATAAGGATCTCTCTCTCTTTTTGTATATTCTCTCCAAAATACAACGAATGTTGGAATAAATCTTTTTTTATCTCTTCTCAGATCTTACGAATATCACACACGCACCACTTTTTGAAATCTGTAATTTATACTCTTTGTATTCCTTTTTAGCTAAAAATATTTATGTACAAACTGATAGAATTTTTTCATTCGAAATCTATGCAAATGGTTTGAGATAGTTTTTTTTTAAAGAATGAAAATTTTTAGATTTGTCAATTTGAAAAAACAAAAAATATTAATGACAATTTTCGTTATGTTTTCTTGTTTCCACAGAACACAAATAGCAAAAACCCCCAAGCAATTGAAGAAATACTTGAGACCTTACAGAACAAAGTATTTTCCACGTTGGCTGGTGAAAAACAACTGAGCAGCGACAACAAGTGTTCAAAGGAGGAAAATACAGGCGTCATTGGTAAGTTGTTGTCTGTCAACTATTGTGATTATCCCCACCCAAGTAATCATCCTCTGAGTGACACTATGCTTTACATAAAAATGAATAGATATGTATGTCAAACCACCACAATCAGTGTTTGTAGCCCTGAGACAAGGGAAAAAGTGTAGTGGTACAAATAGTTTTGAAGGTCATGTATAAAATGGGCTTGTGAATTCATACTAGCTCTCTATCCCTCTTTCTTTGAATCACTCTCACGCACGCATAGAAATACCTGCCATTTTGCTCTCTTTATTATGAGTTTACTATGATTATTGTTTTTGTAGTAAATAATACTATGAACATGATACTGATTGAGGGTGGCGTAGGAGCTTACCTTTTAAAATCAAAACCGTTACACCGAAAAAATAAATAATGTTCATCGTTTCAGTGATGCAAAGCTTTACTCATTTCTTATTTCGAAAATATCTTCGAAGCACAAACAAATTTTTTACTTCAAATATATTTCAAATCTTTTCTAAACTTTTCTAAACAAAAAATCGATTATCAATATTTCGATTATACAAAAGGCAATTTCCGATATTTTAATTTTTTTTAAAATCGACTTTGGGTTTTTTGTTGAGTTGTCACCATAAACAATCTACATCGCACTCCCCTTTCAAATCAATGACGATTTTTTGTCAATTTTGGCAAACATTAAAAGACTCTAAGTTGATTTTGAAAAACAAAAAATTAATAGTCGATTTGGAAAAACTCAGAATGAAGTAACTCGTTCTAAAATTGAACTAAATTGTACTCCACGTTTGATTTCCACAAAGTTTTGTTAAAATCGGGAAAATGTATGTTAGTACCATTGGCGCCAAATTATGACCATTTTAATCCTACAGCAGTTCATTCTTCCTATTTTTGGGAATAGTTCACATTGAACTTATGTATGTTCATTGAACTTTATACCAACGTTTAGTTCATAAAAGATTTGTGACATACTTAAAAAAATAAAACTTTATTAGGTTGTGGAAAATTTCGAAAAATAAACATTAGTTACTAACAAATTATTTTTTTTTTTGCAATAAAAATATGTTAAATTAAGCGGAATCTTTTTCTGTGTAGATTAGGGGAGAAAGTAGGTTTATATCAGCCTCCAAAATACACTGAAAAACCCACTAGGAAGAAAACTTTTGATTAATTTTAGAAAATTTTAAACATTTTTAGAAATTTTTAACTAAACAGTATTACAAGCGCTGGCATCACGCCGAAATCACAAAAATAAGTAAACGGTTTTCGACAAATTCAAGAAAATTTGTTAGGCATAAATAATTTTTTTCACTTGTTAAAGAAAATTTTGTAGTTTGAAGAAAAAAATTGGAGTTCAAAATTGCAAGAATGTCTTTAGTGACATACGAAGTTCATGATGGGCGCTTTCTTAGTAAAATTTACAAATTTGAAGTAATAATGAACTATTTTATGAGAAATTTGAACTTAGTAAATCTCTATACTTAATTTGTGTATAATTTTTTTTTTAATTTTTAATTAGAGTAAATGAAACTTTCTCCAAATATAATAATTCCATGAACTAAAATAAAGTTAAATTGGCTTTAGTGAAATAGTGAGTTCACTTTTTTTTGAGTGTATGTTAGGGGGTTTAATTGGGTTGGACTACAACACTTAACATGAATATCTCTCAAAAATTCTGTCATAGGTTCTCTCTCCTTCTATCTCTCTTTCTCTCTTCATGAGTTGGGCGCATATTTTGTGGTTGTTTGCGGTTAACTACTATTCTGAAATTCGCATTTCATTCACAATTTCAGTTTTTTTTTTCAAACAAGGTTATGGTTTCTAGGTTTTGTAATGTTCTTCGGTTTTTAATATCAAACAAATAGCTTACGATATAGTTTTTGCTTTGTCGGTGTTTTATACTTTATTCCTCCCAGCTAAGGTATGAGATACAAGATGAAATGGCAAGGTCGCAAGGTATGGCGATATTTTTGTTGGCTATAAAAGAGTTTTGTTTATTTTTGCCATTGTTATGACAACAGGCCTTTATTTCCCATAAAGATAATTCCCTATGTTGACGATAAAATGATCCTTTGGGAAATTTCCGCTCAAGGTCATGACCATGCAATGTATTTATTGTTTTAATAATGTCCTGTAGTTACATTGCATATTGGCAGACATTTTCAGATAATACTTGCCAGCATGTGATTATCATTTATCATTGCACCATCATTTGGCAAGATGTCCCAAATGCTATTTGTGATAAATATTGTCAATGATAGAAAAAATGTTTAATGTCGTGAAATTGATGTATATTGATTGATTGATGTACATTGATGGAAGAACACATTCCTAATATACACTGAACAAATATTGACCCAATACAAATGATTATGTATACTACATTTCTTTAAAAATATAACTCTTAATTAAAAGAAAGTTTATATATTATTTAGGATAATAACCTTTTGTGTCCTTTCATTAAAGTTCTGTGTCCTTTAAGTAAGACAAATGTTTTTTTAATGAAAAACTAATTACATAATATGACAAATTATGCACCCTAAATTTTAGGACAGTCAATTTATATAATAGTAAAGACGAATATCTTTTAAATAAAGAAATCTTAATTAAAAGAAAATTCCCAATCTTTGCTCAATTCTGAATTTACATAATAGTAATGACGATTTTCTTTAAAATTAAATAGAAATCTTGAATAAAAGAAATATCACAATCTTTGCTTTAAATTTTTTTGCATTAAATTTAGGACAAGAAGTTTAGAAATTTGCATAACTATTTTACGGTCGTATGTAAAATATATGTATATAGGCGAAAACTTATTTTGATAATTTGGAATCTTTGGTTTAAAGTATGTTAAAAATGTCTCTAATTTAAAGAAGGGGAATCAATTCGAGAATCCTTAGGAGAAGGTCACGATTTTTCGATCCAAGTAAAATTTTTTGAAGATATATAGCGCGAAGAAAGATGGAAATTTGACTTTATAGAAACTAGATCTAAAACTTTGGCTGGCAATCACTATTAAAATCTTAAAGGGATTTTCAAAATCTTTGAATCCATATACACATATTTTTGCGTGTATATCACAAACAGATAATGAAATTTTATAAATCAGGTCTATATATATATTTTTTTACTTTATGTACACCCCAAGAATTTTGTTAGTAGGGACATCAGAAAGGTCTGCTAAAACGGCAGAGTCTGCTGAAAAAGGGAAAGCAGTCACTGTTTGCTGCGATAGCAAACATTGTCTGCTATTTTTTAAGCTCGATTGCACAAAAACATGTTCTAGTTTGGCTGAAAAATGTCAACTTAGGAGCTATCATTTCATTTCATTTTATTGAGTACCTACACAACAAGATTAAAATCTTATAATTACAGTGCAGGATTATAAATGTTAAAACATCTCCAACTTATAATAAGTATATACAATAATTAAATTTTAAAGATAAAAGAAAAAAGAAAGAAAATTACTTTTAATATTTAAATCCATTGCATTCTTGATTATTGAAATTGTGAGTCAATATTATATCTACAAGCAAAATTTTAATATTAAATATTCTAATTGTGAAATAAATTTTGAATACTCTTCTTAAAAGATGATGTGTTGCTGATGCATTGTATATCGGGTGGTAGAGTGTTCCAGAGACGTATCGTGCCAATATAGAACTACCTTTCGGATACAAGACTTGTCCTTCTAAAGGGTATTATATTCCTATTCCTATCAGATCTGGTAAACCGAATTCTATCATAGAGATATCTTGGTTTTCGTCTGTAAATCAAATTATGTAGAAATACTAACGATTTGACATTAAGCATGGTATTAAAACTAAAGCCAAAGAGGGAGTCTGTAACATGCGAAACATGATCGGTCCTGCGTAACCCATACACATAACGAACTATACTATTGAATGCCACGTTAAGTCTATTTTTGCTCACGGAGTCACAATTCGCGAAGAGTTAGATCCATAAATTAAACCCGGTATCAAAAGACTTTTCGCCAGGAGAAGTCGAATATTGACTGGTGTGTAGGAATGAGTAACCCATAAAGAACGTAATTTAGCATATGTCTGTCCAACGACCGTGTTTGCATGACACGACCAACTCAAAGTGCTATTGAATACCACTCCTAAATTCTTAGCACTAGTGACTACATCGATTTTCTGACCATCTATCATAATATCAGCATTCGACAAAGAGAACCTTCTATTCTTGTGTATAATCAAACATTTAGACTTTAGTGGATTTAGTATCAGACCATTGGCTCTTGCCCATCGAAACACACGATCAAGGTCGTGGTAAAGTTTCCCCCAAACACTCACTAGCATCACCTACCGGACTATTTCAAGAGGGAGGTCATTGGCGTACATGCAAAATAATAGAGGTCCAATTATAGAACCCTGTGGAACCCCTAACACAATTAATAAATTTTTTTATGAATATCTAAAGTACTTGCCAAAAAAAATGTGAATATTTATAAAATTGAGGCATAACAATGATCGTATTTAGGAGATTGTATGTATATTAGAGTGCAAAAATATACCATGAACTAATTTTTGTTCTTAAATATGCTTTGGGAAAAATGTATAACATAAAATTTTAAGTTAGCTTCCCAAACAATGTCTTTATATCAACGAAGTTGAATCTTTAGCTCTCAATCACCACCAAAATGCTTAAGGGAAGGTTAACATCTTTGGATCCATTTAAACTTTTTAGAGTGTAGGGTAATATTAATTTTGAGGACATTGTATCCTTCAGTAAGGAAGTTTTTTAACCTTCCCCTTACCCCACATTTTAACTATTTATTGTAGTTCAGTTTAACTTCTTTTGTTTTCTTGATTTCATAGAACATAAAAGGTAACTCTTATAAACTTTGCAACTGAACCAATTTCAATTCTAGATTTTTGGTAAGGTAGGGTAAATCGAGCAAGCTAAATCAAAACTAATAGCAATAGTCAAATTTTTCAAAAATGTAATAGGTCAAAATTTGACTCGATTTGTAATAAATACAGTTTTTCCCAAAAATCGAAAGTATATTTTTTCCAAATGTTAATATATAGAGAAATTGAAATTCTATGAAGCTCCAAACAATTTCCTAAATATAATGTTTTTATTGCATTTGCATGTTATTCTTTTTTTTTCTATTAAATAACGAAGCCTTTAATAATATTAATTAACATTTTCATTGTCCCAATTAAATCTTAAAGTAAGTCTTTACTTTTACAGGAATCTCACAATGTTGTTCTCATGTCTTGATTTTTAAATATACACTCAAAAAAAATTAAACCCTCGAGGGACTAAAACCAATTTACTTCTATTTTTTAGTTAAAACTTCTCCAATATGAGAACGTTTCTTTGACTTTAATTATTTTTATGTACATCAGTTAAAAGACAAGTAAAAAATTCTACACAAATGACACATACAAATTTACTAAATTCGCATTTCTCACAAAATAGTTCATAATTTTTTAAAATTTATACATTTTACCAGAAATTCCCCCATCTTGAACATAGTCTGGCTCTAAAGAAATTTGTGCAATTTTGAACTCCGATCTTTTCCCTCAAACTACGAAATTTTCTTTAACGTGTGAAAAAAAATACAATTATATTAAAATTTTTTTAATGTATCGCAAAATATTTACATATTTTTTGGTGATATCGGCGTTTAGTCAAAATTTTCGAAAATTAACCATTTTTTCCAGTGGGTTCACTTTTTTGCGTCTACATAAATGAGAAATTTTTCTTATAACAATAAAATCAAATTAAAATTATTATTTAACTCATTGTTTACATTTTATTGATTATTATGTTATTGAAGAACTTTGTAAAGATAAATGAATTTTCAATGATTTGTTTAAGAAAAAATAAAAAATGTCTTGGGCAATAAGATAATTAAATAATAATAATGAAAACAAAAACAACAACGAGTACAATAATATCGTGGAAAATTAAAATGAATAAAATTTCAAATTAAATGAAATGCTTGATGAGTATGCACACACATCTCAATCCATCAGTCAAAAGCAATGATCTGGGCGGTCTATGTGGATCATGAGATATGTGATTGTCATGGATATTGTGACAACGATGAATGTCATCATCTCAAGATCATGACAATGATTTCAAAGCTAACAGATGGTTAAATCAATTGGATCTCCGGCGATGAAGATTGATAGATTTGAAAAAAAAGAAATCTTTGATATAAAGATTAAGTAGAAATAAATCTATCTCGGATTGCTTTTCTCAATATATCAAACACTAATATTTTTAGAACAAACAAAATTCGTCCGTTTCCATTTATCCACTTGAAAAAAAAATGCAGGGTCTCTATTAAAACCAAACATAACGAAAAAAATCATTAATTTAGATTTTTTAATTTTTTTATTAAAAGCACTTCAATATTCTTCAATTTAAATTACATTTCTTTTTCTACTATGTTTACGATTTTCGTCTTTTTCTTTCGTTTTTTTAATATAACTTTTTTTTTTGGAACAGCTGGAAGAATATCCTCTGTGGATAATTTGAATGATACGACGCAAACGTCTAAACCGTTGAAAACCGCGAAACAAACTAAAATTCAAAGCCAACAAAACACACGACGAAGTGCTAAAGCACCAACAAAGGCAGAACTACTCACCAGTGCTACAACGAGAGAGGGTAGCAGCGACAGCAGAACAGTAACGAAAGCTAATGTCGGCAACGACGAAGATGTTGATGGTGATGACGACAACAACAGCAGTCACAATATAAATCGTAGCAACAAAAACAACGGTAAAAGTAACAACACAAACAATAACAACAATAAGCAATTGAAAATCAACAACAACAACAAAAATAATAACAATAATGTTAGGCAAAGTAACGGCAAAAGAAACTCAATGCCAAATCGTAGGGACCAAGAGAGAGAATGGTCTAGGGTCGTAAATGAAAAGGAGAGCAGTAAAATAAACAAATTCCCCAACAACAACAAAAAGAATAACAATTTAATGAATGAAGTCACTGAAGATCAAATCTATAAAACATTACAGAAAACTATAAGTGCTACATCAGCACAACATGAAACATCTCATCACGACAAAAGCTCAAAACTTGGTAACTCAGCTAAACCTAAACTCCAAATCAACTCCCATACTACTGGCTGTAGTGGTTCTTCTTCTATTCCTACATCGGATAGTGAAGCTGGCCACAATCCCAAATTAAAAAATCCTCCTATTGTCAAACATTCAAAATCAAATCGCCAACTAAGCCAAAGATCTTCATCGGCACATTCACAATGTCAACAATACCGTCGCACCAACGACAACAACAACACTCAAAGCAATGAAAAAAAGAAAATATCGATGACGGCATCTGTGTTATCAACGCAAAGACGTAATGCTTCGATGCATTGCTTGACAACGAAAGCTAATCATCACCGCAAGAAACATGATACTCCACCCGCACCCACAGTAACACCCTCCTCATCAGGTCATTTAATGAGTAGTCGTAGCCGAAAATCTTCACATCAGGGCCAGCGTATTAGCGGCGACAAACATTTAACAAAAATATCACCTAACAATCGGACACTTTCAACATCGCATCTTTCAGATAATGAAGTTGATGATGGCGAGGAGATAAAGATACCTCTCACTGCCAAAGAATCGGATTTAATGTCTATAGGAAGCAGTTATGAGCTATTACCTCATCCGCCAATATCACCCACGCAATGGGATAATATTTCTGACAGTAATGGGAATTTAGCAGATCATAGCAAACATCAATTTGTTCGAACCCCGTCGGGCGCCAAATATGTGGAACTCTATAAAAACAAGTAAGTAGAAAATTGCCCTATGAACATAAATATTTAATTTAAATAATTTTGCCATTTTAAAATTTGTTGATTATTTAAACATTTATTTAGAAAATTAAATGAACGTTGAAAGTAGGTAGTTTTTCTTCATGAAAGCTTTTTAAAGCGAAAAATATAAGCCTTGATTCTTCTTAAGGGGAAAGTGAAATATCAGAGTCAGTTAGGACTTAGCATACGAATGGCACAGGGGACTTAGGCAACCCCAGAAGGGTTTATGTGTAGATCTATATCCATCTAAAAACTTCGTAGCTTTACAATGAAATCATTGAATGATTTGATTTGTGTTAGTCAGGAATTGGAACTAGCAATAGTCAGAAATTGGACCTATTGTTCATATGGTAAATGTGTGAATTTTATTGTAGGCTATGCTTTGACTATAGCCTAGAGATATAATCACCGCTCATGGTTAACCAGGCCCTCCTAATGTGTTACGCGGCTAAATGCAAGGTACAAACAGAAATATGATGATTGCTTATGATTTAATTCCAAAAGAAAGGGCTTTGTAATGCCTAATTTGCCAAAACAAAAATAAGTGCTATCGAATTTCTTTACACTGAAAAAAGTGGGAATTTTAAAATACGGATAAACCCTACGAAAATGCTTCTGGAAAAATTGACACTCATTTTGGTCAAACATGTTATTTACCTAGTGTGTCCATAGCCTTATTACGCTGATCAAATTAATTTTCTTTGATCACTTGTCTTTGTATGGGACACATCCAACAATGTCTCTCAATCATCATCAAATCTGTCCACACAATACACCTTTTCCCTCAAATCACTGTTAAAGTGAACATAAATTCAAAACGACACATGTCATATTTTTTATATCCATTTGCATAGGGCAAAGTGACCAACCATGATTGCGGCATGATTATGAGATTCATTTATAAGGGAAGTAAAGCAAAACTATTACATGTTTACTATTACTCTCAAACTTTATAAGAAGTGTAACACTTTAGCCCCCCCCTCAGTTCTTCGAAGATTGTATACCGAGTGTTTGTGTTGTGTTGGTGTTTGTACGAATGTTTACCTCTAAATCGATTCTATCCCGCAATAGAGTAAGTAATGGGGATGGTCGTCACAATACTTCGATTCGGTATGAATGATTTGTGAGTGGTGTAAATGAAATATTTAACTATGGCCTCGTCACGCTCACAAAACGTACTCCAAAAGTACTCACATCTATTCATATGTGGCTGATACTTTTCTAAAAATGGTTAAGTCCACCCAGAATAAAGTGCTTCGCAATAGCTGGAATGAAATATTAATTATCTCTATTTTAGTCCAAATCGTACGAAATCCCATTCGAAAGAAAAACAGCACTCGAAAAAATATGGGTTTCTGTATTTTTGAAAGTTCGTTTCGTTTGTATGATAATTCATTTGTTTTCACAGATGATATGATAGAGTGAGCAAGATTTACATGCTCTGAAAAAATGCAAAAATTAATTTACGTTTGTGGCAAAATATTTTATTTGCCATGAAATTTTCTTTATTTCAAGTATGTCACAAAAATGACTTAAACGTGGACTTACATATCAATCATAGTATAATAAGCTCAAATAGAATACTGCAATTTGGGCTTAATAACGATTAGGGCAGAAGTAGTGTAACCCTAGGGTAACACTTTTTTACCGAAACGAAATTGCCTTTAATAAAATTTAGTTCCATTAGTTCGTTCTTCCCATAAAACTATTCACTTTTTTATTGCTACAATATGTAACAGAGATGCCACATTGTTATTAAGTCATGTGGAATAGGTTTTCACATGGTATTTTAATAGACTGATTGGATAAGCGAACCTGACATCACGGTTCCCACAGTTAACAGAATTCTACCAAAAATGGTAGATTTTTTACTGTTTGGTAGATTGGTAGAATTCTTGATTTCCTAACTAAGACGTTCTTCACTCTTGTAATAAAATGTACTCAAAATTATCTATAGAAATAAAATGTTGACAAAATTTTCTATAAAAATATAATTTTAACAAAATAAAATTTTCACAAAATTTTCTATAGAAATAAAATTTTGACAAAATCGTCTATAGAAATAAAATTTTGACAAAATCGTCTAAAGAAATAAAATTTTGGCAAAATTTTCTATAGAAATACAATTTTTACAAAATCGTCTATAAAAAATAAAATGTTGACAGAATATTCTATCGGAATAAACTTTTAAAACATTTTCTGTAGAGAAAAATTTTGACAAAATTTTCAGCAGAAAAGAAAATTTCTTTATGCAAACAAAATTCTAGCAAAATTTTCTGTAAAAATATTTTTTTTACTAAATTTTCTCTTCCTCTGCCTTTTCTAAAAGTAGTAACTTTCTCTTGTTGATGCAAACTAAAAATATTTAAAACTTCAATATATTTACAATTCAATGGATGATAAAAAAAATAAACAAAACTTGTAAAAAAATAATTAAACATTTATTTTGACGAAACATTTTTTCATAATAACCATTTAAAATTTGATCAAAATAATATTTTTCTATTTTCTAAAATTTTTTTTTAAATTTTGATAGATTATTTTTGGCTCGAGTGGTAACTTGTAAAAAAAATAATAAAACATTTGTTTTGAAGAAATCTTTTATTTTTTCATAATAACCACAAAATTTTGATCAAAATATTATTTTTCTATTTGGTAGTTTTTTGGTGACTGACATGTCATGTTCTTACCAAAGCTCAACCTAACCTTTTGGTTACCGTTAAAATTACTGTTTAAAGACCGAAATTCCCTAGTAGTAGATGTAAGCTAAATTGATTGCATCATTTCCAATTTGCACAAAATTCCCAACACATCGAGACAATTGAATTGTCCATTAATGGACTTAATCCAATGTACATACATAATCAAAAACACACGCTCTCGCCGCGCATATGGGAATAACGTAAAAAAATGTCGCTGCCAGTAATAATAACAGAAATCTCGCAGATTGAGAGAATGCCGGTAGAGGTGTTTGGTTCCGCTCACTGCTCAGTTAATTTCTTTGGTTTGGTTAACAGGGCGGACTGACTGACTGAATGATGATGGTGAGGTTCGGTTCACTCAAAAGTGTCGATGACATCATTTGAATTTTGTTTGATTTTATTTTAGTTTTCGTTTTTTTCAGTTAATTTTTAAATTTGGTTAGTTTTGTGTGTGTTTGGAGTAACTGAAGAGTTTTTGGGGTGCTGTCGTCTTTCGTCCAGTTCATCATTGCTTACATTTTTTGCAAATTTTTATACCCACCACCATAGAATGGTGACGGGGGTATAATAAGTTTGTCATTCCGTTTGTAACGCATCGAAATATCGATTTCCGACTATATAAAGTATATATATTCTTGATCAGGGAGAAATTCTAAGACGATATAACGATGTCCGTCTGTCCGTCTGTCTGTCTGTCTGTCTGTTGTAATCACGCTACAGTCTTCAATAATGAAGCAATCGTGCTGAAATTTTGCACAAACTCGTCTTTTGTCTGCAGGCAGGTCAAGTTCGAAGATGGGCTGTATCGGTCCAGGTTTTGATATAGTCCCCATATAAACCGACCTCCCGATTTGGGGTCTTGGGGCTTATAGAAACCGTAGTTTTTATCCAATTTGCCTGAAATTTGAAATCTGGAGGTATTTTGTGACCGTAAAGAGGTGTGCCAAAAATGGTGAGTATCGGTCCACGTTTTGGCATAGCCCCCATATAGACCGATCTCCCGATTTTACTTCTTGGGCTTATAGAAACCGCAGTTTTTATTCAATTTACCTGAAATTGAAAATCTAGAGGTATTGTAGGACCACATATACGTGTGCCAAAAATTGTGAGTATCGGTCCATATTTTGGTATAGCCCCCATATAAACCGATCTCCCGATTTTACTTCTTGGGCTTATAGAAACCGCAGTTTTTATTCAATTTACCTGAAAATGGAAATCTAGAGGTATTGTAGGACCACAAGTACGTGTGCCAAAAATTATGAGTATCGGTCCATATTTTGGTATAGCCCCCATAAAGACCCATCTCCCGATTTTACTTCTTTGGCTTGTAGAAATCGCAGTTTTTATTCAATTTACCGGAAATTGGAAATCTAGAGGTATTGTAGGACCACAAATACGTGTGCCAAGAATTGTGAGTATCGGTCCATGTTTTGGTATGTTCCCCATATAAAACGACCTCCCGATTTGGGGTCTTGGGCTTCTAGAAACCTTATTTTTTATCCAATTTGTCTGAAATTGGAAATCTAGAGGTATTTTAGGACCATAAAGAAGTGTGCCGAAAATGGTGAGGATCGGTCCATATTTTGGTATAGCCCCCATATAGACCGATTTCCCGATTTTACTTCTTGGGCTTCTAGAATCCGAAGTTTTTATCCTATTTGCCTGAAATTGGAAATCTAGAGGTATTTTCGGGTCATAAAGAGGTGTGCCGAAAACGGTGAGTATCGGTCCATATTTTAGTATAGCCCCGATAAGAACGATCTCCCGATTTAACTCCTTGGGTTTCTAGAAACCGTAGTTTTTATCTGATTTGCCTGAAATTGTAAATATTCTGGTATTTTAGGCTCACAAAAACGTGTATCGGATTAGGTTTTTATAGGTCCATTTGGTAATGCCTCCATATAGACCGACTTCACTTCTTGAGGGTGTAGAAGGCGCACTGATAATGAAAATTGCTTGAAACTCAATGTAAAATTTCCAGATTTTACTTCTACAGATTTAAGATTTCAAATCAAGACGTTATTTTATAATTTTCTTGCACACTTACAAGAGATGTTAATGATTCCTCTAAAACTCAAACAAAAACGGTTCTTATAAATCCAGAATCTGATATAGTTCTCATGGATGAAATCTTTAAATTTATCTTCGGGAAGTGTCCTCAAGTCCTCAAGCTCTCCTGAAATTTCAAAGGAAATCCTAATATTTGGTTCATGGTGGTGGGTATTTAAGATTCGGCCCGGCCGAACTTACTGCTGTATATACTTGTTTTGTTTTGTTTTGTTTCTATTTGTTAAGAACAAATATGAAACCGCGAAATAGAAAACCTTAATGTATCTTAAGTTGTCTTGTCCATGCAGTTGTTGTTTTTCGCAAATAGAATCGTTTTGTTTTTTTTTTTTTGTTAGTAAAAAAGAAAATATTTGTTAAAAATTAGCAATATGCCAAAATGAGAAATCCATGGCAAAATCCAAGAAGCTTATGCTAACCTAATGAGCTGACGAATAGATAGCGTAGAGAGTTACAAAAATGTCTAATAGATGTATATTTGCTTTTGGGTGTTGGCGAAGATTGTGACACTCGACGAATAAAAGCAGTTCGAGTTAAAAAAAAATAATATTTTCAATGTTAATTTAAAAACAACAATGTTAATTTTGAAACAATAAAAGGTATAGCATTAAGTTGAGTACTATGTTCGGTTTTTTCACCAAAACACTAAATTAAAAGTACAAAAATATTTGTGAAGACTATTATATTTTTATCAAGTCTTATTAAATAATGGATGGAAAAGATCCAATGAATTGATTGATAATCATTTTATATTTCTAAATTAATTAATTAAGAAAAGTAACCGTGAAAAAAGCTGGTTTTCAGCTTGAAAACTGAACATAGTCCTCAGCTTTACATTCAGGCGACCGTTGGTGATGCCTCATCCTAATACACCAATCACCGTTTTCACACACTAGGCATACAAAAACTCACACTCACGAAATGGGGGCACGGTTGCCACTCGAGTAATAAATAGTCTACCAAAAATTGGAGCAAAATTTACCAAAAAACTACCAAACCAAAAATATTGTAAAAAAGTTGTTTTATTTCTATTGAAAATTTTGTCAAAATTGTATTTCTATCGAAAATTTTGTCAAAATTGTGTTTCTGTCGAAAATTTTGTCAAAATTTTATTTCTATTGAAAATTTTGTCAAAATTTTATTTCTATTGAAAATTTTGTCAAAATTTTATTTCTATTGAAAATTTGTCAAAATTTTATTTCTATAGAAAATTTAGTCAAAATTTTATTTCTACAGAAAATTTTGTCAAAATTTTATTTCTACAGAATTTTTTTTTTAATTTTATTTCTATAGAAAGTTTTGTCAAATTTTTTTAGAAATGTTTGTCAACATTTTATTTCTATAGAAATTTTTTTCAAAGTTTTATTTCTATAGAAATTTTCTTCAAAATTTTATTTCTATAGAAATTTTTTTCAAATATAGAAAGTTTTGTCAATTTTTTTAGAAATGTTTGTCAACATTTTATTTCTATAGAAAATTTTGTCAAAATTTTATTTCTATAGAAAATTTTGTCAAAATTTTATTACTATAGAAAATGTTGTCAAAGTTTTATTTCTATAGAATTTTTTTCAAAATTTTATTTCTAAAGAAATTTTTTTCAAAATTTTATTTCCTTAGAAAGTTTTGTCAATTTTTTTAGAAAATTTTGTCAAAATTTTATTTCTATAAAAAATTTTGTCAAAATTTTATTTCTATAGAAAATTTTGTCAACATTTTATTTCTATTGAAAATTTTGTCAAAATTTTATTTCCATAGAAAATTTTGTCAAAATTTTATTTCTATAGAAAATTTTGCCAAAGTTTTATTTCTATAGAATTTTTTTTCAAAATTTTATTTCTATAGAAAGTTTTGTCAATTTTTGTTTTTAGAAAATTTTGTCAACATTTTATTTCTATAGAAAATTTTGTAAACATTTTATTTCTATAGAAAATTTTGTCAAAATTTTATTTTTGTAGAAAATTTTGTCAAAATTTTATTTCTACAAAAAATTTTGTCAATTTTTTTTCTATAGAAAATGTTGTCAAATTTTTTTCTATAGAAAAGTTTGTTAATTTTTTTTTCTATAGAATATTTTGTCAAAATTTGTTTCTACTGAAAGTTTTGTCAACATTTTATTTCTATAGAAAATTTTGTCCATATTTTATTTCTATAGAAAATTTTGTCAAAATTTTATTTTTGTAGAAAATTTTGTATATATTTCTATACAAAATTTGTGAAGTACATCTTATTTGAAGAGGAATATTTTGAAAAATATACCAAATCATCAAGAATTCTATCAATATACCAAACAGTAAAAAATCTACCATTTTTGGTGGCGACGGTGACTGGGGGCTGTCTTTACTCTAAAGATATTGATATTTATTTTGAGCCAAAAAAATCACGAAATAATTTTTTAATTGAAATTGTCCAAATAATTTTTTAATTGAAATTGTCCACCACGAAATTGAAAGTATCAATCACAATATTAAGAAATAAAAAATATGTATATGTACTTGTTTAAAAATAAAATAATTTTTAATTGGTTCAACTAGTAGTTTCATTGATTTATATCGCAAAACTCAATAAATGTTTTACTTGAGGCAGTCAAATAATTATTGTATTATTATTCATTTATTTACAATTATTGGACATTATGATGAAATATTTCTCTTATAATTTTTGAGAGTTTTGCATTTAATAAGGTAATGAATAGTATACATAGTAAACTAATTATTTGAAAGAAAATTTTAAATTATACTTTGAATTCGAAATATTTTTTTATTTAATTAAAATATTAATGGTTTATTTAATTAATATTAATATTTTAATTAAAACGTAAATATCGATGATTTTTTTAAGACATTTTATTTTTTGCTTTGATAAAAAAATTAATTTTGTCACTCATTTTTAATTTTATTACGTTTGGAAATATTTTGGTAATATCTTTTCTGTGAAGAAGCGATGAATTGCTCAGGACAGAATTTTTTTCAGTGAACTTTTACTAAAATCTTTGTATTTTGTATATATATAAAAAAAATCGAATACACAACTTGTACTGAATGCAACTAATATTTAGTTTAACTATTTTTTCTCAAGTGTCCATAGACGAGTGTGTTACACCCAGTTCCATGGCTGTAATGATGGAATTATGTCGGTTAGCAAAAAAATTGCCAACGTTATCAAATAACACAATCAACACTTTATAAATCATGAATTACGCTATAAGAAAACTGCAAATGCAAATGATGACAAATTAACAATTTGTCATTAGTTTTTTTTACTAAACAAAAAATTTTCCAAGTATTTATTAAACATCAATCTTTGATTAATTTAAAAACGTGCTAACGATACTTAGAACTACAAATCTGTCTCTATGTAACTACCTTTGGTATTTTCTAGCCTATAGTACTACTTCAAATAGAACGGAGTACATATTAGAAAAATTATGTTTATTTTATAAATGTTAAATATTTTTAATGGGCTAGAGAAACGTAAAATTTGAACACATTAAGATTAAATATGACACAAATACTTGCAAACTACTTAAGAACTATTGCAGAGATATTAAACGGCTCGGAATGCAATCCGAAAGGCCAAAATATCTTCTCAACTGTCGAAAGGTCGGTTTGATCCCCACACACATACTAAACTCTACTAAACCTGTAAATAAACTTTTTGACGCAACGGAAGAACAAAATCAATCTTTGGCAAACACCTCCACAATTACCCGTTAATAATCAAAAGCACAATTCAGCCTAAAAATATGCCACAATTTATGTAATTTACTTTCCTACGTTGTAGATTCTCGTACATTCTCCTCAAATTAGACACAAATAAGTTTGCCATGACAATACGCAAAATATGATAGCGTGACAAAGGAAATATTGGCATTACTAATTATAGACTGTAGCTGTCATTAAAGCATTTTTTGCAATGATAAAAAAAAAAACAATATTTACACACATCACCGTGTAGAAAGAAAACTACACCATATTCTAGATTATAATCTCTTAAGCATTACGATGAGCGGAAACTGCTGAATTCGTTGATATACAGATGATCCGATAATGATACATTCTCTGAGGTGTGTGACAGTTTTAAGCGATCTGTAAAAAAAGAACACTTTATTTGATGAATATTTGGAACAAATATTAATAATTTTTAATAGCGATCAGCTGATTTACAGTTTAGGTACATAATGTTGCACTACACTCTCTACACAAACCATTTTTTTTGTCGGAAAATTAAATAGATTTTTGCTACCAAAAATTTCGCTAGAGGTGCATACAGGCATAAACGAAATTTCCGGAGGCTAGTATGCACCTCTAATAAAATATTTTGTCCATAAAGCCGATATGCCCCTCTTGCGAAGAATTTCCTTCCCATAAGAAATGTAATGATATTCATATTAGCGAAATGTCACTATATCAAAATGCTATCTGGCAACTCTAACGCAATTTGCAAGCATGATTTAGGGTTTAAAAACAACGAATAAACAAATGCTTTTAAGAACATAGGGATGTGAAAATAACTTTAAACAAATTTTCCCTTTGTGATCGATGTGTTTTTTGAACAAACGGTACTTAAATAGGAATTTTGAGTTTCTATAAAACCCGTCAAACTAAAACATCACTCATATAAAAGTGAACCCTCTATTTCACTAAAGCCAATATAACTTTATTTTAGTTCATGGAATTATTGTTTGGAGAAAGTTGCCTTCACTCTTAAGGTTGAATTACACACCATGCGTCAATCCGTGCGTTGATGGAAGGGTTGATTTTGTTGTGTTTGCGGCAAATTATTCGAGCTTTTGATTTCAAAGAGAAATTTCAACTCTTCAATCATCGGACGCATTGTACGCATTGAACGTTAGTTACATGAACTAAAAAACGGGAAAATTATACACAAATGAAGCAAAAAAGATTTACTAGTACGAACTTAGTTCATTATTTCAAAATAGTTAATTATTTCGTTATATTTGTAAATTTTACTACAAATGCACTCATCTTCAACTTCGTATGGCACTAAAGACGCTCTTGCAATTTTCTTCTCCAAAAGTGTTCGATGGTGATCCAATATCCTTATTCATCCCCTATAACCTTATATCCGTTTATATGTCATTGGATTCGTCTAACATTAATACACGAGAAGTAGATATTCCAACAACTTTTGGTACGAGAAGCACTTACTCCTTCCAACGACATTTAAGTGTTATTTTTATCAGAACAAGAATACAGGATGACTTCACAAAGATTTACGTAATTTTCCCTGTGGGTGAGCCCACCATTAGAAAATAAAGTTTGATCAATAGAAACGCTTAACTGAATAATTTAAGGAAAATTCGAAAACAAAGAATCCATCTAAACTAAGCTATGCCACAGGAACACTATTGTGGTTGTTATTTGCAAAACTCACACCATAGCCCCCTCGCTGATAATTGTGGAATGGAAATATTCCATCGTGTTTGATATGAATGCCAACATGTCATGTAATTCCATTGCAATGAAAATACTGTCGGCATTTTATCAAAGCTTGCTATTATTTCTACACTCAAACTAAAAATTTGTCCTAATAATAAATAATGTATAAATGTTAGTATATTTAAATTTAATAATAAAAAATAATAATAATATTGTTTAGGAATTTTTTTCCTCCACCATGGGATCCTCCATGATGCTTAGTACTAAGTCCGTTTCTGCGAAAAACGAATATTTTCATCTATCTCCGTATATAGGATCTCAAACCCAGGGATGTTACCTTATTTATGCGAAATAATATGCCTGCCTATTTTTTCGTGCGAAAAATCCAGGGTTGTATAAATATATGTCTAAGTATACTCAAAACAAAGATTTCGCATTTATTCCGCGCTAACGTTTTTTATATGGAGTATGACAGTTTTTCGTGCGAAAATGTGATCTTAGTACTAGGCTTAACGTTTTTTATATGAAGTATAACAGTTTTTCGTGCGAAAACGTGATCTTAGTACTAGGCTTTATGGAAAAAAATATCTGGCAGCATTCAGTAATAAAAGAGAAGTATACTCTACAATACTCGTCTTGAAATTTCCATCCTTCCCCTAAGGGTAGGTACTATGTTCGGTTTTCGAGTTGAAAACCACTTTATTTTCGCGATTACTTTTCCTTAAATAACCAAAATTATAAATGAAAACAAACTTATTCCTGTAAAGTCTTGCCGAAATCTAGAGGAACAAGAAACTACGCATCAATTGAATTAATTTGTCTGCTTTATATTGAACTGTTTTAATAAAGTAACCACGAAAATTTCAACGCGAAAAGCGAACATAGTACTTACCTTAACACAGAACATCTGCGAAAGAAACGTTTTTTCGAATGTACTTTCTCCTTTTGTTGGCAATGAAAACTATTGCATTAACCTTGACCTTAAAATTGGGACAAATGTGGTCTGGTCAGGGGTGTTCTTAAATTAAAACGAAAATACCATTAAAAACAGACATACCAATGTGAACGCATGATAACATTTATCGAATTTTAGTGCATGATTTAATTCATTGGATTATGACCTAAAGGCCGGTACTATGTTCATTCTTGCGAAAAATTTTTATGGAAACCATTATTTCGCACATAGAAAGCGGCATTTTTTTAGGTAGCTTGGAGCGCTATTTTACAGGGAGCGATATTGGATTAAGTTGGTGGTTGTTGCTTGTTTTTACAAAATAACATTTTATTTTTCCTTGAGCAATTGATCGGCTATTCCTTTGATCCTTTGTATAGTTTCGGAACAAAAATTTGGTCCGTGTTTGATTTATAAACCCGCACAAATAGTTTTTAATAAATAAATTATTTCTTAATTCACATTGCAAATGGCGCCGTGCTATAAACGTCAGTTTTTCAACACGAAAAAACAAAGTATCACAAATGGAAAAAATTTCGCAAATTTTTCGCATTTTTTGGTTTTGTATGGAGTTTCAACGCGAAAACCGAACAGAGTACCGGCCTTAACATAAGTTCCTTTTTCGTCTTGCAGGCAAACGATTTTTTCCTAGACAATGCCATTATTTTTAGAAATTTCTGTCACAATATCACGCAACATATGCTTATGCCTTATGGTGATATCGTTGTCATTCTAGGGCGTAGAAAAGGCGAAGTATGTGAGGAAATTTGTTATGGAAAAAAGTTAAGCGAAGTTTTGCCATCATTTACAATATTTGTTGCAAATACTATTAAAGCCAATATCTACATGTTGGAATTTTGGCAATGTAGATGGTGCTGCCCCCCAAAGTTAATTTTCTCCAAAGTCCTACCTTTTAACTTTTATCTTTACGTTTTAGTATCATTCCATTGTATACCAATAATTCCCCTTACAACATTTCGGATAAATCAGAAAACATGTCAAACCCTCTACCACAAAAGGATATGCAAAATTTGAAACCGAAAACTAAACCTGCATCGATGAAAGAGAATTGTAAACAAAATCTACAAGAATCAAAATGGAACAAGGGCTTATTATGTGGACAAATTCAAGAAGAAAAATCGAAGTCGCATCTGCCTTTCGAAAATGCTCTGCGTCAAAGAAATCAATTTTTGGAGTCATGTGAGAAAAATCCATATTACAAAAATCGAAATTATGGTGAACCTTGGAAGGTTTTCTCCATGTAAGTTTTTTTTAATGGTTTTTAAGCGATATATTTAATTATTCACGATAAATGATAATTCTATATAATCTATTGTAATCTATATAATCTTTGTAACAACTAAGATTGGGTTTTTGGTAATATCCAATAAACACAAACGTTCGAAAAATGCTAAAATTCAACCATTTTTCAAACATTCAAGATAAGAAATTGTTGGGAAAATCGCGTTCTCAACAAAAACCAGTCATTACCATCAACAGTAAAATTCAATACATTTGCAATATTTTTTCAACTGTAATCCTACTACTCAATAATTCCTCCAAAAGATTTCGATGTGAGTCTAAATAAAAATTAATATTGTTGCGAATATTTTCCAACCACCATTTGTGTAAAAGTCAATCCCACTTCTAAATGGAATTCAATACCAATATTCTAGGGATTTTGTATAATTTATTCATTTTCGACAAAAAAAGATAATACTATCAAAAATAAGCGAAAGCTGTCATACAATATCAAAACCAATCCCAATAAACACAAATGTTTGAAAAATGCTAAATTTCAACAATTTTTCAAACATTTTTTCAAAAAAAATTGGGTAATCGTTTAGAAAATTATCTATTTATTGTTGATATTATTGTCTATTTATTTTTTGTCGAAAATTAATAAATTATACAAACTTCCTAGAATTTTTATTTTGACTTTCAGTTAGAAGTGCACCCAAAGAAACAGAAAAGTCCGCTAAAACAGAAAAAACTATGCTGAAAAAGGGAAAACAGTCACTGTTTGCTGATATATCAAACATTATCTGATATTTTTAAGCTCGATTACACTAAAACATGTTTTAGTTTGGCTGAAACTAATTAAAATGTATACTTAAGGCTATCGTAACACAATTAAAACAATATTTTATGAATATCTATGTTATTTGCCAAAAAAAATCGGAATATTTATCAAACTGAAGCATAACAGCAAATAAAATGTTTGCTGATCGCATTTAGGAGCACTGTAAGTATATTACAGTACAAAAATATACCAAAAACTATTTTTGGATCTTAAATATGCTTTGGGGAAAAATTTATAACCTAAAAAACTTATAATTTGTTGTTCGTTAGACCTCGAAGTACAAAAATATAACAGCAGACATCTTTCTAGGAGACTTTTTCTATGAGTGTGGGGTTAGCATTCATACAAATTTTTGTCAACTTGAATGTTTGTATGTGTTGAATATAATGGCAATGGTTAAAAAATATCCTTAGCCTTTTGTGACAAGTAAATATACATTTAATAAGTTAATACTATTGTCATTTACAAATTAATGTAATTCATATTTCCATTGTATTAATCCATACCAATTGTTTTAATTGCAGAATATCCGAAAGGCTACTGAACGAAGTATTATGGCGTTTTCTTTTCTTGTAAAAAATGCTCACTTTTTTTGCATTTTGCCCGGAAAATGTACTCTTTAGGTTCTTTTCTAAAAAAACAGGCAAAAGTGCGAAAAGGCTTCGAATTCTGTTGTGAAAATAGCGCCACGCATAGAGGCAAATTACGGGCATTTTCAGCACTGCCAACAAACGAGAGTGCTGCCATTGCCCTGTTTCCTTCTTTGAATTCTTTTCTGCCCGCTGAAATGATAGCATTTTTTTAGGTTGCTGGTAACATTTTAAAAATGCGCATTCTGTACAGACAAAATGAAGGCAAAGCTCTTTTTTCAGAAAAGAAAACACCATTAGAAACTGTAGAGAATGACTTTAATGCTGGTGTATCAAAATTTGTTGAAGACTTCTTGGACTTGGAAATTAGAACGAAATAAATGAACATAGCATTGTTAATGTTTAGATATATTTATAGATAATTTTGTGAAAAAATAGTAACATTTAGAAAACTAAATAAATTAAACAAATAAATTTCACAATTTATACACTTTCTTAAAAAATGAAAACCAATATTAATTTTTGTAGTTTTTTGTGACACGCTTGTATGATGATGTTATCTGCTTGTTTCAATGCAATACCTTTAATAGTTGTTGCATGGTTTATAGGTCCCATTATATTTACTAAACAAACGAACATGGCGTTACTTTCCGTTAACCACTAATCATGTTAGTCAGCAGCTGATTCAAAATTGTTTGGCTTGCAATGGCGCATTTTAGATCAAACTGCTGAGGAGTATTTATATTACTGTTCGTTAAATGAAATAAAAGAAGACCCAATAAAGTTATTTACTTACTTACTTTCTGCTGAGGAGAAGTATTCTGTGGTCCACTTAACGACAATGTCAGAAGATGGAGAATATGAAACAAACGATGACAACACAAACTACAAGGCAATCAGGTGAGTGCGAATTGAAGTTCATTGCATGGCCAATTTGGCAATAATATTTGGTTTTATTCGAAGCTGTGAGAAGATACCGGAACTCTTTCTCGACAAATTGGTGGCCAAGAAACATTTCAGTAAATTTGGTAAAATAAGCAGATTTATTCTAAAACCCAATCGTCTGAGTTGCACAGTGGAATATGAAACAGAAGAGGACGCAGAACGGGCTTATATGGAAGCCGGTGAATTCAATGGCCTTGAATTTGATGTTAATTACGCTGCTAAACAAGTGGCACAGGTGCAAAGTACTGAAGAATGGGTAGATCCTGATGTACAATCTGAATTAGAGGCCATGTCACCGGGCCATCATAGGGCTTTCGGTAGTGCTGCAAATAGTGGTACACAAATGAAAAGTGTGTTTGGGGCGGCTCCACAAGTCACAACAAAGTCTTTAGCTTTCGCACGGTTAGCCACTAAGCAAACACCGCAAACTATATCCGCTCCAAAGCCGATTTTGAGACAACCAACTCCCAGAAATAATTCTCCAATACCAGATACCCCAAAAATTGATGCTTCTGTACGTAGTGAATTGGAGGCAATTCTGCGAAGACCTGCCCTGAGTGATGAAGACAAATACAGAGTGTTGGATGCTCGTGACAAGTTAATACGTTTAACGACAATTCGCCAGACAGACATAAAGAAAGCTGTAGCAACGAAAGGGACTTGCCCTGATATGTGTCCAGAAAAGGAGCGCTTAATGAGAGAGTTTCAGAGACAGGTATTATAAAGTTAAAATCTGTTGGGGAAAAGTTATTTTCATAAATTATTTCACTCACAGGTATCCACGTTTGAAATGGCTTCGGATGGTGATAACACACAATCAACCATTTCCCATAGAAAAGCCATAAAGGAATATTCTCGCAGCAGTGCTGATCAAGAGGTTCCCCTATCTCATGAATTGCGTTCCGAATCGGTGTTACAGATGACCATGTTATATCTAATGCATCGCATAATGGATCTCTGTGAAGATCCTCAGACCTCTTTAGCCGATTGGTTTCACTTTGTATGGGATCGTACACGTTCCATACGTAAAGATATTACACAACAAGAACTTTGCTCTGTGGGTGGTGTACAATTGGTGGAACAATGTGCTCGCTTTCATATACATTGTGCCGCCCGTCTAGTAGCTGAAGATCCCTCAGTATTTGATAAGAAAATCAATGCCGAGAATTTAACAAAATGTTTGCAAACCTTAAAATATTTGTACCATGATCTGCGCATCAAGGGCATTCAATGTCCTTGTGAAGCTGAATTTCGCAGTTATATTATTCTTTTAAATTTGGGTGATTCCAACTTCTTATGGGAGCTAAAACAATTACCCGTAAATATTCAAAAAGCTGGACAAATCAAAAGAGCCATTGCCTTTTACAATGCCTTGCAGAATAATAATTATGTGAGATTTTTCTCTATGATACGATCTGAGGAAACTTCGTATATGGAAGCATGTATTCTCTTGGGATATTTTAACAAATTGCGTTTGCGGGCAATGGAAGTCATTATAAAATCACATAATTGGAGGAAAAATGATGTGTTCCTGCCTTTGTCATATTTGACGCACGTATTGGGATTTGATGATGAATCGTCCGCAGTGAATTTCTTAAGCTACCACGGTCTGCAATGTGATGAATTGGAAGATCGTGTACTATTGGAACGGATGAGTATGCCTGACATGGAATATGCAATGGATAGGGCATTGAAGGTAAAATGAGAAGTTAGTAATAATACTAAAACCAGATCTAATGTTTTAAATTGTTTTTTTTTTTAGCTTGTAGAATCGAAACGTCAAGTTTCTGTGGGAGAATGTGTATGTGGTCAAGTCTTACCTTCGCCTTCGACCTTTGAACAACATCAACCCCATAGTAGTTTCGATGCTAATGGTCTATTGAAAGCTGAAGCCTGGTCAGCTAATGATCAACTACGAGGAGATGAAGCATATCAATCTTCGTTTGCAAAACCACAAACCATCGAACCTGTGGTCAATCCCATACAAACCTCGTTTCTTAAACCTCCCGAAAGCAATATATTCAAAATGCCACAAGCGTCACCACCAGTTTCCCCTAAGCAACAGCAAAGAAAAATGCAACAACAACCAGAGTCTGCAAAATCCATTTTTGGTTCTGTTTCTAACAACAAAGAAGAAATTCGAAGTTCTTCGCCAGGTGGTTTCAAATTTGGCGGAAATATATTTGGTGGGTCAACAAACAGTTCAAATACATCAGCTTCATCAAACTTTAAACCTGCCCAAGAATCTATAGCATCTTCGATTTTTAAATTGCCATCAGGACCGCCGGAACAAAAAAATAATTCGTCCACTTCAATTTTTAAAGCCAATACAGAAAATGCATTGCCCGTAAGCGGCAATATTTTTGGAGGTTTCATGTCAACAGAAAACAAAACAGTCAATAGTGCAAGTATTTTCGGTAATGCAGCCAAAGAAACTGCAAATATTTTTCAACAGGCGAATAAACCAAGCAATAGTACTAGTGTGTCGGATCCTTTTAAGAACGACAATGTGTTTCAACATTTCCAGGCTAAACCAGATGGGCCCATTTTTGGCGGCTTCGCATCAAATGCCTCATCTAACTCTCTCTTTGCAAAACCAATAAATACATTTTCCCAAACACCAACAGTACAAGAAATGGAAGAGCGTAAAATGCAATTGGAAAGAGAACATGAACTAAAGCAAAAACAATTGGAAGAAGAAAAGAGAAAACTGAAGGAACTGGAGGAGAAGAGAATGCGGGAGAAGCAACAACAAGAAGAACAAAGAAAGAGGGAAATCGAAATGAAAAGAAAAGAAGCTATAAGGGAGATGTGTCTCCAGAAAGCAAGCCAGGAATTGGAAGCAATACTTGCAAGTACCTTGCAACAAGAATTGCAATCAATTGCTCATGAAGAATTCAATAAATTTCAACTTGTTCAACAAGCGTCTAGACTTCAAACTGATCTTCTCTTACAGGAAGTCATCGAAGATATTGTTGAAGACATAGCTCACGTAGAATATGCTTTAATGTGTCATGACCAATTGTTGCTGAATCGGTATTTTAATCGTTGGCTCATGCATTTGCGCAAGAAACGTGAACAACGCAAACTCATGGAAAGTACTCCGTTGTGGGTAACCACCGATAGTAGGGCCCAATTTGCCCATGCTTTGGATCATCCCTGCAAGGAAACGAATTTAGAATTGATTAAACGCTATCGTATGGGTCAACCATGTAATTTCAAACAGCTTATGCAAATGTCATCCCAAGCTGATGACAAACCACCACTTTGTCTTTTCACTCTGATTAGTCGTCATCTATTGGCCAAGGAGAACCTTACACCCGCTGGCCTATTACAACAAAGGCAATATTTTAAATTGCTTATTAGCATACCCGCCGATGAGGAAGAACTTCCTGGTTTCGAGACATATTGCAACAAATGGCTATTTAAACATATAAACAAAGCCCAACTGGAAACAGGACCTTTTGTCCATGGCCTATTACATCAATTAGCTTTATGTGTACGAAAATTATCGGGAATACATTGTCACAATGAACAAGGGGATGTTATGAAGAATGAAGGGGATCATAGTGATGGTATAGTGTGTTTCATAAGCGGCGAAGAGTTTGCATCACAGGCAAGGAAACGTTTATATAATATTTTATATAATTCCAAGAATTATAAAAAGCTTCCTGTAGCTATCATAGCATACAACTGCTTAATAGCTGAACATGAAATTATTGACCTATTAGACCTTGAATCTTTAGAGGATGAAGGTTTACTATGCAAATTTAAAATATTCGGAAATGGAGTTAGCAGAAAAGACTTTAATTTCCGAAAAGTTATACGTGATGCCATTAATTACATAACTATAGAAAGTTACAATGAAAATAATCAAGACATCCAGGCTTTGGCTATGGAAAATATTTTATCTTTCCTCGATTCCACATTGGGAGAGGAAATTTTCCTCAAACTACAAGATTCGGCAATGAAAAATCCAGTTTTTCAAAAAATATGCCAACAACCACAACATGTAGAGGGTATCTATGACAAAGCCCTAAAACAATTATTACAAATAACACAAGAGGATTTTTCAGAAATGCCAGAATTTCCAGAAGAACTAAAGGAATTTGTACCACAACATCCTAGGGATATAAACATACCACTGGGTTTGGAATTTTTCCCCAGCGATTGGAAAAACAATCAGGAAAGAAAAATGTTAAAATCATTCCTGCAAAAACTACATTTACCCAGTCTAAAACGAATACCTTCTCCCCCCTCTTCCAATGTAGAAGACTTGGAAATGTGGATTTTGAATTATGCCTCATTATGTTTACCACATGATGATATGGGAGCTACAAAAGCGGCCCATTACTCCATCAGCAATTTAATTGAGCAATTGAAACAACCTGCCTTAGATACCATGGCAGCAAATGAAAAGTTAAAACATCTTAATTACCTACCCATATTAAAGCCCATCATTTTTGCCCATATCAATAGGATACTGCAAGAATTTTCCGATGTTCTAAAAAATGTACCCGCAATATATTTTAAAAATAATTTACAAAAATATTTGACACAGCCTTGGTGGCTTAATTATCAGCCTTTGGATTTAGTAAATATGGACTATAGTCAAATGGAAGACAAGAATAAAAACAATAGTCCACCTTCTATTGCCAATGATGACTATAAAGAGAATAATAATCTAAGTGAACAACTAGACAATATTATAGCTCAAGCTGAGGCCACCTCTCTTAGGGTGGAGAAAAATCTACTTGCCATAAAAGAGAAAAATTCCAAAAGATTACCCGCGCCCAATGCCGAATGTCTTCAACTCAAACGTACTCTAGACGAGTCATTGTATAAATTTGAATTATCCAAACGAATTGGTCAATATGATAATAGTTACATCACTGAATTGACACAAGATATTGATAATACAATTAATGAAGTTCTTACCAGCAAACAATCATTATCATCCCCTGACGGCGGAGGTCCTAGCAAGCGTAAACGTATAAGTATGAAATCACCTTTGGCAGAACAAAAAACTTCAACATATTCGGATATTGACAAGGTCATCGAACGAGCCAGGAAATTGATAGAAAAAGTAGAAAACATGGACGATGGTAGAAATAAAAGAGGCAAGAGCCAGATATTTCAATGAGGATAATATTTTTAGGTTTTATAATTTTTATTAGTATTATAATGTCTAGATTTAAGTATGCTGATTAAATTTATATATGCGATTTTATTTTAATGTTAGTCTAGAAATAAAATTAAAATCTCTGTTTTTTTTGTTTAAAACGAATTTGTGTTTTTTTTTTTAATTGTAAATGTTTATCAATAGGGCTGTTTTCTTTTAACACTGGATGCAGCATTTGTATGGGCTATCCAGAACATCGTTGCACTGGTGTTCTATCCAGAACATCTCATCAGTGCAAGTCGAGTCGGTGTTACCAGATAGCATTTTGATAAAGTGACGCTTTTTAGATTCACAATAGCAGTTTATTGTGACAAATTTATCGATTATCATGAAATTCAAAGTGATACAGTGTCATGAATAATCGCAGCAGTACATATTTATAACTATTTGAGCATTTCATACATTAAAAATTTAAGATTTCAATTGTTTTCTGTGATTGTTTTTAAACAGCTGATGACAGTGTGGCATATTTTTTGGAGATGCCCTGGATAAACGAGTACTCTGTTTTCTTTTAGTCCGTGACTGCTTAGGGTATCCAGTGCAAAAAGAAAACAGCCCTAATATTTCTTGGTGGTTATGTTATGGAAGACAAAAAAACGTAAACTTTTAATATTAGGGCTGTTTTCTTTTAGCACTGGATACCCTGAGCCGTGAAGGACTAAAAGAAAACAATGTACTCGTTTATCCAGGACATCTCCAAAAATATGCAACACTGTCATCAGTTGTTTAACAACAATCACAGGAAAGAAGTGAAATATTGCATTTTTAATGTATGAAATGCTCCAATTAGTATTAAATATTTACTGCTGCGATTATTTATGACACTGTACCACTTTGAATTTCATATTTTTCGATAAATTAGTCACAATAAATTGCTATTGTGAATCGAAGAAGCGTCACTTTATCAAAATACAATCTGGCAACATCGGCGCGACTTGATGAGATGTTCTGGATAGAACACCAGTACAACAATGTTCTGGATAGCCCATACAAATGATGCATCCAGTGCTAAAAGAAAACAGCCCTATTGTTGTAAAGGAAGATGGCTTGATTTGTATATTGAGCTCTGAGCGAAATGAATATGAGTTGAATTACGCCGCTATTCACCACTATAGGTCGTCTGCGCACGCCACTGCAATTTTTGATAAACTCTGTGGTAGTTCCTCAAGTCCTTCGCCGGCAGCACTTGAGGTGCTATGCAGTAGAGCTCGACCGAAGAATCGGCAGTCGGCCATAAATTGATAATCGGCATTCGCCTTGAAATTTCTTTAATTACAAATTTCAAGAAAATAATGGCTTCGGCCAAAAAACCCGGTTCGGTCAAGCTCTACTATGCAGCGCCAGTGTGAACACCTCAGACAAGTGATACGCAGTGTACTAACATACAGACTTATCAAAACGCTGCCCTTAGAACTGCGATAGGGTGTCTGCTCAATACACCCCTGGATCATTTCTATGTGGAGAACATGACGTATATACAATTACATGTTGTGAAAGCTGTATCGTCTTGGTTGTTATCAAGGTAACCATCTAAAACACCATCTTATGGATAAACGAAGGAATGTAAAGGTTGATATTCAATATTTAGAGCGCGTTGTTCAGCGTTACAAAAGCGAGCCTCTAGATTGGCAGGATACCAACCTGATATTTGTACCCATCAATAATTGGTAACAGCGTAGGTGATTTTTGTCTCATCTGTAGGCAAGGGTCACCGTGGTGCAATGGTTAGCATGCCGGCCTTGCATACACAAAATCGTGGGTTCGATTCCTGCTTCGACCGAACACCAAAAAGTTTTTCAGCGGTGGATTAACCCACCTCAGTAATGCTGGTGACATTTCTGAGTGTTTCAAAGCTTCTCTAAGTGGTTTCACTGCAATGTGGAACGCCGTTCGGACTCGGCTATAAATTGGAGGTCCCTTGTCATTGAGCTTAACATGGAATCTGGCAGCACTCAGTGATAAGAGAGAAGTTCACCAATGTGGTTTCGCAATGGACAGAATAGTCTAAGTGAGCCTGATACATCTGGCTGCCACCTAACCTAATTCACCTCTGTAAGTCGTCTAAACCTAACCTAGCATAACTGTTTAAAAGTATGTATATTGGCTGAGTTACGCTGCTACTCTCCACAACAAGCGCTACCGTTGCGATGGTTATCACTTTGTATGTGATCCTACACGCTCAATACGTAATGATATTATACAACAAGATCTTTGGCTGCAGTACAATTGGTGGCACAATGTTCTCGTTTTCATATACGATGAGCGGCTTGCTTAATAAGATCTCTGTTTTTATTTAAAAAAAATACCGAAAATTTAACAAACTTTAAAATTTTCGTATCAAAGCCATTCAATGTAATTGTGAAGCTGAATTTCGCAATTATATTCTTCTTCTAAACATGGATGATATATGGGGAATGGATATTGGTTGTGTTATCCAGCTACTCTCCGCTAGAGGCGCCAGTGCGATGTGATTTGTAACTCCTTGAGATTAGGGGCCATATGAAAGGCTGAATCCCTTTCAGGAGACGAAACTCTCCTATTGGAAGAACTGCAACTTCTTCTTAGACACCCATATTTATTTCGAACAACAATCCCAATAATCGTCATGTCGACGGTGAGATTTAGTTAGGTGGTCATTGAGATGGGAATGATGCGAAAACAACACAGAATGTATGTTGCATTATTTTTGGTTTTTGTGGGCGTTACATTTAAATGGCAATTTTTATAATATCGCAGTAGAAGGGTGTAACAAGTATATAGATCGTATCTTCTGTACCCACTATCGTGGATTGCGTACAAAATTCTACTAACAATAGTCTCCAGGATATTGTCGAAGTTAAATATGGGGCCTATATCAAATTTTGTACCGATATGGTTTTTTGATGGCATAAGAGCGAATACCGAACCGACATAATATTACCGAATTTTAGATGTATCTGATGAAAAATAAGCCTACAAGACAATCAACAAGACAAATCTGGGCTTGGAGACGATATATAGTTCTAATAAAAACTGTCGCTTATTATAATAAGCCTTCCGGACATTTGTCTACACCCAAAGAAATTTGTTAGTAGGGACAGCAGAAAAGTCTGCTAAAACAGCAGAAAGTCTGCTGAAAAAGGGACAGCAGTCATTGTTTGCTGAAATAGCAAACATTTCCTGCTAGTTTTGAAGCTCGATTACACTAAAACATGTTTTATTTTGGCTAAAACAAATAAAAATGTCAACTTAGGAGCTATCCTAACATAATTAACACAATATTTTATGAATATCTATAGTATTTGACCAAAAATCTGAATATTTATCGAATTGAGGCATAACAGCAAACAAAATGTTTGCTGATCATATTTAGGAGCTTGTAAGTATATTACAGTGCAAAAATATACCAAGAACAACTTTTGGTTCTTAAATAGGCTTTGGGAAAAATTTTATAACCTAAAAATTTTATAAATTGTTGTTCATTACGCCCTGAAGTACAAAAATATAACAGCAGACATCGACTGCTGTTTTTAGCAGACTTTTTTCTATGAGTGTAGGGTTTAGTTTAAATGTGTGCTATATCTATCACGATCAATATCATGTACCAAACAAGTCAAATCTGTGGATCGGCCTAGCCCCATATAGGCCGATAACTATATATATTCGGAAATACCCCATTTGCGCCCTATAAAAATAAAAACTTTTTGTGCCACCCCGAGCAAGAATATATACAACTCATGGGGTCTCAAAGGAATATAGTTCGTTTTTTGTATTTCCTTAAGGTGGGTATTAAGTTCGAGTTTACACGGATGAAAAAGACTGTTTTTCATATGTTTGGCTATAAACATTATATGTTTGGAACACAAATTTTTAAACACAATATTTTTGAATGCAAGCATATAATGTTCATAAACTAGCATAACATGTTTGGGACATATATGTTAATATGTTAGAACATATTATGTTTGGGACATAAAATGTTTGTAAATATAATATGCTTGGATGCAAACATATATTAATTTAGAAATAGCCTATAAACATATATGTGTTTAGTAGCTTGGAGCGCTATTTAAAAGGGAGCGATATTGAATTAAGTTGGTGGTTGTTGCTTGTAATTACAAAATTAACATTTTATTTTTCCTTGGGCAATTGATCAGCTACTTCTTTGATCCTTACAAACTGTGTAGTCCACTGTTCGAATCCCCGTCCGGCAAAAGGTAAAATTAAAATAAAAAAATCATACAATTGAATAATTTCTTCTACAATGTTTGTATTACAGAAAAAGGTGCTAAGAACTAAAAAATCTCGTGGAAGTGAGAAAGATGTGGGGGAATATACAATTGGGCAGAAACAAAATTTTGAGCATTCAGGTCGAAAACCTATGTTGTTAGCACCTATATTACCTGTTTATTTTCATAATTCATTATGATTGTAAATATATAAATAAATAAATAAAATTTTGAGCACAATATTGTTTGGGAGAATTTTTTTAAGCATATAATATTTTTGGGTGCAAAATGCTTCCAAACATATTATATGTTCACATAATAACATATTGTTTGTTGGAAGACAACATTATTGAATTTGGATGCAAAAATACAAAATGTTTGGAACTTAGACTACCCAAACATATATTTTTTAGACCAATATGCTTTCAAACATATTATATATTGGAAGAGACCAAACATAAAAATGTTTGGGCAATACCCAAAAATATATATGCTTGAAGCAAAATATGTTTGGGAGTATATGTTACAAATCACATCCGTCAAATGTGTTGGGGGCTATATGTAAAGGTTTGTCCCAAATACATACATTTAAATATCACTCGATCTGGACAGAATTTGATAGACTCATAAGCGTAGGAAGGCCTCTGGGGAGGGGGCTTAGACCCCCCCAGAAAAATTATAGCCCCCCCCCCAGAATTTGAAAACCTATTTACGATTTTACATTTTTCTAAAAATTAAACAAGTATATACAACCGCACAAAGTTCCGCTGAAGACTTTCATGCACAATCGAATTACTTTCGTTGTGGTAGCAGTTACCGAAATCTGAATATTTATAAAATAAATCTGTGGTTGAACTTTTGATTTAGTTGAATCACTAAAGCTCCTTTATTATTGTAATTGATACTATTCTTTCATAAATTAAAATCTTAATAATGCTGCAAAAAAGCATAGCCAAAAAGAAGTGAAAATGTTCTTTTTGGGTCCGGAAGTGGTGCAAACTTGGCGGAGAAGCGATGAATGTAATATGAAATTGTCATAGAACGAATGTCCACCGTTTCATAAGCCGTTGCAATGAATTTGCATCACTTCTTAAGTTGTGATCCAAATTCAGTGTTTTGAATGTGGATTAAAAAATTTTGTTATATTTTCCAAAATAATTAATTTTTATATTTTTTATGATTTTTAATGCATTCTAACGCTTGTTTGAAACGTTTTTCCTCGAATATTTTCAAAAATTCTATAAAAATTTCTATAATGAATTTAGCATTTTTGTGGCAAAATTTGAATAATTTGTACCACTTTATTTATCTTACTTTTTTTTAAAGAAAACAAAAAATTACGCATTAAAATATGAAAAAATGAAGTAAAAAAACTTCCTGTGTAGTTAAAATAATTAACTTCTTTGTGAGGACATTTTTGGAAGTGCTTTTAAAGTTGTGGCTTTAGAACAACTCCCAATTTTTTGCTGGGAAAAGTGTGGAACTACATTTAGTTGCTTTGTTATAAATTAATTGTCGAGTTATTTTGATGCCTATAATGTTATTCATTTTTATGCTAATTCTACTCCCTGTGCACAATTTCAACTAAATCGGAGTTAAAAATTGGCCTCCGTGGTCATATAAGTGTAAATCGGGCGAAAGCTATATATGGGAGATATATCTAAATCTGAACCGATTTCAACCAAATTTGGCACGCATAGCTACAATGCTAACTCTACTCCCTGTGCAAAATTTCAACTAAATCGGAGCAACAAATTGCCCTCTGTGGTCATATGAGTGTAAATCGGGCGAAAGCTATATATAGGAGATATATCTAAATCTGAACCGATTTCAACCAAGTTTGGCACGCATAGCTACAATGCTAATTCTACTCCCTGTGCAAAATTGCAATTAAATCGGAGTAAAAGATTGACCACTGTGGTCATATAATTGTAAATCGGGCGAGCAATATATATGTGAGATATATCTAAATCTAAACCGATTTCAACCAAGTTTGGCACGCATAGCTACAATGCTAATTCTACTCCTTGTGCAAAATTTCAACTAAATCGGAGCAAAAAATTGGCCTCTGTGGTCATATGAGTGTAAATCGGGCGAAAGCTATATATGGGAGCTATATCTAAATCTGAACCGATTTCAACCAAATTTGGTACACTTACCTATGCTATTAAACATACTCCTTGCGCAAAATTTTAAGTAAGTCTGGACAAAACTCTGGCTTTTGAGGCCATATAAATGCCAATCGAGAGAATGTAAATTCTACTCTCTGGGCAAAATTTAACGAAAATCGGTAGTAAACTTTGGGCTGTGTGGTCATATGAGTGTAAATCGGGTAAAATATATATATGGGAGCTATATCTAAATCTGAACCGATTTGGCTGATATTTTGCAAGTTTTTCGAGACTTATTAAATATTCGGATGTACGGAATTTTATCGGTTGATATACACGCCAATTATGACCAGATCGGTGAAAAATATATATGGCAGCTATATCTAAATCTGAACCGATTTTTTCCAAAATCAATAGGGATCGTCTTTGAGCCGAAACAGGACCCTATACCAAATTTTAGGACAATCGGACTAAAACTGCGAGCTGTACTTTGCACACAAAAATACATCAACAGACAGACAGACAGACGGACATCGCTAAATCGACTCAGAATTTAATTCTAAGCCGGTTGGTCTATGATTACTCCTTCTTGGTGTTACATACAAATGCACAAACTTATTATACCCTGTACCACAGTAGTGGTGAAGGGTATAATCAGTAAAAAATGAAATCTGCACCAGATATGTATAATTTTATATACATATTTGTTGCAGATTTCATTATATCTTGATGGGGAATAACCCAAAGCAAATTGTCACAAAACTTCTATTCCTTAAAATGGATTATTAAAGAAAAGTAATCGTTAAACAAGTATATACAGCACTAAGTTCGGCCGGGCCGAATCTTAAATACCCACCACCATGAACCAAATATTAGGGTTTCCTTTGAAATTTCAGGAGGGATTGAGGACACTTCCCGAAGATAAATTTAAAGATTTCACCTATGAGGACTATATTAGATTCTGGATTAATAAGAACCATTTTTGTTTGAGTTTTAGAGGAATCATTAACATCTCTTGTAAATGTGCAAGAAAATTGTAAAATAACGTCTTGCTTTGAAATCTTAAATCTGTAGATTTTCACCCGAGAAGTATCTGAAATCTGAAAATTTTACATTGAGTTTCAACCAATTTTCACGATCAGTGCGCCTTCTATACCCTCAAGAAATGAAGTCGGTCTATATGGAGGCATTACCAAAAGGACCGATAAAAACTTAATCCGATACACGTTTTTGGGAGCCTAAAATAATATTTACAATTTCAGGCAAATCGCATAAAAACTACGGATTCTAGAAACCCAAGAAGTAAAATCGGGATATCGGTCTATATGGGGGCTATACCAAAACATGGACCGATACTCACCATTTGTGGCACACCTCTTTATGGTCCTCAAATACCTATAAATTTCCAATTTCAGACAAATTGTATTTAAACTACGGATTCTATAAGCCGAAGACCCCAAATCGGGAGGTCGTTTTATATGGGGACCATACCAAAATATGGACCGATACTCACAATTTTTGGCACACGTATTGGTGGTCCTACAATACCTCTAGATTTCCAATTTCAGGTAAATTGAATAAAAACTGCGGTTTCTATAAGCCCAAGAAGTAAAATCGGGAGATCGGTCTAAATGGGGGCTATACCAAAATATGGACCGATACTCACCATTTTCGGCACACCTCTTTATGGTCCTAAAATACCACTAGATTTCCAATTTCAGACAAATTGGATAAAAACTACGGTTTCTATAAGCCCAAGACCCCAAATCGGGAGGTCCTTTTATATGGGGACCATACCAAAACATGGACCGATACTCACAATTTTTGGCATACGTATTTGTGGTCCTACAGTACTTCTAGATTTCCAATTTCAAGTAAATTGAATAAAAACTGCGGTTTCTACAAGCCCAAGAAATAAAATCGGGAGATCGGTCTATATGGGGGCTATACCAAAATATTGTCCGATACTCACAATTTTTGGCACACGTATTTGTGGTCTTACAATACCTCTAGATTTCCAATTTCAGGTAAATTGAATAAAAACTGCGGTTTCTATAAGCCCAAGGAGTAAAATCGGGAGATCGGTCTATATGGGGGCTATACCAAAACATGGGCCGATACTCACCATTTTTGGCACACCCCTTTATGGTCATAAAATACCTCTACATTTCTAATTTCAGGCAAATTGGATAAAAACTACGATTTCTATAAGCCCAAGACCCCAAATCGGGAGGTCGGTTTATATGGGGACTATATCAAAACCTGGACCGATATAACCCATCTTCGAACTTGACCTGCGTGCAGACAAAAGACGAGTTTGTGCAAAATTTCAGCGCGATTGCTTCATTATTGAAGACTGTAGCGTGATTACAACAGACAGACAGACAGACGGACAGACGGACATCGTTATATCGTCTTAGAATTTCTCCCTGATCAAGAATATATATACTTTATATAGTCGGAAATCGATATTTCGATGCGTTACAAACGGAATGACAAACTTATTATACCCCCGTCACCATTCTATGGTGGTGGGTATAAAAATGACGATTTTAGCGGCTAAACTCGAACTTAATACCCACCTTTAGACAGCAACGAAAGTACGCTTCGAGTTAAATTATTTGTTTCAACTCGGAACTATTTTAATAAAGTGAAGGCCGGTATTAAGTTCGCAATACCGCAATAATTCATTAAAAGTAAATAAACTTTTTCAATTGTTGACAATTTCAATGCGAACCCCTTATCTGGGGGAGTTCATTTTATTTATTTTGGCATTATATTAATTTTACCCGATCTCGCAGAGCGAATCGGCTCTTAGTTTCGAATGCTAGAGGTTTCATGGACAAATAATTTTCATTTTCAGCAAAACATTAAAAACTTTTTCTTTGAAAACGAAAACTTAGCGAAACAATTTAATTCAATACTTTTGCGACTCATAAAGGACTTAAACACACAAAAAAGTTCATATTTCTTAATGACAGATGCGTTTTAGAATGACAAACAGAATAACACAGTTAGTATAACCCTATCCTATGATGGTGGGTATAGAAAATGTGTTATCAGTTAAGTATCACTCATTGGCCATATGTTAACCCTTCACGTAATACTAAATTTAATATTTTCGAAATTTGAACGAAACAGTTCCATTAGATGTAGATTAAAATTCTGAATTATATATTAATTGCGCCATGAAGTGTAATGGATTCTACATCCGATTACTATATACACCTGCATGATCATTTATTAACAATCAATTGTTTGTTCGATCTATCTGTTATGACTCATTTTGCTGATGGAAAATAACACACTGAAAACGCAATTTGTTTATCTTCAAGAGGTTCCTAAAAATAGGAAAAAAATGTTGTTGTTGTTTACACCGAAACATCTAAAACTATAATGAAAAATAACAAATCGCTTTATATGTCCCAACATGTTTATCAGAATTTCACCAATATTTTTAATATCGCACATTATTTACATAGAAGTGCATCACGAGATCCAATTTGCAAGATAAACAACAACAACTGTATATAAATAAATACAAATTGTTTTTGTTGATAACCAAATATATATTGAATTAAGACTTTAACCTTTTGAAGAAAATATATAGTGCGTCATTGTTTATGGTACTGTAAGGGGAAGAGAGGTCGGGTATTTCTAACATGGTCGGGTGTTTCTAACAGATCACAGTGTTGTTTAAAGAAAAAGACAAAAAATTTTCTTTTTTTTTGGCAGATAACAACAGTGGTTGGTTATGTTTTTTTTTTCACCGCCACGCTAAATGATGATGAAATGAATGAGTGTAATTGGCACTTTTGTTTTTATGAAAAACATCGCACCATAACATACTATATATATATATTTTTTTTTTGGCAAACGAGTCAATACAATAAAATTCTGACTAACTTTCCACGAGCAATCTAAATGCAATCCATATGATAATGCATGCTTTGTTCTCGGTTTTTCTTTCCCTGGCCACTGTTGTTACCCTTTGTGAGTTTATTGTTGTTTTTTTTTTTTTGTTTTTCATTTTTTCTTTTTGTATCTACAATTACATAGAACAAAAAAAATTATAAAATTAAATATATTATGTATTTTTCAAAATAAAAAGTTTAACTAATATAAAATATTAACTGATTATAGCTCAACAAATATACATGTATATTTAGGTAATGTGTATCTAAATTAAGTGAGAAGAAATTAAAACATTTCAATCCACAAATGTAACCCAAGGAACGCTGTATACAGATGGAAGATTATAAAAATCTTCCCCCAACTTCACATATCAACATTGAGGCTTACATCATATTCGTTTACATATGATGCTGAGCTTTGCATTGACGCAATGCCTCATTGAAACCTTCGCATAAAGTCAAATCTGATTGTCCTTGAGCACATTGCAAAAATTGTTTTATTTCCCAACTGCAAGGGCCTTGGGGTTCATTGGCCGGAGCTCCATATTGTTGCACTGGTGCAGCAGCAGCTGGGGCTGGTGCTGCAGCTTCCTTATCACCAGATCCACTAAAAAGGCTAGTAAGACCATGACCAACGGTATGACCAATAGCCGAACCAACAGCTACACCTCCAGCGGTAGCCGCCATTTGTTGGAACATTGATGGCTGTTGTGGTGCTCCTACTGCGGTTGGAGCAGCCTGCACTGGTGCTGGGGGTTGTGGTGGGGGAGCAGCACGGGCCGGAACATTTTGGGATGGAGCTGGAGCAGGGGCACTCCTGTAAATGGAAAAGAAAGTAGTGTTGATCAATACATGCTAATTATGAAAGCAACATAAAATTTTAGTGGTAGCTGCTATTACAACAAACGAAAATATCTTCTCACCACTTCCAGTGAGAAGAATATTTTTCTTCCAGTAAAAATTTATTTATTAGACCGGCTAAATTTGTTTTTTTTTTTTTTTTTTGTGGCACCTTGCTTTTACTTCTTTGCTAACAAGATATCTCTTAAAATAAAATAAAAATGTATTTACTCCCCCCAAGCTCGTTATTTGTTTATAGTACAAACAGAAAATTCTTTGCAAAAATAATAAATTGGGGACTTTATGACCCTGTTTGTAAAAATCTATCAAGTAGAAGCTATAGACTAGGTAGCTTAGACCTTTTGGGTGCTAATAGTTACAGATAAGCTGATAGCAACTAAAGGCGATGAGATTGTATATAAGCTAAATGATTATGTATCCCCTTTTCATAGCTGACTCCGAACAACCTCATAGAGAAGTTTGGAGATACTTTGGAAATGAACAGGAGTGCTGAGAGGAGAAATCATAGTTAAAAATAGTTTATCGTGTCGAAAATGGCATGGAACCAACGACGCTTTGTATATAGAGCTGACATGGCAAACACTGCACATCGGTGCCTTCCATACGAGCTGTACATTGGCTTAAGTAAGAATTTTCCAATGAACATTGCAGAAGTTTCCTTTTTTATAATATTATTAATTTGTATATAGCTTCCCTTATTAGGTTAAAGTGGCAGCCCGATTAAGATTCAGGCTCACTTAGACTATTCAGTCCATTGTGATATAGCTTCCCTTATTACTTCTAATTACATTTGTGACATAGTTGACTTGGAAGACTTACAGAATTAGGACATGTTCTTTTTTAAAAGCAAAATTGGTTTTTTGGCCAAATTATATTTTAACAAATAGATGAATCATTGTAGAAAATTAGATTAGTCGCGTGTTTGTTTATTTATAACTCTAACGATTACAAGTTCAAACATCAAGTAATCATTTCGGTTACAAACATTAGACATAATGGCAGAATATTCTAGTGTGTTGTGGAAAATTCTTAAAACGCAGTAGAAAATTCTTAAAACTTAGTAAAATACGCCACAAATAGATTTGCGTATTTATTATGTTCGTAATTAGCCATCCTCTTGCCGAGTTTTACCAATCTATAGACAGTGAAAACTCTCAAAGTTAAACACCATTTAAAATACAACTCTCAAAAGTAAACAATTTTTCTATGTTCTCACATTTAAATTAGGTCTAAAAAATATACATTTCCAATTTTTGAAATAAGATTGGTGGTATCCGCATTCGTTTGTGAGAGGTTTCACTGTAGAGTAATTCAATTGAATTGTACAAATTAAAACTAACACACGTATACTCAAAGGTTATGTAACCCCCCCAAAAAAAAAGAACTAAGAAAAATTTCACAATTTTCGGAAAATATTCAAACTTTTCTTGAAAGCATTTACTTAGTCTTCAATATTTTCTTATAAAATAAATTTATGGGGGAAAATCGCGAAAATGTTTCCAAGATATAGTGAATTACTCCGGCTAACCGATCCAATTACTCCGGTTCTAACACTTACCTTCTTGTTGCTGGTGGTGGGCTAGCTGAACGTCCACGTCGAACCATTTTTATTTATTTGTTTGTTTGTGAAATTTATTAAAACTTTGCAATAATTTGAAGTAGTTTAATTTAATTTGATTTCTTTATCGCACACGATGTTTATAGTCGCTTTGGTTTTTTGTTTCTGATTGGCAACTTGAGTAATTTCAATTTCTTTATATTCTTTTCGAAGTGCGAGAAATTTCGAATCAACTGTCAATAGAAAGGAAAATGACAATTATCTCGCTAGTTAGTTGCACGAACGTAACACACAATAAAACTGTAATGGGGCGTTCATACATGACTTGTCCACGAATCCAACACAAGACGAGAGAGTGGCCAAAAAGTTAAATTAAGCAAGCCTAGTTTAGCTATATCACTCAAAAAACTAAGAAAAAATAGGGTCGATAGAGATGTAAAGGTACTAAGTAACCGGTTCTAAATTGTAGACAACCTATCCCTGAAAGTTAATCATAGATTCGCGCTGATGATTTTAATTGTAGCCATGAAAATGCAATTTTGCACACACCCAGAAAACAAATTCGTTGCCTCAACCGAATTATTTGCCAACCGAAAGCAGGTGGTTCCATCAACTATCAATGATATCTGTCAGCACAACTAACATTTGGCAATTGTAACTGCATAGTAGTATGTTGGATCAACTTTGCATTGGTTGTCGCAATCTCATATTAATTGTTTTGTTTGTTGGTGCAACCCCCCTCGATTTTCTCTATTATTATCCTAAGCAAATTCCAATATTAAATGAAAGGGCAGATTATATTGAGATTTTATTAATTTATTACAAGATTTACAATCATAATAAACTACGAAAATAAATACAAAAGGTGCTAACAACAAAGGCTTTTGATCTACATATACGTGAGATCAATTTACATTACAATTTACAATATATGATAGGTAATATATGTATACCAATGACAGATGGTTATTAGGTTGCAATTATGTGGTCAAACTACAGAACCTGATTCAATATATACTTGCCAGAAATTTCTTCCTTAATCCTCTAGATATAAATACAGATCGACTTAGACTTGTCCTGTATGCTTAATACAATAAAAAAAAAGCTCGCTTGCCGTAAAAAGTAGTTGTGTTTGTTGGTGTATGAAGCCTGCAATTTTTATGGAAACTTTTGTAATATTCCTTTTTTATAAAACGGTGCGATACTTACCTGAAGGCAACTTCTTTTCTATGGGATAAACTTTATTCAATGTATTGCGGACAATTACCAAGTAAATGCTGTTCCCCGTTTTGCAAATTTTGTAGCGTCATATCATTTACCAAGTCGATGTTGATATAAATATTTATTTGTTACAACAACTACCTTACGCCCGTCCTATAATTGAACTAAGATTCTATTAGTATACTTAACTTTTGGTTGTACCAACCATTTGTTGATTCCCATGATGTAGGTCTCACTATGCTGGTGGTTAGCTCAACAATTTTATGCAGCATAAAACCAAATTTATCGGCATTGGTTATTGTAACCAATTGAATGGTTATGGGAATTTCGTTTTGATCCTGTGAACTTTTTTATGGTCGTGTTGGATGTATAATGGGGAAAATAATCAAAACATTGTTCTTGTAACAAAAAATAAGTTACTGACATCATTTCCTCATTGTAATGATCGAATTGCAACCAACCATTTCTCTGGGTGCAGTAAACTATTATATTAACTTTTTAAGCCAAATAAAAAAGAGCCGGTTCTAAAGCGATTATGGGAATCTGGTTGTAGTGAACCGATTATTAGGAAAGTCACATTTTTCAAAATAAAGGAAAAAAATGAATTTATAAGTAAAAACCGCCTCAGATGAAAAGTGTTTTTTTTTACCTGGTATAGATATTAATCGGTTAATATTTCCGGTTTCAAGGAATTTATTATGTTGTAGACTACTCTTAGAACTTTACCATATATGAAGTTTTGGAAAAAAATGAGAGGTATAGCTAAACACAAGGACTTTCGTATGTAAAGGCCGATACTATGTTCACTTTTCGCGTTGAACTTTTTGCGATTACTTTACGGAAATAGCTTAATTTAAAGCAGACAATATAATGCGCTTTACAGACTATCAGTTATTCCGGACGGAATGTCGGTGTTTGTAAAGAATCTTACATTGTGTCCGATCGATACGACTTGTCGGCGATGACTAAATAATCGGTAAATGTGTTATCGATTCCATAAACATCCATCAGTATCGATGTTGCTGCTGCATGTTTGTTTTCATGTATAATTTTGATTATTTCAGAAAAAGTAATCGCAAAAATAAAGTGATTTCCAACAGGGTATGCCGTTCGTAGAAAAATATCTGTATCTGAAATGCTTCTTATAATGTGTCCAAACCAGGGAATGAAGTCACCATGTAGCGCTGACGATTGTAGTTGCCGCCGCCGAATCAGTCTAAAAATCTTCAAATGCTTCCCATTTCCTGGCAAATTTAATATTTCACCCATTTCTTATAGAAGCAAAACTTCAAAAATCGATAATAATAGCTCGCAGAATTTTCATTTGCCAAGCACAGCTATACATTTCCTACCCTGCCAACATTTTTTGAATTTGGGGACTCTTTTGAGAATCCCTACTACGTCGAAAACAATCATATACGACATCAAAAACTCGTCGGAAAAGCGCCGTCACTATTGAGAAGTTGTACCACGCCAAGTTACTACAAAAATGTTTCGCATGAGTGCAATTATTAGGTGCCTTTATAGATCAATTTAGAACGACGCCAATAAGGGACCCTCCAAACAATCAGAAAAAGTGCATTTTAAGATAGTTGTAAAAGAATCATTGTGGTCGAGTAAAACACGTTTGTTTAGATATTTATTAATTTGATTAAACATTTACAAATTCTTAAAAATATAACATTTATAGCACTATCACATTACATTTAACATAATTTTTGGCATTAATGATGATGTTGAGTTACAAGTAGCGAGTTACATGTTGCTGCGTCTATCAACCAGTGTTTTTATTCCATGGAGGCAGCGTGTCTGTAAAATATCTGAAAAACAATCACTTTATTCCATTTGGAAAATCACCAAATTGTTCACCAATATACCTTTCACAATTTTAAGCGTATAATCTATGTTTTCAGAACTTTATTTTCGTTTTTATTTAATTAAAATATAACAAGCTGGTTGCGCTTGGCGTTTCACAAAAAATTGCTTTTTTAACAGTAGGGATGGCAAATTACTTGCATGTACTTTTTGATGTACCTTTTCATGATGGTTGAAGTGACATTTACGAGTCTGTGGTAACGATGAGGTTGAAATGGAACTTTGAAATGCTGGCAGTGTATGGGTAGCGAAAATATCGGTGCAATTCGAGGATTTGTGTGTTCACAGCGCGAATCCAACACTGGTCGCATTCTAAATTCAGTTCTTATTGGGTCTTACATTTTATGTAAACAAAAAAACTTTATACATTGGCAACATTATGATCGACGTCATCGTTATGTGTCAAACGTGTTTTCATATTTTTTTGTTTCGGCCGTGGATTTTGTGATGCAATTGTTTATTTATTGGGTTGATCATTGGCAAAACTAACCAAAAACTATTGAAAGTGAGAATACAATTCGAATAACATTTTACCCATCATTGTCGTAATGGATAAACATATGGTTTAAGTGAAATCTTTTCTAAAACGTGACTTGGTTGTGTGCCGGAAAAATCAAAGCAACTGACAAAAAAAAAGAGAAACTGGATACATGCGACGACAAAAAATCACATCGCGTAAAGGTTAATAATCGCCGATGAACCGTGTGGAAAACAAAAATCATACGATTTTATCAAAAAATAGATCATTAGCGTTAAATTGCAGGAGCAGCGATAAACATACGCACATAGTATAACCTAAAATTGTTTTTATTCAATAAGAGGGTGGCGGTGAGGGAAAATGTAGATTTGGATTGTTGCATTCTCAACCTTGGAGAAGTAAGTGCCGAAAAAGTAAGCCTATAGTGCGATTGCATACAGATAGTTGGGTAATCATTAACCAAAAAGGAGGAACACAGAAACATCACATTTATCCACAATGCTTTATCTTCCATTCAAATGGTCAGACATACGTATATTCCCGGCACGTATGTCCACCACCCAAAAGGTGAGAATATGAATTGATTAATATTTTATAACAAATAATATATATGTATTAGAGGAAGTAATCTGATAATAGTTTGTCGGTTATTCATGACACAACCAGTGATCTCTATAACATGCTGGAAAAATATTAAACCCTTTAGTTCGCAAATGGACTTTGGATTTAAAATTATTAATTGATATTTAATCCCACGATAGGGTTTGTGAGCAAGAGAAATTTCAATATTTTGGCTTTGAACTCGTATATCAATTTATTTCATAGAACACCAATTCAATGAAAAAGTGTTTTTCGAATCCATGCATTGCCTTTATTTGGTGTATATGGTTTTTTCTAAACTTAGAGTAAGAAATATATAATTGTCATTCCGATATTCTCAATATATTAATAAAATTCATATATTTTGGTTAATCGACCTTGAAAATTCATTAGTCTTCTTACCACAAGAACCACAATTTTATAATTTTATACAACAAACTATTTTCGGTAGAGAGATGAAAAGAATTGGATATGAAATCTATAACAAGAAACTGTTATACCGTTATGGGTATAAATTTAATTGTAGTAAAATCGCTCTATATATGAGCTATATAAAAAGACTGAAGTTCAAGAGTCGGCAAAATAATTTCGATGGAAAACGTTCTTGAGCAAAATTTTTATTTGGTGGCCAATTTTGAAATATCTGGCAAATTATAAGAATTTTTTACTCATTTTCAAGCAGTAAAATCGGAAATAGGTCTAATAAGCAATGATAAGGGTAGTCCTTCCGAGATCTCTTGGTGTATTTGTCACCCACCTATGGGTGAATAGAACAGTATGCCCTTATTCGTTGTCGCCGCCTATTGGTCAAAAAGATTTAAGATTAGAGACACCATGAAAAATTAAATAAATCAACAGTTCTTAACCCATTCCTCGCCATTGTACTCGCTTGAGTACAAAAAATTGGCAACATTTAATCTCGCAAAACTTTGTTTACAAATGAAATTATGCGACGTTTGTTGTGCTTTATGTTTTTTGTTTTTATACTTTTTATATTTTTTTAACTGAAGTTAAGTGTATATATATAAATGAACGTAATTTTTTTTATTTTAATGGGCTAACATGTGTCAACTAAGATGTAGGTGAACAGTTTACATTCCAATTCGTATGGCTTCAATATATAGCTTTACTTAAAGGCGAACGGTGCCTTTAGCGCCATTTCTTTTCTGAGAAAAAGTGTTGCCCTAGTGGTTCACTACTTTCCACCTTATTGACCTTCCACTCAAATAATAATTTTAATATTATTAGTACTACATACTATTGTGAATCAGAACAGATTTAATAAAAAATGTTATATTTTGCAGATAAATTCGAAAATTCACATTTTTTTATTTCAATCGAAAAAGCCATTATTGCGATTGATACTATCATTTTCTGATAGGCATTTCAATTAAAAAAATGAATGGATCAATTAATTATGTGATTGAATCAGAAAAAAATTTCTCCAAAAGAGGCTCTATCGTAAATATAAAAAATTAAAAACAAAATTGTTGTTCGTTAGTTATGCACAATTGTCTCATGGAATACAATTTTTTTAAATATTTGATATAAATATTGTTTGCCAATTTTTACACTCATATAAAAAAGTCTGCTAAAAATTGCAGTTAGTGTGCTGTTAATTTTTGCACATCGGGGTTTGGCGAAGTTTTAGTTTTAAAAAGTTTCCCAAAGCATATTTAAAAAGGTCCTGTTGTAAATTTCAATCGTCAATGAAAATATTTTTGTTGTTCGGGCGAAACTGGAAATAAACAATAAAATGTTATGCACCATAAACTTTTTTTCAAATATTTAATATTACTATTATTTGCCTCTTTTAACACTCATAGAAAAAATCTGTTAAAAAGTTATATGCAGTTATATTTTGTACTTCAAGGTTTAGCGAATTACAAATTGTAAATTGTTTAGTTTTCAAAATATTATCCAAAGCAAATTTAAGAACCAAAAATATTTTTTGTTATATACTTAAAAGCTCTTAAATGCTTTTTGGTTACTGTTACGCCTTAATTTGATAAATACTCAGATTTTTAGTATATTTTTAGTACATTATTTTTATTGTGTTACGAAAATTGTTTGTTTCACCCAAACTAGAACGTATTGTAGGTAATCGAAAACAGCAGAAAATGTTTTCTTTTTCAGCAAAAAGTGACAACTTTCAGCAGACTTTTTTGAAATTTAACTTTGATGTCGTGTCCACTAAACAATTTCTTTGGGTGTATTTATCAGTACTTTATGAGTATCAACATTCAAATCTCATATGGGATTTTATAATGGCAATTGAATTTTTATTACTATCAAATTAATGATTATTGTTTTTTTTTTGTTTTGCTACTTCTAGGTGGTCATTATCTCTATGGCAGCCGGTGTAACATTATTGGGCGTTATGTCACGTTATTTGCGAAGACGCAAACCACCACGTCCACCGCGACGAGCCCGTAAATACACAAATAGAAGGGCACGGAATAGTATGCGCAGCCCCAATGATATGATATCGATTGCTGGCTCAAAAGCTTCAGCCAGATCTGGTAGTCCCGTTGCATCAACTGTGGCCTATTCCCAATCAGATCGTATGTCAATGGCAAGTGGTTCCGTTGGAGCTGGTGCCTTGGTTATGTCCAATCCTAATCAGGTTGGTATAATAACCACTCAACTTACCGCGCAGCAATTGGGTGTTATGGGCATGGAAGCTCTAGATACGGTTATAAATTTCTGGGAAGATGCCTTGGCTGCTCATTATTCACCGGGTGGTGTACCGGCCCTACTCACAACCGCTGAAGAGTCCGAGTTTTGTCGTGAAATACAAAATTTATTAGATATGGCTTATGCTTTGCAGGAACAAAGCGAGCTATTATTTCTTGACCAACGTTCGGTTTTATTTCGCGACGAACCATCAATAGATGAAGCCGAAGAAGATCATTGGGCCGCTTTGGAAGATGTTCCCGATGAAGATAAACATTCACATAGGTCGGCTAGCATGAGTCGCACTGGATCAGATCCAAATTTCGATTCGGCAGAAAGTTTTGCATCGGCTTTAGATCAAGTAGCTGATCTACGTGAATTTGAAAGTTTTGCTGAAACTGAATATGAAGAGTATCCCTTATATCAGACAGCTTTAAAGCATCATGACGAAACCCCTATACCACACCGCACTCTACGCACTGATTTGGTGCATTGCAATAACGACACAGAGTATTTGGCAAAGCTGCATTGTGTTCGTTTGGCGTTTCAATATCTATTTAAGGTTCGTATAAAAAACATACTAATTGTAATTTTTGTTTTTATTAATGAACCAAAAAAAACATATTTAAAAAAAAAAAACGTTTTTTTTTTTAATTTGAGTGGCTTAAATTGTAGTTTTTTTTGTTTTTTTGTTAAATTAAAAGTTATGTTAAGTTAAAAGTTATTCCTCATATTTTTAATTCGTAAAAATGTCATGTCTAAAGAGGTATAGGTTGACGAGTTATTGGCTAATCAAAATTTTGCGGGATTGCAACAGAGTAACAGAGGGATTGTAACATAACTTATTTATAAAAGTACACAGTGATATATACACGTTTATCGGTCCGGGCGAAGTCCGTTTTACATTTTTGATTTTGATTTCGGGTGAACCTTAAAAATTTGGAGCTTGTCGGTTTCGTTTTCCCTCCAAATGTTTTTAAAACATAAAGCCTCCCTAATTGATCCTTTGATTTCCCATTTGTTTGCTATGAGAATGTCACAATTAAGATACAATTCCGTGTTTTAAGATTTGTAAAAGTTATGGATATATCATTAATTTGCCTATATGTGTTTCTTGTTTTTCAGGATCCAGCCATTGGTCAATGGGTTGTTGACACAGGCCGACAAATTCTTACAGATTTACTTTGTCTAGGTGATAAAGATACCAAAGAATTTCTAGTGGGCTATGAAGATATGATAAAATATATTCAAGATCCCAATAATTGGGATGATATACAAAAAGAATTGGAAACACGAAATGTTAAAGCCATGACATTCTATGACATTTGTCTAGATTTTATAATACTCGATTCATTTCGGGACTTGGATGCCCCTCCAGCCAGTGTTATAGCAGTGGTGCAAAATCGCTTCCTATCAAATGGCTTCAAAGAAACTGTAAGTTTTTCTTCTCCTTGCTCAAATTGTTATTTTTAAATATTTGTGCATTTTAGGCTCTCACGACAGCTGTGTGGTCCGTGCTAAAGGCCAAAAAACGTATGCTGAAAAATCCCGATGGATTTATGTCGCATTTCTATGTAATTTCCGAACAACTATCACCCTTAATGGCATGGGGCTTCTTTGGACCAGATGAAAATCTTAAAGATATTTGCCATTATTTTAGAGACCAATTATTGGGTTTCTTAGCTGACATATTTAATTTCCAAAAGAGTCGCTATACTTCATTGGAAGATTTAGCCCATGATGTTCTGGGCCATATGAAAACTAGAGTTAATAATATTAGTGTTAAGTTTAGTCAATAGATATTAAATGAAATCGAACATAGAACTTCCATCCTCGTTTTTTCAACGCAAAATATCTTCGAAAGATTAAAAAGATGAATATTCCAGAGAGTTTCTTTTAAATATTCCATAAGATTTGCAATTTATAAAAAATATATTTTCGCCTATTTGCCTAAAGGCAAAATGTCGCGGATGTGTTCATAAGACTAAGAAAAGAAAGTAAGCCATTTATGGATGGGTTCTCAGCTAGTACATATACAATATATGTATTCCCAGTTACATGTAGGTGACATTGTATTGGGTGCTAAAATCCATTAACTATATACAATCAAATATTGATAGCTTTAATCAACTCCTTAATTTTGTTTTTAATTTATGATGAAGTCTTTGAATCACAAAATATAATTAAGTTCTTGTTTTTTTTTGAGGTGGGTGTTAATGTGGCATTTCATAAAAATTTTGAATAGTTACTTTCGAACAAAGAAAAAAGAGACATTTGTAGCTTGTGGAAAAATACAATATTTTTAAATTTTTAGTATATAAAAAAAAATTAAAAATATTCTTACTTTATTACAATTTTTATTGTTGCTATTGCATTTTATACATGTGTCTTATGTGAAAAGCAATCTTAATACCCATCAAGATTAGATAGTTTCAATTAAACAGTGAAAAATAACAATTAATTATTTTAATTATTTTTGTTTTATTTTTTGCACTTTTATTTTCGTACAATACATAAAATAGAAAAAATACAAAAATGATTCTGTTTTTTTTTTTACATTATCATTGATTAGTGTATCATCGAAGGAAAGCTCATTCATATACACACATTTCTGTTAATCGTTTTTGTTATTTTATTGTTAACACAATATAACGGGATTTTGTTACAATTATCTAATCAAAACTACACTACTTAATTATTTTTCTAAGTTGTTGAAAAATCATAAAGTGATTTACAAATAAATTAATTTTTTAATAAAAATATATACGTATAATTAGTGGTAATTTTTTTTAAAGAAAAATCACATTTTGGGAAAATTAAGTATTTTCAACAAACCTATTTGTGGTCCTAAAATAACTCTATAATTTCAATTTCAGCCACATCGAATTGAAAATACGTTTTCTAGAAACCCAGGGTCTGTATGGGGGCTATACAAAAACATGGACCGATACACACCATTTTCGATACACCTATTTGTGATCTTAAAATTCCTCTAGATTTCCAATTTCAGGCAAATCGAATAAAAACTACGGTTTATAGAAGCCCAAGACCCCAAATCAGGGAATCGGTTTATGTGGGAGCTATATCAAAACCTGGGCCAATATAGCCCATCTTTGAACTTGGACTGCGTGCAGATAAAAGACGAATCTGGGCCAAATTTCAGGTCGACAGCACCATTATTGAAGATTGCAGCGTGATTAAAACAGACAGACAGACGGATATGCTTATATCGTCTTACAATTTCTCCCTGATCAAGAATATATATACACATATAGTCAAAATAATAAGTACACGTTGGCATTTTTTCTTCTTTGTCCTAACTCTAACATATTTTTTAATTTGGTGTTATAACTACGTCATGTAACTAAAGTTCAATATTGGCAGCACTGATTCAATAGAAAAAAAAAACGCAAAAATGTCATTATTTTTATTTCCTGTGTTCTCTTTGTGATGAAGCACTTTATTTGGTTGGTCAAAAAATAAGTACCAAAGACAATAAACTCTAGGAAGATATGAAATTGGCTACTGAGGAGATCAAACCATTTACCGTGTTAGTTTCACACTCGAACCAAACGCGTATACGACAAGTATTGACATAGCATTAAAATGTAGCAAAAAATGTAAAATGTAAAAACGAAATAAATTTCCTTAAACGGGAAAATGCAATTTTTTTTGTTGTTGCCTAAAATTTAACAGTGTTTCATTAAGAAAATTCAGTTTTTCATTTAAAAAATAAAAACGAAAAACAAATAAAAAATTACAAACATGTATGGAACTAACATGGTAAATGCAACATTTGGTATGACGCAAGCCAATTTCCTATCTTCCTCAAGTCTATTGTCTTTGATAAGTACATTGTGCGTTTTTATATGAAAATGTTTAAATTTTGCTAAAAGTTTGTTATTGTTTTTTTAGTGGCGATGAAATGAATGCAAATTTAATAAAAATTAGTGATTAGATGAACCGAAAAAGTCATTGTAGTAGAAAAGAAAATACTGGTTTTAGCTCTAAGAATTGAGGAAAATATCTTTGAACGACCGTCAAATCTTTTAAGAGATGGTTACTTTGTGTCCAACATGTCCCAAGGAAAAGAAGTGAAAACCCAAGGACGACACTTCATTTTTAACTCATACTTTGCCTTAATTGGATTAACTTTTCATTTCACTTGACTTTTTCAGAAAAGACAACATTTCCAGAAAAGACAACATGTGTACTTTTGTTATGTCCTCATACCGCGCTAGGATTAGCCCTCCGGCAAACTCATTCCTCTCAGGACGGTCCTCAACCCGCCAAAACCTAGCCCGAGGTATAACACGAAAGAAAAAATGTAACACTGCAAAAAAAAACACTCACAAAAACAAGGGATAAATGCATTAAAATGAGGCCTTTGGTGGATAGAGCCTCCCACTTTGCCCTCCCTTCCATGGTCCACGAATACCTTTATTAAACAATTTCTGTGAACCCCACTCATAATTACCAGTCCCTAACTCACTCCATCATACCTTCACACATTGTCCCCTCATAAAATAAAAACTAGCACATCATTTTCTTTTTTACACTCATTTTCAAATCACAATTTTATTAATCATAGTTTGAGTCATATATTTAAAAGAATTATAAAAAAAACAAAATCGTTACTAATCAAAAACATTAAAATCTGCACAATACGAAAACACAAATTTTCAAAATTTAAAAGTTTAGAAAATTAACATGGGACTAACAAAGTTTTATGACCTCTTTTTCCCACATTTACAGGGGTAACTATTTCTCTACAACTTCCTACCTAATTGAGCTCAGTTAAGCGGACACAAAAATAAGGATCAAAATCTTTAAAATTTCTCCTCGAACGTTATCAAGAAATCCTCAACTTTGTATAATCCCTCACACACAATAAATCAAATTTCAAAAATCAAAAGATCAAAAGAAAACTAAAAAAAAGGAATTGTTTTCACTAAAATAAAAAAGATTATATATATATGGAATAATGAATAATAAAGGAAATAAATAATATAATATAAATAATAATCATAAAATACGTAAATAAAATAATTGAACGTTTACACGTAATTAAAATCAATCATGTATACTTTTTTCTGGGTTAAATCTTCATTTTCCTTTTTTTTTTTCTTTTGAAATCAATTACATCAATTCACGCCGCTAGGGTTACTTCCCTTACTCATTGAGCATTAGCACTCTCAGTGGGATTCGCATCCAACCCATACATATTCTGGGAAGAGTTCGTTCTGAACATATGGGATGTAAATGGGGTGCTCTATTTTAAAACGGCATTGCCCACCAGGATTTTCCTGGGATTTATGGGATTTCAAATTTGGTGATACAAAGGTGGTTTACACCAAAGACACGGATGGATTTGGTTTCTTTTTTCTCACGAGGTAAGTATTTATGTCCCAGTGAGTATAATCACTCTGTCCCACTCAGGACCATTAATTGTCCTACCTTGCAATTTGAATTATATACTCTTCGCGTAGAATTCCACACTTCTTATTGGACTTCCTGGGTTCTAATACTCCTGGACAGACACACTAGGGGCTGGAACGCTTGCTCCTAAGTATCAACCAGTAGCCTCTTTGTTGGTTTTTCCGTGCGGCACTTGCCTCTGTCGTCCTCTTTCCAAATCCCTCAAAAACTGCTGCCTCCTGATCACTCAGGAGGCTATTCCAGGCTTTATTAATTTGCCTTAATGCAACACAAAAACACCCGAGTACACCTGTCGTTGTGCAATAATTTCTCACTCGCGAATAAATCTATATTTATTCTTCTATAATTCCTCAATGATCCAACACAAAGATACTTCAAATTCAAATTGGAATACCGTCCGTAGGAATTGTTTTCGCTGATTAACTTTTACAAAATCTTTTGACGCTATTTGCGCTTAAATACCCCCTAAAAATGCCTTCCAAGCTAACTTTCGCCATCTTTTTAACTAATATCTATCCTTTTCTACTGAAACCAAGTTTAAATTCTTTTTTCATGAATATTTATACTTGATTCTATTTTCGACCGTTGAACATCTCACCGTCGTCATTCCCCATGTTTCGCGGGATCTCATGAATGAATTTTGTGTCTACCGAGCAACCCTACTATCGTATTCCTACTACGGTGTAACAACGCAACCTTACCTTTTTTCTCATTTTTCTACGCTTTCCAACACCGCACCCACATTCTACTAACCACTAACCACGCCAGACGCAAAAACCAATTGAAGAACCAAAAAAAATATTTTATAATTATTTGGTGCAATAAATATATATAAAAACACAAACGATAAGCACCATTTCTGCCCGCAGTTCCGGGTATTCCCAAGCCAAGCAAAAACCATCACTTTTCCGTCGCCCAATAAGACTCATACCCCAGCCGCACTGCACATCCATATATTTAATGTTGGGCTAACATCTGGCAAATGGAAATTTGGAATTCCCTTTTATAATACGGAGATTCCTTATAATTGAACAAAAAGCCTCGCCAGCATTATGGGTCATAGCACTACTCGCCAAACCGCCGCCTATGAGTCCCACGGCCAAAAAAAAATCATTTGTGGCACACTCAGCCAAATTACCTAACCTCACCACTGATGCTGTGGGCTACCAGATGGAACCCACGTACGAGACGTCTCCATCAGCAGCCTGCCAAATGTGACACGCTTGGGCCACAAAAAAAAATACTCTTTGTTGTGAGATAATATGAATAAAAAATGAGAATATAGAATTCCAGTACGTATTTCGATTGTCTCATTCAACTCTTCTCCTCTACTCTGGGGAATTTTACCTGTGAACATAATCTGTATGAATTTGAATACAACCCGAACAAATATCAATTACTGGGCCCCTAAATAAATCTGCCAAAAATAAACAACAATGCGGGTGTAAATGCATTGGTACGGTCTGCATACTGCTGATTCTGATTAGATTAGCATATGGCCACAGATCGCGCTGTTCATTACGCGTCACATCCACATAATTACATACATAATACTGTCCACATCGGTGTAGGGTACTGTTGGTGTAGATTAGGGTAGGTCGAGCAAAAAAAATATGTTCGCGAGCAACAAAAATTTATCTCATGCGATATTTTCTTATTTTCCTTTCTTGTTCGCACGTAGTCGCCTATCTCTGCCGGGCCTCCGCAACAAAACTCCGTTTATTCCGAGTCTACGAAAGAATGAACGGTGTGCGAGAGGTTGCCGCCTGTGTCCGATCACATCAGGTAATGAATGGCTAAAGTCTGAAATATATATATGTTCAACTATGTGGGATGCAGGTCATCCAAAATACACCGGTTCCAACGTGGGGAACTCCCACACCCTGAAGTCTCATAAGCCGGGCTAAAATATGCAGTATACTGTAAAAAAAAAAAAGACTCAGGGAAGTACAAAAAAAAATAATTCTTTCCATGGTAATGAAGTTACTTTCGGGTTTCTTTATATATTTTTTTCCAGGAATGAACTTTCGATTGCTATACGAATTGGGTGTTACAATGCCTTCACTGTGTCACGTATGTATAAGTTCCAGTATAATCACATAGAATAGTATAATCAAAAAAAATATAATTTAGGGACAGTTACTAACATGCAGGACAGTTTACAACGACACATACTTAATCCTATATTGCACGTAGTTTATCTCAAGATCACAGCGAGTATATTGCACATTCATATAGTATCACCGTTCTTCATTGGTGAAAAATGTAGATATATAAATATAGAAAAATCCCAATTACTTTATCATATCCATTTTTCAACCTATTGCTATTCATCTACCGTCCTTAACTTGATATATTTCGAAACCACAACCTCACATCTTGAGATACTTCGTGTGAGCCACTCCTAGCGGTCTCCCCTGTAAATCTTTCAGTTCATACATATTATTTCCTACCATCTTGGATATCCTACACTTCGTGAATTTTCTCGCGAATTTTGAATTGAAATTTCTGCCAAAGTCACTTAAGACATAATTCCGTCTATAGATTTCCTGACCAGGATGAAATTTAATAAGCCGAGCTCTTTGATTGTAGCGTTTCGAACTAACTTCGAACGCTTTATGCATATTTGCTTTAATCTTCTCTCTTATCAATTCCATCCTGTCGGATTTATCCAAATTCAAAATTTCGTGTTCCGTTAATGACCTCAACTTTCTGGCCAATTTATAATCAGATCCATTCGTATACATATGATATCCAAAGATGGCGAAGAATGGTGTAACCCCCGTCGCACTATGAACCGATGACCTGAGTGCACACTCAATCTCCGTCAGATAGAGATCCCAATCCCTATGATCCTTCTCCAGATATGCTCTGATGGCCGCGAGAACCGATTGGTTAACCCGCTCAGAAGCATTTGATTGGGGTGAATATGGGGCAGTCTGCAAATGATTTATGCCGTATGATTTTATCATTTCTTTGAAATGATTTGAAACAAACTGTGCCCCATTATCACTATGAATAGTCTCAGGGACCCCAAATTTTCGGAAAATCTCCTCCACTAGAAACTTAACCACATTAGAAGCAGTGGCATCTCTCATTGCCTTCAAGAAGGTGAACTTCGAGAAATGGTCCACTACTATAAATATATAGGCATTTCCGCTCTTGGACCGGGGATATTTTCCTAAAAAATCTACATAAAGTTTTTGGAAAGGCCTATCCGTTCGAACTTCATCCCCTATGGTCGGTCTAGTCCGACAATTCACCGATTTGGTTTCCTTACACGTCACACAATTGGAAACATATTGTCGAACCTGTGACGTCATATTGGGCCAATAAAACTTCTGCCTGAGTCGATTCAACGTCTTCCACATTCCTCCGTGAGCTGAAGTCGGCTCATCATGTGCCTTCTCAATAAGTTCATGGGTTATTGTCTGAGGGACCCAGAGTCTCCACTCGTATTCCTGTAGCTCCTCATTGTTTTCGATGCGCATTCTCTTAAAAACTATGCCTTCGTCCACTTTTAAATCCGGAAGTGCTTCACCTTTTTCCTCTACTGTTTTCCTGAGTTCTCGGTAATCCTCACTATCAAACTCCGTCGTTTCAAAACCTAAAATCTCGTCTAGCTTCAATTCGTCCACGACTGCCAACCTGGACAACATATCCGCAACGATGTTTTCCTTTCCTTTTCTGTGTTCTATTTCGAAGCGATAGGCCTGTAATTGCAGTGACCACCGGGCGAGTCTTCCACTCAAGTCCTTCAGGTTCATTAACCATTGCAAACTGGCATGGTCCGTGATGACGGTAAAATCCATTAATTCTACATATGGACGGAATTTCTTCACTGCCATAACAGCAGCGAGGCATTCTTTCTCCGTCACACTATAATTTCGTTGACATTGGTTCAGTTTTTGCGAGTAAAACGCAATTGGGTGCTCTTCTCTTCTATCGTTCAGCTGAAAAAGAACCGCTCCAATGCCATAATCCGACGCATCGCATTGGATAAAAAATCTTTTATTGAAATCCGCATGTCGTAGTACTGGAGCCGATGTGAGAGCTCTCTTCAAACATTCAAACGCATTGGCAGCTTCTGATGTCATAGTAAACTTCTTGCTTTTCTTCAGGGTGTCCGTCAAAGGTGCAGATATTGTCGCGAAATCTCGTATGAATCTGCGGTACCATCCGGCTGTACCGAGAAAGCTCCTAACCTCGCGGGGACTTTTCGGAATCGGGATTTTTCGTATAGCCTCCAATTTATCTGGGTCTGTCCTTAACATCCCATTCCCAATAATGAAACCTAAATATTTCAGTTCCCTAAAACAAAACTGCGATTTCTTCAAACCTATGGTTAAGCCAGCGTTTCTCAAACATTGAGCCACTTCCTTCAAAAGTTTTATGTGTTGATCGAAATCGGCGGAAATTATCAACAAATCGTCTAAATAAACGAAAACATTTTCCTTTAACCTGGCCGGGACGACCTTGTCCATTAAACGGCATAGTCTTTGCGCCGCATTGCAAAGACCAAAAGGCATGACTCTAAATTGGTACAATGGTCGTCCGGCTACTGTAAACGCCGTATATCTTTTACTTTCCTCGTCGAGCTCAATTTGCCAAAATGCAAATTTCAAGTCTACACTACTAATGAAGTACGTCTCATCTATCCTACTAAGAATACCGTCTATGTTTTGTATGGGATAGGCATCTTTCTCGGTTAGTTTATTCAACTTCCTCGCATCAAGACAAAATCGGTTCTTACCCGGTTTCCTAACTACCGTAGTTCGGTTGCTCCAGGGACTTTCGCTCAATTCAATAACATTTAAGGCCAACATTTTATCTATCTCATCATAGGTAATTTGTTGAACGGCAGGCGATATAGGATAATAACGATCCTTTACCGGTTCTGCTCCCTCTATCAATTTAATAGTATGTTTTTCCAATTTCGTACATCCTAATCCTTTCTCCTCAAAAGTGTCAAACTCTTTTATCGCATCATCCAGTTTATTTTTTTGCTCATCCGATAAGTCGTGAGGCTTCAATTTATACTCTAGTTGGTTTTCGGAAAAATCTTTATAAATTTGCTCCACATTCATCTCGGCCACCCCTAATATATCAGGAGCAAGCTCGAATTCTCGCCAAAAATCTATACCCAAGTATAATTCCTGCTCTAATTCGGGACAAAGATAAAAATTCATCCCCTTGACTATGTCATGGTATTTTATCTCGCATGCGATTTTTCCAATTATTCTATAGGTATCACCACTAGCAGTAGAAACATTATTAAAAATCGGTAATATATCAATGGACAATTCTTCTACAATTTCACGACATCCCTTTCCCATTATACTAACGGTTGCCCCGGTATCTAATAATCCCTTCAAGATTTTGTTTCCTATTTGTATTTCGGCAAAAACACGAGGATCACCATTTCTATTACTTGCTCGGTGAATTGATTCAACTAACTCTCGTTTACACCTTCGTTTTTCTGCCGTTTTCTGTCGAATTTTTAAAATCCTATTTGAAATCGGTCTCACATTAATTTCCTCATCAAAAATCCTTGCTCTAACCTCTTCATAATTCTGTTGCCTTAATTCTATGGGCATATAATGCCTTTTCCTAGAAAAGCTGGTATCGCTATCAATATTCTTTCCAGTCACTTTCTTCCCACGTTGATCATTTAAACTACAGGGTAAAATACTAATCGGGTCTAATTTCGGGGATTCTCCGACGGACGCGGTTCCCCCGGTTTCTCCACGCCCCCCTTGTGGTTTCCCGACTGACAATTTGGGCATTTAGGCGTGATTGTATTTGGTTTGCCACATCGATAACAAAACAATGCTCTTTCAGTCGATGGACAATCCATGAATACATGACCACTTCCGCGACAATTCCAACATATTAATTGTCTATTTTGTTGCTGTCCTACTCTCATAGCAGCAACCTCATCTACTTCTGGTTGACTCTCATATTCATATCGGCCATCTTCATCCATGTAAACTTCGTTAACGTGCCTCGTAGGCCGTTGACTTGTATGAACCGGTCTCATTTCTGGCCTGGGAAAGTTCCTTTCGGCTTCTCTACATTCCGTACGGAGCATTTCAACGGTCGAAATCGCCATGGGGTATACAATTACTTTAATATTTTCCCTTACATTGACTTTCATAATGTTAACCATGTCCAAATCGCTTATCGGTTGAAGCAACCTAGCACGAAGCTGAGCCATACTATGAAAATAAACATCTATAGGTTCATTACTCATTTGCTTCCTATCCACTAGTTCCCTCATTGCCTCGAACGCAGATTTACTTGACCTGTATTGACATAATAACGCCTCCTTCAAATGCGACCAATTTTCAAAATATTTAAACTTCTGTGCATTCCAGAACCATTCCAATGCTGGTCCGGAGATCAAAAGGCGAAAGTCGCGTAAAATTTCTTCCCAAGGAATGCCATATTGGGACTGGAGACACTCAAGGCGGAATATAAATTCCTCTACTGTCAATTTCTGTAAGTTACCGTCAAAATTTATGCCGAATTTATCTACTCGAATTCTTATATTTTCGTTCATTACAGAATTCGGATATGAATTGTTACTATTTACTGATGGTACCCCTGATCCTGGCCTATTATTCATTGTTATATTGGATGTAGTCCTTGCGTCTATATCTCTTCCTTCGAGACTGTTACTGCTGGATGTAGAGCTTGGCCCTGAGGTCGACTGAACTTGACTTACTATTACTGACAATTCTCTAACTGTTCTAGCGAGTGAGTCTATTGTGCTCCTCATATCTTTCATTTCATCACTAATGATCGCCTTCACTTTATTCTCAACAGATCTATCCGCATTTGAACTATGTGCTGCACCAGGAGTATTAGCCGAAGTCTGCCTCAACTGTCCCTCCACTAGCGGTGGCGGTGGTGGAATCGCTGGATTCTCAGAGTTATTATTTCGGACAATGATGGAATTTGAAATATCCCGAATACCCCCTTCTTCAATATTGAGTCGGTTTTGAGAATCTGTCATTTTGGATCTTTTCGGGTCTATATACGTTATGGTGTTATTCGGATCAAACGATTCCTGCCTATTTCTTTTAGTTCTAGAACGGGATCTTGTAATCATGCCCCGATTTGCCAAAACAAACAATGTTCAATTCAATTTTTTTTTTTGTTTGTGCAATCGATTTCTTTTTATTATTAATTTAATTTTAGAATTTTAACGTAATTTTCCCTTTCCCCTTTTATCTTTTTATTTATTTATTTATTTATTTTTTTTTTTTTTTTTTTTTTTTGTAAATGTATGAAACTGTTCGCTATCAATGTCAGACAAAAGCTCAATTAAATATTTATTTTCTAATTAATATGTTCTACTATCGTAATACTTGAGGGTATCATGTGCTGGTATTATCAGGTGTGAGTGGTAATTTTCGTACTTTTCGTATTCTCATGATTTTCCTGAGACAAAATTATATTTCACTTTCGTCTCAAATTAATCATTCAAGAGTCCGTAACATTAAGTGGTCTAGTAAAAGAATTATATGCATTTATCCTCGACAATTTTACAAATAAAAAATAAATTTCTCCGAAAAGTTTAAGTATCCTGGCAATTTCCTATCAACTTCAGAAAAAAGTTCTCAGAATTTAACGACAGTTACTACACTGACTTATGAATTCATCTCCACAACGGTTAGTAACAAAATCGGTCTTAATCTTCTCTAAGAATTCAACAAAATTTTAAATTTGAAATCACAAAAAAATGAACAGTAAGACAGGTCGATCACAAAACATTCATTGTTACAAACACTTAACAAGATATTGCATCTGACCCCTAAATTTCACCTAAAACTAGCATGCTTCTAAAAGTATCTAAATCTAATATTGCACATCAATAACTTATCACATAAGTCCGGTTGCAATACCAACAAGATATTTTTAGATATCTCTAGAATTAGTATTGGGCTATTACTGAAAAACTAATATGCTATTGTCAGGTACCTCGGTGGTCTTGTACCTTTAGAAGTCTTCTTCTAGTACTCTAAAATGTAAGAAACTAAAAGATCATTTTTCTGCTTGGGCGCCATTTCTGTTATGTCCTCATACCGCGCTAGGATTAGCCCTCCGGCAAACTCATTCCTCTCAGGACGGTCCTCAACCCGCCAAAACCTAGCCCGAGGTATAACACGAAAGAAAAAATGTAACACTGCAAAAAAAAACACTCACAAAAACAAGGGATAAATGCATTAAAATGAGGCCTTTGGTGGATAGAGCCTCCCACTTTGCCCTCCCTTCCATGGTCCACGAATACCTTTATTAAACAATTTCTGTGAACCCCACTCATAATTACCAGTCCCTAACTCACTCCATCATACCTTCACACATTGTCCCCTCATAAAATAAAAACTAGCACATCATTTTCTTTTTTACACTCATTTTCAAATCACAATTTTATTAATCATAGTTTGAGTCATATATTTAAAAGAATTATAAAAAAAAACAAAATCGTTACTAATCAAAAACATTAAAATCTGCACAATACGAAAACACAAATTTTCAAAATTTAAAAGTTTAGAAAATTAACATGGGACTAACAAAGTTTTATGACCTCTTTTTCCCACATTTACAGGGGTAACTATTTCTCTACAACTTCCTACCTAATTGAGCTCAGTTAAGCGGACACAAAAATAAGGATCAAAATCTTTAAAATTTCTCCTCGAACGTTATCAAGAAATCCTCAACTTTGTATAATCCCTCACACACAATAAATCAAATTTCAAAAATCAAAAGATCAAAAGAAAACTAAAAAAAAGGAATTGTTTTCACTAAAATAAAAAAGATTATATATATATGGAATAATGAATAATAAAGGAAATAAATAATATAATATAAATAATAATCATAAAATACGTAAATAAAATAATTGAACGTTTACACGTAATTAAAATCAATCATGTATACTTTTTTCTGGGTTAAATCTTCATTTTCCTTTTTTTTTTTCTTTTGAAATCAATTACATCAATTCACGCCGCTAGGGTTACTTCCCTTACTCATTGAGCATTAGCACTCTCAGTGGGATTCGCATCCAACCCATACATATTCTGGGAAGAGTTCGTTCTGAACATATGGGATGTAAATGGGGTGCTCTATTTTAAAACGGCATTGCCCACCAGGATTTTCCTGGGATTTATGGGATTTCAAATTTGGTGATACAAAGGTGGTTTACACCAAAGACACGGATGGATTTGGTTTCTTTTTTCTCACGAGGTAAGTATTTATGTCCCAGTGAGTATAATCACTCTGTCCCACTCAGGACCATTAATTGTCCTACCTTGCAATTTGAATTATATACTCTTCGCGTAGAATTCCACACTTCTTATTGGACTTCCTGGGTTCTAATACTCCTGGACAGACACACTAGGGGCTGGAACGCTTGCTCCTAAGTATCAACCAGTAGCCTCTTTGTTGGTTTTTCCGTGCGGCACTTGCCTCTGTCGTCCTCTTTCCAAATCCCTCAAAAACTGCTGCCTCCTGATCACTCAGGAGGCTATTCCAGGCTTTATTAATTTGCCTTAATGCAACACAAAAACACCCGAGTACACCTGTCGTTGTGCAATAATTTCTCACTCGCGAATAAATCTATATTTATTCTTCTATAATTCCTCAATGATCCAACACAAAGATACTTCAAATTCAAATTGGAATACCGTCCGTAGGAATTGTTTTCGCTGATTAACTTTTACAAAATCTTTTGACGCTATTTGCGCTTAAATACCCCCTAAAAATGCCTTCCAAGCTAACTTTCGCCATCTTTTTAACTAATATCTATCCTTTTCTACTGAAACCAAGTTTAAATTCTTTTTTCATGAATATTTATACTTGATTCTATTTTCGACCGTTGAACATCTCACCGTCGTCATTCCCCATGTTTCGCGGGATCTCATGAATGAATTTTGTGTCTACCGAGCAACCCTACTATCGTATTCCTACTACGGTGTAACAACGCAACCTTACCTTTTTTCTCATTTTTCTACGCTTTCCAACACCGCACCCACATTCTACTAACCACTAACCACGCCAGACGCAAAAACCAATTGAAGAACCAAAAAAAATATTTTATAATTATTTGGTGCAATAAATATATATAAAAACACAAACGATAAGCACCATTTCTGCCCGCAGTTCCGGGTATTCCCAAGCCAAGCAAAAACCATCACTTTTCCGTCGCCCAATAAGACTCATACCCCAGCCGCACTGCACATCCATATATTTAATGTTGGGCTAACATCTGGCAAATGGAAATTTGGAATTCCCTTTTATAATACGGAGATTCCTTATAATTGAACAAAAAGCCTCGCCAGCATTATGGGTCATAGCACTACTCGCCAAACCGCCGCCTATGAGTCCCACGGCCAAAAAAAAATCATTTGTGGCACACTCAGCCAAATTACCTAACCTCACCACTGATGCTGTGGGCTACCAGATGGAACCCACGTACGAGACGTCTCCATCAGCAGCCTGCCAAATGTGACACGCTTGGGCCACAAAAAAAAATACTCTTTGTTGTGAGATAATATGAATAAAAAATGAGAATATAGAATTCCAGTACGTATTTCGATTGTCTCATTCAACTCTTCTCCTCTACTCTGGGGAATTTTACCTGTGAACATAATCTGTATGAATTTGAATACAACCCGAACAAATATCAATTACTGGGCCCCTAAATAAATCTGCCAAAAATAAACAACAATGCGGGTGTAAATGCATTGGTACGGTCTGCATACTGCTGATTCTGATTAGATTAGCATATGGCCACAGATCGCGCTGTTCATTACGCGTCACATCCACATAATTACATACATAATACTGTCCACATCGGTGTAGGGTACTGTTGGTGTAGATTAGGGTAGGTCGAGCAAAAAAAATATGTTCGCGAGCAACAAAAATTTATCTCATGCGATATTTTCTTATTTTCCTTTCTTGTTCGCACGTAGTCGCCTATCTCTGCCGGGCCTCCGCAACACTTTATATAGTCGGAAATCGATATTTCGATCTGTTACAAACAGAATGACAAACTTATGGTGGTGTAATTAGAATTTTTGAATTTGATAAAGCCAAATTTGGAATAGATGTTTTGACTATTTAAAGTTTTGAAAAAAACAAAATATTATTTAAAAGTCCACTCTTTAAATTCAAATTCGATTATTATTCGATTTCGGCTACCAACATCAAAAGAGTAGATTTTTTGACTATCAAAAATTTCGATTTTGGCCGCTATAGAAATACGATTAGAGGAACCAACATCAAAAGACGAATAGCCGATTTATCTTTATTTTCAAGAGTCGACTTTGTTTTTAACAAAAAAGCGACTTCAACTTTTTTTGACAGAAAATCGACTCTGTTCATTTGAGATTCTCAGTCGATTAGTGGTATTGAAGTAATTTTTATTTATTAACAGATTTGCTATGTATTAATTTTTGCATGGTTGTTAAATGGCATATATTGATATCACGTACAAAATTTCAACCAGATCGCATTAAATTTGCTCCTCCAAAAGATTCCGTAAATCAAATATGGAGTTCAGGTTATATGGGGACTATATATAATTATAGACTAAGATCAAAGACAATAGACTTGAGGAAGATAGGAAATTGGCTTGCGTCATACCAAATGTTGCATTTACCATGTTAGTTCCATACATGTTTGTAATTTTTTATTTGTTTTTCGTTTTTATTTTTTAAATGAAAAACTGAATTTTCTTAATGAAACACTGTTAAATTTTAGGCAACAACAAAAAAAATTGCATTTTCCCGTTTAAGGAAATTTATTTCGTTTTTACATTTTACATTTTTTGCTACATTTTAATGCTATGTCAATACTTGTCGTATACGCGTTTGGTTCGAGTGTGAAACTAACACGGTAAATGGTTTGATCTCCTCAGTAGCCAATTTCATATCTTCCTAGAGTTTATTGTCTTTGACTAAGATGGCGTACCAAAATTTAAGAGAGATTTGTTTATATGGGAGCTATATATAATTAGGACCGATATGGTCCAATTTTTGCATAGTTGTAAGCAGGGCTGTGGAGCCGGAGTAGGAGTCTGAGCCGCAGTCGTAGAAAATTTGCTCGACTCCGACTCCAGCCAAACAAAATTTGAAAAACACTTCATATCATTGTAAATAAAGAAATATTTCGACAAATTAGATTCCATTAGGGTTTTTAATCGAACAACGAAAAACGAAGTACTGGATTTCATGCTATTCTAAGTGGATTTATATTGGTGAAATGTTTTACTACACTCATAGAAAAAAGTCTGCTAAAAACAGCAGTCGATGTCTGCTGTTATATTTTTGTACTTTAGGGCCAAATGAACAACAATTTATAAAATTTTTAGGTTATAAATTTTTCCCCAAAGCATATTTAAGAACCAAAAGTAGTTTTTGGTATATTTTTGCACTGTAATATACTTACAAGCTCCTAAATACGACCAGCAAACATTTTGTTTGCTGTTATGCCTCAATTCGATAAATATTCAGATTTTTTGTCAAATACTTTAGATATTCATAAAATATTGTTTTAATTATGTTAGTATAGATCCTAAGTTGACATTTTTATTTGTTTTAGCCAAAATAAAACATGTTTTAGTTTAATCGAGCTTCAAAAATAGCAGGAAATGTTTGCTATTTCAGCAAACAGTGACTGCTGTCCCTTTTTCAGCAGATTTTCTGCTGTTTTAACATACTTTTCTGCTGTCCCTACTAACAAATTTCTTTGGGTGTATATATAATTATAGACTATTAATTAGATCCAAATTTAATTGGATCTAATTAAATTTGCTTCTACAAGAAAGATTTTGGGGCTATATATAATTAGGACTGTTATGGTCTAATTTTTGCATATTTGTAAGAAGTTATGCATATACAAACATCACGTACCAAATTTCAATCAGACAGTTATGGTCACTAAAGAAGGGTGATTAAACGATTTTCACCAACAACAAGAGACGATTTTTCGACTATTTAAGAATTACAAAACAAAAAATACAATTATTGAAAAGTCCACTTTTGACATCGGTACTTTCCATTTTAAAGGTGAGTATTAAGTTCGAGTTTAGCCGCTAAAATCGCTAAAGTGAAAACTAAATCAGTAAAAAAAGTCATACAATTATACAAATTTTGTTGCAAATTTTATTATAACTTGATGGGGAATAGCCCAAAGCAAATTTTCACAAACTTGGTGTTCCTTAAAATGTATTAAGTAAGAAAAGTAATCGTGAAAAAATAGCAATTTTAGCGGCTAAACTCGAACTTAATACCCACCTTAAGTATAAAAAGAAATATATGTACCCCATCATCTATAAATTCAAATTCCATGATTAGTCAATTTAGGCCATTATAGAAAGGCGATTAAACGGCTTAGAACCAACATCGAAAATGATTAGCTGATTTGTCTTGATTTTTTAACACTCAACAGTCCATTTTGGTTTTGACGAAAAAGCTAATTATGGACCGATATGCGTCAATTTTTAAGCAGACTCTGCTTCTCATAATTTTGTAGTGTAGCTATCATTTCTAGTTTGGCATCTGTAATTCGATTTCGAAATTATAATTGAGAAACACTGAATGCTTAAATTCTCAAAAAAATTGTTTGCTTATTTCTATTTTCTTTTTACTTCTAATAAATGATTTGTCCAAGCCGTAAAGAATTGTTGGCCATTGCTGAAATCTGTCAAGCGGTAAGATGAAATTCAATTGATATCATACAATAGTATTTTTCATTCGCTCACAAATATCATTTAATATAGGTCTTAGCATTATGGAACTATTTTGAAATTAATATCTATGATACGCCTATGTATGATATACGGATCTTTGAACACCAATGTGTTAGTATTGCAATATGTTTTGCATCGCTCTATTATGGTTTGGGAACATGGTTTTGGTGGTATTCAAAGATGTCTATGACACGATTGATCAACAGGCTACATGTAAGTTTTCAAAGAAATATTGACGAGGAGCACTTAGTCAAGATGACGATATCGATGAACAATGAACGATATCGATCGACAATGGAGCCCGACTGAGAAACAAATTGTTTGCCGTAGCTTAGCAATAACGTGAAATATTGATAGCCAGATGTCGTATCTGAATGTAATAGTAATTTTCTTTTGTAATCGGATATTTAAGGTGCATTGATATAATGCCTGCCCTACCAACACATATTCTACCAGCGAGTCTCAATGAAAAAAATAATAATTTTTCAGAGCGTTTTATTTTCCATCAGTAATGCTTGTAGTGATAAAATCTAACATTTTATCATAGGACCGTTGAATATTTTCATATGTTTGTTGTTAAATTGTTTGAGTATTGAATTGAGAAGCTAAGCCCAGACTGAATCCGAAATACTCGGTCGGACTCTAATCGATATTTTATCACATACAAATCTATTGCCTTTTACATAGCGTAAAAATAATAAAAGCAGACATCTCCTGACTTGTTTCCTTCCAGTGCATACTTGTCCATTTTGTACTTATTGTTTTATTGTTCGTAACCCGATCACGTTATCTAGCTGAGTATGGACCATTAATACGTGCTGTATTTAGCCATGAAATATTCGATGATGAGGATGAACGCATATCTTTCAGTTTAATCTTAATGCAAGGTATGCTCTTAATCTCCGGAATAATAATTGTCATACAGGGTGATTATTTTATTCGCCGTACGCTGGAAATATGGCATAAAGCTAAAGGTCGTGAATGAGAAACTAGTTCATTGAAATAAATTTATAGATCATATTTATAGATCCAATCCTCTGATCTAGGTATTGTAATCAAAATTAATGGGCTATTTCGAACTTTCGATTATTTTAAAATTTGGAAAAGACGGTTTTCGGAAACTCGATTTTTTAACACGCGTACACGAATTTTGAAGCGAATAAGAAAAACCAATAAAAGATTAACCTTGAAACTTGTCTTTTTTATACGTAGAAAAAATCCTGTACATTTGATGTTTGCGGGTCACAATATCATATATGATCATCATAAAGCAATATTTAGTCGTCGGCATAAGCGTAGTAAGGTCTCTGGGGGGAGGGCTTAGCCCCCTCAAGAAAAATATTAGCCACCCTAGAATGTGAAAACCTTTATATGGTTTTCCATTATATATAGTTACTGTAGTATAGATAGGGGGGTTATAGTCCCCCTATCTATACTACAGTAACTATATGACATTTCTGAGTGTTTCAAAACTTCTCTCCTTGGCCTAAAAATGGAATCGGGCAGTACTCAATAATAAGGGTGGTAAAACAATGGCTGAATAGCCTAAAAGAACTTGAAATAAGGGGCTGTCATTATATGTAACCTAAACTATGGAAAATGCAACCGAGCCGTTCCTGTAATGCAATGTTGCGATCAAAGATAATAGACTTTAGAAGATGGGAAATTGGCTTGCGTCATACCAAATGTTGCATTGACCAAAGATTATAGAAGAGGAATATGGGAGATTGGCTACTGAGCACATCAAACCATTTACCACATTAGTTTAACACTCGAACCAAACGCGTATACGACAAGTATTGGCATAGCATTAAAATGCAAATAAAATGAAATTAAGAGCACGAAATAAATTTCCATAAAGGGGAAAATGTAATTTTTTTTGTTGTTGCCTAAAATTTAACATTGTTTCATTAAGAAAATTACATTTTTCATTTAAAAAATAAAAACGAAAAACAACTAAAAGATTACAAACATGTATTAAACTAATCTGGTAAATGCAACATTTGGTATGACGCAAGCCAATCTCCCATCTTCCTCAAATCTATAATCTTTGGTTTGAGCGGGTCGAACGAACTCGTTTTTTCTATGCACATGAGTGATTGTATTCGTTTTTTTTTTTAAGAGATGATTGAGTAGACTTGATCATACTCGTTGCAGATCTCTGGTCCATACATGTTTGCAATTTTTTATTTGCATTTTTTAAATGAAAAACTTAAATTTTTTAATTGAACAATGATACATTTTGAGCACTAAATTAAAAGTTATATTTTCCAACTCTTAATTTTTTTTTATTCGCGAACCAAACGCGTAAACCACAAGTAGCTAGCGCCGTCAATGATTTCAGAACAGTAACGATTTTTGTAAATAAATAACATAATGTACATATATAGTTAAAAACAAGTAAGGAAAGTCTAAAGTCGGGCGGGGCCGACTATATTATACCCTGCACCACTTTGTAGATCTACATTTTCGATACCATATCACATCCGTCAAATGGGTTGGGTGCTATATATAAAGGTTTGTCCCAAATACATACATTTAAATATCACTCGATCTGGAAGAATTTGATAGACTTCTACAAAATCTATAGACTCAAAATTTAAGTCAGCTAATGCACTAGGGTGGAACACAATGTTAGTAAAAAAATATGGGAAACGTTTAAATCTGAAGCAATTTTAAGGAAACTTCGAAAAAGTTTATTTATGATTTATCGCTCGATATATATGTATTAGAAGTTTAGGAAAATTAGAGTCATTTTTACAACTTTTTGACTAAGCAGTGGCGATTTTACAAGGAAAATGTTGGTATTTTGACCATTTTTGTTAAAATCAGAAAAACATATATGGGAGCTATATCTAAATCTGAACCGATTTCAACCATATTTGGCACGCATAGCAACAATGCTAATTCTACTCCCTGTGCAAAATTTCAACTAAATCGGAGTTAAAAATTGGCATCTGTGGTCATATGAGTGTAAATCGGGCGAAAGCTATATATAGGAGATATATCTAAATCTGAACCGATTTCAACCAAATTTAGCACGCATAGCTACAATGGTAATTCTGCTCCCTGTGCAAAATTTCATCTAAATCGGACCAAAAAATTGGCCTCTGTGGTCATATGAGTGTAAATCGGCCGAAAGCTATATATGGGAGCTATATCTAAATCTGAACCGATTTCCACCAAATTTGACACGCATAGCTATAATGCTAATTCTACTCCCTGTGCAAAATTTCAACTAAATCGGAGCAAAAAATTGGCCACTGTGGGCAAATGAGTGTAAATCGGGTGAAAGCTATATATGGGAGCTATATCTAAATCTGAACCGATTTGGGTGATATCTTGCAAGTTTTTCGAGACTCATAAAATATTCGTATGTACGGAATTTGAGGAAGATCGGTTGATATACACGCCAATTATGACCAGATCGGTGATCTGAACCGATTTTTTCCAAAATCAATAGGGATCGTCTTTGAGCCGAAACAGGACCCTATACCAAATTTTAGGACAATCGGACTAAAACTGCGAGCTGTACTTTGCACACAAAAATACATCAACAGACAGACAGACACACGGATGAAAAAGACTGTTTTTCATATGTTTGGCTTTAAACATTATATGTTTGGAACACAAATTTTTAAACACAATATTTTTGAGTGCAAGCACATAATGTTCATAAACTAGCATAACATGTTTGGGACATATATGTTAATATGTTAGAACATATTATGTTTGGGACATAAAATGTTTGTAAATATAATATGCTTGGATGCAAACATATATTAATTTAGAAATAGCCTATAAACATATATGTGTTTAGTAGCTTGGAGCGCTATTTAACAGGGAGCGATATTGAATTAAGTTGGTGGTTGTTGCTTGTTATTACAAAATTAACATTTTATTTTTCCTTGGGCAATTGATCAGCTACTTCTTTGATCCTTACAAACTGTGTGGTCCGCTGTTCGAATCCCCGTCCGGCAAATGGTAAAATTAAAATAAAAAAATCATACAATTGAATAATTTCTTCTACAATGTTTGTAATACAGAAAAAGGTGCTAAGAACTAAAAAATCTCGTGGAAGTGAGAAAGATGTGGGGGAATATACAATTGGGCAGAAACAAAATTTTGAGCATTCAGGTCGAAAACCTATGTTGTTAGCACCTATATTACCTGTTTATTTTCATAATTCATTATGACTGTAAATATATAAATAAATAAATAAAATTTTGAGAATTTTTTTTAAGCATATAATAATTTTGGGTGCAAAATGCTTCCAAACATATTATATGTTCATATAATAACATATTGTTTTTTGGAAGACAACATTATTGAATTTGGATGCAAAAATACAAAAAGGTTTGGAACTTAGACTACCCAAACATATATCGTTTAGACCAATATGCTTTCAAACATATTATATATTGGAAGAGATCAAACATATAAATGTTTGGGCAATACCCAAAAATGTATATGCTTGAAGCAAAATATGTTTGGGAGTATATGTTACAGAAGCGATTTTTTGTGAGCGTGCAGACGGACATCGCTAAATCGACTCAGAATTTAATTCTAAGACGATCGGTATACTAAACGATGGGTCTCAGACTTTTCCTTCTTGGCGTTACATACAAATGCACAAACTTATTGTACCCTCTACCACAGTAGTGGTGAAGGGTATAAATATAGTTCTTACTCGGTCACGGCATCAGCAATTTCACTACTGCGAGTTTTTTGTTTGTGCAAAATATGTTTGCACAAAATAAGTTTGATTGTTACTTTTTAGAACAGAGAGTATTAAGAAAACAATAGGACGAAAATTTCTCTTCTACAAAAACAACAAATGTCAACCGTATAGATGTCGCACAATGCCTGCAGCTTTGGTATAATTCTGCCAACATTTTTTGAATTTGGGGGCGCTTCTGAGAATCCCCACTACGTCGAAAACAATCATATACGACATCAAAAACTCGTCGGAAAAACGCCGTCACTATTGAGAAGTTGTACCACGCCAAGTTACTACGAAAAAGTTTCTCATCAGTGCAATTATTAGGTGCCTATTTAGATCAATTTCGAAGGACGCCAATAAGAACCCCTGCAAACTATCAGAAAAAGTGCATTTTAAGGTAATTGTAGAAGAATCATTGTGGTCAATTAAACACGATTGTGTAGATGTTTATTGATTTGATTAAACGTTTATAATTTCTTATAAATATAACATTTTTCGGTTTATCTCATCACATTTAACATAATTTTTTGCATTAATAAAATAATGATGTTGAGTTTTAAGTAGCAAGTTACATATTGCACCGTCTATCAGCCAGTTTGTTTATTTTCGATGGAGACAGCGTGCCTAGAAAAATATTTGAAAAACGATCACTTTATTCTATTTGGAAAGTCGAAAATTGTTCACCATATACCTTTCACAATTTTAAGCGTAATATCTATGTTTTCAGAACTTTATTTTCGTTTTTATTTAAATAAAATATAACAAGCTGGTTGCGCTTGGCGTTTCACAAAAAATAAAATGATGGCAAAATACTTTCATGTACATTTTGTACTTTTTGATATGCTTCCCCCATCACAGTTCGCGATGGTTGTGGTGACATTTACGAGTCTGTGGTAGCGATGACGATGAAATGGAACTTTGAAATGCTGGCAGGGAACCGACGTTGCGGTCGAAGCGCTGTTTTGATAAATTCTTTATTAAGGCATCGGCAGTTATAATTTGAAATTGTCTGCCAAAACATTTAATAGAATGAAAGATTTATGTAAAAGAACATTTGTTACTACAAAGTAGGTTCTAACAGCCTGTTTCGGTATGTCGAACGAGCTCTATCGATCGACTGAAATGGAAAAAAACAGCTGAATTTATAAACAAAAATCAGCTGTTTCTATGCACCTCAGTCGATCGATAGAGCTCGTTCGACATACAGAAACAGACTGTTACACTAGAGGTGTGCGCGTGACACGGAATTCTCGTGACACGTGTGAATCACGAGAGTCGTGAACAAAATCCAAAGCAACTCTCGTGAATGGGACTAAAATAAATATGTCGTGCGTGAGAAATAAAATCGGTTGGTGAATGTGCGTGAATAAAATATCTGCAGAATACCGCTCACGAAAAAAATCAAGATTTAATTCATACTCGTATGTTAACTGAAATTAATTAAGCGTGAATGGAACTAAAATAAATATGTCGTGCGTAAGAAATAAAATCGTTTCGTGGATGTGCGTGAATAAAATTTCTGGAAAATCACACTCACGAAAATATCAAGATTTAATTCATACTCGTGTGTTAACTGAAATTAATTTAGCTCTGGAACTATATTCCATTTTTGAATTTTGTTACCTCTGCTGATTTCCTTTTTGGAACATGTAGCGAGTCTCGTGAATTTGTCGTGAATCTCGTGAATTGTCATGAAACGTGCGTGAGTCTTTAAAGTAGTTCGTGCGTGAGTTCTGGCTTTTATTTCGTAAATGTGCGAGAGTGGATTTGGCTACCACACGTATCGTGCGTGAGAGTGCTTCGTGAGTGAAATTTCAGTCACGCGCACACCTCTAATTTACACATCATTTCAAAAGGCAATTGGTCAAATTTAAGGATTATCAAAGTTCGACTTCGACATTTTCGGTTAGACATTTTTCCGGTTGGTCTCGCAGTATCAACCGGTTAGGTCAACAACGCAGTCACTCTATGCACGGAATAAAGCCAGGTGCACAACGCCCAACTGGCGAATGTACAAGTTGTATATCTTTATGTCCACAGCCCTAGGCATGATTCAATGTATGGGTCATTAATGTCCGGCATACCACTGCACGTAACGATATACAATGAAGGCCTGGATTCAAACATAATAGTTAAAAAAATCTTATATTACAAAAATACTTTATTTGAACAAAAAAATATGCCATAAGAAAAATCCTTAAATATAAATTACCACACATCTTAGAATTTAAAGTCATTTAGAATGATTACCATGACTGTTGTCTTCCATGATTCACTTGAAATGACATCTCAATTTTATCTTGTGCTGTGCGCGATGCAGTCTCTATATATTTATGTAATTTTTCTTCCAACTCCACTTGAGCCTGTTTATATTCAATATCTTCGGCATTTAGTTTTAGGCCATACAGCAATAAATCCAAAGTATTTAGGGGTAAACACATTTCTGGATTTGTTACCGCTATAGAATGTTTAAAACTAAAATATTCACTGCCTGCTCCCAACATGGCCGAAAGCATTTCTTGGGCCAATTCGGCAGCTTCCAAGAGACGATTGTGTTTGACAAATAAACGCAAAAGTTCCGAACAATTTGCTAATTTATAATCATTGTATAGCCATTGTGGAACGAATGCTTGCAAGCTTAGTAATTTGTTAACTACCGATTTGCGTATGAGTGTTGAATTATCTTCTTCATTATCGTCCACCAATTTTCGTAACAAAGACCATGCCATATCGGTGGCTTTATTACGATGTGGTAAATCGGCTAAATCATTTTCTTGAAGCCATGTCCAGGGTTCACTGGGATTTTCATCGGCTGTTCGTACACAAGCTGAGGCCAGGCTATCAAATATTGGCAACAAACTGATATCGAACCCCTTTGCCAATTTTAAGGCTGATGTATACAATCCACAACTTGCCAAAATCATGGCTAACTCTTGAGGTCCAGCATTGAGGAATGAATGGACATCTTTACGATGACCAGCCAAATTGATTAGGGCCTCTGTGTGTAAGAGTTCTCGCTTGATATGTTTAATTTCCAAGACAACAACTTTGGTTTTATTAAATGATGACGATGATTTCTCACCATTTTCGGCATCTTCGTCCATAGTTGTATCTTTTGAGGAATTGTGTATATCGTATTCATCGCCAATAATAGGTTTAGCAATCCAGCGATAACGTTCATCAATTAAATGTAAGCAGTTCAAACAAACCAGCAACGAAGAAAAACGCTTATTCAAAGCTTCCAATGAATCACCTTCCAATTGATATCTCATTGATTGTTCGTACATTATAGCAGATGCTGCAAAAAAAAATGCTTAAAAATCAAGACTTCTAAGAGAAATAATTTTCTTACCCTTTCTCATATTGCCATTGTTTACATGAAATGCATAGAGAAAATCATAAACATCATTTTGATCCATGGACTGTGATCGGGCCCTTGATTCTACAATATTCTCAAATTCTTCATGTAGACCCACATAAGGGAAATGCATAAGCAAATCGTAACGTTTACGACCGAACAGTGTTATAACCAATTGCCTAAGACAATCTTTACGACGCGAAAGTTCTGCATTGTAGATAAGAGAATGATAGGCTTCCTCGTAGTGTTCCAGTTGCAAATGATTATTGAAAACAATAGATTGGAACATTGGCAATTGGGGATCTTCTTTGTCCAATAAACCAATTGCTACTTGAGCCATACTTATGATATGATCCAAGGCATTATGTTGTTCAAATAGCTGTATTACCTTCAAATAGTATTGAGCAATGCATTGATTGGTAATCTTTAATTTATTGTTATCTGCCTCAAGATCTCCCAAATTGTCTACCAAATTCGAGAATCGAGAATTTTTCAAAATCTTTTCAGCTAAAAATTGTTCTTTGACCACTCCTTTGGCGGATTGTAAAAACAAATCATAGGCCTTGTGGGATTCACCACTATCCAAGAGGGAAACTGCTAATATAAACTGGCGCGAACATATATTCCATTCACACCAACTGTTGAGCAGGCGCACATAATCAGCAATAATGATGTGTTGACATGTGCTGAACAACCATTCGCCAAATACAAAATTGAATGAGACAGCCCATATTAGTTGGCTAACAATATTAGCCAGTGGCATTAGGGTCTGCTGCCAAGTTACATTTTCCAATACTTTAAAATTATCAGCATATAAGGTTAAGGCTGTATAGAGTCCCTTGGCGTTAAGGAAAATTTGCAATAAAGGAGCTGAATTACATTTGCCACCATTGGAATAAATACGCCCCGAACCAGTTGTCAATTGTAACAGATTTAATCGTTGTATGGAGGACTCTAATCCCACAGCATTGCTAATATTTACCGGGGTTTCTGATATCCATATCATAACGTAGTAAGATTGAAGAAATATCAAGACATCTGGCATGAATTGAGAGCGCAAACATTCAAGGATATCAACGGGCAGCGAATGGGTACTTATAAGTATTTGTTGCAACAACAAGAGATTACGACATATGGCAAAACGTATTAGAGAATTTTGTCGTACCGTTTCAGCCAGCAAAGACAAACCCACCTGACTGCCAAACAAAGCTCCCAAAGACATTAAAAATTTGGTAGATTGAGCCATGTGCGAGTAATTTGCATGCATTGTCTCCGTGTTTCCATTGTCCATGCGTAAACAATCCAAAAGCATAGAAATGGCCATTCTCAAATCCCTAATGCTTTGAATTTTTTGCCTTATGCAAACCAAAAAATTTCGTGGTAATAATTCTTTTTCAGTATCTCCAGCTAGTAGATCCTCTGTTAATTTTTCAATTAAAACATTTGGCATTTCCAACTGATATAGTTTACGATCCATATCAATTTTTATATCTTCCGGCAGCCATTTTTCAATTTGTGACAAAATACCAACCAAATTTACCATATCACGACCCTGTTTCTCAGCATCAGCAAAATGCAAGGGAACCACAAAATCAATGTCCACACCTTCTCCAGCCAACATTATATGTTCAATGGTTTCACAAGGACGCAATAATGAAAATGAATTCTTTTTTACAACACATACAGCATCTAAAGGCTCTAGAATAACCAAACCGCTGGGTTGTGAAGCTTTCATGTGGTACTGTTCGCAGCATGAATAGAAACGTTCCCACATACGGGTAGATATTTCCAAATAATCATCATCGGACACATCGAAATCTTTAACTTCGTTTTGAATTTCATCCTCGATTGCCTGACATACGTGCTCCTTTAATGAAGCCATAGTGCAATGTTTTCCCTCAAAACGCAGACTGGAACGGCGGAACATCTGAAAGGAAAATACATCCATTACTTTACTGTTGTGAAATCCAAAATCTTTACAAAAACTTACAAACAATGCTTTGGCTATTACAGTGCGTTCAAACTTTCCCGGATGGAAGATATAGGAACAATAGGCTTCTCGTGGATCCATACCCTGTTCCATGCCCAAACAATAACGATCCGGTGGAGGTTCCATAGCAGCCGAGACCCAATTCATGCCCATACCACGTATAAGTGAAAAACTAGAGATACTAAATTCTCCTTCGGCATTACTCCACAAAGCCCATATGCGGGAATCACAAACATCGAAGTCAGTCAAATCTAACTGAGGAGCAGCGATAATTTTTCTACGTTGCAAAGATAATCCGGTGTTGCTATTTGCATCTACATTCAAGTCAAGACATACAAATTCCGAACCCGTGGCATGAGAAAGGAATGCACAAAAACTCGAATCTGTGATTTTACGTAAAGCATTGCTTTGAGCTGAAAATGGAAAGACATCGAATAGAATTGAATGGTAAATTTGTTTCATTAAAGACATATTTTTTCGGAATACTACTTACGTCCTTGCATTCGCTGCTCACTGCCTTCACGCACACAATTAATCACACAAACACTTTGCATATTAATTGTGGACCAAACTCGCAAATGGTCATTACGATACAAAGCTAATAGCAGGATTTGATTTTTTATGCAGGTGAATACAATTGAATTTGCATGATCTGCATCGGATGTATCGCTTTTACCACTGAAAGTATGGTAAAGTTACATTACACAAAATATTAAATGGCCAAAAGAAATTAAGAGAAAAAAAAAACATTTGACAAGCCATCATATATTCCCCAGGAAAATTAAACCTCGATCAAAAGACCTCATAGGCCAAAGGAATATAATGTTTAACACGATCAATCTTATAGAGATACGTGCGAAACTGAAAGAAAAATCCCGAGCAAATTCCATTCGGGGTTGTTGGCAAAAGTCAAACAATAGCGCTTTTCCAAGCTTTAGAGAGAGGTTAAATTTTTCTGGTATAGAACCGTAAAATCACTTGAATAAATAAACTATTGCTTTATATGTAGTACTCACGTCAAAGCTCCTTTGATATTGGAAAACAGTCTTGGCATTATATGGTGCTCCTTTAACTGATGACAAATAGTATGACCAGTAACACAATTCATGGTATACAGCATCAACTGATTTTGACATGCCAATGCAAAATAAGCTTCCACCCCATTCTCCGACAGATAACTGGCAGCAGCATGTGGAACATGATTATCTGGAATATACAAATTTTACTCAACCATTCTAATATTGCCCAAATGAGACTTACGGGAAGCACCCACTTGAGTATCGATAACATAGAAACTATTTGGATTTCTTGCTGCTGTAACGTTGGCATCAAAAAATATAGAATACGATTGGGAATCATTGAATTCCACTGAAGGAACATTCGTTGTGCCAGTTGCATTACTATACGAGCTCGAAGAACATGACCCATCAGCCAATGAATCTGGATGCGGAAAAGAAATGCGATGTAGACTGCATACTGTACTCACGAGCAAAATAACATGTTCTCCGCACTCTGTTATAGTCACTGCAAGAACTGGCGAATCGGTGAATTTGTATCGCAAGTTATTTTGATATAAATTAAAATCCAAACTTATTTCTGTCAACTCCAGAACATCCTGATATGACCTCCAATATATATAACGATTACGATTATGGTTCAGAGTGACATTTTTATAACAATATCCTCCTGCCTTTTCAGCAACTTTAATATCCTGCAAGGTGCTATGTGTTCCCCCTAAAAATTGAATAATAGCTATGAATACAGTACGACAGATTTACGATTTACTCCTCTACTACCGGTATTCAGTGTAATATCGTGCCATTCCTCTTGCGATGAATTTGTTGGTATAACTTCACGATAACTTAAACTTTCCATTTTGAAATTGTAATGCTATTTTTGTTTTATGTTTTTTGTCTTACGAATAACAATTTAGATTCTCAGAGTCTCATGGCGCGTGGAAAAGAAAACAAATTCTATGTTGCCTGCAAAATCTTTTGTGATTGGCAATGCATTCAAAAATGTACGTTGCCATCTGTTTGCTAAGATTTATACAGGTAGTGTCATTAATGTAATGAAAAATTTGAAAAAATCTCGTCACTTAATTTTTGTTTTTAATCACATAATTTTTAAGAAGCAATTTGAAATACCCACCATGAAAGAAAATGTAAGTTTATTTTTGGAAATTTTAACTAAATTTTTTTATTAATTGCAACAATGTTCCCGTTCTCGAAATCGCAAAATGTTCGTTTTCCCATATTTTATTGGCCCTAAAATGAATGACAGAAAAAACATCACCAAAATATTTCCAATTAAAAAGTTGATTGAAGTAGAACATTTTTTCAATTAGTAAATTAATTGATACAATTAACTTTTTAATAAAGATAGAAACATAACCTTATGTTTAAGTCAATGATTGAAAATTTAAAAAATTTTAATTAAAAAATTAATTGATACAATTAACATTTTAATAAAACTTGGGAGACCAAGTCAATTAAAAGAAGCGATGGATTTTTTAATTTTTAACTAAAAATTTCAATTTTTTAATCAAACTAAAAATACTAAGTCAGTTAAGAAAGTTATTAAAAATAATTACGTTTTTAAATAATTCAATCAATTAAAAATTAACAGAAATTTTCTAATGAGATCAATTAATTTTTTAATAAAATATTTTTTTATGTTTAATTAAAACTGTGATTGATACTATTATTTTCGTGATTGAAGACTTTTCAATTAAAAAATTAATTGGATCAATTAATTTCGTGGTTGAATCTAAAAGAAAATTGTGTGTAGATCTCTTTAATGAAAAGTTCAAATTCATATTGAATTAAAGGCCAAGATAGAGGTTTGCGCGTGACACGAAATTGTCGTGACACGTGAATCACGTGAGTCGTGAATAAAATTTGAAACAACTCTCGTGAATGTGCGTGAATTGGACTAAAACAAATATGTCGTGCGTGAGCTTGCGTGAGTAATAAAATCGGTTCGTGAGTAATAAAATCGCTCACGAAAAAAATCAAGATTTAATTCTTACTCGTATGTTAACTGAAATTGATTTAGCTGTCGAACTATATTTTATTTATGAATTTTGTTACCTTTGCTCATTCCCGATTGGAAAATGTCGTGAGTCTCGTGAATTTGTCGTGAATCATGTGAATTGTCGTGAATCGTGAGTGAACGTGAGTCTTTAAAAGTAGTTCGTGCGTGAGTACTGGTTTTCATTTCGTGAATGTGCGTGAGAGGGATTGACTACCACACGTATCGTGCGTGAGCGTGCGTGAATAAATATTTGACTTCGTGAATGTGCGTGAGTGAAGTTTCACTAACGCGCACACTTCTAGTCCGAGAGCATCTCTATTTCTTCGTTATAAGAAAAGTAAATTCTTGCGATTTGCGATTCCGAATATCCGAACATGGGGGAATATTTCTATAATTTTTATCAACATTTTTTAAATAATAGAAAAATATTGTTTAATAAAATTTCGTATTTTGGTTTTAAAAATTGTTAAAATGTTTAACGCTATATGAAATCAACTAATTTTCATGAACTAAAATGAAGTTAAATTTCTCAGAAAAAATGTTCACGAAAAATTTTCTAATTAATTGAGTTTTAAAAAAATATTGAATTAAAAATTTAATTGATCCAACAAATTTTTTAATCGAAACAAAAATCAATCACAAAAATTAACAGTATCAATTAATTTTTTAATTGATACTATCATTTGTGTGATTGAAGACATGTCAATTAAAAAATTAATTGGATCAATTAATTTCGTGATTGAATCAGAAAATTTTTTTTTGTGTGTTCGTAAATTAAGATTTATGAGTGTAAATTAAGACTTATTTGGATGATATAATATTTTTTACTTTTTTGTAATTAAGAATTTTTTGTTAGAATTTGGATTTTAAACTCATAGAAAAAATACTGCCGTTAATAGCAAACACTACAGCAGTCAGTGTTTGCTATTAACACTGTATTTCACAAGATAAAAAATTGTTTTCGCTGTTTTTTTTTTAAACCAGCAAACAATGGTATTGTAGAAAGTCTAAAAAATCGTTGTCCTGTATCCCGAAACTTGCTTCGACCGAACACCAAAAAGTTTTTCAGCGGTGGATTATCCCACCTCAGTAATGCTGGTGACATTTCTGAGGGTTTCAAAACTTCTCAAAGTGGTTTCACTGCAATGTGGAACGCCATTCGGACTCGGCGATAAAAAGGAGGTCCCTTGTCATTGAGCTTTACATGGAATCGGGCAGCACTCAGTGATAAGAGAGAAGTTCACCAATGTGGTATCACAATGGACTGAATAGTCTAAGTGAGCCTGATACATCGGGCTGCCACCTAACCTAACCTATCCCGAAACTTCACATACCAAAGGTTTTATAAACCTTATCAAGCTTCCTACGTTTTTGTATAAAAGATTAAAACAAAGAAATAAATAGGTGTGCAAATCAGCAGTATTTGTTTGGTATTTCAGCCGAGAATAATTTTTGCTACACCAAATAACTGATGTTTGCACGGTTGAAAAAGACTGTTTTTCATATGTTTGGCTATAAACATTATATGTTTGGAACACAAATTTTTAAACACAATATTTTTGAGTGCAAGCATATAATGTTCATAAACTAGCATAACATGTTTGGGACATATATGTTAATATGTTAGAACATATTATGTTTGGGACATAAAATGTTTGTAAATATAATATGCTTGAATGCAAACATATATTAATTTAGAAATAGCCTATAAACATATATGTGTTTAGTAGCTTGGAGCGCTATTTAACAAGGAGCGATATTGAATTAAGTTGGTGGTTGTTGCTTGTTATTACAAAATTAACATTTTATTTTTCCTTGGGCAATTGATCAGCTACTTCTTTGGTCCTTACAAACTGTGTGGGCCGCTGTTCGAATCCCCGTCCGGCAAAAGGTAAAATTAAAATAAAAATAAAAAAATAAAATTGAATAATTTCTTCTACAATGTTTGTATTACAGAAAAAGGTGCTAAGAACTAAAAAATCTCGTGGAAGTGAGAAAGATGTCGGGGAATATACAATTGGGCAGAATCAAAATTTTGAGCATTCAGGTCGTTGTTAGCACCTATATTACCTGTTTATTTTCATAATTCATTATGATTGTAAATATATAAATAAATAAATAAAATTTTGAGCACAATATTGTTTGGGAGAATTTTTTTTAAGCATATAATATTTTTGGGTGCAAAATGCTTCCAAACATATTATAAGGTCACATAATAACATATTGTTTTTTGGAAGACAACATTATTGAATTTGGATGCAAAAATACAAAATGTTTGGAACTTAGACTACCCAAACATATATTGTTTAGACCAATATGCTTTCAAACATATTATATATTGGTAGAGATCAAACATATAAATGTTTGGGCAATACCCAAAAATGTATATGCTTGATGCAAAATATGTTTGGGAGTATATGTTACAGAAGCGATTTTTTGTGAGGGTGTGTACACCCAAAGAAATTTGGATGTACAAAAAAGTCTGCTAAAACAGCAAAAAGTCTGCTGAAAAAGGGAAAGCAGTCACTGTGCAAAAATATACCAAAAACTATTTTTGGTTCTTAAATATGTTTTGGGGAAAAATTAATAACCTAAAAATTGTGTAATTTGTTGTTCGTTAGACCCTGAAGTACAAAAATATAACAGCAGAAATCGACTGCTGGTTTTAGCAGACTTTTTTCTATGAGTGTAACTACATTGACTGTTTTCCCTTTTTAAGCAGATAAAAACGAATGTTTTAGCAAACTTTATTGCTGTTGTTTGGGTGTAATAATTTGGTGAATAATTTTGCTATATTTCCCAAAAATAAAATGAAAAGTAAATAAGGCCTGCCAGAAAGTTGGTTTCTTCTTAAAATATTTATAATATGAGAATGTTAGCGACCATATTTATATTTTTATATATTTTTCACAAGTTAGCTAAGCTACCTTCTTCAGAAGAAACCCTTTATTAGAAATAATACAATTGGAAGTATTTGTTGTTTGTTAATTAACACACGTTTCAGTTTATTTATTATCTTCATCTTACTTAAAGGCAATATTATAAAAAAAAAAAAATAAATTACATTTATTAAACATATACAATAAATGAAAACAAAAAAAAATATATAATCTATGCATACATTACTGCATTGAAATTCATATTTAATGTGAATAATTTGTTTCACTTTGACATCGTAATAACACTCAATATTATCATTTTCTTTGCAAGATAACAAACAAAAATCAGCATTAAGCACAACACATACGGTATTTTAAAAGAATAAATTCTTTCAATTCAAGGATATTATCCTAAATTTACTTTGTTATATTAATTGGTATATTATTGTTGAGAGCTATTGAAATTAGGCAATTAAATGCCACGATAAGATCGGTGGGCTAAGAATGCGCTGATAAAGTACAAGACCGCATTTACCAAACCAATAACACCAGCAGCAAAGTAGGCATCAAGCTGTTTATAGCCTCTGTGACCTCTATCGCTGAGCGTAATGATCACTTGCAACGAACAGGCCAATAATAGAATACCAGCTACACTGTGATATATTAATTCCTGCAATGAAAGATATAAAATGTTAATAATTTAATATTTAAATTGTAGAAAATATATAAAAATGTATTAAAAAGTGTTCCCAAACAGCTGATTTTGTCTGCTGAAAACGAAAAGCTAAGGTAACTGCTGAAAAATGACTGGAAAAGAACTCTCTTTGAAAAGCACCTACAAAAGGTAGTTTGATAGCTTAAGGTAGGTACTATGTTCGGTTTCCGAAGCGAAATCCCATACAAAACCAAAAATGCGAAAAACTACCGAAATATTTTTTCATTTGTGGTACTTTGTTTTTTTTCGAGTTGAAAAACTGACATAACGTGCATAGTCCCTAATTAGGTCGGCTTTAAATCCTTCCATATGTTGAGATTAGTTAGTTTCAAAACATGGCGCCATTTGTAATGTGAATTAAGAAATAATTGATTTATTCAAATGATTTGTGTTAAATTAGAATACAAAAGTGGTTCGCGTTGTTATTTAAAAATGCAATTAGATTGACGAAATAAAAATAACGGAGTGCTATATGTATATAACATATATAACAGCATCTGGTTCTGTAGCCGTTTCTGCCACAGTAGCATCTGCCCTCACATCCCTGACACCCACAATTGCAGCCACTACATCAGCTACAGTGAACAACTCCAACATAGCACCCTCAACACCTGCCACGACCACAGTGGCTGTGACCGCAAATATTGTATTGCAACAACCAAATACAACGGCCGCCCAAGTAGTGAGTGATCCCATTGGGGTGGCAGCAAATACTACTCCAACATTAGCCACTATTACTAATTCTTCAAATGCAATATCGACTGTTGCTGCCGTTAGTAATACAAATGCAATACTAATGCAATGGTGGTTTCACAATCATCCACAATAGTATCACCAGCAGCTGGATCGAATGTTGTTGTTCCCACCACTACAATGGCTTTAGCAGGAGCTACCGTGGGACTTAAGTCTGGTCCAGATATTACAATGACATTGAACCGTATAAATACGGCAGAGAATGAAGTTGATGTGGAGGAATGTTTACCAGGTGATGTTGTTAAATTGGATTTTGCTGGCGAAGAAGTGGCTGGGTGAAATTTTACCCCTAAGGAATGTCTTCTAGGAGTTTCCAATCGGCGACCGGTGCCCGTTGGAAACTCCGCCTATTACAACAGTACCATCATCGCTTCAGCCATCAGCAACAATAGCATTCCATCAGCGTCATATTGTAGAGATACAACCAGGCCACCATTTATCATCATCCCCTGCTAATTTAGAATTGACTAATGTTATGCAACATAATGTTTGCACAGAACACGAAGAAGTAGAAGACGCTAATTTTCATAATACTGCAGATGTAATCGATGAAGATTTCTTTTTTAAAATATGCTTACAAACGATTTCGTCTTATCTCTGTAAACCCAGTGCTTCTACATTCAACACCCATTTTTTACAAAGAAATGAATTGTATTTTTTTTTATTATTTTACCGCTCCTCGTAATTGCTCCCTTTTCCACACGGATGAAAAAGGCTGTTTTTCATATGTTTGGCTATAAACATTATATGTTTGGAACACAAATTTTTAAACACAATATTTTTGAGTGCAAGCATATAATGTTCATAAACTAGCATAACATGTTTGGGACATATATGTTAATATGTTAGAACATATTATGTTTGGGACATAAAATGTTTGTAAATATAATATGCTTGGATGCAAACATATATTAATTTAGAAATAGCCTATAAACATATATGTGTTTAGTAGCTTGGAGCGCTATTTAACAGGGAGCGATATTGAATTAAGTTGGTGGTTGTTGCTTGTTATTACAAAATTAACATTTTATTTTTCCTTGGGCAATTGATCGGCTACTTCTTTGATCCTTACAAACTGTGTGGTCCGCTGTTCGAATCCCCGTCCGGCAAAAGGTAAAATTAAAATAAAAAAAATCATAAAATTGAATAATTTCTTCTACAATGTTTGTATTACAGAAAAAGGTGCTAAGAACTAAAAAATCTCGTGGAAGTGAGAAAGATGTCGGGGAATATACAATTGGGCAGAAACAAAATTTTGAGCATTCAGGTCGAAAACCTATGTTGTCAGCACCTATATTACCTGTTTATTTTCATAATTCATTATGATTGTAAATATATAAATAAATAAATAAAATTTTGAGCACAATATTGTTTGGGAGAATTTTTTTAAGCATATAATATTTTTGGGTGCAAAATGCTTCCAAACATATTATATGTTCACATAATAACATATTGTTTTTTGGAAGACAACATTATTGAATTTGGATGCAAAAATACAAAATGTTTGGAACTTAGACTACCCAAACATATATTGTTTAGACCAATATACTTTCAAACATATTATATATTGGTAGAGATCAAACATATATATGTTTGGGCAATACCCAAAAATGTATATGCTTGAAGCAAAATATGTTTGGGAGTATATGTTACAGAAGCGATTTTTTATGAGCGTGCATTTGTTAAGCGAGCTCGTTTTTGTGTGTAAGAGGCGTAAATGAATGAGAACTGAACAAAAGAAAAGTTAATGCAATTTTAATTTTTAATGGAAACAACATGAAAGCTAAATATGAGAAATGATAATTAAAAATTTTTAAATATAATAGCTCATTCACATTAGGCTCGAAATCTACTAAAAGTAGATTTGAAATCCCTTTTTTACAAGGCAAATGACAGTTGAAATCTAGTTAACGTAGATTTTGGAAGTGTAATGTGAATGAGGTATAACAATATTAATGAAAGAAAGCTGATAATCCAGAAAAGAAAACATTGTGTTCTAGGGTCTTTAATTAGTGTATAAATGTACAAATTAATAAAAAATCATAATAAAATTATAATCGAACTTGTTTTATTTTTATATACCGGGGTATAGGTAATTGGGTGGTCTTATACGTTTTATACTTTTTAATATAAAATTAGTAAATTTTTCTGAACAAAGTTATATCCAAAATAAATGTTTATAGCAAATAATTAAATAATTTTTATTTAAGTAGCAAAATAATTTTCTTGTATTCATCATTTGTCCAAAATGATTGCGATAGGCTGGAATGAAACGATTTAATTTCGTCGTGGCTTTTAAATTTCAGTTAGCGGCATTCTTGCATTTTATCAATTCAAAACACTGGTTGAATTTCATAACGTGACTGAAATAGTTATTGGAACTTGTACATTGGGAGAGTATAACATCCTTCAGTAAACCAGCCAATTGCTTCTCAATGTATTAATTTCAGTCAACGAAGAGTCTGGTATAGAACACTAACATCCCTTTGTGACGAAATATAAGTCGGGAACAGTGACTTTGGCTTAGGAACTACCCTTGAACTTGAGTTATGGGCTTAAGTTGGTTGTTCCCCCCGATGTAACAACATTGGCAAATGAAATGGCGTTATTATACTTTGTGGGAACCGTGGTGGTGACCACTGGATTTGAAATTGCTAGTGAGGCGGCAACAGCATGGTATTGCAATGCGATTGTGTAGATATTGTGGACACCAACGAATTAAGTTTGTTGATGAATGAGTCCATTGCTGCTCATGATGTAAAAGTTAGCATAACACCGGAATTATATGTTTTTTTGATGTGCGTTACAAATTGACGGTATCCATTTGGAAAAGCTGAAGAAGACAATGTACCACATGTTGTAAAAGCTGTTGCAGAATGTGGTAAGACACCAGGGGTAGAGCGGCTGGAGCTTTATTCTTAACAATTATTAGTGTCCAGTGCTGTATGAGATTTTTTTGCAAAACAATCCAAAAACTGGTAGAAAAACACTTTTCAAAACAATTATCATGAATGCGTGTATGTAAACAACCAGCTGCTGCGTATGTAAAGGGTGATTCTTTTGAGGTTAGGATTTTCATGCATTAGTATTTGACAGATCACGTGGGATTTCAGACATGGTGTCAAAGAGAAAGATGCTCAGTATGCTTTGACATTTCATCATGAATAGACTTACTAACGAGCCACAACGTCGAATTTTCAGTGAATGGGCCCTAGAAAAGTTGGCAGAAAATCCGCTTTTTTATCGACAAATTTTGTTCAGCGATGAGGCTCATTTCTGGTTGAATGGCTACGTAAATAAGCAAAATTGCCGCATTTGGAGTGAAGAGCAACCAGAAGGCGTTCAAGAACTGCCCATGCATCCCGAAAAATGCACTGTTTGGTGTGATTTGTACGCTGGTGGAATCATTGGACCGTATTTTTTCAAAGATGCTGTTGGACGCAACGTTACGGTGAATGGCGATCGCTATCGTTCGATGCTAACAAACTTTTTGTTGCCAAAAATGGAAGAACTGAACTTGGTTGACATGTGGTTTCAACAAGATGGCGCTACATGCCACACAGCTCGCGATTCTATGGCCATTTTGAGGGAAAACTTCGGAGAACAATTCATCTCAAGAAATGGACCGGTAAGTTGGCCACCAAGATCATGCGATTTGACGCCTTTAGACTATTTTTTGTGGGGCTACGTCAAGTCTAAAGTCTACAGAAATAAGCCAGCAACTATTCCAGCTTTGGAAGACAACATTTCCGAAGAAATTCGGGCTATTCCGGCCGAAATGCTCGAAAAAGTTGCCCAAAATTGGACTTTCCGAATGGACCACCTAAGACGCAGCCGCGGTCAACATTTAAATGAAATTATCTTCAAAAAGTAAATGTCATGGACCAATCTAACGTTTCAAATAAAGAACCGATGAGATTTTGCAAATTTTATGCGTTTTTTTTTAAAAAAAAGTTATCAAGCTCTTAACAAATCACCCTTTATAAGTAAAAATAGTATGACATTTGGCGATGTTGTCAATTAAATTGCGGAGAAATAAACGTGGAATAGCTCCAAAATAGCTGTTTTCTTCGTTCGAAATGTATTGTCAACACTCTCAGTTTTCAACGCGAAAGAATGGTTAAGTGAAGTATTTTTCGTGCCAACAAACATAGTACCCACCTTTACACAGACAAATGTATTCTATTTGAAATTTTCTTTGCTGAAATAGCAAACAATCAACAATTCAAAAAGTCATATGTATTGCTAAAATATCATAGACTAAGGAAGGTATAAACAACGAAAGTGAATTCACAGCGCTGTAGTTTGTCTGCAAACCATAAATGGCTCTTTTTCGTCTGCAATTGAGTGATTTTTTTAATTTGGCTTTAATTTGTTTTCTTGATGAAACACCAAATATTGTAAAAGCGTATAAAATTCTATACATCCACATCTTTTTTGTAATGCAAATTGACTGATTTGTACGGTAATTCTCGTTTTCAAAAAAAGAAATTGAGTCACTTGACTGCGCAATTGAGTGGAATGACTGCGCACTGCGAATAAACAAAACCATGGTGATTTGTATGGTATGTATGTCTCTATTTTAATTGGTCTACGAAAATATTAGCAGTCGGCTGGAGGGAACTTTATTTCCAAATGCTTTTAATTTTTTATTCAAAATTTCACCAGATAATAACTTCAACTAGATTTCAGCGAATTTTCTATTGGGAAATGTTTTGATTTACTCTTTTCTATAGTCTAATAAAACTTACATAAATTGTTTTTGATATAATTCCGCCCGTACTAAGGGACGTCAAACATGACAGTAATAGACAGAATGTTCCAATCATAAAGGTAACTGACATAAGGAATGCAAAAACAATGCCATCGATGTTGGTAAAGCAAGCGCCATTGTTTTGATAGTAACTGAAAATGCCAACCATAGCAGCTCCAAGAAGCTGTAAATAAATTTAAAAAATTAATTAAATATAGTAAACTTAAAGTAGTAGGTAGGTAGGTATATATTACCAATTGGCATAGTTTCAACAGTCCATTGAAACTTTTCAGATAGCCAGTATTTAAAACAATGTAGGAAGTGTTGGTGGTGCTGGTTGTGGTGCGAGTAATGGTCACAGAATGAGACATTTTGTTGATAGTTTAATGCTTCTTGGTGGTAAGAAATAAACTTTAGTTCGTAATAGGTGGGTTGCTGAAATTAAAAATCAAAATATATCACATCCGTTAATGTATTATTTCTCCCAATATTTTTAAATGAAATAGTATTTTTAAAACGTATGGTCAATATTTTTCTATAGAAATAAAATTTTGATAAACTATTCTATAGAAATAACATTTTGACAAAAATTTTTATAGGAATAAAATTTTGACAAAATTTTCTATAGAAATAAATTTGTGACAAAATTTTCTATAGAATAAAATTTTGACAACAGTTTCTGAGAAATAAAATTTTAACAAAGTTTTCTGTAGAAATAAATTTGTGACAAAATTTTTTATAGAAGTAAAATTTTTACCAAATTTAGTACAGAAATAAAATAGAAATAAAATAAATAAATTTGTGACAAAATTTTTTATAGAAATAAAATGTTGTCAATTTTTTTCTATAGAAATAAATTTGTGACAAAATTTTCTATAGAAATAAATTTGTGACAAAATTTTCTATAGAAATAAATTTGTGACAAAATTTTCTATAGAAATAAAATTTTGTCAATTTTATTATAGGAATAAATTTGTGAGAAAACTTTCTATAGAGATAAAATTTTAACAACAGTTTCTATAGAAATAAAATGATACAATTTTAGTAAATTTTTTTTCTAATAAAATTTTGATAAAATTTTCTATAGAAATAAAATTTTGACAAAATTTTTTATAGGAATACGATTTTGACAAAATTTTCTATAGAAATAAATTTGTGACAAAATTTTCTATAGAACTAAAATTTTGACAACAGTTTCTGTAGAAATAAAATTTTAACAAAATTTTCTGTAGAAATAAAATTTTTACCAAATTTAGTATAGAAATAAAATAAATAAATTTGTGACAAAATTTTTTATAGAAATAAAATTTTGTCATTTTTTTTATAGAAATAAATTTGTGACAAAATTTTCTATAGAAATAAAATTTTGTCAATTTTTTTATAGAAATAAATTTGTGAGAAAACTTTCTATAGAAATAAAATTTTGACAACAGTTTCTATAGAAATAAAATGACAAAATTTTCTATAGAAATAAAATGACAAAATTTTCTATAGAAATACAATTTTCAAATACATAAAAAATGGAAATAATTTTTTTCTTTATTTTGTCCAAATTTTATTTCCATTTTGTCTATAGAAATAAAATTTTCGAATAAATCAAAAATGGAAAATAAAAACAAAATTTTATAGAAACAAAATTTTTGACAAAATTTTCTATAGAAATAAAATTTTGACAAAATTTTCTATAGAAATAAAATTTTGACAAACTTTTCTATAGAAATAAAATTTTGACAAAATTTTCTATAGAAATAAAATTTTGACCAAATAAGATTTTTCAGTTTGGTAGTTTTTTTAGTAAAATGTTCTCCAAAGTTTGGTAGTTTATTTTTGACTTGAGTGTTAACCGTGTATACGACCCGGGGCGGACACTGGGTTTTCAACTCTGTCCAAGGACTGTAAACCCCCATTTGGAGTTTGTTTCCTGAAACCAAACTGTGCAACATTTTTTTAAATTTTCCGATATAATAATGTTTCTAAATTTTGTTGTAATTTGAATAGTGTATGTTCTTGGTTTCACGTGGAAGGCTAACGGGAAACTTTTCCCCTCTGCGTTGTTCTCCAAACTACTTTTCACCCCACAGATGGGAAAACTACTCGCACAATTTTTTACGGTTGGAGTCAAGATATATTTAGGAAGGTAGTTTCAAGCTATCAGGTGAGTACAATTTTTTTCATTTGTGCAGAACATTGATTGTCGGTATTTTCTTAATGGCATAGGCGTAGCTAATACAATAATGGCATAGGCGTAGCAAATACAACGCAGTATTTCTTCTAACTACGATTATATATCATTGAATTAAATATTCTGGTTTCTTCGCATCTACAAGAATTTATTTTTTCTCTTTTTGAAGTATCTTCACAATGAGCACACATTGTAGCTTTTACTCCTTACGAAAATGTTGCTAGCTACGCCAATGTTTAATTGACAATTGTGACAAATAATAATAATTCAAAATAAAATTATTTTATATCAAAAATTTTGAAATTTTCAATTTGCTTTAAATTTATGACAGAAAAGTATCGAAATATATTGTCCTCATAATTGATGGTAAGAATTGCTTCAATTATTCTTGCGAACCGTAACACATTTCCTCATATTTCGAAGCATACATCGATACATTTTATGATTAATTAATTAATTTGTTCCTTTCTTTTAGCTGATGTGTGTCTAATCTCTTCGAGTGTATTAAATATGTATTTGTATTCCGGGTATAAATCCCTCTAAAAATATTGCCTTACTGTCAGTGCTTTTTCTTCGAGTCGAAATAATAAAAAAAAAAAACAGGAAATACCCAAAAAATTTAAATTTATTCATTAACAGCAGTCACCATGAAAAATTATGTAATTCGCGCGCATACACACACACCCATTTCAATTCCAAAAAACCCTTGAATGTTAGAAGATGTCGATATACCATTACACAGTATATCATTTTATTTTGGAAGTTATTAATATCAATGATTGGCGCTCGAACGAAAAATTTAAATTGAAAAATACGTCTTGAATCGTCAATGAAATTCAAACTTTACAATCTCCGATATGACATCATAGCCCCTTCTTTACAATGATGTAAGAATGTTTACATCAACCCAAACCCATACGAGATTGACTATGAAAAACAATGTATTAATAAATAACATTAGTACTCCATGATGAACAATTTATGGATATGGCAATGATGTTTTGATCATAAAAATTTCATATAAGTTTGTCAATGTCTTGCTTTTGAATACATTGATATGGGCTACCCTTACAAATAAAAGCGTAGCACATAATATACAAATGCAGTAAAACAGTTTTTAAAAGATTGCTTATTGTCGAAGTTGGTTTAAAAAATCGACTTTTAAGAAAACCCTAAGGTAGTCCACTTTTTGGTTCTGTTCAACATCAGTAAATAGATAAATGTTCGATAAGTACTTAGTCTAAAAATAGGACAAAAAGTTTTGAATGGAGGTGATTAACATTTTGACCATAGACCAAGGAAGCTATAGACAACGAAAGTGAATTCACAGCGCTGTAGTTTGTCTGCACACCGTAGATGGCTCTTTTTTTTCGTCTGCAATTGAGTGATTTTTAAATTTGGCTTTAATTTGTTTTCTTTCGTTTGTTCTTTTGATGAAACACCTTTTTTGTAATGCAAATTGATTAATTTATACGGTTATTCTCGTTTTCCAAAAAGAAATTGATTCACTTGACTGCGCAATTGAGTGGAATGACTGCGCACTGCAAATAAACAAAACCATGGTGAATTATCAAGGTATGTCTCTATATTTTCTTGGTCTATGGAGTTAGCAATTGAAATGACAATACGCGAAAGTATTTTTTTTTATCGAAAATGTGTGGAAGTAATTTAAATTTCGGAATCCATTAAATTTTCCTTGCCTTTATCTAATTTGGCCAAAAACCCTAGTTGTGAACTACACTAAAAAAAAAAAAGTTTACTTGTATCCAAAGATTTTGACCGGTACTATGAATATGGACCCCATGAAAATTAGCCCCAAAACCTAAAAGAAGTAGTAACTCAAAAATTATATAGAAAACACACAGAAAAGGAAAGTAAACTATTTTATAGCAAGAATGAACTACCTCGAGCAGAGAATGAAGCCGCCGAGTTCCGCCGTCGATTTTAGCCGCCGCCGACCATTGTTTGCCAGTCGAAGCCGCCGCCGAATATGTCGACTCATCTCGATTCAAAATTAGCCGCCAATTAATCATAATATTGATTTAAATCAGAAAAACTTATTAAAAATGTTTGCATTTTTTGTCAAAATGTTTAATTTTGCACTCAAAATCAGTCAGTACCAAGTTGCTATAATAATTTTGCAAAAAATTAGCTCAGAAAATTTGAATGAAATGTAAATGTGATTGTAAGATTGGTTGTACAACTAATCTCATTACCATTCGGATAACTTCAAATTGATTTTATAATGGATAATTGTCCGCCGCTGAATAGACAAATTTATACCGGATTAGCCATCAATCCACTGCCGCCGGAGGCAAAAAATTAGTGTCAGCCGCCGCCGGCAAAAATGGGTCTGCTTCATTCCAGACCTCGTGCGAAAATTGAGCTAAATTATACTCCACATTTTTAAATTTCCACAAAGAGTTGTTAAAACCAAGAAAGCTTTCACAAAAAAAAATCTGATTCAATCACGAAATTAATTGATCCAATTAAGTTTTTAATTGAAATTTCTTCAATCACGAAAATAAGAGTATCAATCACAGTTTTAATTGGACATTAAAAAATACTTGATTAAAAAATTAATTGAATTTATTAGCAAATTTCAATTAGTTTTTTAATTGATTCAATTAAAAATTTAATTGATGTTGATTGAAAAACTCTATAAATTTAAAATTCTATAGACGAAACTATTTTAATTACTTTCTTAACGGACTTACCCCCATTGTCATGAAACTCCGTTAGTGCCACTTTAGCTAACGGACTTTTAAACCGTACTATGGACATATCTGCCATCTTGCCTATATATTCCATATGCAAGATAGGAATTTAACTGCTGAAAATTTTTCAGTTAAAGTTAACCGGACAGAAGATACTTGCAATTTATTTTCTGTTAACTGGCAGTTAAAGCCTAACGGAGCTACATGAAAATGGTCGTTAGTGTTTTTAATTTGCTTCAAAAATTGTTTTTTTGAAATACACTTGTATAAATAAATTTTTTAATTAAAAATTTAAAAAATTTCAATCATTGACTTAATTAACTTAATGTTTCTATCTTAATTTTATCAATTAATATATTATTTGAAAAAAAAAATCATTCAACTTCAACCAACTTTTTAATTGGAAATATTTTAGTGATAGTTTTTTCTCTGTAATGTCCTGCTGTACTTTTTAACTAAATTAAATTTTGCGTAATTTTTTTTTTTTTTTTTTGGTACAACATCATCAATTTTTTTGTTTTATGGGGTGTAACTTTATTTAATTTGAAAATTAGGTTTATTTTAGAAAAATTTAAATGGAATATTTTATATTTAATTTCAACATGGTAAGAAAATTTACTAAAAAATATTTTTTTATTGTTTAAGAAATTTTCATATCTTAATGAAAACTATATTTCACCCTGTGAACCCTTTATTTCACTAAAGCCGATTTAATTATATTTTAGTTCATGGAATTATTACATTTTAAGAAAGTTTCCATGACTTTAATATTTGTTTGCGTACGTTAGTTAAATTAAGTAAAACAGAAGAACAAATTATACACAAATGAAGCATAAAGTGTCGTGTCTCCCACAAAATAGTTCAGAATTTCTTCAAATTTATAAATTTTACCAATAATGTGCCCATCTTGAACTTCGTATAGCACTAAGTTAAAATTTTCTAAAAATAATCGAAATTTTCTAAAATAAATTAAAATTTTTCTTCCTGATGAGTTCACTGTTTTTTTAATGTAAATTTCGAAAAATATTTTTTTGCAATAAAAATAATTTAAATTTTGCGTTAGTTCTTCAACTATGGACATTTTTAAAATTTTTATGTTTTATGGGGAGTAATTTTATTTTATTTGAACATTTAAAAAATTTTAAATGCCATATTTTACTAATTTCAACATGCGTAGCTAGACATTGAATTTTATGAAATTTTTATATTTTACGGCCGTTTTCATGTATCTCCGTTAGACTTTAACTCCCAGTTAGCAGAAAGTAAAATCGAAATATCTTCTCTCCGGTTAACTTTAACTGAAAATTTTTTAGCAGTTAAGTTTCTAACTGGCATATGAAATATATAGACAAGATGACAGACATGTCCATAGTACGGTTTAAAATTTCGTTAGCTAACGTAGCACTAACGGAGCTTCCTGAAAATGGGGGTTAATGGAAAAAATGGAGTTAATGCACTAAAAAACTTTGAACCCTATATTTCACTAAAGCCGATTTAATTATATTTTAGTTCATGGAATTATTACTTTTTAAGAAAGTTTCCATAATTGTTTGCGTAATTAGTTAAATTAACTTCCTTGAGCTTCGTATGTCACTAAAGACATGTTCGCAATTTTGAATTCCAGTTTTTTCTTTCAAACTACGAAATTTTCAGTGAAAAATAATATTTTTTTTTTTTAATAAGTGAAAAATAATAATTTTGTCTAATAAATTTTCTTGAATTTGTCGAAAATTATGTATTTATTTTTTGTGAAATCTGGGTGGTATTCGCTATTCTATTACAGTTTAGTTAAAATTTTCTAAAATGATATATATTTTTTTTAATTATCTAAAATTTTCTTTCCTGTCTTTCACTCTATACGAAGTTAAAGACAAGCCCAATTTAAGAAAAAAATTTTCATTTTTATATTTATGAACTTAATTTAAGTCAAATTTACTAATTTTAGAAAAAAAATATAAATATAATTTTAGAAAAAAATAAAAATATATGACGAATTGAATGTCATAATGTTTTCCCCCTAATAAGTTGCCAACATTTGCGATGGAAAATTAATTCCACGTGGCAAGGATAGGTAGCGGATATTTTAGGCTTACTCATACTATTCATTCCCATAGACCTTATAATACATAGATGGGCCATGGGTGTCAAACTATGTTTGACAGTTCCGAAGATTAAGAATAAACGAGAAAAATAAGAGCACGCTTACAATCTCTTTCGTTTTCCTTTTTGTAGTTTGCCAATTTTACACAAAATTAGAACGTTTATGATGCACCAGAGGATTTATAAATAAATTAATATATTAAAAGTTCATATTTGAACAAAAAATTGTGACCAAAACCGCGAAAATACGAAATTTAATTTTGAGCAGGATTGCTCTTTACGAACAACACAAAAGCAAATGCACGAAAATTAATATTTGGGACTGACTCTTTACGAAAAAATCAAAACGAAATGTCAGAAAATTAATTTTTGGAACTGACACATTTTTTTAAAGAGACACATGGCCTATCTATATAACATCTATTGTCTATGTTCATTCCATTGTGATATCATATGTGGTGAACTTCTCTCTTATCAATGAGTGCTCAATGTCACGTCACAAAGAAATAAACTCGCACCGGTTAGGTTAGGTATAGTGGCAGCCCGACCTTTCGGTTTCACTTAGACTATTTAGTATATTGTGAACTTTTCTCCTATTACGAACGGCGTTCCACATTGCGGTGAAAGCACATATACAGAAACAAAATTTTTTCAGTTTCAATAACGATCCAATTAATTTTTTAATTGAAATGTCTTCAATCACGAAAATTATCGTAACAATAACAGTTTTATTAACTGGACTTAAAAAAACTACTTGATTAAAAAATTAATTGATTTCATTAATCAATCATTTTTTAACTGACTTACGGTCATTTTCATGTAGCTCCGTTAGGCGTTAACTGCCAGTTAACAGAAAGTAAATTGCAAATATCTTTTTTCCGGTTAACTTTAACTGAAAAATTTTCAGCAGTTAAATTTCTATCTGGCATGTGGAATATATAGGCAAGATGACAGATATGTCCATAGTATGGTTTAAAAGTTCGTTAGCCAACGGAGCACTAACGGAGCTTCATGAAAATGGGGGTTAGTCTTACTAGTTTGATTAAAAATTTAATTGTATCAATTAATTTTTTAATTGAGAAAGTTTTCAGCTTCGATCAACTTTTTAATTGGAAATATTTTGGGGATATTTTTTTCTGTATCGAGAAGATTTGAAACATTCAAAAATGTCACCAGTATTACTGAGTGGGGATAATCCACCGCTGAAAAACATTTTAGTGTTTGGTCGAAACTGAGATTGAACCCATAATGCTTTGTATGCAAGTCGGGCATGTTAACCATTCCACCACGGTAGCTCCCGTCTAGTGATTGAGATGCATAACGAACACCAATTTGGAACAATTACCTTTAGGTATTTTCATAAGCGTAGGAAGGCCTCTGGGGAGGGGGCTTAGACCCCCCAGAAAAATTTTAGCCCCCCCCCCCCAGAATTTGAAACTCTATTTATGATTTTACATTTATCAATAAATGTCAATAGTTTTTTTTAATTTTTATAAAAATTAAATAAGTATATACAATCGCACAAAGTTCCGCTAAAGACTTTCATGAACAATCGAATGTTTGAAGTCAGATATTTATGAAATAAAGCTGTGGTTGAACTTATGATTGATTTAGTTTAGTCAATTTAATTAAAAAACTAGTAATTGATATTATTATCAATTCTTTCATAAATTAATATCTTAATAACGCTGCGAAAAAGCGTCACCAAAAAAGTAGTGAAAATGTTCTTTTTGTGTCTAGAAGTGGTGCAAATTTGGCGGAGAAGCAATGAATATAATATGAGCTTGTAATGTCCACCGTTTCAACAGCCGTTGCAATGAATTTGCATCACTTCTAAAGGTGAGATCCGAATTCAGTGTTTTGAATGTGAATTAAAGAATTTTTTGATATTTTCCCAAACAAATAATTTGTATACTGTTTTTATGATTTTTAATGCATTCTGACGTTTGAAACGTTTTTCCTCGAATAATAAAATTATCGATTTTTCTATAATGGATTTAGCAGTTTTGTGGTAAATTGGTACAAATTTTAAATAATTTGTACCAATTTATTTATTCTTACTCTTTTTTTAAACTATTTGAAAAAAAAAGAAAACTAAAAATTACACATTAAAATATGAAAAAATGAAGTAAAAAAACTTCCTGTGTAGTTAAAATAATTGAGGACATTTTTGGAAGTACTTTTAAAGTTGTGCCTTTAGAACAACTCACAACTTTTTTGCTGGGAAAAGTGTGGAACTACTTTTATTTGCTTTATTATAAATTAATTGTCGAGTTATTTTGATGCCTAATTTTTTATTCAATTTTATGAAATAAAACTTTAATTGAACCTATAAGTTTAGTCTATAAATTTTTATCTAGGGGGCTTAAGGCCCCCCTAGGAAAATTGTCTAGCTACGCTAATGGGTAGTTTATCAGCGATTATCTACCGGAAAGCCTGATATCATAAATACCTGGGGAATGATATATTAGCATTTGCACGTTCATCGACTGAATGCCGATCTTAATTGTTTAAGGCCATATTCGTGTTTGTTTATGCACTTAATTAATTGAAATGCATCATACATAGATGTTTATTTTGGCAATTGTATACTTATATTATTTTTGGGTCATTTAAACTTTATATCAATTTTTAATAGCGGGTATTCATTTTTCCATATTAATAATCAATAGCTTTGAACAATTTCATCGTTGAGCTGTAATTAAAATTCTTAGAAAGTTCATTTGAGTGTTAGCTCCTTAATGACTCACAAATCAAACCAATCACTAAATGTAATGATAAGATACCAACCAATGTGAGTTGATGCAAGTTAATAAAATTAGATTTATGACAATAAATTACTGAAGAAACTGAACAAATAGAAGATGAAGTATTCTATAATCTCTAAAGCAATAAAAGCATTGGAGAATAAACATTATCTTATTTCACTCTTCCTTTTTTATTTAATTGTTAAAAAAAAATAATATCCATTTCGAAGATTAATGATGTTAGTCCAAACTATACTACAAATGTCGAAAGCGCAAAAATAAGTAAATATTCTTCCAGAAATTCAAGAAAAATTTTTAGACATAACCATTTGCTTTTCATTTGTTGAAGAAATTTTCGTAGTTTGAAGGGAAAAATTAGTCTTTAGTGCCATATGAAGTTCAATATGGACTGTATTTGTGTGAGCAATAAAAAAGTGTTACTACTGAAACAAATCAGTCGATGTTAACTAACCCTACGGGAAATGGATCAAACACAGGATTGGTACAGGACTAGTCCCTGGTATATATGGACCAGTCCCAGTTCTGGTCAAAACGTATGGAAGGGACCAGTCACTCTAACATGGGTTTGTCATTGAAAATTTACACTTTAGGACACGTCTTTGACTCATTCCAAAGGACACGTCCTGGGACACTTCTCTCTTATCAATGAGTGCTCAGGAGCATTCCATAGACAGATACTCAGGAACCAGTCCCGGACAAACTCTTAGAAATCTGTTTCATTTTAGACAACCGAATCGCATCCCAAATAAAAAACTTTTGAAATATGTCGAACAATAGGTTACATTGATAATTTTATTTCACTAAATGTGTAGATCCGATAAGATTTTAATATAAAGCGAGCACGGATATCAATAAATTACGACTATTTAAAAATTGCAACTAACTGGAGCACCGGTACCAGTTCTGTGATAGGTCCGTCAGTGGAAATTTGCAACAATTTCCCGTAGGGAATATTCTGAGCCTTTTTTGCTTGAGTAATGTATAGTATTAAAATCGGGAATATGAAACATTGCAACATTCAATCCATTTTAATGTTTACAACCTGGTAATATGACCTCCTCAAAAAAAAAAAAAAAAACAAAAAAAATTGCCTTTTTGACCACTCCAAATTGTAAACAAATTATAAAATAAACAAAAATTAAAAAAAAAATCACATTAATTACTCAAACAGTCCATACTCGGAATCGCCGTAAATAAGTCAACACTTTTCGGATAAAAAAAAAAAAACTATTCCGTTAAAAAATATCAAAATCACAACGCACAGATGTGGCCTTTGTGTGTGAGAGATTTGGAAACAAGTACATATGCGCATACATATATGAATGTATTCGTAACTACTATGAAACGCATGACGTCAGATTGGAAAAAAAACAAAAATTTGTATGTGTTTGCTCGCAAACAACCTCAGTCACATTGAAAATGCCAATATTGCTGCTCTTTAAGTTAATTTTAGTAAATGTTTAATTTTATTTTGCTTTTTTTCATTCAACACTCAGCACAACAGGAAAACATGAGCGAAATGAAACGAAAGCGTTAATGCGGAATGGTTTCCATCAAGATTTCAAAAAAAAATGAATTTTCAAAATTGTTCAAGATTTCAAAACGAGTTCTTTCGTTTGGATGTTAATGTGTAGTCGACGTTCTCGTTGACGATGATGCATTTTGTTTTTACTACTAGTATTTCTGTTTTTTTTTTTTGTTCTCCTTTAAAATAAAATTTAATATTTCAACGAATGTCTCATGTAATAAATATTTTACTACAGTGACATGCATTGTTTAGGTGTAGTTTCGAGTGATGTTTGCCTTGAAATTTGTCCTTATAATGGAAACAACACACAATGATGTGACCTATTTTACTGTAGACAAACACGTAGATATATGACAGGAAATTGGGAATGTACGGAAAAATATATTAAGTTAAAAAATTTAGAAAATGAATTAAGAGTAAGGAGAAAATCATTGGCGCCAAATTATGACCGCGTAGTAGTTCATACTTATAACGTTCGTTAATCTTACGAAAAGTTTTCTATGCTTTAGTTAAGATTGAACTTATTTTGAGGGTGATGGCATTGAATAATCACGTTTGGTTCATAAAATGTTTGCGACATATCCTGATTATAAATTAGGAAGCAGTAATATTATAGTGTCCATATTGTAGGCATTATTATTCCGTGCAAAGTTGTAAGTACTGAATTCAGCGCTACTTCTAAACGTGTAAGTAAAGAACATTCTTCGTAGTTAATAGCTTTTTTTTTGAAGGGCCGACAAAAATATGTTTAAAAGTGGATATGCTGAAATTAGCGCAATTTCATTGCACTAGAGTAAGCGGGTGCATCTTCCTTCGCTTACCAAATTGCACTTCTGTAAGGAAGAAATTTTTGTGGACCGGGTCCAGCTAGTATAACTATAAAAATAATGAAGATTGTTCAAAAAGTGCGATCATTTCATAGTTTTGAAAGGCAGAATTTTTTTCGTTATCTGGCAGTATTTTAGCACTATTTTGGTTTCAATATTTCGTCGAAATTATTATGTGCATTCATAATCGCACTAAGTTACAATAATTTCCACATCTAAATTTCTGAAATTCATACAAAGAAGAAGGATGTGCTTCTGTGGGACATTTTCTTTTGAAATCATCAGTGAATTCCTCACAGAGCCAAGCGCTTCTTCTTCTTTGACTTCCCTTACAAAACTGCGTAATAATGGATTTTTGGTGTACACTCAAGGAACTTTCTCTGGGGACATTTTCTTTTGAAATCATCAGTGAATTCCTCATAGAGCCAAGCGCTAATTCTTCTTTGACTTTCCTTACAAATCTGTGTAATAATGGATTTTTGGTGTACACTCAAGGAACTTTCTCTGGAGACCCAGCAGATAAATGTGCATGAACTGCAAAGTCTGCACGCAGAGAAGGAATATGATCACCTCAAACATGTTTCAAGAGCAAAATGTTATTTTTGTATGGTGACCATGTAACATGTTTGTCACTAAAATGTTATTTTCTCGTCAAATATAACCTGCTTTCGAAATAAGATACATGATTTCCGAGAAAATAACAAGGCTGCGAAAACCATGTTACATGGTCACCACCCAAAAATAACATGATCACATGTTTGAAGTGATCATATTCCTTCTCTGGGTGTGGTCTGATAATAGTTGGATCAAAATTTCGCAATGAAAATCAGTTTATTTTCCTGGTTTTTATTTTGCATTTAATAAATAATTATCACTCAAAAAATGAATCGTCAACTAATGTTGCACTAAAGGACAATTCATGTTTAAGATTAGCTGAACAAAAAATGAAACCTTCACTTAAGAATTTCTATATTAATTCCACGCCAAAGATACGCTTATTTTTTTACCATATTTTGAGAATGAAATCTAACTAATCTAGATTGTATAAAATTCGACATCTCTATGATCTACACTTTTGTCGAATTTTAGAATATATAGCGAAGCTATTCGTGAAAAGATGAATGTACACTGAAAAAAATATTGTCGTGAGACCAAAGATTTCATATCCTTAAAATACGAATACGAATTTTGCTGAGCATAGAATAATCATTTCTCAGATATAAAGTTTTTTCCTTGTCCAAAAGTCGATAAACTTTTCAATGAAGTCGTTTTGTCCTTATAGTTAAGTTATTCGACCTAAAATTGAGTATTCTAAAATGAAAGAAAATTTCGTTTTACTAACCCAGCAAAAAAAGTGTCGCCAAACAATTAGTGAAAATGTTATTTTTGGATCCGGAAGTGGTGCCAAATTGACGCAGAAGCGATGTCCACCATTTCAACAGCTGCTGCACTGAATTTGCATCACTTCTTAAAGTGTGAGGCGAATTCAGTGTTGGATGTGAATTAAGAAATTTTGTAATATTTTGACAAATAAATAATTTTTAAATTTTTTATGATTTTTAATGCATTATAACGCTTGTCTGGAACTTTTATGATTAAATATTTTCAAAAATGCGAAATTTTTCTTCAAGAAAAATTCTGAAAATATTCAAAATTAATTAAATCGTCTTTAATTTGTTTACGTTTTGCTACGTCTTGGCTAAAAAGCATTTAAAAATGGGAGATGTTTTTAACACTTTATTATAAAGTCGTTTTTTTACTTGAAACGTAGCATAATTTTTACTTGTAGTCCAGTCTGAATTTGGAAATTTAAGTAGACGTTAACACGTTTTAATGGTCTTGGAAACAAATGCTGAAAAAAGTTAAGAAATTAAAATTTGTTTCCTAGAATCAAGTACGCAAAACTCAAATTTAAAAGAGAATTGTGTCTTAAAATGTGTCCTTACTTCAATTCTTCGCTTGATTGGCTCGAAATCAATACCAAAATCATTACTGTAAGGACAAAATCGTAGGAACTGGGCATACTTTTTTTCTGTGTAAGTTTAAAAATTCAATACTACAAAGTTAAAAAATGTAACCTAAGTTTCTTTCCCTTTTTCAGTAGACTGTTATAGGATTTTTTTTTTGTAAATGTATGCCAAATATATTTATCTTAATGTATCCTATTTTTGAGTAAAAAGAATTATTGTTTGGTAATATAAGAGATTTTATTAAAAAATTTCGTTGAGATGATTCATATAAAATAACCACTAGTTAAATTTTTGATTTTGAGAAGTCGATTTTTGACAAAGAGGAAAAAATGAAAAGATGTGTAACTTTGTCAAAACTTTAGATTAAAAAAATCTACATTATTTTTTTTTATTTTCTTATTATTTTTATTTCAATCAATGATTAGCAATTTCAATATTACTAATGGAATAGCCACATTTTTTTGGATAAAACATATATTTGAATATACATATATACAGTTCTCCGAATTGTACAATTTCAAGTAATTCCAAAAACAATATAACACTGATTATCATCACGTACACACAAGGCTCCAATGTACACCCATATATATGTATATATTTATTAAAATGAGATCACCAAAAAGGCCCCCAATGGCCAACATAACGAGAAAAATCGTTAAACTTACGTTATTAATTCAAAATCAAAGCACACAAAATAGCGGGCTTTCACAATTTGCTAAAGAAGAACATTTTCAAATTTTCTTGGTAAATGTTTTCCAAAGCAGATATAATGGAATACGTTCATATATATTGTTTATATATATATGTATGTTCCATTTGATTTTTTCTCAGAAACCATGCAAAAACAATTCGGCCAAAACGATAAGAATGAGTACAGAAATTTAAAAAAAGTAATTTAATTTCATAAAAAATTATATACCACACCCACGCATCGGATACTCTTATTTTAATAGAATTAACATAAAAAACGTTTATAAAAAGGAAAAAATAACAACCGATCTTCTCACATATGTGTGAAGAAATTTTTCTAATTTCTTTTATATTTTGTATTTTATATAATTACTTATAAACGTTTGTTTTGTTTTTATATCAAATCATTTGTAAATATATTCACTTTAATATTTTAATTTTTTTAACTCTTACTTTTCTAACAGAACTGCGATCTAAAGATTTTCAAAAAAATTTTTTTTTTTAATGCTAACGGCTACAAAGTCGCAACGGTTTTTGTACGTCTAAACACGCGTATGTTCAATTTCCGACTGACAGATTGATTCCGAAGAAATTGAAACTTTAGGTAAAATGCACTCTCTTTGTGTTTATTTTTTGTAGACATGATGAGGGAGAGAGAGATGATGGTTTTGTTTTGGTTTTCTATATACTGGTATGAGAATTTTTGTCTGAGACGACCATGGCGTCATACTTTGTCTTCACTTGAACCACAACAAAAAGCACAAAATAGTTACAACAAAAATAACAACACTCAAAATTTGCGCCATTGGATGGCCCCCAAACAAACAACAAGTAGCTGCGTAAACACCCAACAACAACACCATGAATGTAAACAAAAGCTATGAGAAGAAAAGCAACAATTGAAACCGGTGTTCTACGCCTTTTTTTATAGTATATCATTTATAACAATTGAGAGTAACATTTTATTGCTTTTGTGTTTTGTTGTCGCTCTGTATTGGAAAATAATGATGTCAGCTATGCATGTACACTCAATAGCCTACACACCGCCATACCTATATAACATCGCATTCTTCATTGATAAGATGTCTCTACTATGGAAGTATGAAGTTAGCTAATGACTCACCCACACCCCTTTCGTCATTTGGGTTGTGGTTTATATTATTTGGATGTACTGTGGGGATGTTGTTAATCGCAAAGGAAATATATTTTGGAATTCAAGGAGACTTTGTGGTAGACGCTCAGAAAAAAAGTGTAGTTAGGGTGAACATATTTAACTGCAAAAATACAATTGTCTAACATTGGTCTGCTAAATCAAAAGAAGAAAAAGCATTCACATTTTTTGTTTTAAACAAAACCGCACCCAAAATAATTTGTTAGTACACACAAAACAAAATTAATTGGTTCAATCACGAAATTAATTGATCCAATTAATTTTTTAATTGAAATGTCTTCAATCACAGAAATGATAGTATCAATTAAAAAATTAATTGAAGACCCATTAAAAAATTAATTGATCCAATTAAAAAATTAATTGATACTATTAATTTTTGTGATTGATTTTTGTTTCAATTAAAAAATTTGTTGAATCAATTAAAATTTTAATTGAATATTTGTTAATACTCAATTAAAATTATAATTGGAACAATTTTCGTGAAATTTTTTTCTGTGTAAATAAAGCACAAAAGTCAAAATTGCAAAACATCTGCTGAAATAAAGAAAACAGTCAGCATTTGCTGAAATAGTAACATGCTTCGGTTTATCTGAAACAGACAAAAAATGTTAAACTAGAAGCTAGCTAAGAACCATATCAAGATGTTATCGTAGTTTGGAATAGTTCTAGTATAATTCTGAAAATTAAAAAAAAAACGTTTATTTGAACACCCTAGTTATGAACCATACCAATATTTTAATAGTAGTATGGAATATGGGAGCGTATACTTTATACCAGTTAATAATAATCATACGACCACTTACTACAAATAATTCAGGATGGTGGCTATCTGTGCTAGAATTCTGGAAATTCACTTCGCCTGCGAAAACAGCCTAAAATTTTTCAAATGAAGATTAAGTTTATTTTTTGTAATTTGCGATTTTTGGATAAATCGTAAACGGACTTAAAAATGGTTATTTGGACACTCTAGTTATGAACACTGTTGCCACTCGAACCAAAAATAATCTACCAAAATTTGAGGAAAATTTTACCAATAAACTACCAAATAACAAGTATATACAGCACTAAGTTCGGCCGGGCCGAATCTTAAATACCCACCACCATGAACCAAATATGAGGACTTGAGGACACTTCCCGAAGATAAATTTAAAGATTTCACCTATGAGGACTATATCTGATTCTGGATTTTTGTTTGAGTTTTAGAGGAATCATTAACATCTCTTGTAAGTGTGCAAGAAAATTATAAAATAACGTCTTGATTTGAAATCTTAAATCTGTAGAAGTAAAATCTGGAAATTTTACATTGAGTTTCCAGCAATTTTCATGATCAGTGCGCCTTCTACACCCTCAAGAAGTGAAGTCGGTCTATATGGAGGCACTACCAAATGGACCGATAAAAACTTAATCCGATACACGTTTTTGTGAGCCTAAAATACCAGAATATTTATTGTAAATATTCAGGCAAATCAGATAAAAACTACGGTTTCTAGAAACCCAAGGAGTTAAATCGGGAGATCGTTCTTATGGGGGCTATACTAAAATATGCACAATACTCACCGTTTTCGGCACACCTCTTTATGACCCGAAAATACCTCTAGATTTCCAATTTCAGGCAAATATGATAAAAACTGCGGTTTCTATAAACCCAAGAAGTAAAATCGGGAGATCGGTCTATATGGGGGCTATACCAAAACATGGACCGATACTCACCATTTTTGGCACACCTCTTTATGGTCATAAAATACCTCTAGATTTCAAATTTCAGGCAAATTGGATAAAAACTACGATTTCTATAAGCCCAAGACCCCAAATCGGGAGGTCGGTTTATATGTGGACTATATCAAAACCTGGACCGATATAGCTCATCTTCGAACTTGACCTGCCTGCAGACAAAAGACGAGTTTGTGCAAAATTTCAGCACGATTGCTTCATTATTGAAGACTGTAGCGTGATTACAACAGACAGACAGACGGACATCGTTATATCGTCTTAGAATTTCTCCCTGATCAAGAATATATATATATATATATATATATATATATATATATATATATATATATATATATATATATATATATATATATATATATATATATATATATATATATATATATATATATATATATATATATATATATATATATATATATATATATATATATATATATATATATATATATATATATATATATATATATATATATATATATATATATATATATATATACTTTATATAGTCAGAAATCGATATTTCGATGTGTTACAAACGGAATGACAAACTTATTATACCCCCGTCACCATTCTATGGTGGTGGGTATAAAAACATTATTATGCTGTGTTTGAGGAAAATTTTACCAAATAAAAACATTATTTTGCTGTGTTTGATCAAATTTTTGTGACTATGAAAAAAAATATTTCTTCAAAAGAAATATTTTATTATTATTTTTTTTTTTTAAGATTATTAATTATTTTTGATCATCCCTTAAATTGTAAATGTGTCCAAGTTTTAAATATTTTTTGTTTGTCCCAACAAGAGAAAGTTACTACTACACCAAAGGCAGAAAAAGGGAGACTTTAATAGTATGGCCTAAAACAGAAATTAAAATTTTTAAAGATATCGATTTTATAGGTCTAAATTTACATTGTATAGAAAAATTTACTAATATTTAGTTTCTATAGAAAACTTTTCAACTCTACAGAAAATTTTGTCAACATTTGTTTCTATAGATTTAATTTTGACAGAATTTAATCTCTATAGAAAATTTTGTCGAAATTTTATTTCTATGGAAAATTTTGTCAAAATTTTATTTCTATAGAAAAATTCGTAAAAATTTTATTTCTATAGAAAATTTTGTCAAAATTTTATTTCAATAGAAATTTTTGTTAAAATTTTATTTCTATAGAAAATTTTGTCAAAATTTTATTTCTATAGAAAATCTTGTCAAAATTTTATTTCCATAGAAAAATTTTTCAAAATTTTATTTCTATAGAAAATTTTGTCAAAATGGACGGTTATTTGGACACTCTAATTATGAACCATACCTGAAATATCGGGCTGCCACTATACCTAACCTAAGGCGATTGATATTTGTATCCAGCAAATGACTTCTTTAGATTTGGAAACAGGAATCGACCGTAGGACCAGGACCAATCATTAGCAATTCCGTTATCATCGGGGAAATGTGGTGTTTTGTTCTTAGTAGAGACTATATATAATCATACTTGAAACCACAATATACAGCGATAATAATTTATTAGAAACCGCATGTATGAAAAAAAATTAACCTTAATATTTAAAGAAGTTAAAATAGCATTTGAAAATAAGCGATGAAATTTTGTGAGTCATGTTGCCATTGTTAACATATATAATTAATTCAATCAATCTATACGAAATTGTTACAAAAAAAAATATTGCATTTACTTGTCGTCTATGAATTTTCCCCACTAGCGCATGACCATATTGCAAAAGAAGTTCATTCAACTATGTAGTCAATTGAAGGATACAAGTAGACTATGATTGTGTGTTCCATCGATATTACTCGTATAGAGAGAAATGCTTTGTTAGTAGACACATGCTTTCAGCATAATAGTTTTTTAAAACAGCAAAAAATCTGCTGAAAAAAACAGACACTTCTTCTCGAATACACAAAAATTCAGTTATTTGAGTCGATGTTTTAGAGCTCCCACAGTCGTGGTGAAGAGTGATTCGTCTCCAGATTTCTTGGAAGACAATCATGGTTTTCCCAAAAAACTACAAAAAAACTTTTTTTATTTTATTTTTATTTCTGTAGAAAATGTTGTCATAATTTTAGCTCTATAGAAAATTAGTCACAATTTCATTTCTATAGGAAATTTTGTCAAAATTTTATTTCTATAGGAAATTTTGCCAAAATTTTATTTCTATACGACATTTTGCCAAAATTTTATATATATAGGACATTTTGTCAAATTTTCAGTCCTACAGGACTTTTTGTCAAAATTTAAAATCTTTAGAAAATTTTGTCAAAATTTAAAATCTATTGAAAATTTCATCAACATTTTATTTCTATAGCAAATTTTATCAAAATTTTGTCTAAATTTTATTTCTATAGAAAATTTTGTTAAAATTTTATTTCTATAGAAATTTGTGGCAAAATATTTTTTCTATAGAAAATTTTGTCAAAATTTTATTTCTATAGAAAATTTTCTCAAAAATGAATTTCTATAGAACTTTCTAAAAAAATTTAATTCTATAGAAAACTTTTTCAAAATATCATTTCTATAGGACATTTTGTAAAGCTTTCATTTCTATAGAAAAATTTGTAAAAATTTTTCTATAAATTTTATTTCTATAGAAAATTTTGTCAACATTTTATTTCTATAGAAAATTTTGTTAAAATTTTATTCTATACAAAATTTTGTTAAAATTGTATTTCTATACAAAATTTTGTCAAAATTGTATTTCTGTAGAAAATTTTGTCAAAATTGTATTTCTATAGAAAATTTTGTCAAAATTTTATTTCAACAGAAATTTTTTTCAAAATTTTATTTCTATAGAAAATTTTGTCAAAATTTAGTTCTACAGAAAATTTTCTCAAAATTGTATTTCTATAGAAAACTTTCTAAAAAAATTTATTTCCATAGAAAATTTTTTAAAAATTTCATTTCTATAGGACATTTTGTAAAGCTTTCATTTCTATAGAAAATTTTGTAAAAATTTTATTTCTGTAGAAAATTTTGTAAAAATGTTATTTCTATAGGAATTTTTGTCAACATTTTATTTCTATAGAAAATTTTGTCAACATTTTATTTCTATGGAAATTTTGTCAAATTTTCAGTCCTATAGGACATGTTGTCAAAATTTTAATTAATAGAAAATTTTCTCAAAATTTTAATTCTATAGAAAATTTTCTCAAAATTTTAATTCTGTTGAAAATTTTCTCAAAATGTTAATTCTATAGAAAATTTTGTCAAAATTTCATTTCTATAGAAAAATTTCTCAACATTATATTTCTATAAAAATTTCTTTTAAATTGCTGTAGTTAACACGTTAATATCATATGAACTAAAAATTAAATCATGAGCTATAGCGTAAATTCGCAAAATTTTTATGGATATCGTTAAAATCGCGATCGATGTTAAACTTGATTAATATCGTGACAGGAAATAAAATCGTGGGCTCTGTTGAAGTCGAGGTCATAGGTTGGTTCATGAATCCGAATTTTATGGAGAACGTGAATTTTATTGTGATTTTACAGAATTCAAACACATTCATAAACATATTTTGTTATTCACTCACAGGACAATTTCTTAGCACACGAATACTAATCCAAACGGTCGGTCTTCGATGTCACCACCCGATTTAGCTGTCAAAAGCCTCGTACTAAGATTACGAAAAAACTGTTTTACTCCATATAAAAAATGGTCGCGAGGAATAGTCTTTGTTTTGAGCTTTTTATTGATATAATTTCGAAAGGAAAAAATGCAGACATTTTTTATTTCGCTGAGTGTTTTACTTTCGAAGCTTCTAATTACCCATCGATTTCCCAAATTCCTTTTTTTTCTCAAGTTCGTGGTCATTCCGCTTCGATATGAATGACATTGCGACTGAATTGAGTAAAATTACGAGATAAATACCATACTTACATCATCAATTGTGGTCACTTAATAAGAAATCTGTCTATTTTTAATATTTTCAGTTTATTTCTACATTTTAACCATTTTTATTAATTTTTGTTCGCTAAAAGCTACAATTTAAAATATTATCAATTCCCATTTAATAGGATTTTCAGTTAATAATGAATAAGTCTTGTGAAATGTGATTCTTTAGAAGCTACTCGAGATTTTAACAATGCAATGTCAATGTCGAATCAAATGTTCAACATATTATTAAGATTATTGTATTAGTTGTTGTGGACTTCCAAATAAAGCCTAAATAAGAAACACATATTGGGGATAATCATTAATAAATATATACGAGGCGACTTAAAACGAACCAAAGCTAAATAGTAAAAAAATGTTATTAGCATAATAAGGAAACCGAAATCATATTTCCATTACAAATAGAACATATGAATGCAAGAATATCATTGTAGATGGCACTTAGAATGTTTAATCCAAACCATCGTCAACAAAATCTGGTTTTTTAGAAGTGGCTTCGGGTTTCTCCTCAGGTTTTTCCTCTTCAGGAGCAGCAGAGAAAGGAGCACCACCAGGGAAACCACCGGGGAAGCCACCGGGAAAACCTGGAACACCACCGGACATGTTATTTTTGAAGCTCTCAATAAGTTTTGCTATCTTGGGGTTGTGTTTGTATTTGTCAATATTTTCTGGATTCTTAAGAATATCCTGCAGTGCGGTCATGATTTCAGGATCGCCGAGTAGATCACCCATGTTCAAGCCGCCCATGCCACCCATTCCTGGAAAGCCTCCGGGGAAACCACCCGCTCCTCCTGGGAAGCCTCCAGCACCTCCCGGAAAACTACCACTACTCTTTTGTTCTTGGCGAGCCTTTTGACGTCTGGCTTCCTGAGCTTTACGCTCGCGTTCGGCTTTTTTTCGTTGTTGTTTTAGTCGATGTTGTTCAATTTTTTTAGCATTTGGCGTAACCTCTCTCAACCATTCATCGGCTTCTTCATCGTAATCAAGTTTACAGGCTTGTCTTAAATCCTTGGCAGCGTCCTCCCAATTGCCAAGCAAACGGTTGGCTCTTCCCCTAAATTTGTAGGCAGCTGCTGAATCACAATTTATTTCGAGCGCTTTATTACAATCGCGAATGCATGCATTTGGTTTTTTTAATTTCAAAAATGCTTGACCACGTTTTGCATGGAATAAGGCATTACCGGGATTCATTTCAATGGCTCGTGTATACAAATCGATGGCCTCTTGGAATTTTTGTTCACTGTAAGCAGCTGCAGCTTGTGAGCGTAATTCGCTAGATTTGTCAATTTCCTCCTCTGTAGCGGTTTTCGAAGAATCGCCCATGGGCTGATCGACGTCATTGTCGGGTTCAATAACACCTGCAAATACATCAATAAATAAATTGTTTTTCAGTCATATTATTATCCAATTGGTGTTTTACAGAACTTCAGCAAATGAAATTTTTATTTCAAAAAAAAAAAAATAAAAATGTGCATAAAAATTTAAATTGATAAATGCATAAATTTTTACTTAAGAAGTGAATTGATGAAGGATTCCCACCCTAAATAAGTAAGCACTCAATAGAAAATATATGGTTAAGGATCCATGAAATCAGTTTTTCATTCCGTTTGTAACACATCGAAATACCGATTTTCGACTATAGAAACCCAGCAAAAAAAGTTGGAAGTTGTTCCACCAACATTTCTTTTAAAGCCCATCCGAGAATCCCCCAACGAGTTTTTTCAAATTCCGATGCAGTCCTTTTGGACAAGTCCACAAACATTTCTTCTAAAGCCCATCGTGGGATCCCTCAATAATTTTTTTCCACTTCCGATGCAGTCCTTTTGGACAAGTGCACAAACATTTCTTCTAAAGCGCATCTTGGGATCCCCAATGATTTTTTCTACTTCCGATGCAGTCCTTGTGGACAAGTATTAGAAAGAACGCAATCAGGCTATTTTAAGTGCAAATTTTGTACTGTTAAATTTTACAAAAAAAATAGAAAACTAATAAAAAAAATAGAAATTAATAAAAAAAAGTTAAAAAAATAATAAAAAATTAATTTCATCCCCGCTGGGATTTGAACCTGTGCCGTTTGACTTTTTCGCTTCCATGGAAGTTCTTTTGAGAAGGTTTTGCAAATTACGAGAATTTTTAATTTTTTTGTTGATTTTTTATGGAAAAAATAAAAATCAAATCAATAAAAATCAACATTTATACGAAAATATATGCCGAAAATAAAAAATAAAAACGATGCATGACATAAAAAAATAATTTTTTAGAAAAATATTTGACAAAAAAATTGCCGCTGGTGAGATTTGAACCTGCGTTTCTTATTTTTTCGTTCATACTAATAAAGAACATCTCGAGAAGCAATTAGAATGTTATTCCTTGGTGTCGTATTACGATCATATCGCAAACATTTGAATTGACCTTTCGACGCTTTATGTTCAATGGCGTTTGTGACTGAGTGTGCTAAGGCGTTCTGTTATGGTACCAGCAAACCCAGGTTCAACCCCTGGTCGGAGCGAAAAAGTTTTTCAAATTGTAAAAATTAGATAATAGGAAAATAATTGTGTAATAATAAAACATATGGATGAAAAAAAAGTGAAATTGGTTGAAAAAAAAATTGTTTTTGTTTTTCGCATTTTAAATTTCTCCATTTAAATTAACTTCCAGGGCACAACTTCTAAAGCAATGCAAAGGATCCAAAAAGGGAGTACTTCCGTCCTATGACAAGCCCATGTTAAATTCATTGGAGATGATCCAAGTTTACACTACTTCCGGATCACAGATTGGGTATCCAAACTAATTTTTTGCTGGGAAGTATATATTCCCAGCAAAAAAGCGTTGCCAAAAAAGTAGTGAACATGTTCTTTTTGGATCGGGAAGTGGTGCTAAATTGACGCAGAAGCGATGAATTTAACATGGGCTTATCATAGGACGGATGCCCAACAGCCGCTGCACTGAATTTGCATCACTTCTTAAGGTGTGAGGCGAATTTAGTGTTTTGGATGTGACTTAAGAAATTTTGTGATATTTTGACAAATAAATAATTTTTCAAAATTTTTATGATTTTTAATGCATTATAACGCTTGTCTGAAACGTTTGTCATCAAATATTTTAAAAACCTCGCAATTTTTCTAGAAAGGATTTAGCTTTTTTCGGCTATTTGAAATAAAAAATTTTAATTTTTTCATTAAAAATATGAAAAAAGCCAGTTATAAAAAATTGACTCAAGTGAACTTCCTGCACCCTCACAAAAAATCGCTTCTGTAACATGTACTCCCAAACATATTTTGCTTCAAGCATATACATTTTTGGGTATTGCCCAAATATTTATATGTTTGATCTCTACCAATATATAATATGTTTGAAAGCATATTGGTCTAAACAATATATGTTTGGGTAGTCTAAGTTCCAAACATTTTGTATTTTTGCATCCAAATTCAATAATGTTGTCTTCCAAAAAACAATTTGTTATTATGTGACCATATAATATGTTTGGAAGCATTTTGCACCCAAAAATATTATATGCTTAAAAAAAATTCTCCCAAACAATATTGTGCTCAAAATTTTATTTATTTATTTATATATTTACAATCATAATGAATTATGAAAATAAACAGGTAATATAGGTGCTAACAACATAGGTTTTCGACCTGAATGCTCAAAATTTTGTTTCTGCCCAATTGTATATTCCCCGACATCTTTCTCACTTCTACGAGATTTTTTAGTTCTTAGCACCTTTTTCTGTAATACAAACATTGTAGAAGAAATTATTCAATTTTATGATTTTTTTATTTTAATTTTACCTTTTGCCGGACGGGGATTCGAACAGCGGACCACACAGTTTGTAAGGATCAAAGAAGTAGCTGATCAATTGCCCAAGGAAAAATAAAATGTTAATTTTGTAATAACAAGCAACAACCACCAACTTAATCAATATCGCTCCCTGTTAAATAGCGCTCCAAGCTACTAAACACATATATGTTTATAGGCTATTTCTAAATTAATATATGTTTGCATCCAAGCATATTATATTTACAAACATTTTATGTCCCAAACATAATATGTTCTAACATATTAAAATATATGTCCCAAACATGTTATGCTAGTTTATGAACATTATATGCTTGCACTCAAAAATATTGTGTTTAAAAATTTGTGTTCCAAACATATAATGTTTATAGCCAAACATATGAAAAACAGTCTTTTTCATCCGTGTGCGCAGTTAAAATAAAGAACATCTCTGGAAGGCCATTTTTGGAAGTTCTTTTAAAATTGTGCCTTGAGAAAAATTTCCAAGCTTTTTTGCTGGGTTTTTGAACAGAGAGAAATTCTTTAACGATGTCCGCCACTCTACCGCCTTCAATAATGAACATATCCCCAAAAATCCCCAAATTTTAAAAAATATATTTAATTTTTTTTCATACCAGCTTGGAAATCTTAATCTTCGATTTCCAAACACAAAACCAGAAGCGCGGTGATCATTTTCCAAATGCTCGTAAAATGAAAATGGGAGCATGGTTACAATTTGTTTATAAACAAAATTTTACTTCTAAATACTCGAGTAATAAAATTGGGTGGTAGATCAATATTGGTGGTCTGCACAATTCCATTTGTATATGCAGAGAAGACACGTGTACTTGGTAGATGAGTACACTCATTCGAAGTTTCGCAAATTGGTACATATTTTTATGAACAACAAAATCAACGAATATACACCCTCAACAAAATCGTTTCTGTAACATATACACCAAACACATTTAGCTTCAAGCATATATATTTTCAGGATTGGTCCAAACAAAATATTGTTTGTATTGTTCAAACATATTATGTTTCACCTTAGAGCATACACTGGTAGAAAAAAATTTATGAAATTTTCTTTGTGTGGATATATTTTTAAGGCGCCAATTGGTTACTTTCATTATTTTACTTGCAGCATACTCTCTAGGTCTCTCTTTCACATATATGTTTATAGGCTATTTCTAAATTAATATATGTTTGCATTTAAGCATATTATATTTACAAACATTTTATGACATGAGAGAAGTTCCCACTGTCCATCGATATCCGTGGGAAATGAGTAAATTCATTCTTTGATCATAATAATTCAAATTTATAAATCTGTGTTTTTTGTATGAACATATTCATTCAAACTCGAAACAATATTGCGGATTTGAGTACTGACGATTTTAGAAATATCAGAATACGTGCAATTTTAGCGCAAAAATTAGAAATAACATCTCATTTAACAACCTGCAGACTTTAAATATTGGACATTTTCGTCTTAGTAATTGAGTGAATACATTTTTTCATTTCCATCAGGAGATGTCCAAGATCTGGCAGAAGTTTCGATATGACCTCAGTAACAAGACTAACATCCAATGGAAAAACTTCATAAAATCCTAAATAAATCTTCTTTAAATCCATTGCAGTATATATAGAAAATTTGATATATCTGGAGAGTCCATATTTTAAGTTTTTTTTTTTTTTTTGAAGCATTTTCTTAAATGTTGTATTTTATTGTGAGATGGTCGATATCAGTCAATTATTGTCGATGGGTGGGTGCCTACACACCAGTCAGTACCAAAAAGATGTGAACAAAATAATTTACATTGAACAAAATTATAATATAGGAACCAATACAACTGATTTTGCCGCAGGGACTTCTAGGCTTTGTTACCGTTGGAAATTTTGAAAAAGTCGCATATTCAAAAAAAATGTCGCATAATGATACAAAAAAGTCGCTTACATTTGTGAGGTCTTTTCATTACAAAAAAATGTTCTATAAAACAACATAAGAACAATAAAGGAACAGTCCCTTTAACATAAAAAGATATTTTACCAACTTATTGTAACAAAAAATCCAGGAAACGTAAACTTGCAAGAGAGTAAAAACAATTTTTTTCTTTTCTAAAATTAGCAGAAATGTACGCGAACGCCATCTACTACCAATTTACCATCAGCCAATTTAAAGCTTTTAAATCAATTAAAATTATAAAAATATTTTTTATACTACACTTCTTTTTGACTCGGTAAAATATATTGCACGTATGATTTGTTTATAACAAACTCTTGCAAGTTTTTACTGGCAAAAAAATCCCTGACGAAAACTTGCAACTTCTCTATTTCTCAAATGTCACATATGATATCTCTCTCCGGTTCTCTTTTGCTGGTTTTTTGGAGTAAAGGAACGAATTCAAGTAGAAAATTGTGATAATTATCAAAACTTATTTGAAATGGTATACAACAAAACAACGACTGAACAAACCAGAACACCGTGTAGGTTTGGTCTCCATTATGATATTATACGTGATTTACTTCTCTCTTATTAATGAGTGCTTCTTTGGGTAGCTCAATGACAAGTGAAATGCTATACTCAGCATCCACCGCTGAAACACATTCTGCTGTTTGGTAGAAACTGGGGTTGAATCCATGACCAAGGAGGGCCATTGCACAACGGTGGCTTCCACGTAAGGCGCACGGCGATGAATTCCGAGTTATAAAAATTGCTTTTAAGTGAAGCACTTCCCCATTGTACGACTTTAGTCGCATGCGTGCGACTAACGTCAGAAAAGTTGCAAAATGGGACTAAAGTCGCACAACGGTAATACTGCTTCTAGGGCATTCTTAACACGAACTGAATATTCTAAATTGTAGCAAATAGGCCACTGTAGTACAGTTGTACTTTTGGGAAGTGGGATGTACCAAAATTAGTAGAATTGTACCAACTTTTACAACGCTGCAACATGCAGTTTGAGAAATAGAAAGAACAGTTATTCTCATAGAAATACTTGTGATACCACCTGAAGAGAACAGAATGCACGTTGTACTCTTTCTCAAGTATAGTGTATAGTACATAAACTATACTTGAGAAAGAATTGAAAAGGAATTTCATACATGTAGTGAAAAGTTATTCGATGCAGACCTCTGATCTATATGAAGGTGAACCATTTTCATCATTCCTACGTTTATCGGATGCAGAGAAACATCTCAGAAGTCGACACTCACGGTCGCCTAAATTGGGAGTTGTCCACATTTCAGAGCTGTCCACATATGAGAGGTTTCTTTGAATGTGATGCTATACGCAACGTCTCACGAAAATTGTCCACAATTCAAAACGTAGAGGTACATTTCGATGTCATCATTCCAAAGTGCGCTAAGTCGACTTGGTCGATTGAGTTCGTTGTTTTTTATTCGGATTGATGTGATTTGCATCCTGTCAAAAGTTCGAATTTATTGGACACTTCTATCAAAAGTTATGGTTAATATTGTATGTAGCCTGTGACTAAAGTTTTAAAAATTTCCAATCCAAAAAGAGCAAAAAGCTTTGTTCGGTCCAAAGTGGTCTAAGTCATTTTTAGCCATGTTCTATTATCACTATTTTGAATTCGTACATACTAAAAAAATATACAATAAACACGATTTTAAGACCAAAAAAGTGAATTTATATCTTATACGGTTTTTGAGAAATTCCAATAAAAAAAATTGAACTTGTTTCCTGTAAAATTAACTTTTTAGACTTAGCGTACTTTGGAATGGAGACATCGATTTGGTCCTAAATAGGTGTGTCAAATATGGTTTGAATCGGTCCATGTTTTGGTATAGCCCCCATAAAAGACCGATCTACCGATATTCCCGAGTTCTTTGGCTTCTAAACACCATAATTTTTATCCGATTTGCCTGAAATTTGAAATCTAAAGAAATTATAGGTCCATAAAGATGTGTGCCGAATATGGTATGTATAGGTACTAGAGCTCGACCGAAGCGGGTTTTTTGGGCGAAGCAGATGTTCGGCAAAAAAAAGCAATAATCGGCCGAAGGCGAAGCCGGAGCCGATTATTTTCCTCAAATTTATAATTAAAGAAATTTCAATATTAGAATATTTTTTTAAACAAATGCATAAATACAACAATAAAAAGTAATTCATTTGATATTATAGTGACAAAATTAGATTGTTTTATAATTTTTTTCCGAACATTGCACCACGGTAGCTCCCTAGTTTCTAGACAATTTTTATCCCATTTACATGAAATTTAAAATTTGCAGGTGCTACAGGTCCACAAATTGGTGTTCCAAATAGGGTTTGTATCGGTCCATGTTTTGGAATAGCCTCTATATTTTTATCCGATTTGCATGAAATTCAAAGTGTATTTTAGGTTCACAAATATTCGTGCCGAATACGGTGTGTATAGGTCCAAGTTTTGGTATAGCGCCTATATAGACCGATCTCCCTATTTGAATTTTTGGGCTTCTAGAAATCGCAATTTTTATCCGATTTGCTTGAAATTCAAACACCATATGTATTTTAGGCCCATAAACAGGAAACACATCGGATTTTCTTGGGCGCTTAGATAAGAAGTTTAATATTCCTCTAGAACTCAAACAATAAATGTTTCGTATAAATCCCAAACCTGATATGAAGACTACCTTCGGGAAGCGTAGTAATTGAACCTGTCTGTTCCGGAGAGTATCTGTCATCAAACCCCCTGAACTTCCATATATATTTTCATGTAACTCGCTACGAGTTTTTTTTAAGAGAAACTACTATCTTTGATTCATGTTGATGGGTATTTAAGATTCAACCCGGCCGAACTTAAGGCCGTATATACTTGTTTATACTCTAATATATTAAACAATAGAAACAATATCTTAAGAATATGTCTCATATTTGCTCAAGGCATAACACCAAAACAAATTTTTGGCAATCACATTCAGAAGCTTTTATAAATATTAGAATTCAGGAATATACAAAAAACTATGTTTGGTTCATAAATATGTTTTAAGTCACATTTAAATTTTTGAACCTGAGATTTACCTTTTCGAAGATGGACTTATATTCGGTTTTCGAAGCGAAAATGAATTTCATATTGCAATTTTTATTTATTTTTCTTTTCGAAAAATGAAAATTTACTTTTGAAGTGGTTTATTCAAATATTATTTTTTTTATAACAAAACTTCAATTCTTTTAATCTAGAGATCTTTTCATCGTTTTCTTATTTTAATTTTTAAATGAAATACAATAAATTGAGATAATAACCGCCTTCCAATGCATAATTATTGATAAAAACCCAATGTTGTAATTTTTTTTAATATAGAATTTATTCAAAACAATGCTTAGAGCTTTCTAAATAATGAAGATGTAGTTGCGGCATGCGCATTCGTTAAATTACTTTCGTATAAATTAGGATTAAAGTCATGTCGCACTCCTGGAGCGTTTGGATGATATATAATGTTTGGGTTAAGAGATGTATCAATTAAATGGGAATAAGTTAAAGGCTGATTAAAACTAACGGAAGCGGAGGATACTGGAGCCACTGAAGACTGCCGTTGCACAACAATATTCGAAGGATCATCGTCGGGAGAACTTCCAGCAGACATCTTTATACTTTGGGATGGATTTTCAATTTCTTCTCGAATACATGAGCTTCCAGATGTCCCACCTACAGTTGATTGAAAACGGGGATAGCGTAAAAAACTTTCCGCTGGGTTATATATACTCAGGTCTAATCTCTCACCAGAAGGATCAAGCCACAAACCACCCGGCTCGTCACCCGTATAATGGGAAACAGTCGGATTTAATTTCATGAAACCACCACCCCGTTTTGGTTCAGGATTACTGAGAAACAAAAGACGAAACTCATCATGAAATGTCCTATAGTAGTAGTGAATGGACACGTATTTCTCCTCATGTGCTATGCACATATCTTTATATTCCATAAACATACGCTTAATATTGAGCGAATGATGCAAATAACGAGATTTACTTTTCTTATTTGGTATCCATGTTGGATAGGAATTGATGTGATCAGTAATGGTTTTCTTGCGATCGGGACTAATTTTATTGTGGGCCGGGTGTTGACCTCTTCGATCCACACCAGTGTAATAGCCTGTGGTCTTGTCAGAAAAATCGATAGCATTTGTAATGAAATTACGATTTATGGACAAAGTGGCCATCATGAAATGTTTGCAAACTCTTTTATTTTCACCTTGGAGGCCTGAACGTAAAAAGAAACGCGTATGATAGGAACGTGGTGGCCTATTGGACTTGCGAAATTCCGGTGTTGTTTGTGTCTCAACATCTTTGGTCTCTATGCGAGCCAATATAAAATCTTTTCTTCGTTTATAATCCATAGACCAGAATATATCACAGATTTGTTTGCGTTCCTCTTCGGTGAATTTCGTGTGACACTTATGAATACATCTCTCAGCACATTTTATAGGCTTTGGATTGTGTTCTGGCGGTGGATCACCAGGTTTGCGACGTATTCTCTTTTTCTTGGGTTCATTTAAAGATTTTTTCATTTTCTCAGATTTCGTATCGATCGTGATTAGATCTCCAGTTTCTGGATCTAGAAATTGTTGTATTGTTGGAGTTTTCTCCCTTGACTTCTGGTCTTTCAACATTTCGGCACTGCAGCCACTCTCTTGTTGCTGTACTGGAACTGGTTTCATTTCTATTTCTGGTACTGGTTCATAACCCTCCAAAGCTTTTTTAATTGTGTAACTTGTAATACACATTGTAGACTGGAAATATTTTCGACATACTCTTATTAAATGCATGCCACCTTCTCCGCTGCTTTGGTCCAAATAATAACAACAATTGTTTCCTCGACTTTTAGTATTTTTACGCTTTAGACGTGTATAGCGTTTAGTTTTTGTATGCTGTCTTATATACTCTATTTTATCATCCTCTGAAAGTGACCAAAATTTATTGCACATTGCAAGACGTTGTTCTTGTGTGAATTTTTGGGTACATTTTTGTTTGCAAATTTCCCGACATGGCTCCATAAGAGGTACTTTTCGTTTTAAATCCTCTTTAAGAGGATATTTACGTGGTCTTCCCCTCCGTTTAGAAAGCAATATTAAAGGTTCATCTTCTTCAGACTCATCATCTTCACCAGAATTACTGTATTCATTTTCGTCATAGCATTCGTCACTATAGTATTCGTAAAACGTTTCTCCATCCTTGTTCCTAACATTTCCATGTAATTCTTCTGTATTATGTTTTTCTTTATCGGAGAATTCAGAATGGGTTTCATCTTTATCAAGTCTTTGCAATTCTATTAGTTTGTTGTCTATCAAAATCGTCTCTGTAATATCTAGCTGTTGATCCATTGTTTCTTCTTTTATCTCTTTATCCGATGTATACAAAGGATCATCACTTGGGGCAATGCGGTTTTCCTGTTTTACTCCTTCTCCACCAATGCTTTTAAACTTTTGTTTTGAAGACTCTGTTTTAATGACGACATTGTTGTCGTCTTCATTTTCCTTTTTCGATTTTTCCAATCTGGCTTTCTTTGTGGTCACCTCTTTTTTCTTCGCCATCTTTTTGGCTAATCTTTTGGTTGCTTTCTTATTCAATTTTACAATTTTTGGAGGTTCTTCATCGAGATACAGAACATTTGGTTCTAATAATTGCACGTTGATTTCTGCAAACATATGGCAAGCAAAAAGCACTTATCAAAATTTCGGAGATATTGGGTTGTTGTGCTACTATATTAAGGAAAAGTTGGGACAATACAATTTTTTTTTGTTGTGTTTTAAAATTTCATAGAGTCCCTAAAGAGAATGCCTAAAAAAATTAAAAACTAAAAACACACGATCTTTCACTAAATGTGTTAACTCCAGTTATAGAAACTAAATCTTTTAATTTCAAATCAGAATGAAATATCACCTCCATAAACTCCTCAATTTTTTTATACTTCTTGCTTGCAAATCTCATTAAATCAACAACAAATATGGCAATATCCTCTATAATTGGTTTCCATTTTGATATAATTATTGGAAAATTTATTTTGTATCACAAATAATCTTATAGTCTTCGAAATATAGAAGAAGTAGAGGCAGCATGGGCATGTGGTAGATTTCCTTCATATATGTTAAGGTTGAAGTCTTGCTGCAACGTCGTAGTAGTTGCCGATGGTTGACATATCAAATTTGGATGATTCAATGTTGAGTCTATTAAATGTGCATAGTTAAAGGGTTGATTAAATGCAAGTTGTGAACTTGGTGGCTGGGTGGATAGAGATTCCTCGGATGCTAATGGCACAGGCGATGCCGTTGTTGGCACATTGGATGCTGGAGATAGAGACAATTGTGTTTGCGTTTGCGTTTGCGGTTGTTGTGCTTGTTGTACTCGTGGCGGCATATTTATGAAACTTTGTGCAGGATTGTATAAACTTAAATCTAGCTTCTCCCCATAGGGATCTAGCCACATGCCTCCTGGCTCCTCTCCCGTATAATGAGATATATTGGGATTTGATTTTAGAAAACCACCAGCCCGCGATGGCAATGGACTACTGAGAAACGATAGGCGAAAATCATCATGGAATGTTTTGTAGTATATATTGGTGGAAACAAATTTCTCTCCACGGGCTATACACAATTCCTTGTATTGCAAATACATGCGTTTTATGCTCAAGCTATGATGGAGATAACGGGTTTTGCTCTTTTTACTAGGTATCCAGGTGGGAAATGAGCCAATTTGATCTTTTATTAGTTTCAAACGCTCTGGTCCAATTTTATTAGCAGCAGAATTAAGACCTCGACGATCGAGACCCGTGTAGTGTCCCGTAGTTTTGTCTGCAAAATCTATAGCATTTGTAATGAACATACGAGATATTGCCAAGGTATTCATCATGAAATGTTTGCAAACTCGTATATTTTCACCTTGCAAGCCAGAACGCAAAAAGAAACGTGTGTGATAGGCTCGTGGAGGACGATTTGATTTACGAAATTCCGGAGTTGTTTGAACTTCAATATCTTTGGTCTCTATACGTGAGAGAACAAAATCTTTTCTCCGCTTATAGTCCATGGACCAAAAGACATCACAAATTTGTTTTCTCTCTTCCTCGGAAAATTTGGTATGACATTTATAAATGCAACGCTCCTGGCATTTTATTGGTTTGGGGCTATGTTCCACTGGAGGCGGGGGTACACCCCGTTTACGGGGTTTAGATTTTTTCTTTGTTCCATCAGCAGGAGTAGAACCATCTGCACCACTATTGCCGCCAATAGCTTTCTTCAGTTTTTCTGCTTTAGGATCAATGGTTATCAAATCGCCTGTCTCGGGATCAAGGTATTGTCGAATACCTTCATTTTCCTCTTCGTCATTCTCGCTTTTATCCTCCGAACCCACTTTCTTCTGCTGTGGCACGGAACGTTTGATATTTGGTACTTCAATTTCAGGCTCATAGCCATCCAAAGCCTTCTTAATGGTATAGTTTGTTGTACACAATGTTGACTCAAAATATTTACGACAAACACGTATCAGGTTTTTATTTTCCGCATCGTCCAGATAATAGCAATAATGGCCAATGCTTTTGGTATTTCTGCTCTTCACACGTTGGTACCGCTTTAGTTTGGTCTTAGTTCGTTGCCGGATGAATTGTTTTTTCTCTTCCTCGCATAGAGACCAATACAGTTCGCATATGGCACGTCGCTGCTCTTGAGTGAATTTCTGATTACATTTCTGTTTACAGGCATCACGGCATTGCTCCATGCGTGGTATTTTTTTATGTTTTCTACCCTTTCTGTTGGCAATCATTATTAGAGGTTCTTCATCATCATCATCATCCTCGCCATCGCTATTAGAATATTCATCGTCGTCTCCTCCATAATCGTCATCCTCGGATTGCTCGCCTTCATCATCATAGGGTTGTTCTACTCTCTCAATTTTTGTCTCATACATATCTAAGAATTCATTTTCATCATCATTGTCACAATTTTCAATTTTTAATTCATCGCCATCAGACATTTCTTGGTCAAATGACTTCACATCGACATTATCCTCCATGGAAGTATCATTTTCTTTTTTTATTTGTCTAGTTGATGTGTATAGAGGATCCACGCCCTGATCCGCTGGTGCTTCTTGTACGGCTGGAACCTCCTCATTTATTGTTGAATATGATTCTGTTTTTATTGCCACATTGCTGCCGGTTTTAATCTTTTTTTTAGTTTTTCTTAGTTTTCTTTTTTCGATTTTAGGCTTTTTCTTAGCCATCTTTTTGGATCCTTTTGCTTGTTTGACAATTATAGGCGGCTTTTCATCGATATAGAGAACATTTGGTTCTAACAATTTCACGTTGATTTCTGCAAACATATGGCAAGCAAAAAGCACTTATCAAAATTTCGGAGGTATTGGTGTGGGGAGAAGGCTAAATTTGTGTTAAAATTAATTGTAAGAAAATTATGAACAGCCAATACATTCTTGAAAAAACTATACATATTAGTAATGATTTAGTTAGTTAAACATTCGTTTTCTTTTTTTTACACAAAAATTGTACCAGTTTTACAATAATATGATTTGAGTTTTTTTATAAACATTTTCAGAAAAAAGATTTCATCGTCAGGATAAATTCATAAATATAACTTTTGTAATTTTTCCAAAGAAACTAAAATATGTTTACATTAATATTTTTATGTATATTAGATTTGTTAGCAAGAGAGGCTTTATTTTTTTATTTTTACATTTCAATTTAATCCATAATCAAGATTTTAATAAAAAAAAATTCCGAAGAAAAAAATTCAAGACAGTCTTCCAGGAATAGAAAGCTATGTATATAGGTCTCTATTGGTTTCCTTTGTATTGATGACTTAATAAATAAATAACAAGTATATACAGCAGAATAAAATGGTGCGAAAATTGGTATATATGGGGTCATATGAATTCTTAAACTGTTTTTAACCAATTTGAAACAAAAAAGTTAAAATTACCCATTAAAAATATGAAAAAGGCATAATCTAAAAAAATTTAATGTTTTTACATCACTATTTATATTATCCGGATTTTTGATTAACAGCTGTTTTTGTTAATGGGTGAGAGGGAATGGGTGTTGATAAATTATATTCGCCAGTGCCACTCCGGCCGGAAATAAAACTCGACACCTTCGTCATGCAAGACTAACGCACTTCCACTGTGCTATCGATGGCCCCAGTATTTCTATTGGTCCCAGAAGGCGGTTTCCATGCCCTCAAGAAGTCAAATCGGGAGATCGGCCTATATGGACCGATATATACCAGCTCCATGCGAGCCTATAATACTTCTAGATCTAAAATTTCAAGCAAATCGGATCAAAATTGCGGCTTCCATGCTCTCAAAAAGTCAAATCGGAAGATCGGTCTATTTGGGGCTATATCGTAAAATGGTCCGATATTCGAACTTGACCTGCTCAGCACTATAGCTTCATTATTTAATTAAAACAGACCGACGAACATCATTAGATCATTTTAGAATTTCTCGCTGATCAAGAATATATCCTTTACATTGTCTTTACATTGACAAACTTAAGATACCCCCATCACCATCCTATGGTGGTGGGTATAAAAATATTTATTTATTTATTTATCCACAAAATAATACATAAGCCTCAAGGCCAAAAAACGTATTACATAGCAAAACAAAATGCCTGAAATGTTCGTAGAATTCTCCGTAGAACACTCAAGACCATACGTTGGACAGATTCCCTATGGGGCAAAAAACGTAGCCGCTCATCCAAAATAACACCAAGGCACTTAAATTGACTAACAAATACGACAACAGTGTCATTAATAAACAAATCGTAATTAAAATAACTATGCGAAGACGCAAATGCGATAGCTTTGGATTTGGTAGGATTAATGGCTAAATTATTCACGGCAGACCATTGAGAAAGCCTATCAAGGCCAAATTGTATATTATTCCGCAATAGAACAGGGTTATGCCTCCCAGCACTGAAATGTAAGAATATGTCGTCTGCAAACAAAAAAGGGGTACAAAATCCGTCGTCCACACAATCGGGGAGATCATTTATATACAAAATATATATAATTGAAAAATTATATAATTGAACAAAAATAAAATTTTAATTTTGCTGAATTAACCCGTTTTCAGATTTTTGTAATTGAAATCAGAACGCTATTTTGAACGCCAATTTGGACATTAGCTTTGAATCACTATCCAGAATAGCTCCAATAGGGAATAATCTTTATACAGTACCACCCAATGTTTCCACGTGTGTAAATTTCGCCCAGTTTTAAGAATTATAATCATAGCACACTCATTGTGCCGTGGCATAATGCGTTTTGATCAACGTCTGTACTTTTCGTTTTAATTCTTCGCTCAACACCATTTTCACACACATAGCTTGTAAAAGTAATTGCCTCCCAGTATGCCCAAATAAACCAAAAAGTATTTAGGTATTCCATTTTCAATGTATTAATTCTTTATTTTCAACTTAACTAGGGTCTTTTAAATAAGGACGTAGATGTGGAAGAGGCTCCATGAGCCTGGGGTAAATTACTATCATATATATTAACATTAATTTCATTTTGTGCCGTCAACGACAGTGATGGACACATAAAATTTGAACTCATATTTGGATCGATTAAATGCACATAACTAAAGGGTTGGGCAAAATTATTATTTGTTGTTGTTGTTGAAGCACTAGTTATGGCGGATGATGGTGGTAGTTGATGTTCAATCAAAGTAGAATTAATTGTTTCGACATCTCCACCTTCATGGCATACATTAAGATCGTTTGTGGATGTTAACGAGCAACTTGGTGTGTTCATAAAACTATGTGCAGGATTGTGCAAATTTAAATCTAATTTTTCACCAAAAGGATCTAGCCAAAAACCACCTACTTCCTCTCCAGTATAGTGCGAAACATTTGGATTTGCTTTCAGAAATCCTCCACCACGTTTCGGCTCGGGATTACATAGAAACGATAAACGAAAATCCTCATGGAATGTCTTGTAGTATATATGGGTGGAGACAAATTTCATTTGCTTAGCTACACACATTTCTTTGTATTCGCGAAACATGCGTTTAATGCTCAACGAATGATGTAGATAACGTGTTTTACTTTTTTTATTTGGCAACCATGTGGGATACGAACCAATTTGATCTTTAATGATTTTCATACGATCTGGACTAATTCGCCTAGGCGTTGAATGGTGGCCACGTCTATCGGCCCCCGTATAGCAACCGGTATTTTTGTCGGCAAACTCAATTGCATTTGTAATAAAGTTGCGAGTTATAGATAATGTTGCCATTAAGAAATGTTTGCATACTCGAATATTTTCTCCACTTCTGCCCGAACGCAAGAAGAAACGTGTATGATAGGCCCGCGGTGGTCTATTCGATTTTCGAAATTCTGGTGCCCGTTCGGTTTCAACTTCCCTCGTTTCTATGCGAGCCAGTACAAAATCTTTTCTACGATTGTAGTCCATGGACCAGAATACATCGCAGATTTGTTTTCTCTCGTCTTCAGTGAATTTCGTATGACATTTATGTATACATCGTTCGGCACATTTTATAGGTTTGGGATTATGTTCAGGCAATGGATCACCTGGTTTTGGCCTTACACGTTTTTTCTTCGGTGCGTCTATTGCTTTTTTCAGTCTTTCTTCTCTGGGATCAATGGTTATCAAATTTCCTGTTTCAGGATCTAAATATTGTTGTAATACTGTTGTTACTTTCTTGTCATCCCCCACAACACCATCAACGTCGATCTTCTGATCGCTGGCACCCGATTCTATTACTGGTTGATAGCCCTCTAAAGCTTTTTTAATTGTATAGTTTGTTAAACATAAAGTGGATTCGAAATATTTTCGACAAACCCTTGTAAGGTTGCAGCCATCTTCAGACCACACATAGTCATTGTCATCATCATCTTTAGGGATATTATTGTGAGCATCCAAATAATAGCAATAATTACTGCCACGACTTTTGGTCTTATTGCGTTTTAGGCGTTTGAAGCGCTTAGTTTTTGTATGCTTGCGTATAAATAAGGTCTTGTCTTCTTCAGACATTGACCAAAATGCTTCGCACATTGCATTACGTTGCTCTTCCGTAAATTTTTGCGTGCACTTTTGCTTGCATATGTTGCGACATATCGCCAATCCTGGAGTTTTGTTAGTATCCTCCTGCTTAAGACGATATTTGCGAGGCCTGCCTTTTTTCCTTGCTAGTTGTATTAGAGGTTCATCATCTTCGGAACATTCTTCAAGAGAATAATCATCTACCTCATCTTGTTCATATTTCATTTTGTAATCATCTTCATCATCAACAGAAAAATCTTCGTTTTCTAAGGGCTGCTGCTGCTGGTCTTTGTCATCGTTATGTGTCATCGTTATGGTGTCTTTTGGATCTTGCTCCTCATATTTTGTTAAAATACTGTCTATAGTTATGGGAATAACATCTTCCGGATCATTGGTATATGTAATTTCCATTTTAATTTCTTTTTCTGGTGTGAATAGGGGATCCTCCCCTAAAAATGTGGAAAAATCCCTGGCCGCTTTTTGGGAAACAGTCAACGATAGTTCTTTCTTTACTGTCCTCGGGGATTTTGTTTTCTTTTGTCTGGATATTATTGGAATGTGCGATTTCGCTGTCTTTCGCTTACGTTTCTTTGAACGTTCTCCTCTTTTCGATGATTTTGTAATTTGAACAATTTTTGGAGGTTTTTCATCAAGATATAGAACATTGGGTTCTAACAATTGTGTATTGGATTCTGCAAACATATCGCAAGCAAAAATCACTTATCAAAATTTCGCAGAAATTGTTTGGTGAGGAGTAGCTAGAGTTTTGTTTCTAAATTTTTGTTTAACACAAAACCACTACTTTTTTTGGCCCAAATTTCTATTTTAGGAGTTTATCATAAGAATACCAAATACTGGACAAATCGAATAAGAATTTTAAACAAAATGCAAAAATGGACTATCGTCTCCAGCATGCACAGAAAAAAATTGATTGGTTTTAATCGGGTCAAAATTGAATAACATCGGCTAGAAGATAAGGCTCATATGGTCATATCTCTTTCTAAGACTCCGATAATTACAAAATTTGTTTCATATTGTATAAACCCATTGTCAAATTTAGTAGATGCCAAATAGACTTGGGATCATAAGCGTATCTAATATTTTTCTAGAGTTTTGTAATGCAACAGACACCGATTCGTTAGCTATTTACTCTACAGTTGGTGTATTATTTTTGTTCTTTTCAAAAATTTTCACGATGAAGTCTTTCAATGAAAAGACGAAATACTGAATAATTTAAAAAATACGAACCTCGAGCTAGTTTTTATCAACAATTATTGGAATTGGAAAAGTTTTGTAAGCACAATAAAAAATTAAAATTTTAATAGTAGGCTGAAATTTGTCTATGATGACTTCGCTCTATACCTGAATGTTTTTCATCAAGATATAGATTTTTACCGAATTTTTATGATCATGTTTTCTTTGTCGCTCTTTTGTTTGTGATAGGTAAATAATCAAGTGCCTCCCATATTATGATCTCAAAATTGGTAACCGAGTATTTTCCAATCCTAATGAAATAATGTCTTCCAAAGTTGACCAATTTCCGTGAATTTCTACACAATAAAACTCAGCTATTTGTATAGAAATAAATTTTTATTTAAATAATCTTAATAATACTTATACACTTAGAGCCTTCTAAATAGCGCAGACGATGAGGCGGCATGTGCGTGTGGTAAATTATTATCATATAAATTACTGGGAAACTCATGACGTGCCACATTAGATGGACAGATAAAACTGGAATTTAGTGATGGATCAAGTATATGGGCATAACTTAGTGACTGGTTGAAATTAAATGATGTGGTTGGTGTCTGAGCTACCTGTGTCGCCGATTGTGATTGCGAGGAGGTAGCCGCTGTAATAATTGAATCACCTGTTGATGTATCTGTTGTCATAGCAACAGATGTTGTTGCAATTGCTTGTGAAGGCTGCAATGATGTCCTCTTAAACACCAAGAAATTTTCCGCAGGATTGTGTAGACTTATATCAAGTTTTTCCCCTTTAGGATCTAACCAAACACCACCAGGTTCGAGACCGGTATAATGTGAGATATTGGGATTTGTGTTGGTTAAACCACCTCTTCGTTTTGGTTCTGGATGCGTGAGAAAAGACAAAGTGAAATCTTCATGAAAAATTTTATAATAGAAACTAATGGACATAATTTCCATTTGCCTGTCTACGCACAAATCTTTGTAGTCCAAATACATGCGTTTTATGTTGAGGGTGTAGTGTAAATAACGCGTTTTGCTCTTCTTATTTGGTATCCATGTGGGATACGAAGATATATGATCTTGCATTAGTTTCTTATATTCGGGCTTAAGCTTGGTCGTTGCCGTATTATGACCACCTCTTCGATCTGCACCCGTATAGCAACCCGTTTTCTTATCGGCAAAATCTATTGCATTTGTAATGAACATACGAGATATCGCCAATGTGTTCATCATAAAATGTTTGCAAACTCTTTTGTTTTCTCCCTGCAACCCGGAACCCAAATAGAATCTTGTGTGATACGCACGAGGAGGTCTATTGGACTTGCGAAATTCGGGTGTTGTAACAGATTCGATTTCTTTGGTCTCTATACGTGCCAATATGTAATCTTTTCTCCTTTTATAGTCCATGGACCAGAATATATCGCAGATTTGTTTTCTTTCTTCTTCGGTGAACTTTGTATGACATTTGTGTATACAACGTTGTTGACATTTAATGGGTTTGGGATTATGTTCTGGTAGCGGGTCTCCAGGCTTACGACGAACTCGCTTTTTCTTAGGTTCATCTGAAGAAGATGGTTTGGTTGTCTTCTTTGCCTTTGGGTCTATTGTTACCAAATCCCCAGTTTCAGGATCCAAAAATGTTTCAATTTCCTGTGCCGATTTCTTAATATTCTCCTTCTGTTGTTCGAGCAAGGGTTTAACAACGCTGATTTCGGATTCTGGTTCATAACCCTCCAATGCTTTCTTGATTGCCTGATCCCTTAGATTTAAAGTTGTTTCAAAAAATTTTCGACAAACGCGTATTATATTGGTGCAATCGTCATTGTCGTCCGACACATTGGGGTCATCCAAGTAGTAACAGCAATTGCCACGATTTGTAATTCGTTTACGTTGTAAACGTACACATCGTGCTCTAATACGTTTACGTATGTATTGCAATCTGTCGTCCTCGGATAGTGACCAATATAAATCGCACATGGAACGTCTTTGCTCTTCTGTAAATTTGGTTGGACACTTGTGTTTACATGTGTCTCGACATTGCTCTAACCGTTGCTTTTTACCTCTGTCTAATTTCTTGCGTGGCCTCCCCCTATTACGGGTAAGCAAAATCAGAGGTTCATCTTCATATTCTTCATCGGTATCCATAGACTCGTTTATATCGCTGTCATCATCTTCATCATTATATTCCGCCAAATCTCCAGTTGAAATATCAAATTCGTCATCATCATGTTGTGAATGTTTTGTATCATATTTTTCTTCGCTTGTCTCCTCGTCACTGTCACTATTGTATTTGATGTCATCTTCAAAATTGTGTGACGAAAATGATTTTAGATCATCAACATCCAGTTTGGGCTCTTCTAAATCTTCTATTTTGGTTTCGACTTTAATCTCTTTCTCTGGTGTACATAAAGGATCATCGATCGATGATAAAGTACTTCGACTTTGGGCTCTCGTTTCAATGCTACTTATAGGAATTTCCTCTTTTTTGATAACCAAATTATTGGAAGTTTTCAATTTTTTAAATTTTTTTATTTTAGTTTTCTTGGAGATGTCTTTTTTCCTTGCCATCTTTTTTGGACGATCTCCCTTTTTAGGCGCCTTTATATTTTTTACAATTTTGGGCGGCTTTTCGTCAAGATATAGAACATTCGGTTCTAATAATTGCACATTGATTTCTGCAAACATATGGCAAGCAAAAAGCACTTATCAAAATTTCGCTGGAATTGTGAGGGACTATTTTGTTTTTTTCTTTAAAATTTAGTTTATCATAAAATTGCATGTGAATGTTGTTGTTTTTTTATTTCACTTATTAATAACAAAATAAACAAAGTACAAATTACGTCTTGATGGAAAATGATCATCAAAAGGATTTACTAAAATATGCCTATGTAGCTTCGTGAGGTCGTTACAATAAAAAAAAAAAAAAAAAAAATACCGGGGAAAAATCCAGATATTTGGTGCAAATTGCCAAAGACGGACCAATCGCAGGACTGGTAACTATATTCCAGTTTATCCAAATTTTGATTATAATATACAATTGTATCTATAATGTATCATATATTTAAAATCTCATACAAAATACATAATTAAATCATTGAGAATGGATCCACATGCCTATAACAAATACATCAGAAACAGATGTTGAAAAAATGCGGGTTTATGTGAACCTGCCCAAATAACTGGTCGCACTAACCTGTTCCGGGACCTGTACTTTGGAATGAGACCAAGTCATGCCTTATGTGCGAACTTATCCCGTGAATGACAAACCCAATTTAAATTGACCGATCCCATTCATACGTTTGGAGATAGGTTCACACATACCAGGGCTCGCCATGTGGTTGATTCATTTCCCGTAGGGACAATTCAATCTCGAGAAACCATACAAAGTTTTGTCCATATCGTTTCATAATTTTCATGTTTTACTTCTTGACTTTCACTGATCCGCCCGAAATTCGGCAATAGGTAATCAACGTTCATAATTAGATGTAGCCCCCATTTAGAGGTTTGACTTTTTCAGACCCACTTAAAAAGGGGGCCTACATAGGTTATAATTATACACAGTTAATAGCCACCTTCTTTCAACCACACTAAAGCAAATGTTCTATCGGTCCACCAATAGATGTAGTAAAGCGATTGTGAACAACTATATATGGTAAACTTTTGTACTCAATACATGTTTTATATAGATAACGTAAACAACAACCTGGAGCCATATAGTACAATATTTCAACAATTTGTTTTTAAACCTGATACACCATACAAACGAAATTCCATTTTCATAAATTAGAAATCTCAAGTTTGTATGAAACAGGCAACATTTCGTAGTCTGAAGTCCTGGGCTTTTTTTGAGTACTTCAGTCCTGTCTAACCAAAAATTATATACATTTAATGATAGATGCATCCAAGGAACTTTTTTGATTTCATCAAGAACGAATTAATAGTATGCACAAAAACTGAAAATAATTTCCTTTTTTTTAGCGGGTCAAATTATGCAAATTCCAAATGTGATGATATTCTGATTTCATTTCTTTCTTGTGATTGCTGATGTTATTTAATGACAACGTCCTATTTCAATCGGTCAATTTTTCACATGATTTCAGAATTTCCCTGTGATCCAGAATTATTGGTTTAGTTATTATTTGTTAGGTATAGTGATTGCCTTGTATATCTTATCAATCTGTGCAAGCTGCTCGATTCTATCCTGACGTAAAATCACATAGAGAAGCTTTGAAAAATGCTTTTGAAAAATGTCTGAGAGGGGACAATCCTCCTCTGTAAAACTTATTTGTTGTTCGATCGAATCTAGGATTGAACCAACGGTACTTTGTATGTAAGGAGCATGTTAACCAATGGGTCATAAGGACTGACCTTACAATCGAAGTCATTTATTATTATTACACTACTTTATATGAAATTTAATGAATAATTAAATTTCGTTAATTCCCAGTGTGTTCTTTAAATCGCAAAGTTTAGAATTGCCAAAAACACGTGACCCTATCAAGGTCTCTCTTACCCATAAGAATAGTGTCTTAACATTTTGACTTGAAATAGATAATAATTTATCGTTTGATGACAAATAAATAAATTTTAATCTCCACTATGGAGTAACCCGACATCAACAAATGATAATGTACAATTAATACTATAAATTACAGCATATATGTATACGAAATATACATAAATGCAAAAATTTCGCAATATTTATTGAGTACAGCAATAACATTGATATATGCCCAGCAAAAAGTAGGTAACCACATCTCATTACAATTGTCATTACCAGGCTGGTATTACACGTTGAATTACATTGCGGAGAGTTATAATGACAAAAATACTTCTCGTTAATTTTCGTATTGTTATTCTCAAATTGTTGGCTGTTAATGAAAGGTATTTGAAATCCACTTTTAGTAGATTTTGAACCAAAAGTGAATGGATTATTAGGCATATTATAACGTAATTCATGAATCCAAGTACAAATTATTTATAATTTTATTTGTTACATTTTTGTCTATTTCTACAATATTCGTTTCAATGCAAGTACTGTTCGTATTACAGCATTACTCGCCATATTTAGATCCATTGTAATCGGCGAGAGAAGTCAATATTTTCGAAATTTGGTTGCCTGACACAATAAGTGGCTATTTTGCAAGCTTTGGTATATATACGAATAAGGTATTACATATTAGGTGATTATATCCTTTAAAAGCACTACTTATTTCATGACCGAAGGTATGCCTGGGGAGAAGTACTTTTACTCCTAGGACATGCGTATGTAAATGTAATCCAGAGCGATGCCAATTAATAAGTGGTTATTTTTTAAATAGATTACCAGGTAATGAGAGTTTTTGCTGGGTGGATGATATTCGCATATTCCAAATTCAAGCAAAGAGAGTAAAGTACATTTCAACTTTCTTGTAAGTAATGGAGTAAAGTTTTTCGTAACCGGCTAGACTGAAGCCAGATTGAAGTGAACATTAGATTAAAAGTCCTTACGTTTGTATCACGTTCAAAATCCACAAAATATTTGTTTAAAATTGTACAGAAAGATATCAAGCTGAGTTTTTATTATAATGAACTGAAAAGTTCCTGTTAAAATTACACAATGAAATTGTACAACCGTGTACAATACAAAGGCATAGAAAATAATTTATCAATTGTATTTGAATTGTCTAAAATATCTATAAAAAATTAATAGTTTTTTACAAACTTTATAAAATCAATCAAATAGGATGTTATACGCCGTACAGCCTTTGATTTTAAAAATTTCAATTTATCTTTAACTTTTAAGTTATCCTTAAATATATTAAGTAATTTAATGTAGTTTTCGATCCCTATATATTTGAAATAGCATCATCAATTCAAGAACCCTGATTCACTTCAAACTTAAAATTGGTTTGAATTCAAATGCACAACCCACCGCCCTATTATGCATGCAACATACATACTATTTACATATGTACATACATGAGAAATGTATGTATATAAAATATGATTGATTTTACATTTCTAAGTCTTCAATAGAAGTTGTTTTTGGCCTACCTTCCATATCTAATTCCACTTCAGATTCTTCAGACTCCTCTTCAACAACGGGTACATCGCCTTCTTCTGGCTGAGTTGGAGGCGATGGTTTAGTTTCGCTCTTTGCATCACCACCAAAGGGACATTTTCTACATGTTTTAAATAAAACAATTAAAACATATCTCACATGTATCTAATACATACAAAAGCATGTGGAACTTACCCTCCTGCCGGCATTTGGAATTCGCCCTCTGGAACTTTTCCACCTAACTTCTCAACAAATCTTTTGAGGAATCCCAATTGGGGAGTATTTAGAATTAATGGATTTGCGGCTACAAAATCGATGAATTTTTTCAACTTCTCCAGGTCTTCAGGTGCAACAAACGCCGCCATATTGTTTTACAAATAGATTTGTTTCCAAGTTCTTAAGAAAAATATGCTCAAAAAATGTTTTATGAAGATAGCACCTTGTACACCAAGTTAAACAATTTTCTCTAATATTTTATATTGGAAAAATATGTTTTCCAGAGCCTTCTTAGAACTGCAGATTTCTTCGATAAAAAAATCTTTACAGAGCCTTCAATATGGTGACGAGTATTTGATTACAAATACTGGTTACTGACTAATTTTTTGAATACTCGTTACAATGAAATGAGTACTCAATATCTTCAATACAATCCCAATAAACACAAACATTTGAAGAAAAAAACTTTTGAACGACAGCCAATTGTCATTTATGTTAGTAACATCTAAATTTGTATGTTGAACAGTTTTCAAACCGGATCTCATTTTGACAACAAATGTCATGTGTGTTTGAACCGGTCCTCGTTTTTACGGCAACCCTATAATCACAAGCATAAGCTCGACATTTTAACGAAGACAAGCATTCTATTATAATTTTCTTGAATCATTTTTGCAAACAAATGGCAAGCTATCGATTTAATAACATTATGGTGACAGAGACCTCTGTCGCTTCAGTTTGTCAATGAGAAAACTTTCTTTTACTACTCAACTAGCTATTTCTTATTGTTTGGCTATCAAAGTATAGATGACACTAAAGGCCTTTCCACCACACAATATACGAAATCTCCCTCCAAATTTTTCTTCGACTAAGTTTAAATTATTTCTTTTAATTTTGAAATGAGAAAGCTGCCTTTAATTACTAAACTATTTAGCACCTGAAGCAATGTAACTTAGGCACAGGAACTGGTAAATTGTGGTCAGCAGTTAGAGCCCTCTCGAACCCCGCTACAAGGGGTGATGGGATTTCAATCACCTTTGGCGACGTGACTGTGACTGATCCGAAGAGATGCGCCAAATACTTCAACCGACAGTTTGTCGAGCATCCCGAGAGTGATAGAGCGAAAAGGAGAGCCACACGTCGTATACGTGGTCTCCGAGCCGACGACACACCACAATTTACTGTAGCCGAAGTTACCAGTGTCATCAACAGCGCGAAACGCTGTTGAAGCATCTGGGAATACTGGGAGTTGAGTACCTGACCAGACTCCTCAATTTGTCCTTAGAATCACTCATTATACCCGATGTCTGGAAGATGGGAAGGGTGATTCCACTACTGAAACCAGGCAAAGATTCGAGTAAAGGTGAATCGTACAGACCGATATCCCTTCTCTCGCCAGTAGCCAAGACACTTGAGGCACTACTCCTCCCTAGCCTTGTGGAGAATTTTCCAGCTGCCCACCATCAACATGGATTCCGTAAGGTACACAGTACGACGACAGCCTTACATGCCATTTCGACTTAATCAGCCCAGGCCGTGTCATAGGGCGGTCCTCGTGGCGCTTGACCTATCGAAAGCATTCGATACGGTAAACCATGCCAAATTATTTGAGGACATCGAGAATACGTCCCTACCGACAGGAGTGAAACGTTGGGTGCTGAATTATATGTGTGGACGCCAGTCGTACGTGGAATTCAGGGACAAAAAGTCAAAACCCCGTAGGATTAAACAGGGAGTTCCCCAGGGTGGGGTGATATTTCCGGCACTGTTTAACCTCTACCTGTCCTCGATTCCACGCCCACCTGACGGCGTCGAGATTGTATCATATGCGGATGACTGTACAATCCTGGCATCTGGGCCCAATGTTGATGACATCTGCGATCGTTTCAATGTCTACTTAGCTAATCTTACCAGTTATTTCACTGCGAGAAACTTGAGGATATCCCCCACCAAATCCTCAGCCACACTATTCACTACATGGACGGCAGAAGTGCGCAGGCAGTTGAATATTAGTGTCGATGGCGAAATAATTCCGACCACAAATTACCCCAAGATTCTTGGGGTTACATTCGACAGCCTTTTCAGGTCGTCTGCCCATGCCACTGCAATATGTAATAAGCTCCGTGGTAGAAACAAGGTCCTCAAGTCACTTGCCGGCAGTACTTGGGGTGCGGACAAAGAAACCTTGTTAGCTACCTATAAGGCAATTGGCCGGTCAGTGGTAAACTATGCAGCGCCAGTGTGGACACCGCAGACTAGTGATACGCAGTGGAATAACATACAAACCTGTCAGAACGCTGCCCTTAGAACTGCGACTGGGTGTCTCCGCAGCACACCCCTGGATCACCTTTATGTGGAGACAAAGATAATCCCTGTGCGAAGACACAACTACATGTTGTCAAAGCAGTATCTCCTGAGTTGTTATCGCAGTAATCATCCAAACCACCATCTCATGGATGCACAACCACCACCCAGGAACGTAAGGGTTGATATACATAATCTAGAGCGCGAGATCAAGCGCTACAAAAGAGAACCTCTAGATCAAGCAGCGTACCAGGCAGGTTTGAACAGGATTCATGAGGATACTGTAGCTGAAGCGGTGAGAAGCTACAAGGTTAATCCTGTTCTCGGAGTCCGTCCACCGCCCATAGCACCGGAGGAAAGAGACCTCCCACGGCAGACTAGGGTAGTTTTAGCCCAGTTAAGATCAGGCAAGTGCAGCCGCCTCAATTCCTATTTATCAGTGATTGATAGCAGCGTAGCTGACGTATGTCCAATTTGCAACCAAGCGCCACACGACACGCGTCATCTTTTCTCTTGCCCACCTAAACCAACCCGACTTACCGCCAGGTCACTCTGGACGCACCCCACCTTAGTCGCAGAGTTCCTCGATCTGGCCACAAGCTGAAGTACCAAAGCGTATAACATAAAAATGGATGAAATCACAATAAACTGTTACAACAACAACAACAACTAAACTATTTCTTATTGTTTGGCGATATGCTATCAAAGTATAGATGACACTAAAAGAACCTAACACACAACATTTAAATTCTTCCTCTTCATAGAAGATTTCGAAGTATAGTGGTGATATTATAATTTTTATTCGTCAAAATAGAAATGCGCTGAAAATAGAATAAATAGTTTGAATAATAGTTATCAGGTTATTAATTGTATATTCCCATTTTAACATAGTTTTTCATGAGGACATTAATTGATCTTCTAGTACAGAATGAGCAGAATTTTCTTCTAATAATTTTATTGTGTATTACTTACAATATTTGTTTTAATGATTAAATTTTAGAACTGTAGAAATATAGAAATAATAAATAGCAACTAGTCGAAGTTATTTTCAAATGGAAAATTAAAAGAAGTCCGAGCATAGTACAAAGAAAAATCTTCTAGTAAAATAATACTGAAGACTGGACCGGCTCCGATGACGCCAAAAAAAATTGTTGCGATATAGTTTGTCTCACTAAATTTTCCTTCCATTGTAAACATATGTATCCATCGAACATCCCATGAGGTTCACGGAGCGACTTCCATTTAACGATTAAAAGATAAGTTTGAGTTCATGAAAAAGATACCTTTTCTTATATTAATTCATTTACAAGCTATTTTGGCTGTTTTGTGTGTCGCTGTCTGAGCGGCGGTCAACTTCACTGAAGTTACAATCGCTCTGATCGTCTTCATTCGTAGTACAAGTTTTTCGATGAGCTTCTAAGTCTTCGCTAGTTCTAAATCCTTTACTGCACCAATTACAAATATGAGGCTTTTCACCAAAATGCCGCTTCTCATGATCCACTAAATTTTTCAGTGTTATAAATCGTCTAGAACAATATCTACATATATGATTTTTTTCATGATTTTTTATATGAGATCGAAGGCTATCCTTTTGTACAAAACTCTTATGACAGATAGTACAAGAATATGGTCTTTCTCCTGTGTGGAGACGTTCATGGGCGATCTAAAAAATAAAAATAAAAAAACGTTTAGAACTTGCTACAAAATTTGTACTTTATATTAAAAACCTGTGTATTACGGGTAGTAAACCGCTTTGGACAGTAAGAACATGCAAAACGCCGTTGGCCTTCATGGATTACTTTGACATGTCTTGAAATAGCATTCTTGTGGTTAAAGACCTGCGGACATTTGGGACATGGAAACTTTTCCGCGTTTGGTTCGTGAACGCGCATGTGGGTTAATAATTCTGTACGTGTCACTTTAGCTACTCCACAAATTCTGCAAATATGTTCCTTAATTTGTTTATGCCTTTTCATATGCTCTGAGAGTGCCCGCTTGGAGCTATAATTTCTCATACACGTGTGGCAAGTAAAACCTCCATTTCTTTCCCAATCTGTATTTCGAGGATTATTAAATTTTTTCGTGACATTATCAGCAGTGCTTGAGGACTTTATTTCGTAAAGCTTCATCATTTGGCTCATTTTAGATTTTATAACTTCTTTACTGACCTTTCCATGTTTGGATCGCTTGTGTAAATACAATTGGTTGTATCCAGTGAACGATTTGAAACAGAGTACACATCGGTAGGGCTCCTTCTCGCCCATATGTACACCTCTTATATGAGCATCAAGGTAGAATTCTTTATAGAACTGTTTATTACAAAACTTGCAGTAGACAGATTTTTTATGATTACGGTCCTGCTTTGAGGGAGACGTAGATTTGGACATATTCAAATTATCCACATTTTTGGATGGACTATGGCTATTTCGCATGTCATCATGTTCTATGTAATTATTTCTGTATACTGAATTGTCATTGTCATTCGTATATGATTCTTGGTTGAAGTCTGTTGCCTCATAGTATGGTTCTGATTTTATATTCAGTGGCAGGTTAGCTAGTTCTGGCAGTAGCTAAGAAGAAAGCACGTTAAATATTATAAAAAACAAATTGTATCACTAAGGCTATGTTCACACTAGGCAAATATTTGGCCAAAATGAGTGTCAAACATTTTCCCGGAACCATTTTCCAAATATCTGAATATCGTTTTTGGAAAATAATCCTACCAATATGAGATTAAAATGTTAGCTGGTTTGGCTGAGCCGACGTATTCTTTTTTGATTTCCGTGAAATATTTGCCCAGTGTGACCATAGCATAAGACATACCAATTTGTCGTCATCATTCTCCGAATCGTCTTGCAAACCTACAGAGTCCTCGTTTTCGGGAACATAATTAGCTGCATCTCTCTTTTCAGACGACATTTGATCATCATCCGAAAAATTTTCAGTTTTAACAAAGCCTACAGAGTTCTCGTTTTCGGGAACATAATTAGCTGCATCTCTCTTTTCAGACGACATTTGATCATCATCCGAAAAATTTTCAGTTTTAACAAAAGCATTGTCTGGACATTGGATTTCTTCCTTTTTATCATTCCTATCATTTAACATTTCATAGAGGGATGCCGTACTCTTCATTGTCAATTTACGGAACTCATCATATTCTCTTAATTTAATCATGCAAAAGTCGCACAATAATTTCGGAAAATTATTAGCTTCTTTGGAAACATCCATTGTGGTACAGTGTAAAAACAATTCACCTAAATCTGATGCCAGCAAACCGTTATCTTTCACCGAATCTTTATTCACAGTTTGTAGACAAGCCCGACATAGATATTGCAGACTATTATATTTTTTGGCGTACATTCTGGGTCTTTCATTTATTTACTTTTTTGTGTTTGGTTGGAGAAAATATATCAACATTTATGATTTTGACAAGATACAGTGTGACCAGATTTAAAAACGTGAAATTAGTAAACACAAGGATGAGCGTTTTTCATAGTGTTCAAATATAACAATGGCGATAGGCGGTAGGCGAAAAACGTGAAATTAGTAAACACAAGGATGAGCGCCATTCATAGTGTGCAAATGTGCAATGACGATAGGTGGTAGGCGAACGCTTGCTTCCCAATAAACACAGGATGAGCGTTTTTCAAATGCAACAGCTCTTCAGTTTGAGGGTAAATATCATTTTCAACATAAATTCAACTTGACTTGAAAAAGCTCATCTTCAATTCATCTTCAAATTGTTTGCGAATTACAACCAATTTGGCAAAATGTTGACGAAAACTTTGAAAATGTGTTGAAGATAATTGGAGAAAACTTTGACAAAACACTACCCTGAAATGCAACGAAAAAACCACATGGTTTTCAATACTACTTTGGACAACAAAGTTCGTGGAAGAAATACAAAAATGTGGAAATTTTTTAATAATCAATTGAAATTGCTTATAATAATTGGTAAGTAAAACTAAAACACGAAATGAAAACTTGAAGGAAGTCACTAAACTCAAATCTCTTTGCAGACAACTAAAATATTTGGATGCTGATTCTTGGACACATTAAGAGGCTGGCCGATGAAAAATGGTAGTGGCTTATCGAGAAGAGAAAGTTTCCATAAATCAAAGTGCAACCAAAAAAACTTGGTATTTATGCTTTTCCATATCAACAACTACTGGATGATAATTCGCATCACATCGATAGTTTAATTTATATCGCATCATCGGTTTAAATTTTAATTTGTGAATTGAAATTGCTGGAAATTTATTCCAATTATCTGGCCATCAAGTTCCTGAAAATTGCCAGTATTTTAATAACAACAATTTTGTAATACCAACGTTCTTGAGGAAATCACGAAGTACCTGGTCAGTTGGAAGAAATACAAATTGGTAAGTCAAAATAAAAAGTGAAATGAAAACATAATGGAAATCACAAAACTCGATTGTTTTGCAGAAAACTAAAATCATTGAATGGTATATTCTTGGAAGATGTTGGCCGATGAAAAACCGATGAAGGAAACAACAAAGAAAAGTTTTCAGAAAACTTACAAAGTGCAACCAACTAAAACAAAGTGCAACAATTCCTATATCAAGAACTTCTGGATGAAAATGTGCATCATCGGTTTAATTTGTTATTTTGTGAATTGAAATTGCTGGAAATTTATTCCAATTATCTGGTCATCAAGTTCCTGAAAATTGCCAGTATTTTAATAACAACAATTTTGTAACACCAACGTTCTTGAGGAAATCACGAAGTACGTGGTCAGTTGGAAGAAATACAAATTGGTAAGTCAAAATAAAAAGTGAAATGAAAACATAATGGAAATCACAGAACTCGATTGTTTTGCAGAAAACTAAAATCATTGAATGGTATATTCTTGGAAGATGTTGGCCGATGAAAAACCGATGAAGGAAACAACAAAGAAAAGTTTTCAGAAAACTTACAAAGTGCAACCAATTAAAACAAAGTGCAACAATTCCTATATCAAGAACTTCTGGATGAAAATGTGCATTACATCAATTTACATCCCGTCATCAGTTTGATATTTTGTGATTTCCTCTTGCTGGAATCTATTCTAACACACAAGCCAGCAAGTTCCTCGATAGTAAATATTTCAAATTGCCAGCATATTAATGACACCAACATTATGGAGGAAATGGAATTATACATGTAAAAATGTTTAAGATATTTAAAGTTGTATTCATAGTTTTATTTATTAATACGTTTAATAAGATAATTACATTTTGATTGGTATAATATTATTATTTTCATATATTATTAATGTTATTTTTAAGATTATTATATTTGTTAACGAAAAAATAATAAAATTTACAAAATCCCTAGAAATTTAGTATTGACTTTCAGTTAGAACTAGGATTGACTTTCATACAAATTGTGGTTTGAAAGTATTCGCAACAATGCTAGTTTTTTACTTTTCTCACATTGAAAACTGTTTGAGAAATTATTGAGTAGCGATGCACTTCAATTTGAGGATTACAATTGAGAAATTATTGCTATTGTGTTGAATTTTACTGTTGAGGGTAATGTCTGTTTTTTGTTGAGAACGCGATTTTCTCAACAATTTCTCAACTTGAATATTACCCTAATCCTTTGAAAAAATGTTTGAAAAATTATTGAATTTTAGTATTTTTCAAACGTTTGTGTTTATTGCGTTACGTGCATGTGTGTAAATATAACCATAGCGATAAGCGGCGAAACATTTCGGCGGCGACAACAAATACAGTAATACGGCGTTCTCACCAAGCATTTTTTGGGGTTTGAAATGTTTTCCCTTTATAAGCATTTCAAAACACGTAAATTTTAGAACACGTAAATTTTAGAATGTGAACCCACCTAATTTGGAATATACCACGAATAACATACCCATTTCAAAATATATGTCAAATTATTGATATAAATTTCATAGAAAAAAAGGAATAAACAAAGGCTTTGAAGAACATGGACATGTGAAAATAACATAACATTCTGTAATTACCGCACTCGCGGTAATTATTTGAACATACGTTGCATATATGTGAATTTCGAGTAAATGTGAATTTCTAGTTTCCATGGTAACTGTCAAACTAAAACATCTCAACTCGGTGTGAACGGTGAAATGTTTTGGAAAAACGAGTCAGTGGGAACATAGCATAAGCTTGTCGGCAAACATTGCCTCTTTTCTTGTTTCCGCCAAGGAATTAGAATAGATTTAAATTTGGCGGCACGCCTCTAGCCGTCACGGTATTCGGTCCGGCTAATGCGCTTTACAGACTATCAGTTATTCCGGACGACAGTGCTCTTGTCGAACATGTCGAACATATTGTGCACATTATAAGTTAAGTCCGAAGGCATAATCGATACTGCTGCATGTTTATGGGATCGATAACACATTTACCGATTATTAAGACATCGCCGACAAGTCGTATCGATTCGACACACTGTAAGATTCTTTACAAACACCGACATTCCGTCCGGAATAACTGATAATCTGTAAAGCGCATAAAGGTAATTCGCGACGGCTAGCGGCATGTCGCCAAATTAAAATCTATTCTAATTCCTTGGCGGAAAATGGGTTATTATTTATATTATATATATTATTTATATATATATTATAGACATCAAAATTTTGAACTCACCTAGTAGTGAGTCCAAAATTTAAAAATTCTTTCTTCGTGAAATAACAAACACCTGTAAATTACATGTTTTTATTCAACCTCAATGTTTTATATTGAAAAAGCATGCTATATTAATAACAAAAACTCTCGGAAACAATAAAATAGTAAATTTTTGTCGTTAAAGTTCTTTTATTTGTTCGTCGCGAAAGTGTGTTTATTGGGAGACTTATGTGTCTTATGCGCTTTACAGAATATCAGTTATTCCGGACGGAATGTCGGTGTTTGTAAAGAATCTTACAGTGTGTCGCCTCGATACGACTTGTCGGTAAATGTGTTATCGATCCCATAAACATGCAGCAGTATCGATTATGCCTTCGGACTTAAATTATAATGTGGACTTAAATTATAAGTTAAGTCCGAAGGCATAATCGATACTGCTGCATGTTTATGGGATCGATAACACATTTACCGATTATTTAGTCATCTCCGACGAGTCGTATATATCCACACACTGTAAGATTCTTTACAAACACCGACATTCCGTCCGGAATAACTGAAAGTCTGCAAGGCGCATTAATAAATACAAAAAATAAATGCTAAATTTAACTGCAAAAATGGTACAATGGCCACACTGACGCGTCAAAAAAATATCATAAATATATGATAACGTATCGCAAGGCGAGCTTTTTTCGCGTATCGTACTGAAATTTCGAGGAGATTTTTAAATAATAATTCAAAACACCGTATTTTGCTCAATGGAAATAAAATTAATGAGAATTAAAGACAAAAGTGGATGAAAAGGAAATTAAAAACAAAAGTGTACGAAAAGGATGAAAAAAAGAAACAAAATCTATTTATAACTTCGAAGAAGATGATGCAAAGTACCAATTCTCCATATTCCATGTGATTCAAAGTGCAAGTATGAATTAAATATCTTATTATTAAATAAAAGGAAAGAAACTTTATTGAATTGATAAAATGAAAAATTCCCACCAAACTATGCAAAGAAATCCGTATCTTTATTGTTATTTCCTCTAGTGAAAAACGAAATTATTACCGGTATTTTACATTATACAAAATGCTCTCGAACTTCGAACCCCGGGTTAGCGCTACCCAGTAAAATCTGAAGGGACATAGGTTTTTTCATCGTTGTCAAAAGCATGTGCAACCATGTTTAGAGAATGTAATTTTTAGTACTCTCGTTTGTTGATGGTAACAAAAAATGCCATTACATGGCACAAATTCCACAAAAGAATGTGATGCCATCGCAAACTACTGCTTTGTTTTTGCATTTGAAAGTGGAGGGTGTGTCGGGTCAATAGGAGAATAAAATGCACACATTTTGAAAGAATACGCCAGTAATCTACTTACCAACTTTAAGCCAAATGTTCATGTTAGGCTATAATTGTCAGTTAATTTTTACTGTGAAATATCTAGCAGTTAAAATCCCAATTGAAGCATTATTATATAGAAAGGATTAAATATATATCAATTGTACGGTTTCAACGTTGGTTAGCTGTTTAAAGAGGCTAAAGATTGATTAAATCCAAGGTTATTTGAGTTCTATAATGAGTTTTTTGACTTTATTGAATATTTTGTTTTTCGTTTGGACAAACAACCAGATATATTTTTCTCAATTATATTTTAAAAATAATATATGCAACTAAAAATGTATAAGAGACAAACACCAAAAAACCCTCTTGCATTAAAAAAAAATATAGGAATCGGACAGATTATAAAAAAAAAGGAAAACATATATGCAAAAATGATAATAGAAAAATTTAGATATTCTTAAATTTTAATTCATACATATTTTAAAATATATTTTGAATATAATTGCATAAAATAGTTTTATATTGTTCTTTGTTTATGAAAGTAAAATAAAAAGTATTTGCCTTTGTAAAATTTAATTATACAGTTAATGGGCATGTGGAATATATTAGCATTATAAATAAACACTTGCAAGAGAACATATTCTAAATTTGTTGTTTTTTCTTATGGGGGAAATTATTTTGCAATATCACGTTTGCAATTTCTATATTTCGTAAACGAATAACAACAATTTTGGTAGAAAAAATGTATAACAACAAAAATATACCACAATTATACATTAATTATGATCATTGTTTTACAGCAGTTTCGTTTGCATGTTGTATATATATATTCAATAATACAGCTTAGACATATCTGGCTATGCAAAAAGCAACCAGGCAATGCACAGGAACGCCAAATATAAGAAAAGTTTTGAAAGTTGTTGTTCATCTTCATATTGGGTTGTACCACGATTTGCAGCTATATGGAAATGAAATATTTAGTTGGTCGTTGTAAGAATATCTATGATTAGACATTTCGTGAAACTTACGTGCAGGACGGGCTTCGCCAAAATTTAAAGATGATGCGAAATAGCCAAATGGAAAAGCGCCAATACCAAAGGACATATGGAAACCATCAGCAAAACTAAATCCCGGTAGTCCCTGTTGGGGTTCAGGTTCAGTACGTTGCCCGGCAGGACGTGGTGGTACTTTATTCCTAACAAAAACAAAAAAAGTATAAATTATTGAAATTTATTTATATATTATAACTACCTTGGATCTTCTTGTTTGGTGCTATTGCGACCATATAAAGGAATTACTTTATCTTTTCCAATAGCAGCTTTACAAACTGGACATAATTTTCGATTTGGCCGAGTCTCCAACCATTGATGCAGACAAGGCCAACAGAATAAATGACCACACATACTGACAACCGCATCTTTGGCGGTATCCAAACAAATATTGCACTCAAACATAGATTCCTCGACTTTTTCCTCATCCTTTTTATCACCGCCAGCAGATTTATCACTATCAGTATTTGTTTTCAAATTTTCACTATTCAATGCACTGCCAGCAAAGGAGTAAGCAGTCGATGATGGTGTTGTTGTTAATTTTTCATTTATATTTGGAGCATCTGTCATTTTACTAGATGTTGTAGTGTCTGTTGGTGTATTGGATTCAATAGTACATGTTGTATTATTATCGCTGAATGCAGCATTCCATTCATCACCTTCAACTGTGCTGCTGTGAGATGTTGTGGGTAATTCCGGGGCCGTTGGCGTTGGTGATTCGGTAGACATTTTCTGATGTATGTACGTTTTTCAATTTTGAATTAATTTTTGAGTAATCTTGAATGGGAAAGAAAAACTTTGAATACAATTTGTCTTGGGGGAAAGGAGAGCATCAATTCGCGGAGGACGAACGTTGCGACTTTAATATTGAAGTCTTTTTCCGTTTCATTATTGTGCCCAAACTTAGCAGATTAGTAATGGATATCGCAATAGATAAACCAGATATTTAGAGTGTATCGAAAAAAAAAAATAGGATTTTTTTGAAAATGAAATGAAATGAAAGACTTTTCAGAGGAACAGTGTTATTCTGGTGTGACATCACATTTATATCCGTTTGGACATTCGTCTAATATTATGACAAGCTGTAAAATATGAGGCAGCCTTTTCATCAATAACAATTAATTAAGCTCGAAGTGTTCAATAAAATGGTAACCTTAACTTCTATAAACTGCACCACAACAATCTAAGAGTGTATTCTTCAAAAGAGAGCCTCTAGATCAAGCATCGTACCAGACAGTTTTGAACAGGATTCATGAGGACACTGTAGCTGAAGCGGTGAGAAGCTACAAGGTTAATCCTGTTCTCGGAGTCCGACCACCACCCATAGCACCGGAGGAAAGAGATCTCCCACGGCAGACTAGGACAGTTTTAGCCCAATTAAAATCAGGCAAGTGCAGCCGCCTCAATTCCTATTTATCAATGATTGATAGCAGCGTAGTTGACGTATGTCCAATTTGCAACCAAGGGCCACACGACACGCGTCATCTTTTTTCTTGCCTAGCTAAACCAACCCGACTTACCACCAGATCACCCTGGACACACCCTATCTTAATCGCAGAGTTGCTCGATCTGGCCACAATCTGAAGTACCAAAGGATATAGCATAAAATGGATGGAATCACAATAAACTGTTACAACAACAACAACGAGAGTAGTCTTGTACTGTACCATTAATTGTCGATTGAACGAATAAGGTGTTGTAACGAAATATACTTTGCTTGCAAATGACTGTCCGCAAAAAGTTAATAACATAAGCCATCAATTCTACATTAATGCTGGGACTAATATCCACTTTTACCTAAAGATATTGTTTTATACGGTAATATTAAAAGCATTAAACAAATCTATTTCTAACTTAACGGAAATTGAATGAAATAGCAGTTTCTCTAAATATGTCAAATGAACGTATAGATCATTAAAGAATATTAAGGAACACAGAAAAAAATATCACCAACATTCTTCCAATAAAAATTTTAATTGAGTAAAAAAAAATATTAAATTAAAAATTTAATTGGTTGAAAAATTTATTTAATTGAAATAAAAACCAAACACAATAATTAATTGTATCAAATAATTTTTTAATTGACTTTGGTGATTGATACTATCATTTTGTGATTGAAGACATTTCAATTAAAAATTATTTGGATCAATTAATTTCGTGATTGATGACAAAAAATATTTTTCTCTGCGAACGAGAAAGTTCTGTGCAAGTATGGCTTGTTTACAATATATGAAACCTTGCTCCACTCCACTGAATGAGGGATGAGACCCTCCAGGCGTTGGGACAGTTCTATAAATTTATTTCTGTCGTGGCAGCATCGTAGCTAATCTGTGTCATATCTGTAATCGAAGGGCACCTGTCACTTCACCGTTCGCTCGATCTTCCAAATCCACTCAATGTTAATATAAGTCAATAACATGTGGAGTTGATCCATGAATTGTGTTTTGAATTGCTTCCATCATATTGCAAATGAGTAAAAGCCTATTTCGGATTTAATTCTAGGAGCTGTTTCCCTGTATTACACAGGATACTTTTCAATTGCCTTGTTGTGAATAATTTTAATAAATTCATTTTTATGTAAAATCCAAATTAGCCTTTGATTTTTTTATTTTTACAATTTGTATTTATATGTTTTTTATATATTATTATTGCTATATGCTTTCATTTAATGATATTTGTTTACTGTTCCACTGAACAAATCAAAACAGCGTTAAAAGATTGCACTAATCTGTTACGCCGTTTTTTTGTTTTTATTGAAGTATATCTAACACTACATCTTATGAACATACGGGGCTACGTTTCTAATATAAGCAGAATACAAATTATCTGTTCACAAATTTTTTGAATGCATACAACGCACTATATAATTCATAACACTTCTTTTTATTGCAAACACATATATAAGAAAACTTTCATTATATGCATGTGTAAAATAGGCTGTTGGCCGCATTAATATATTTTACATTATTCAACTAATGAAGGTTTCAAAGTTTTATGGTAAATGTTTTAAAACATTTCACACTAAAGAACGCAGAGAATTTGGCAAGTATATAAAAATGAAACCGGTCCATTCTCGTCCAATCATTTCACAACATGTATTTGGTAAATAATTTGTCTGACGTGGTTTAACGTACTTTACAAAGGTGTAGTATGATGCACCAAGAAGAATGTACGAGGTTGTTCCGGGTGCGGTTGTCACTGTTGAGAAGGGATATACGCATTTAACAATTAAAAAAAAAAATACAAATAATAAATGTGGAAAAAATTAACACCTGTTAAAAGAAAACAACAATGCGTTAAATCCGATGTGGACTTTGAATTTCTTTGACGATATCAAACATTTTAATTTCTATATAACCCCAACACATAATAGCTATTGATTTATCAAACTATAGATCACTGTTCCAATAATCAATTCTTCCTCATTATCTTTTGCACAGCAAAAACAATGTTCTATGGGTAGTAGGGATTGAGTGAAAAACTAGTGACATATTTACCCCAAAATATTTTATTTTTTTCTTCTTGTTTTATGTGTCGTTAATTGTTTTATTTTCTTGTTGTTGGCAAATCCTAATTTTATTATTTTATAGCCACTGTGATAGTTGTATGTACGATAAATACCCAATATTTACTTATATTTTTGTTCTTGTATAAATTTTGTTTGACATTCACAAGACTGAGCCGATGTGGTTTTACGCCGGTACGGTAATAACAACGGCTCGACAACAGTCGACCTTTGTAGTGTATGAATAAATGTTTACCAAAATTCTAAAATAGGTTGGTGTGAGTAAATAATAATTACAAATGGAAGCCCCAAATCGTCATTAGCTCATAATTAAGAAATATTAAGCTTGCTTAATTCAGATTTTGAGGTAAACTTTTAAGGCGTCGTAGCCTTTTTTCCAATTTTTGATTCTCGGAGATACCTGATATATTTGTTACACTTATAAACGATATACTTAGGCGAGGTTTAATTATTAAAAATTTAGTTTGTTAACCTTTGAATATCTAAATAGTTCTTCGTTTTTAATTTTATAATCTTGTGACTGGTGTTTTTCTCTTTGCTTTTTATTGAGTGATTAGCGTAGCGTAGAGTAAAACGTAAGGTGCGATAGTGCATAACGTATGGTGTCTTACAGGGTGCGAAAAATATAATGAGAAGGGTGTTGCTTTTATGCGTAAACACAACAATAGCAACTATCGATAGAAGAAAATTCTATTGCCACGACTAGTTTTTTAATCAATATCATAAAGCACAATGTTTGGAACTAGGGCTGTCAATCGGGATCGATTTTTATTTTGGAGGTTTGAAAATAATGAATTTCCGGATTCCGGTATTTTTCGGGATTCTTAAATGTTTTGAGTACAGTAGTTTTCGCTTTCGGAAAAAATGGTTGTTGTAAACTACTCTTATAGTTCTACCATCTATGAAGTTTTTGAAAAAATCGGAGAGGTCTAGCTAAACCAAAGATTAAAATGAATGGAAAATAACATTAGACAGAAAAAATATCACCAAAAAATTTCCAATTAAAAAGTGAGTGAACTTGAAAACCTAATCAATTAAACCATTTATACAATTAACTTTTTAGTAAAGAATCAATTAAAAAAACAATTGAAAATTTTTAAAATTTCAATTAAAATATTAATTATCCCAAACTATATTTTAATTATAATAAAATATCCATTAAAAAATTTAATTTAAATTTTCGTTCGGAAATAATTAGTTTCATACTATTCTCTGGTTTATTAACAGTCTATTTCTCATATCCGAAACGAACCTTTCGTTCGACTGAAATGCAAAAAACAGCTGATTTTCCTTTATTAATTGAGCTGTTTTAGACATCCTACATAAAAAGAAATTTTTTTCTGATTCAATCATTCATACAAATGTTTTTATTACAAGGACAATCGATTATTAAGAACAAATATAAAACAAAGTCGAAGACAAATTTGATCTCCATACAAAAAATATATAGCCAAAATATTTCCTATTAAAAAGTTGGTTGAAACTGAAAACCTAAGCAACTGACTTAAACGATTTTTAATCGGATTATGCAAATTTGTACATACACACAAAAAATTTTTTCTCTGATTCAATCATCAAATTAATTGATCCAATTAATTTTTTAATTGAAATGTCTTCAATCACGAAAATGATAGTATCAATCACAGTTTTAATTGGGCATAGAAAAAATTCTTGATTAAAAAATTAATTGATTTTTTCAGCAAAATTCAATTAATTTTTTAATTGATTCAATTAAAAATTTAATTGATGTTGATTGCAAAACGCAATTAATTTATTAATTAAAAAAGGTAACTATTTTTAATTACTTAGTTAGATTGGCTTAGAGTTTTTATTTGGATTAACAAATGATTGTTTGAAATACATTTTTAATTAAAAAAGTAAAAAAAAATCAGCACTTTTTTTAACTGAATTAGTCTTCCGAATTTGATTAAAAAGTTAATTGTATCAATTAATTTTTTAATTAAACATTTTAAAAATTTCAATCATTGACTTAATTAACTTAATGTTTCTATCATGATTAAAAAGTTAATTGTATCAATTAATTTATTAATTGAAAAAATTTTCAACTTCAATTAACTTTTTAATTGGAAATATTTTGGTGGTATGTTTTTCTGTGTAACATATTAATTAAAAAAAAAAAAACAAAAATATAATTGAAATTTGTACTAGGAAATAATAAGTATATTTTTATTTATATTATTATATTCAATGGCTCATTAAATATTTCATCAAATCCAAAAACTATAATTATCAGTCAACAAATTTAAATAGATATGATCTGAACAATTGATTGTCTCAAAATAAATTACATTTTTAATTTAATCAATTAAAAAAATTATGTATCGAAGAAATCAAATCTCACATGTGTTTGATAGCAATCCAAAATTTGGAGACTATTTTACCAAAACACTACCAAACAAAAAAATCTTATTTTGAAAAATTTATATAGAAAATTTTAACAAAATTTTATTTCTATAGAAAATTTTTTCAAAATTTTAATTCTATAGAAAATTATTTCAAAATTTTAATTCTAAAGAATTTTTTTCAAAATTTCATTTCTATAGAACATTTTGTCAAAATTTTATTCATATAGAAAATTTTGTCAACATTTTCTTCTATAAAATTTTTTTGTCAAAATTGTATTTTTATAGAAAATTTTGTCAAAATTTTATTTCTATAGAATATTTTTTCAATTTTTTCTTTTTTTCTATAGAAAAGTTTGTCAAAAATTTATTTCTATAGAAATAAAATTCTACCAATCTACCAAGCAGTAAAAAATCTAGAATTCTACCAAAAATGGTAGAATTTATTGATTTGCATAGCTCAATCTTCTGAACCAATAACAATAAAACAATCGGTTGAGTTATTTTTTCACAATCTCATTTATCTTTATTGAGTTTTCAAATTAAGCACTCCTTATTTCATTATATTTTGTTTTCACATTCTCATGAAAGCACTTATGATTACAACTTAATTGATTTGGTTTTTGTTGTTGTTTAATAAATGGTGGACTTACGTTTTAAGAAAAGGTCAATCCTTTATTATAACTTAAAATATTATATATATATTTTGTTTTTCATATGTAACCCATAGTTTCTATGAAGTTTTTCGATTATCTTTAAATTACTGAATATTGTTCTTTAATTTATTGCATTATGTATATCCAATTCCCAGTGTTTAGATTTCGGAATAGGTTTGCTCATTTATTTTTTATTTGAATTGATTATTCAGATTTTTATAACATATAGTTTTCTGAATACTTAGTTCTTTGCTAGAAACATCTGTGTGTACATGGATTATTAAAAAGAAATATATAATTAAATTTGTGGCCACTTATTCAAACGATTTATTATTATTATTTTTTTTTTAAATAACATTGTAAGATGTCAACAAAATATGGTTCGGTGATTGAAAATTTTGTAATTATTTCATTTTGATCCCAAAATTATTTATCTATTGTTTTCTATATAGTTTTCCAGTTTTGTTTTATATTTTGTTAAATTTAAAACTTATTGGCATGATTTTGATTATATTTGTTCTTTTTTTATTTACTCCAAATATGTATTTGGACTCACAGAAAATCGACCAATTTTAATTGGCAATGGCGGTATTATCAGCGTTTGTTATCATTATAAAAATAATAATTGTTGTCCACTCTGGTATATAAGTGTGCCGTTATAGCTTTTATACGGAGACTTTTTTTGATGTAGAAAACAGTTTCCGCTATATTGCTGCTCAATCATATTGTAGGGTTGCCACCAAACTAATTTTTAGTTTTCTCCCAACATAATGCTATGACATTTCATTATTTTTAAGGTGGGTATTAAGTTCGAGTTTAGCCGCTAAAATCAAAAAAAATCTGTAAAAACAGAATAAATTTATACCTCTTCAAAGCAATTTTTATTAAAACTTGATTCCCCAAAGCAACTTTTCACACAGTTTATATTCTTTATAAAGGCCGGTATGCACCTCTAGCGAAATTTTCGGTAGCAAAAATTTATTTAAGTCTACAACAAAAAAACAGGACTGCACGCAAAAAAATTCCACGAAAATTTTTCCAATTAAAATTTTAATTGAGTTTTAAAAAATATTCAATTAAAAAATTTGTTGAATCAATTAAATACAAAAATAATAGTATCAATTAATTTTTTAATTGGATCAATTAACTTTTTAATTGACCATCAATTAATTTTTTAATTGATACTATCATTTCTGTGATTGAAGACATTTCAATTAAAAATTAATTGGATCAATTAATTTCGTGATTGAATCAGAAAAAAAATTTGTGTGTGTGTGTGTGTACACAAATTTTAAACCAGCTAATCGCTTTTAAAAATTGTTAATATATGTTCCAAATATTCCTCAAATAAATTGTTTATTATTTATAGACCTTTTAAAACTTTTACGCACACAATGATTGTAATAAATTAAAATATACTTTTGACAACCCTGTTATTTTCATTAGAGGTGCGTACTAGCTTACGAAATTGAACGCTACCGAAAATTTCGTTAGCATAAATAGCAATGCATTTCTTATGGGAATGAAATTTTTCGCTAGAGGTGCATACCGGCCTTAACACAGAAAAAATGTCACGAAAATTTTTCCAATTAAAGTCTTAATTGAGTTTTAAAAATTTTTCAATTAAAAATTTAATTGATTCAACAAATTTTTCAATTGAAACAAAAATCAATAACAAAAATTAAAAGTATCAATTAATTTTTAATTGACGTTCAATTAATTTTTAATTGATACTATCATTTTTGTGATTGAAGGCATTTCAATTAAAAAATTAATTGGATCAATTAATTTCGTGATAGAATCCGGAAAAAAAAATTCGTGTGAATGGATTATTAGAGAAAAGTTATCGTAGAATAATTTTAGCGGCTAAACTTGAACTTAATAACCACCTTTATTTGTAGTTCAGTTTTTTTTTTCTCCAATCGATAACAATTCCTCACGAAATTTTCTTTGACAAATATAGCAATGCATTTCTTACCCAGCAAAAAATGTAATGAAAATGTTCTTTATGGATCCGGAAGTGGGGCAAAATTGACGCAGAAGCGATGAATTTAACATCGGCTTGTCATAGGACGGAAGTCCTTCATTTCAACGGCCGTTGCACTGAATTTGCATCACTTCTTTAGGTGTGATCCGAATTCAATGTTTTGGATGTAAATTAAAAAATTCTGTGATATTTTGTCAAATAAATAATTTTTATAATTTTTTATAATTTTTAATGGATTATAACGCTTGTCGGAAACGTTTGACCTCAAATATTTTCAAAAATTCACAATTTTTTCAGATTGGATTTAGCATTTTTATCGACAAAATTTAAATAATTTGTACCATATTATGAATTCTTATTCTGTTTTTAACCTATTTGAAACAAACAAAGTTAAAATTATCCATTAAAAGTATGAAAAAACCAAGTTATAAAAAATTGAATTAAAAGAACTTCCTGGGTAGTTAAAATAAAGACCATGATTGGGAGTGCATCTTCTGGAAGTGCTTTTAAATTTGTGCCTTTGGAAGAACTTTCAAATTTTTTTGCTGGGTAGTGATGTCGGAAATTCCGTCTCTATGCCAACAATACAGTTTTTCTTTGTATTTATTATGAGAGCAAAATGTAGAAATCAATAATAACGCCTCACGCACTTTTCGGTAGCAAAAATAGCTATATATTTCGTACACTAATATAAAAACTTACGTTTCATAATCGTGAACGGTTGGTGACAAAATGAAACGGAGACGTTACAAAAAAAATCAAATCGTTTTGAAATGAGCCGACGTTCATGATTTTTTCTATGAGTGTATGAGTAGCGAAAATTACCGTACCCGGACGTTAGGATAAAATGATAACAATCGCTGACAACATTTTGTACCATGCATTTCTATGAGCGCAATGCATTTGCATGTATAATTTGATACTGTATAATTATTATTTTATTTATTTATTTATTTTTTTTTTTTTTGAAAATGCAGTTATCATTTTTTTTATTTTGTATAACCTATAAGATTTCCCTTTTTGTGTACAGTTCAATTAACAAAAAAAGTAATAGTTGTATTTTGTTATAAAAATTATTAGTGTATAATTTTAATTCTATTTCAATAATTTCAAAATAAAACTTACATACATACATACATAATGATATAAGTGTCATGTACATAATTATTTTGTTTGAATACATACACATACAAACAATTTGTCACTTTGAATTTGAAAATGTTCTTCTTAATAACTATTTTAATAATTACCAAAGCCGGTGTCATATGCACCTAACTTTAAAATATATGGCTATTTAATTTGTTTTCTTTTCTTAATATTATTTAATTTTTTTTTTCATTTTGCTGGGATTCCAATAGTCACACTCTATTTTTTCAAGGGGTTTCCTAATTAGTTCCTAAACTTCGTTTCAATTTACCGACTTTCTAAGTTCACTTCTTTTTAGTTTAAATTTTTTGAAGGCCTTTTTATTGCTAAACTCTTTAGTTATATTTTGTTTATTTTCTATCAATATATTTTATTAATATGTATATATTTTTTTATATGAAGATTGGTATAAAGCAGTCTTACGGCAAAATTAAACATATGCAACAATTTCATTAAATTATAATACTAATAATGTTTGATTTTTTTTGGGGGAGGGGGGCGAAGAATTCATTAAATTAGAGAAAATACTCAAGTTGAATTAAAAATAAAGCAGGCTTTATATCATTTGCAAGGGTAATCTCTATCATATTATGAAGAAACTCGTTCGTTCTATTGAAATATCGCCGACCGATACAAAAAATAGGGCTTTATTCGAATATTGTAAATTGAACCTTGAATGAAAATTTGGGAGCTTTGGCCTCCTGTAAAATAGTCAAAGTTTGTCACAAAAAGTCTATATGTTTCTTTCAAACAAACTTCTTTGTCGCGAAAATGGTAAACGATATTTGCTTGCCTAAAATTTCGGTGGAAAGAAACTCTATACAAATAATATTAGACCAAAATTTTTATACAAATAAAATTATGACAAAATTTTCTATAGAAATAAAATTTTGACAAAATTTTCTATAGAAATAAAATGTTTACAAAATTTTCTATAGAAATAAAATTTTGACAAAAATGTCTATAGAAATAAAATTTTGAAAAAATTTTCTATAGAAATAAAATTTTGAAAAAATTTTCTATAGAAACAAAATTTTGAAAAAATTTTCTATAGAAATAAAATTTTGACAAAATTTTCTATAGAAATAAAATTTTGACAAAATTTTCTATAGAAATAAAATTTTGACAAAATTTTCTATAGAAATAAAATTTTTACAAAATTTTCTATAGAAATAAAATTTTGACAAAATTTTCTATAGAAATAAAATTTTGATAAAAATTTCTATAGAAATAAAATTTTGACAAAATTTTCTATAGAAATAAATTTTTTACAAAAATGTCTATAGAAATAAAATTTTGACAAAATATTCTATGAAAATAAAATTTTTACAAAATTTTCTATAGAAATAAAACTTTGACAAAAAATTCTACAGAAATAAATTTTTGACAAAATTTTCGATAGAAATTAATTTTTGACAAAATTTTCTATAGAAATAAAATTTTGACAAAATTTTCTATAGAAATAAAATTTTGACAAAAGTTTCTATAGAAATAAAAGTTTGACAAAATTTTCTATAGAAATAAAATTTTGACAACATTTTCTATAGAAATAAAATTTTGACAAAATTTTCTATAGAAATAAAATTTTGACAAAATTTTCTATAGAAATAAAATTTTGACAACATTTTCTATAGAAATAAAATTTTGACAAAATTTTTTATATAAATAAAATTTTGACAAAATTATGCAATTTTCATCCTCTTTTCGCGGTATTTTAATAAAGCTATTCACGTTTAAAATAAATGCCAGTTTAAAAATCCAAATTAAAACGGATACTTCAAGGTATCTTTGGTTTACCTTGAAGTATCCGTATCCGCTAAAATCCTCAAAATAAATATTAGCCTATATTTGAAGAGTTTTTATCTTAAATCTTAAGATTCAATATTTCAGTTAATTTAAGGACGATTTCATTAAATCAAAAATGTGATTTTTTATTTTAAGGAAATTTTGCCTTAGGTCAAAGACACACGGAGACAAATTTACAAAATTTGTGTCCTAAATTTAATAACTATAAACTTTATTTTAACTAAAATTTCATTATTTTGTAGAAATTTGTTCTTAATATTTTTTTAAATAGCACATCCTAGGAAAAGGAATCTGAATTTTGTAGCAATTAGGAAAAGCTCCGGCAATAGTAATCGACAATCGCAAGTTGTTTCTTACAAATATCTACACAGAAAAAAAAACATCAAAATATATCCAATTGAAGTTTAAAACGTACGGACACAGAAAACAATATCAACAAAATACTTCCAATTAAAAAATTGATTGAAGTTGAAAATTGCGCGATACAATTAACTTGATACTTCAAAGTAAACAATGTTTTCTTAATTCCAAAAAAACAAAAACTTTAAACTAAAGATGCTAAAATCCTCAAAATAAGTATTAGTCTATTTTTGAAGCATTTTTATCTTAACTCTAAAGATTCAATATTTCATTTAATTTAAGGACGATTTCTTTAAATCAAAAATGTGTTTCTTTACATTAAGGAAAATTTGCCTTAGTTCAAAGACATACATACGGCTTTAACGGAGGAACGAAAATTTCCAAAATTTGTGTCCTAAATTTAATGAAAACATCTTTTTTAAACAAAGATTATAAACTTTATTTTAATTAAAATGTCATTATTTTGTAGAAATTTGTCCTTAATATTGTTTTTTAAATAGCACATCCTAAAATTTAGGTTACGTAATCTTTAATATCACGTAAATATTTTTTTCAGTGTAGGAAAAGGGTTCTGAATTTTGTAGCAATTAGGAAAAGCTCCGGTAATAGTAATCGACAATCGCAAGTTTTTTCTTACAAATACCTACACAGAAAAAAATCATAAAAATATATCCAATTGAAGTTTAAAATGTACAGATACAGAAAAAATATTACCAAAATATTTCCATTTAAAAAATTGATTGAAGTTGAAAATTACTTGATACAATTAAGTTTTTGATCAAGTTAAACTAAATAATCCCAATTAATTAAATAAATTATAATAAAATAAATAATTAAATAAAAATTATATCGAATTAAAAATCTAATTTGAATTCAAATGAATTTGTTCGGTAATAATTAGTTTCTATATATGTACATGCTCTTCACTGGTTCATTGAAAAAATCAGAAACAATTTTTTTCTGTGTAGATAATTTTTTTTAATCCAATCATAAAATTACAATCCAATACTAAATATTTTTATGAACACGTATTTAAATAGTATTTATTATTAATACCAAATGTTGACTATATGACAATAACTAAAAGTTGTCTGTCATTAAATTTATTGATCCAAAAACTTTTTAATTCAAATTGCTTCAATCTTAAAATGATTACAATCAGTGTATTAATTAGATTAAAAAAAAATTATTTGTTCTTTTCGACACCTTCAATTGAACCAATTAAGCAATTAAATTGGTTCAATTGCAAATTTAATCCATTTTTGCCATAAATGAGGTAATCAATTAATTATTTATTAATAATTATTTGACCTTTAGAGAATTTTTTTTTTATTTGAACCAAAATTTTATGATTTTAGTATGTATATAACATAGTACTAGAATCATTAATTTACCAATGAAATTTTTAATTACGAATATTTTTATTTTAATTATATCATTTAATTTTTTAATTAATTATGTTTTCAACTTCAATCAAATTTTTAATTGGAAATATTTTGGTGATGCGAGTGTTTTCTTGTTTTCTAGATCCCAGAAGTAGAATATTATGGCCGGTACTATGATCGGGTTTCGCGTTGAAAATCGCTTTATTTTCACGATTACTATTTTGAAATAATTAAAAATATAAATGAATCTTTATAAAATTATATGCTTTACAATTATTTGTTTTAATAAAGTAACAGCGGTATTTCCAATTTTTAATTAGATTAAAAAAATTTATTGTTCTTTTCGACACCTTCAATTGGACCAATTAAATAATTAAATTGGTTCACTTGCAAATTTAATCCATTTTTGCCAAAATTTAAATGAGGTAATCAATCAATTATTTATTGATAATTATTTTAACTTTAGATAATTTTTTTTCGATTTGAACCAAAATTTAACGATTTTAGTATGTATATAGTACTAGAATCATTAATTTCCGAAGGAAATTTTTAATTACGAATATTTTTATTTGGAAATATTTTTAATTTAATAAAAAAATTAATTGGTATAATTAATATTTTAATCAAAAAAAGTAAATATTTTCAATCATTTTCTTAACTAACTTTAGTTTTAAATTTGATTAAAATTTTAATTATATCATTTAATTTTTTTAATTAATTACATTTTCAACTTCAATCAAATTTTTAATTGGAAATATTTTGGTGATGCGAGTGTTTTCTTGTTTTCTAGATCCCAGAAGTAGAATATTATGGCCGGTACTATGATCGGGTTTCGAGTTGACAATAGCTTTATTTTCACGGTTACTTTTTTGAAATAATTAAAAACATAAATGAAAATCTTTATAAAATTATTTGTTTTAATAAAGTAACAGCGGTATTTCCAATTTTTTTGTTTGATGCTTTATCATCAGTTTTTTTTACACTAAAAGTGTTTTCCCCGGAAAAATAAATTGAAATTGTTTTCCCCATAAATAAATAAAAAAATGAACAAAATATATGTTAAGTTTATGTAGTTTTTTTTTTGTTTTATTTCAACTAAAAATCTTTGAATAATTTTAAGAAATACATACATAAGCATTTATTTTTAGACACTTGATCCCACATTTGATTTCCATTTTTTATTTAATTAAATCGATCTATTAAATTCCCTGAAAACAAAAACATTTCAACAAACTTTGAAGAAAGCTAGATAGTAAATCAAATTGAAATTATTCAAAACTAAAAAAGAATAAAATTAAATATATTCAATTAATACAATTTATAGAATATAGTAGAGTAAAATTTTGGTTTGGTATTTGTTTTTTTGCTTTTAATGAAAATTTGTTTGTTTATATGTTCTTGGTTGTTTAGTGCACAGTTTTAAAAAATGCTCAATGATTTTATTTTTTAATACACTTATTTTTGTTTTTTTTTTTTTTTTAATTTTCATCTTAGAAACTAAAAAAAACTCAATTGTACGAGCTAAGCATTTTTGTTTCATTTCTCTTCTGAATTTAAATAATTTATTTAATTTTTGTTTGTTTTGAAATTTCTCAATTTTAAGGCTACATATAACTATGCTTATATAATTGGTTTTTGTTTTAGAATATATCAATTTCTTTTAGTATATAATTTTTTTTTTATTGTTTAACTTAGAACTAATGTGTATGTATATGTGTCTGTACGTACGTACTTTATTTGTATTGTGAAATATTTGTTTTTATTGATTTTGTAATTGTTTCATTGAATGAATGTTTTGTTGTTTTTCTTTGCTTCCTAAATAATATCTTTAAAGTATGATTTTTTTTTCAAATATGTTTTCATTATATGTTTAGTTTAATGTTTAGTTTGTTGTTTTTTTTTGCTAATAGGTCTTTTTTTTGTTAAACTAGGACATAAAACACTCTATAAACGAAATGACCTTGTTTGGCATATGAAATCTCTCTTTTGAAATTCTCGGAAAAAGAGAGATTTCAAAGTGTGAACTTTATATAAGAGCCCATTCAGATGGTTTTTAAAACTTTTTGGGGATTTAAAAAGAAGAGTAAAAAATGACATCCCTAATATATAGGCCATTAAGACAGATTAGTGATTAGAAATTGTAAAACAAAATATCCTGTCAATATTTTTGAATTTAACGGCGCTTCTTAAAATCTCCAAAATAGCGTCTTCAGTTTTGAGAAATTTAACTACGCCAAGGTACAAATTAAATGGTCGTTGAGTATCTTTACTATGCGTCTATTTTGAAATAATTAGTTCCTTATTGGGAACTTTCAAATTTATAAATATTGAAAGATTTCAAATTGTGGTCAAATTGTGATCTTTTTTGGGTGATCATGAATTAGCGTTATTTTCTCAATTAGAGTCTTAGTTTAGGAAATAGCGCTTTTTTGAGTTTTCCCTATGCAATTTCGACTTTTTTGGGAGACTTGTGGCTAAATTTTGAATTTTTTCGGCTGATTAGGAGATATAGCCATTTTAAGTTTTCAATATGAAATTTCGACTTTCTGTGAATTTATTAATTTTTAATTTTAAATTCCACGGATCAATTAGAATGACCCTATCATTATATAATCCACAACAGCTATTTTCGTATTGCTAGCGATGCCGGAAATATGTTTGGAAAAATATCACTTTAATTCAAGAAAATTTATTAGACATAACTAAGTTTTTTCACTTGTTAAAGAAAATTTTGTAGTTTGAAGGAAAAAATTGGAGTTCAAAATTGCAAGAATGTCTTTAGTGACATACGAAGTTCATAATGGACGCATTTTTGGTAAAATTTACAAATTTAAAGAAATTCTGATTTATTTTGTGGAAGACACGAATTTAGTTAATCTTTATGCTCCATTTGAGTATATTTTTTTCCTCGGGTTTAGTTAATTTAACTAACGTACACAAAAAATTATTAGAATAAAGAAAACTTTCTCCCAACATAATAATTCTATGAACTAAAATAAAGTTAAATTGGCTTTAGTGAAATAGAGAGTTCACTTTTTTTGAGTGTAGATGAAAAACTCATTTTTTTTTTTGCAAAAAGTCACAAACAATGAATTGAATGAAATAATTTTTGTTTGGAGTACGTAAAATGTGATACGGTCAAAGTGGATTTCTTATTTGTCTTCATATAAGAAAAAAAATATATCACCAAAATATTTCCAATTAAAAAGTTAATTGAAGTTGAATTTTTTTTCAATTAATAAATTAATTGATACAATTAACTTTGTAATAAAGATAGAAACATTAAGTTAATTAAGTAAATAATTGCAAATTTTAAAATTTTTTATTAAAAAATTAATTCATACAATTAACGTTTTAAAACAAATTCGGAAGACTAACGGCCATTTTCATGTGGCTCCGTTAGGCTTTAACTGCCAGTTACACACAAAAAAAAATTTCTGATTCAATCACGAAATTAATTGATCCAATTAATTTTTTAATTGAAATGTCTTCAATCACGAAAATGATAGTATCAATCAGAGTTTTAATTGGGCATAGAAAAAATTCTTGATTAAAAAATTAATTGATTTCATTGCCAAATTTCAATTAATTTTTTAATTGATTCAATTAAAAATTTAATTGTTGTTGATTGCAAAACTCAATTAATTTATTAATTTAAAAAGGTAACTATTTTCAATTACATTTTGAATTGGCTTAGAATTTTTATATGGATTAACAATTGATTGTTTGAAAAAAAAAAAAATTTAATTAAAAATTTAAAAAAATGTTCATCACTTTTTTAACTGACTTAATCTTCCGAATTTGATTAAAAAGATAATTGTATCAATTAATTTTTTAATTAAAAATTTTAAAATTTTCAATCATTGACTTAATTAACTTAATGTTTCTATCATGATTAAAAAGTTAATTGTATCAATTAATTTATTAATTGAAAAAATTTTCAACTTCAATTAACTTTTTAATTGGAAATATTTTGGTGATATTTTTTTCTGTGTAACAGAAAGTAAATTGCAAATATCTTCTCACCGGTTAACTTTAACTAAAAAATTTTCGTCGGTTAAGTTCCTAACTGGCCTATAAAGGCAAGGTGACAGCTTCGTCAATAATACGGTTTAAAAGTTGGTTAGTTAACGGAACACTAACGGAGCTTTATGAAACTGGGGGTAAGTCAGTTAAAAAAAAGTGATGAACATTTTTTTTTTAATTTTTAATTAACAATGTATTTCAAACATTTAATTGTTATTCCAAATAAAAACTATAAGCCAATTCAGACATTGAAAATAGTTAAAGTTTTAATTAAAAAAAAAAGTTTTAATTAAAAACTTAATTGAGTTTTGCAATTAATATCAATTGAATTTTTAATTGAATCAATTAAAATATTAATTGAAATTTTCTAATGGAATCAATTAATTTTTTAATCAAGAATTTTTTCTATGCCCAATTAAAACGGATATTGATTATTTTTGTGATTGAAGACATTTCAATTAAAAAGTTATTTGGATTAATTAATTTCGTGATTGAATCCGATTTTTTTTTGTGTGTGTAGGACACTCAAGTCTTCATATCAGCAGAACGTTTTTCACCTTGGCAGCATTTCAAACATCCATTTCATAGCTTCAAACTTTACAATAGATTCTTTTAACGAACATCAATTGGGATGGAGAAATATACCAAAAAATCGGGTATGTTCCCTTCACATAGATTTCACCTTTCACTTTGATTTCCCCTCAAAATTTTTTGGTTGTTCTTCGTTTCCCGTGAAACATAATTTTTCGAATACGCCTGACGAAAAATTAAAATATGCAAATGATATGGTTTAAAGAAGAAAAAGTAAACAAGTTGTTTACATTGGTGTCACAAACTTACTATTTTCCAAAGATTTGGAAAAAAATGCAAAATGCCTGTTTGTTTGCGTGTTTCGAAATTATATAAAATCAACTGCTTTTAAGCAACGCCAAATTTTTAGTAAGTAATTTAGTGATAGGAAAATCTTGGTCAATTTGTGATATATTTTTTTAATCCTGTTTTTAGAGGGCTTGCATACATACTATTTATTAAAAAAATTAAAAACCATAAAAAGTTTTCGATCTAGGTTTGCATACTATTTTAAGAAGCTTATAGAAAATATATGGCAGATTGAAAATAAAGGATTTACTTCGGTTTCAAGAAGAATTAGAAAGATTTCCCTGAAAACAATTCCGTGAAAACTTTTCCCGTCTGTGAGGTGGCTTACAGAACAACCCCGACGGGCCGACGGGAAAAAATCACCAAGTCTTTCATGTGAAACCCAAAACATATCGGAATAGTATAAGCAAAGATTATAGATTCAGGAAGATAGGAAATTAGCTACTGAGGAGATCGAACCATTTACCGGGTTAGTTTAATACTCGAATCAAACACGTATACGACAAGTATTGATATAGCATTAAAATGCAAATAAAAAGAAATTATGTGCACGAAATAAATTTCCATAAAGGGGAAAATGTAATTTTTTGGTTGTTACCTAAAATTTAACATTGTTTCATTAAGAAAATTAAATTTTTCATTTAAAAAATAAAAACGAAAAACAACTAAAAAATTACAAACATGTATTGAGGGTGATACATGTATAAAGGGTGATACGGTCAAAATTTGGTCAATATAAACTTTACGTATTTCTTTCAATTTTGCATTTAATGCATGTGTAAAATGTTGCTCCCATTTTGATTTTGGAATTCACTCTTCAGTTGTCGAAATGCCGTCCAAGCAAGAAGAGCAGCGTATCAAAATTTTACTCGCGCATCGCGAAAATCCGAGCTACTCGCACGCAAAGCTGGCAAAATCGCTAAAAGTTGCCAAATCAACCGTTACAAATGTAATTAAAGTGTTTGGGGAACGTTTGTCGACAGCCAGGAAGTCTGAATCGTGGGGAAATCGAAAACCGGAAGCCGCTGAGACGACAAAGAGAGTTGCCTGTAGTTTCAAGCGAAACCCTAACCTCTCTCTCCGAGATGCCGCAAATAATCTGGGTGTATCGTCTACAACCGTGCATCGAGCCAAACAACGAGCCGGACTATCGACTTACAAGAAGGTAGTGACTCCAAATCGCGATGATAAACAAAATACGACGGCCAAAGCGCGATCCCGGAGGCTGTACACGACGATGCTGACGAAGTTAGACTGCGTGGTAATGGACGACGAAACCTACGTCAAAGCCGACTACAAGCAGCTTCCGGGACAGGAGTTTTATACGGCAAAAGGAAGGGGAAAGGTAGCAGATATTTTCAAGCACATAAAATTGACAAAGTTCGCAAAGAAATATCTGGTTTGGCAAGCCATCTGTACCTGTGGCTTGAAAAGCAGCATTTTCATAGCTTCCGGGACTGTCAACCAAGAAATTTACGTGAAAGAGTGTTTGATTAAATGTCTGCTGCCTTTCCTGAAGAAACACGGTTGTTCCGTACTGTTTTGGCCGGAGACCAAAAAACTGCTAAGGACGAGCAGCAGTTCAAGGCAAACTGGCTTTCTGCGGCGAAGAAGGTGGAGAAGGCGGCTGTACAAAATCTGATGGCAGGTGTCAAGCGTGAGGCCCGGCAATTCGGATTTGGAAAAGCGAAAACCTAACTGAATATTTTTCCTGAATTTTATACTAATTGAATTTGAAAAAGAAATTTAATTTGATTTTTTAAATAAACGATTTCACCGATTTACACGCGTTTTCCCTTGACCAAATTTTGACCGTATCACCCTTTATAACGCAAGCCAATTTCCTATCTTCCTTATCGTTTTTGAGTATAAGTATTATGCCATTACTATTGGTAAAAGAGCCATTTGATATTTTACGATCAAATGCTAAATTGTTTGAAAAAAAAAACAATAATACTTAAAATATTGTAAAGCATACAATTTTTAAGGATATTTTGCTAAAAATTATCGAAATTCAATGTGGTTTTTATTTGGCAAGGTCTGTCTCACAGAAAAAATATCAACAATATTTTTTCAATTTACATCGTGATTGAATTTGCAACAGCCCTTTTAATTGGCGTTGCTGATTTATGCGGTAATAGTAGTTTCAATTGAAAAGTAATTGGATCAATTTCTTGTATGAAATCTACACATATACACATTTTTCTACAAAGCTTGGAAAATTAAAAATATATATATATATATATATATATATTTTAATAATCATATTTGGTGCTCTCATATAAAATCGTTTTTTCCATTTTTTCCTATTTCGTTTATAAATGTATGCCCAATGTATGCTCAAATTTAAATTTCAATGAAACGTATTTATTTAGCAATAATGTTATATTTGTTTCATATGATTATAGTTTGTATATTTATAAAGTTAGTGTTTGTATGTATTTTTGTTTTATAGCTAGAATATGGTTTTGTTTTCTTAAAAAATATATATTTAAGAAAATTATTATCATTACAATAATATGTTTTGGTATTTGTATGTTATTGTTGTATATGTGAAATTTTGGAAATTGATGTATATATTTGTGTGTGTGTGTACAATACATCTCATCGTATTATTTTGATTTTGTAGTTTTTGTAAAATGATACATTTAAATTATATTATTTTCATACGATACAAATGTAGTTTTACAATAGTTTTGTTTGATTTATAAGAATGTTACTCGATATAATAATAATGTGGCAACTTTCCAATAGCTGATTTTCAAATTCGAAAAAAATTTAATATGTCTTTAATTGAACATTTAATTGATTCAACAAATTTTTTTAATTGAAACAAAAATCAATCACAAAAATTAAATTTATAATTGGATCAATTAATTTTTTTAATTTACTTTCAATTATTTTTTTTAATTGATATTATCATTTCTGTGATTGTAGAAATTAATTGGATCGATTACTTTCGTGATTGAATGTATTGCTGTTATAGAAAAAAATTTAAAATTAGCAGTAATTCTTATGCTTCGAAACAGCTGTCGCTGAGAGATATTATTGGGAATAATGTCCCTACACAAAAAATCATTAAAATTTTTCCAATTAAAGTTTTAATTGAGTTTTAAAAAATATTCAATTAAAAATTTAAGTGATTCAACAATTTTTTTAATTGAAACAAAAAGCAATCACAAACATTAATAGCATCAATTAATTTTTTAATTGACTCTCAATTAATTTTTTTAGTTGATACTATAATTTCTGTGATTGAAGACATTTCAATTGAAAAATTAATTGGATCAATTAATTTCGTGATTGAATCAGAAAAAAAAAATTTGTTGTGTGTATGAGTGAATGTTGTTGTTTGTCTCCTTTTGACTGTAACGAAATGTGCATTCCACTTGTTAAAAAAGCAAACTTTGTCTTCTAATTTTTTTTTTTTTTGATTTATTGCAAAAATACATATTTTATAGTTTGGCTGAAGCATTTGTTTTGAGAATATGTCTTTTATAGCTATTAAAAAGTCAATAATGGTATTTCCCTCTTAGGAAAGAATTGTTTAATTTTTAATTCAAATTTTCGAAATTTCCATTTTTGAATTTTCGAAGTGCTAATTCAAATCCAAATATCCTATAGGATATTTGGAATTGTAGAAGTGGAAAATCAACCAAATTTTTCAACATTCCCTAAAGACAAACTTTGAAGTATATACCAGTCATTTTTGTGATCTATTGTCAATGGCCGTGCCATTTCGATACCATAGAAATAAATCGTTAAATAATTATACTTGGTGTTAGCTCTTAGATTCAGACGTGTTCTGGTTTATTACACAGAAAAAAATTTCACGAAAATTTTTCCAATTAAAATCTTAATTGCGTTTTAAAAAATATTCAATTAAAAATTTAATTGATTCAACAAATTTTTTAATCGAAATAAAAACCAGTCACACAAATTAATAGCATCAATTAATTGTTTAATTGGTTCAATTATTTTTTTAATTGACTGTCAATTAATTTTTTAATTGATACTATCATTTCTGTGATTTAAGACATTTCAATTTGGATCAATTAATTTCGTGTTTGAATCAAAACAAATTTTTGTGTGTGTAGTTTCCAACTTCAAAAGATAATATGCCATTAATATGTATGGAGTTCAAATAGAAGTGCTATAACATATACATTGAAACCACTCAGAAGTGGTTAAATTTATCAAACGTTTCATAAAATTTGTCCACTTCTGAGAGGTGTTCACTTTTCAGAGTGTCCAAGATTACGAGGTTTCACTGTAATATATTTTGCATTGCAATTACAAACCATTTATTGCTTGAGAGCACACACGCCATATTATTATATTCCCTATTTCAGCGAACTTTTTGCTCTTTTCAACTTTATCTACCAGATTGTTTGACTATTTCATATAGAAAATGTCAGGTCAAAAATGAAAATTGTCACTATTTACTAAAATAAATTATAAAAAACAATTTTCTTGGAAAACCGAAATTAAATTTACTAAAAAATCTAATTTTCTCTGTTTTATCTACCTGATTGTTTGACTATTTCATACAGTAAAAAGTCAGACAAAAAATGAAAATTGTCGCTGTTTATTATCGTTGTTGCCAAACGATAATAGCAATTTTCTTGGAAAGCCAAAATTAAATTTACCAAAAAATCTAAATTTTTCCCCAATTGCAAGCTGCATGCGATAATCTATCGTAGCAAGATTATCGCACCGAAAACCAGATTACTTTAACGTTGAATTTTTTGAATCAATTAATTTGGAAAGCCGAAATGCTATGGACCATTTCCATCAATGGCGTGATAAATGTATATTTTTCCACTTCTAAATGTTGGTGGAAAAACTGAACATAGTATCCCACCTTATGGTATAGTAACAAAATAAAATGTGTGCTGATTACATTCGTTTTTGGATCTTGCAAAAAAACTCTTTTCTGAGGTTTCACAAAAAAAATTAAGAGAAATGAGAAGTTTCACATGTCCTTTAAAAAGCCATATTTGTCTCGTTCAATTTTGTTAAACCCAATTTTTTTTGTTAAAACTAAGCTTTTTTAAATTTTTTGATATTTTGTCTTATTAAAATTTGCAATCATTTAGCTTTAGTTATACTGAGTTTTGAAAATATTAATTAATTTCGATAATTTTTCGACATCGATTACAATAAAAGAAATTTTGCAAATACCTAGCTTCAGTTTGGAACCAATAAAGAAACTAACAAAATATATATCTTGTGTTCGTTCAAATTTAAAAATTTGTCCAAATTATGTAATAATGGCCGTATTCGATGATTCCTTTTAAGAACACGGCTCGATTATTCTGTTATAAATAATCTTAGTCCAGTCATGCCCTGACCATCCAGTACTATAAACTAAAACAAACTTTTCTTCGCTAGTTCAAAAATCACAAGCATGTAACAGCAAATAACGGCGACCATAATTTACAGACTTATTTCTATAATCAAAAACTCGATTAAGGGAATTTGAAGGTCATGAAATTAGACTACTTGGACTGGGGGCTAATCACGGCATTTCATAACGAATTGTTTTGATTGGAATTTACATTTTTCTAATCACGGGGTGGCGACTTCCAAAAGATTGTGGGAACAGTAATCAATCAAGCTTAACTCTCTTACGTCCCAACGCAAGAAATTGTGGATTTTCACAAATCCCATGTACATACTACCAAACACTCACAATTAGGACCACGCTTGCCAAATTTTTTATTATTTGGTAGATTGGAATTCTTGATGTTTTTGTAGATTTTGCAAAATATTCCTCTCCAACTAAAAGGTGCTTTGCAAGTTTTCTAAACAAACAAATTTCTAAAGAAATAAACAAAAAAAATTTGCTATAGAAATAAATTTTGCCAAATTTTGCTATAGAAATAAACTTTTGCCAAATTTTGTAATAGAAATAATATTTTGACAAAATTGTCTATAGAAAAAAAAACTTTGACAAAATTTTCTATAAAAATAAATATTTGACAAAATTTTCTATAGAAATAAAATTTTGACAAAATGAAATAACATTTGCTATAGAACTAAAATGTTGACAAAATTTTCTATAGAAATAAAAATTTTGTTTGGTACTGTTTTTGTAAAATTTTCTCAAAATTTTGGTAGATTATTTTTGGCTCGAGTAGCAACCGTGATTAGGACCTGTTCGAAACCGAAACTTTTTACTAACATTGGTAAGAATTTGACGTAAATCGAGATGAGTATAATCTCACCATCTAGCCCCTTGGCAATAAAATTTGATATTTGTTGAAAATTATTGACATTTACGTCATTGCATGTCTTGGCATATTTTGATTATTTCAAAAAGTTTTATTTGTTAAAGAAATGAGTACAACAAACTAAGAGTTATTTCCCACCATAGTAAAAAGTTTCAGTTTCGAACAGGCCGCTCTTACTCGAATTGTATATTCACCTCATTCTCCGAGTTGGAATTTGAGGAATGTCAAAAAGAGGCATTGATTAAGTACAATGTAATAATATATTCAACAATATATAATTCCTGAAATTAATGTGGTAGTTTTTTTTCAAATCTTGAAAAATTTTCGATCGAATGCCTTTATCTTTATTTTATATGTTCGATTCGATTATGAATTCAATATCGAACGCCGTGACTAGCCCCCTGTTCCAATTTTTCTATTTTCGCACGTGAAACCTCTTAACGAATTCATTTGATATAATATTTTTTAAATGATTACTTAATTTTTTTTAAAGCACATTTCGAAGTATTTAAATAACTTTACAATAATATCCAAGTAAAAAAAAACAAAACAAACAAAAAACAAAACTTCATTCATTACATTCCGATTATATTTTCAAAGTTTAAAAATTACAACCGATTTTGTATTCATTACTTGCTCACAATGTATTTTTACTTCGTTTTGCTTAACATTTTCTTTCTTTGGGGAAATAATGAATTGGTTAATCTTTACAGGAAAGAAGAAAAAAAAAAACATAATTGAAAAATGCATTTGTATTTATATTCAAAACTAAACAAATTATTTATATTTGTTTGCAATTTTATTATTATCTTGTTTTCTCCACTTATTAACATGCCTTTTTAATGCTCAAGTTCTGATGTAGACAGTTTCTAGTTGGATTTCATTTCACAAATTGAAATGATTTTATGAGTTTTATTTATTTATAAAATAAAAATTGGTTTTCAAGTGACCAGATACAGTAGAGAGTAGTAGTAATAGTGCAGAGCATATAATTATAAATATAGAAATTTAGTTGTGAAAAACTAAAAAAAACAAAAAACGTTTTTTCTCTCAAAAAAAAAGTAAAGAATTAATAATTGACAAAAAGTGATGAATTTTTTCAATAACGAAAAAATTTTAAATAATAATAATAAACAAAAAAATCTTCATTCACTTTGTTTATATATAGCATATAAATCTGTGTGGGTGTGTGTTTGATGTGTCTGTTTGTGTTGATAGTGAAAAATTACAAACACAACATAATTTTCCACTCTTTTCACACTAAGTTTCTTTTTAATTATAACAAAAAACACTTAAAATTAAATTATTTTGTTTTTCTTTTTCTTTGTTAATATTACGAATAGTTGTAATTAATTTATTTAAATAAGAGGCGGTGGTTTCCTTTAAAGAAATAATAATAATAATAATAATTGAAATCATAAATTATATATATCATATTTATCAGCAATTATAATAATTTGATAAATTACAAGACAACGTGAAAATTATAATTAGCATTATATTGTTGTAGTGTTGGTTTTTAGGATTTTGTTGCTTCTTATATAGTATACTAGTTTTTTTTTTGTTTAAACTATGGTTGATTTTAAATGTTCTTATTGGTTGTTTTGTATTGTAAGTGATTGTTTGTTTGTTGTAGTATTTGTAGTATGACTCACATAAAACGAGATGAATAAAAAGTTATTTAATTTCTAATTGTTGTTGTTGTTGAAAAACAAAAAAGCACACACTGGCAGCAGTTTATAAAATATCTGAAAATATAAAAAAATAAATAAATAATTTATGAATAAACAAATTTTTAAATTTAAATAGAAGAAAATTCTTCGCAATTCATAAAAAAAAAATTATTGGCTACTGTAGACTTTGTGAAGAAAATAAAGGGAGACAGTCGAACAACCACCCTGCAGGTTCCTCATGTTGAGAGCAAATGAAAGCTATGCAGTCTTACGTTCTTCTCAGGCATTAGAATACAAAACCTTACAACGAATTTAATCTCGTCTTAAAAAATGCAACCAACTTTCTGCCCCTACAGTTTCGACCAAAGCTTTGTTTTTTATCCGGTTGAAATTTCAATATTATCTACCGGACTTTGCGTCTATCTATTTTTCTGATGTAATCGCTATAGAGACATTTCAGTTCGAAAATATGTTATGATGGTTCATTTTCGGATTTAAACCCCCCATAAACCTATTTTCCGCGATTTGACATTTTGACCGTTTGTTCTTCCTGCCCGAAATAGATCGAAAATTTCAATCTACCTTTATTTTATATCCATAAAAGTATTGTCAATGTGATTTAAATGGGTCAAATTTTTTGTTGATATACAACCAAACACCAATAGATTTTTCAGTGGTGGATTCTCTCTTCTAACTAATGCTAATGACAATATGAAAAATATTTTTGGTAAATTTTAAGAAAAATTTACCAAAAATCTACCAAACTTAAAAAATCACAATTTTATTTTTTTTAGAAAATTTTGTCAAAATTTTATTTCTATAGAAAATTTTGTCAAAATTTTATTTCTATAGAAAATTTTGTCAAAATTTTATTTCTATAGAAAATTTTGTCAAAATTTTATTTCTATAGAAAATTTTGTTAAAATTTTATTTCTATAGAAAATTTTGTCAAAATTTTATTTCTATAGAAAGTTTTGTCAAAATTTTATTTCCATAGAAAATTTTGTCAAAATTTTATTTCTTTAGAAAATTTTGTCAAAATTTTATTTCTTTAGAAAATTTTGTCAAAATTTTATTTCATTCGTTTTGTTTTGTTATTGTTGGTTTTGTTCTTTAAGCATTGTTGTTGTTTTTATTTCAGCTTAAAACCATACATTGACTAAACTACAAGTGTAGTTTATCCAACAGAGGAAAAAAATGTTTGTCAAATTTATTTGGACAAAGCCCTATAGACTGCAAGATGGTTTTAAGCTGAAATAAAAAACAACAACAAATTTTATTTTTTATAGAAAAATTTTGTCAAAATTTTATTTCAATAGAAAATTTTGTCAAAATTTTATTTCTTTAGAAAATTTTTTCAAAATTTTATTTCTTTAGAAAATTTTGTCAAAAATTTTATTTCTTTAGAAAATTTTGTCAAAATTTTATTTCTATAAATTTTCTATAGAAATAAAGATAGAATAGTTTTAAGACATGTTTTACTTTTATAAAAATATTAAAGGAAAGCTTTGGAATTTTATTACACTAAAGATTACAAATTGACTTCGTCTACAGCGTCGAACACCATCTTTCGTTTTGGCCAAAAATATCCACTTCGTGCCAAAAATAATCTACCAAAATTTTAAGAAAAATTTACCAAAAATCTACCACACTTAAAAAAATCAAAATTTTATTTCCATAGAAAATTTTATTTCTATAGAAAATTGATGTACCTACTTATTTGGAGACGTATATTTTGGAAAAACCTAGCATTTTTTTCCTAATTCTACCATCTTTGGCAACTTACAATTACGAAAGTTATATGGAGATATTACTATTATTCACTTTTTCGCCCTCCTTTAATCTAATTTGGTCAAATTGGTGGTCGGTAATGGTTTGGATTTTATTCTTATGAACCTAACTAATACATATAAATTTTTCTCAAAATTTTAAAACTATGTGAAGCAACAAAGTGATATTCAGTTTGTATCGATTTTACTTTTCCATACGACCTATTTCTCCCCATCACATAGAGAAGCTTCGAAAGCTAACCCATACGACTACTGAGGTTTTTTATGCGAATAAAAATTATGCTGAAAATTTCCGATGAATTGCGGTACAATAAAGGAGTAATTATATAAAAAAGATTTTCTTATTACACTTACCTTAAAAATAAAAGTTTGTATTTGCATTAAATTTTTGGCTCTAAATTTCACTAGATTATTAATTATACATAATAAAAAGTCGATTTGATTTCTTTGTTTGAAATATTGTAATGGTGTATTAGAGATGATAATTGATTATGTTTTGTTTTTAATGCTGGGTATAGTATAGTTGTTTGGTTTTTTGATGATGATTCTTTTCCCCATTTGACATATCTCATAAAACAAAATTTCAGTTTAATCTCCTTCCACATGATCTTTGTTTTTGTGTATTTGTTGTTTGGTTTATTTGTTTTGTTTGCTGTTATAGATATGCTTATAAAAACGAACAATTGCCACCAAAGCCTTAGTAACTGTCTTTTGGGTAAATGACGGTCTTAGTTAGGAGTGGCTCTTCTATACACACATTTTCAATGTATAGGGGCATATATTTTGTATATATGTATATGTACTTTTTATATACGATGTATATATTATTTTTGTATTCAATATATTCTTACAAATCATCCTCTTCATCATCAGGACCAGCTATAATGGAATCGTTGGGATCATACATAACAATATCATCGTCGTCTTCTCCTATACCATCATTTATTGCATTATCAGGATCATCAGCATAAAACTCTTCTTCATCATCATCAATACCACCGCCTAATTTGGTACGTTTTCTTTTGGCATTGGGAAATTTAGTAAATGAATTCGATATGCGACGTCGTTGTAGTGATTTTTTATCACTTAATATATCTCCTCCAGCCGCCGATCCAGCTAAAGTATCATCAGCTTCAATAATATCTTCAAATGTGGCATTTTGTAGTTGTTTCAAACGTAATTGTTCTAATTCTTCGGGTGAACGTTTCTTACGGAATTCATAAACAAGCGGGAAAATATGTTCGATAGCATTTTGGACATGAGCGACACTAGCAGCTGTAATTATTGAAAAAGACGAAAATAAGAAAATTAACAACCAAATTATTGTTATTTAGGCGGTATAAACGACAAAATGAAAATCGGTCCCATCTTAAGAGTTGTAGCCCATTCACAGTAGACTCGAAATCTACTAAAAGTGGATTTGAAGTACCTTTTTTATAAGGCAAATGATAATTGAAATCTAGTTAAAGTGCATTTTGGATGTGTAACGTGAATGTAAATAAATAAATAAATAATACTTTGTTTTAGAGGCTAAGTAACGTCTCAATTTTTCAAAATGTTCAAAATTTAAGAAGTTTCACTGTACATAAAATATCAAAAAATAAAATAAAATCTAATTTACCAGTAACTGTAATACTGCCTGTAGAAAATATTTTTAATGTAGCTTTGGGATAACGTAGTTTGTAAGTAACACCAGGATGTAATTCGGGTTCATAACTGGCCTCCTCTCGATATTTCTCAGAGAAATTTACAATTTTGATCGCCCAAGGCATACTGCAAGTCCCTAAAACATTAACCACACGAAAATTATGGAAGCGTGCACGGAAACCCAATTTCTCCAAAGTACGAGCATAACGTCTAGCTGCGATTTTTGCCTAAAACAAAATAAGACAAAAAATTAAAGATATTCGAACATTGTATTTGTTACACATCTAATAATACCTGTTCTTCAGATGTGGCTCCGGTGCATGTTATTCGACCAGACGACCAAATGGAAGCTGTAGTATAAGGGCGACGTAATTTCATAGTTACCATACCATTTTCTCGTCTATACTCTACATTGGCACCATTTAATGCAATCTCACGTAAATTCAAATGACAACGTACACTAAAGGAACATACAACGTTATTGATGACAATGTCAATTTCTGGTTCAGGTTCTTGTTCGGGGGCAGCAGTTGGTGCTGCTGCTGCTGCATCGTCAGCTGAAGCTGATGCAACAGTATCGGCGTTGCTGTTTGTAGTTGCTGCGCTATTGTTGTTTGTTGTTTCAGTAGTAGGGATTGTTTTGATAGCAATCGATCCAGTTAATGACGACGATGATAATGCATTGTTGTTGTTGTTTTCTGAGACGACATTGCTAGTAGTGGTTGTTGTATTGGAATTGGAGGACAATGAAGAAAAGGGTGTTGTATACGAAGACAAACTAAGTGAATTTACTGATGTTGAAGTTGCAGTTCCAAATGAAGATGATGCCGTAACAGATGCATAATTTGTAACGTTATTGCTATGATTATTTGATGTTGTTGCATGGATTATATGGCCATTAGGAACTAATTTAGAGGCGGGTTGTTGCAAATTTGTTGTATTTGTATTAAATGTGTTTTTATTATTTGGATTCTTATTAAAATTATTTATCAAATGTCCATTAATTTGGTTCAGTGGTGTAGTTTGTTGCGTATAAGTTAAGGTGGAAGCAGCGGCAGCTGATGATGACGATGGGGCGGATGAGATGGTAGCATTTGTCGACACAACAATTGTTTTACTTGCTGGGGCGGATGAGATGCTAGAATTTGTCGACGATGCAACAACAAGTGTTTTAGTTGCTGCTACTGCTGCCGCAGATGGCGATAATGAGGCAGTCGCAGCAGTCGAAGAGGGTACTAATTTATTCATTAAAGTGGCACGTTGTGGTATGTTTTGAGTTGTTTTAACAATTTTCAGTTGTTGTTGGGGTCTCAACTGTTGTATGTTGGCGGTGGCAAATTGTTGCTGTGGTCTCAACTGTTTTATATTTAATTTTTTCATATTAGCGGTGGCAAGTCGTTGCTGCGGTAACAACTGTTGTATATTCAATTGTTTTATATTGGCGGCAGCAGCTAATCGTTGTTGTGGTGTCAACTGTTGTATGTTGGTGGTAATGAATTGTTGCGGCTGCTGACTCTTAACAACATTTATATTGTTATTGCCAATTGGGGTGGACGATACAACAACTAAGGGAAAAGTAGAACCAAAATGAGTACATCAAAATAATGCTTAAAATATAATCGATACTTACCTCCGCCTATATTTCCAGTGACTTGCGTGGTAGTAGTGGTTCCGACATTCGATCCAGAGCTTACTATAGTGCCTATCACTTTTTTTGGGACCGTTGCAGTATTGTTGCTACTTATTATAACATTTCTGGTGGTGGCAGGTTGTTGAGAGAACTGTGAGAAATGACGTATCGTACCACCACCGGCTGAATTGGTAGTAATCAAGCGGGCTTGTTGATGCTGAGTGGGTTGATGCAGGTAGGCTGTGGAGGTTGTTACTATAGAACTATTGTTGTTGGTGTGGATACCTCCAACACCATTCGCATTAATATGCTGTTGCAATTGTTGCTGGAACTGGGAGACACCGGTCGAGGCATTGGTAACCAAAAAGGTTCCTTGATGAGCCGCAGTCGTTGTTGTTGAAGACGAGGATGATGTTGTCGCATTATTTGATGAATCAGTAATAACTGCCAATCCGCCATTGCTAGTACTTACGATATTCCCTATAGGTACATTAACTAAATTTTGTGAAACCAATAAACGTTGTTGTTGCTGTTGTTGCTGCTGCTGCAACAATTGCTGATATTGCTGGTAAGTTATAAGTGTCGAGGCGCCAGTGGCTCCATTCGTCAATAATATGGTCTGCGTTTGAGCAGGTATTAACGCATTACCACCTAAAGTGGTAACAGCCCCGCCACCACTTCCTCCGGCCACATTTCCAGTAACTAACGTAGTATTTGTGGTCCCAACATTCGAACCAGAGCTTACTATAGTACCTACAACCTGGTTGGGGATCGTAGTACCATTTGTCAAAGTTTTCATGCAATTTTTATTGTTTTGCAACAACGTGGCCATACCAATGTTGCTGCTATTGCTAATATACATTTGTTGCTCTTAGTATTTGCTTTTGTTTATTTCTTTTATAACCCGATTCCGTCCAAAAGAAAATCGAGACCCTTCATAAGGAGGGAGAAACCACCAAAATGGATGAGAATATAAAACTTCTTCCCTTTTTCTTCCTGGTGAAATTATCACTGAGGGATGTAGGGATGCTAAGTAGGTTATATTGTAGCAGATGATGATATGCTTATGTGTTTGCTTTCTATAATTATGAATGAAATGTAAAAAATTTTCTTTGCTTTGCTCTTTTGTTTTGTTGCCGTTGTTTGATGTGCTGTTTTATGTGGGGCGGCTTAATTTGACCGTTTCTCCCCGATATATTTTTGTTTTTTATTGTAACTTGCTCAATCACCACACAACTCGTGTAAAATCTGTCTAATTGAATAGTTTTTGATATTGAATTATTCGTTTTAGAAACATTAAATATAGTTTTTTTTTTTTCGTTTTGGTGCTGCTGCTAATATTTTGTTGGTTTGGGGGCTCTTATTGTTGTCTATTATTTGAGTAATTCAAGTCTTTCGTTTCTTTCTCCTTAGGTTTTGGTTATAGATGTTTTTATTTAGTATTTGTTCTTTAGAAACAGTCTAAAAATAAAAAAAAATAAAAACAGAAATTAGCGAATATGTACATTTAATTTAAAAGCATTTTTATATCTCTGTAAAATTATTATAGTTATTTAATAACTAATTACTGCCGGTCCACTTTAGTTCACAAAGCAAACGATCTATCAGCTGATCACATAATTAAACGGCGCCAGTCACAGTGTTGCCGTTTGCACATAAATGGAATTGTCTACACTTCCAGACATAATGTAATAATAAGTTGCTATCTCTCGTCTAATGCTCTTTACAGACTATCAGTTATTCCGGACGGAATGTCGGTGTTTGTAAAGAATCTTAGCGGACCTTAGACGGTCGGATAAACACTCCGACAGAGGTTCGTCTATTTGTTGTGTGTTCGTTCAAGTTTTGCCCATACACTGGACGAACAAATGTGATGACAACATGAAAAAATAAGAAGAAGCATAAACAAACAATGAAGTTGTATGAAGATTTATGGGTGAAACCATTTATTACTGAAAAAATGGAAGAAAATAATACAAAAAATCTTGGTACATGTGTCAAAACAATGATTCCTGAAGTAATCCACATTTAATATATTACAAATTACTTGATGAATTTCAAAATACTTGTCGCATGGTTTTCCATTGATTGGAAGTGGAATTTTTCCACGTTTTTGCCACAATACTGGTTTAGATATATATATTTCTTTAATTTTCAACCAGAATTGGCGATCCATCATTAATTTCATTGCAGAAATGCCTGTTTTTAATGTAAAAATTTGTGTTTGATAATGTTGTGTCGCAGGGTTTATCCGACCGTATAAGGTGCCCTTTACTGTACGTCGGATCGATACGACTTGTCGGCGATGACTAAATAATCGGTAAATGTGTTATCGATCCCATAAACATGCAGCAGTATCGATACACCTTTCTGTTGAAAGGGCATTTTCAATATTAAAAACAATTAAGAAATCGTATTTCAACAGCTAAAAGCATTTTAAGAGTTTAATATGCCTTACATTATAGATGCCATAATTTTACACCAACTAGTGAAATGATTAAATTATTTGCTTCCAACAAAAATTTAGACTATTTGGTTTTTTTTTTTTGGTTTCTTAAGATTTGGGGGGGAAGGTTCAAAAATCTCCTGGCAACACTGCTTCTTCTTCTATGGGGGGTTTGATACAACTACGTTCGTTAACTTGCATTTATTATTTTTTTGATAAAAAAAAAAACTAAGGAATAATATAAAATTGTCAGTAATGAATAAAGAGGAAATTCTGCCTGATTCATTTGCCTGATGTCATTTCCTGGCACTAATTTTTTCTTGTCCCTAATTTAATTTACGGAACAAGAAATCGTATACGACACGTCTGGACCACATTTTACTTTTCGTTGCAAAAATAATATAAATTTACACTTTTTATGCAGCAAAAAACATACACTCTACTTTTTGTTGCAAATATAATAAAGGGTGATTTGTTAAGAGCTTGATAACTTTTTTTTTAAAAAAAAACGCATAAAATTTGCAAAATCTCATCGGTTCTTTATTTGAAACGTTAGATTGGTCCATGACATTTACTTTTTGAAGATAATTTCATTTAAATGTTGACCGCGGCTGCGTCTTAGGTGGTCCATTCGGAAAGTCCAATTTTGGGCAACTTTTTCGAGCATTTCGGCCGGAATAGCCCGAATTTCTTCGGAAATGTTGTCTTCCAAAGCTGGAATAGTTGCTGGCTTATTTCTGTAGACTTTAGACTTGACGTAGCCCCACAAAAAATAGTCTAAAGGCGTCAAATCGCATGATCTTGGTGGCCAACTTACCGGTCCATTTCTTGAGATGAATTGTTCTCCGAAGTTTTCCCTCAAAATGGCCATAGAATCGCGAGCTGTGTGGCATGTAGCGCCATCTTGTTGAAACCACATGTCAACCAAGTTCAGTTCTTCCATTTTTGGCAACAAAAAGTTTGTTAGCATCGAACGATAGCGATCGCCATTCACCGTAACGTTGCGTCCAACAGCATCTTTGAAAAAATACGGTCCAATGATTCCACCAGCGTACAAACCACACCAAACAGTGCATTTTTCGGGATGCATGGACAGTTCTTGAACGGCTTCTGGTTGCTCTTCACTCCAAATGCGGCAATTTTGCTTATTTACGTAGCCATTCAACCAGAAATGAGCCTCATCGCTGAACAAAATTTGTCGATAAAAAAGCGGATTTTCTGCCAACTTTTCTAGGGCCCATTCACTGAAAATTCGACGTTGTGGCAGATCGTAAGTCTATTCATAATGAAATGTCAAAGCATACTGAGCATCTTTCCCTTTGACACCATGTCTGAAATCCCACGTGATCTGTCAAATACTAATGCATGAAAATCCTAACCTCAAAAGAATCACCCTTTATTTGTAGCAAATAAAATTAACATATATATAATATAATATAAAAAAAACATATGTATATAATATCTGTTACATTGCGATCGACTCAGCTCCTGCTTTTTGTATAAGTACAACAGTGCGATCTAATATTGTGCAATATCATTTTACTTCAAAATTTGTTAAAGAAACCTATGAATTATGCAATAGATCTTCTAAACAGCATTTTGTTTAAAAACTCATCTCTCGTTTGAAAAAATCGAAGCATACATGCTGCATATGTAGTTTTAAAGTATTCCGTTCTTTGTAATGAATGTTTATTAACAGTATCATGTTAATTGATAAGTGATCCAATACAAGCGCATGTCAAATGTTCACACATTTATAACTTAATTACAAAGTGACCTAAGTCACAATAATATTATTTGTATAAATATATGAAAAAAGCTCAGATAGTTTCCAAATATATATAAAAGAGCTTCCAGATGTATTCGAAAAAAAATAAAATAAAAATAAATTAGCCTCAGAAGATATTGTATATTTTATAATGTGTTATAAAAATATTTATTGCAACAATTAATTTTACGTTTTATTATGATGATATTGTTTTTTTTTTTGTTCATAGTCACAGTCATATACACCAGTGTTCAACGTCCATGTGATCTACTTTACATCTAAGTCTGACCCCAATAATGTAAATGCACACAGCAACTGGCAAATTGTAAGACCCAAGAGCTTTGACCAGCAAATACAATATAAATCGAATATTACACAAATGAACACAACAAATGTATAGTTCTTTTTTTTAATTTTTTTGAAAAGAATGTGTGTTGTGTAATGTAATGTCGAAAAATATAATATTTTATGTACGAAAGGGTAATACCTAAATATTCAAAAGAAATCAATTTTCGTAGTATTTGGGATTAAGTATGTAAACATATCAGCATTATTTTTGGAGTGTAAATAAATCCATATCGAGAGCGAGGGAAATTATTTCCGTCACGTTTGAACGCGATATCCCTTATTGATATATGTTTCCCTTTTGCTGACATACAAGAGTTTAGTTTTAATTTGATATAATATTGGGCTTTCCAAATACGTAGAAAATTATTATATTTTTTATATAAAATATTTTATTGTTGGACAAGTTGTTCTACCTTACTACAAAACTGCAATGTACAATGAATTCAAATCGGCGACAGCAGCAATGTAGTATGTATGTGAAATGGCGGCAGCAGTAATAGACAAGCAGATACTGCTGTTTTCGAATACATTTAGGAAAACTAGTTTTTCCTAATGCAACAACAACTGAATGCATCAATTTTTTTGTGTCAGGGTAAACACGTGTCCTTGTGCGAAAACAGCATTAATTCATAAAAATGTAATGGGGAAAAAATTGGATACTCATAGGCGTTTTCTCACAGAGGCATATGCGTATCTATCTAAATATTGAACACGGCAAAATATCTAATACGGAAGTAGCTAGGTATAAGTGTATGTATTTTAATTGTATAAGTAAAATGTAGTAAATTATACAATTTAATAACAAAATTTGGATGCATTAATATCGCTAATTTATAAAAACATTGTACTTTGTACTGTTTGTCTCATCACCGTTACACAGAACAAATAATAATTTTTGTCTTCAATTACGAAATTAATTGATCCAATTAATTTTTAATTGCAATGTCTACAATCACAGAAATAAATTATAGTCTCAATCGCTAAAGTTAGTTAAAAAATTAATTGATACATGTTTGATTATTGTTGCAATTAAAAAAAAAACTGTTGAATCATTTAAATTTTCAATAGAGTATTTTTTAAAATTCAATTAAAATTTTAATTGGAAAATTGTTTGTGATATTTTTTCTGTGGGGCTAACACAGAAAATAATATTATAATTTTTGAGCTAACAATAAATTGTTGTTAAAGAAAATTTTAAAGTTCAACAAAATTTTTGTTAATATAAAAAATGTTTGTTGATATAACAAAATTGGTTGCTAAAGTGACTAAAATCGTAATTGTATTTACAAACTACGTTGTTAGCTCAAATCAATCAAATTAATTGATATTTTTTTGTGTGAATGTACCGTTCATACTATTATAATTCGTACAATAATGTGACCAAATATGTTCGACTACATAATCAATACAGCATCTTATTAATGTGATCAAAAGAAAAGCAATTTTTGCGCCGTAAAGGAGGATGTTAGGTACCAAAACTTATAATTTATTCCTACTTATACGAGTAATACAAACCGTACAGCCCCACAAAAAAAGACGTTTAGTTAGTTTCAAAGATTGTAATTGTTGCTAAGCCTCGTTAGATTTTACTGCATAATAGTTACAGGAAAATTAGGATAAATGACAATTGATACTGTATAGAACCGAAAAAAGAGCTTCCAAAAAAGTAGATCCGGAAGTAGAGTAAACTTGGATCATCTTCAATGAATTTTACATGGGATTGTTATAGGACGGAAGTACTCCATTTTTGGATCCTTTGCATTGCTTTAGAAGTTGTGCCTTGGAAGTTCATTTGGATGAAGAAATTTAAAAAACTAAAAAAACAAAAATTGTTTTTTTTTTCGAATTTCACTTTTTATTTTTGTCCGTATTTTTTGTTACACTTTTATTTTCTTATTATCCAATTTTTACAAATTATAAAACTTCCTCGCTTCCATGGGGGGTTGAACCTGGGTCTCTTGGCGCCATAACAGGACGCCTTAGCACACTCAGCCACAAAGGCCATTGAACACAATGCATCAAAATGTTTGTGACATGAACCTAATATGACACCACGGCATGACATTCTAACTACTTCTTGAGATGTTCTTTATTATTATAAATGATAAAGAACGGTGATTCAAATCTCACCAGCGGAAATTTTTTATTAAATATTTTTCAAGAAAAAAAAATTTTATATTATACATCGTTTTAATTTTTTTTTTTGTCGGCAAAAAAAAAATTAAAAATTATCGTAATTTGCAAAACCTTCTAAAAAGAACTTCTATGGAAGTGAAAAAGTCAAACGGCACAAGTTCAAATCCCAGCAGGGACGATTTTTTTTATTTTTTTTTATTATTTTCTTTTTTATTGATTTTCTATTTTTTTTGCGCAATTTAATTGTCCAAATCTTAGTGTCTCACTTAAAACGGCCTAATTCCATTCTTTCTAAGACTTGTCCAAAATGATTGCATCGGAACCCAGTAAAAAAATTGTCGCCAAAAAAGTAGTGAAAATGTTCTTTTCAGATCCGGAAGTTGGTTAAAATCGGCGCAGAAGCGATGAATTTAACATGAGCTTGTCATAGGACGGATGTCCACCTTTTCAGTAGCCGTTGCATTGAATTTGCATCACTTCTTAAGATGTGATGCGAATTCAGTGTTTTGGATGTGAATTAAGAAAATATGTGATATTTTGACAAATAAATAAATTTAATTTTTTTTATGATTTTTAATGCATTCTTACGCTTGTCTGGAACCTTTGACATCAAATATTTTCAAAAACTCGCAGTTTTCTAGAATGGATTTTACATTTTTCATTTTATTAATTTTTAACCTGTTTTTGTAACCTATTTGAAACAAAAAATTTCCCATTAAAATTATGAAAAAAGCGAGTTATAAAAAATTGGCTCAAATTAACTTCCTGTACAGTTAAAATAAAGAACATCTTTGGGAGAAGATTTTTGGAAGTGCTTTTAAAGTTGTGCCTTTAGAAGAACTTCCAATTTCTTTAGCTGGGAAGTTAAACAAAAACAGTAGGGGATCCCGAGAAATGTTTGTGGACTGCATCGGAAGTGTATACCGGGATTCCGGTATACGCTTTAAAGAAATGTTGGAACAACTTCCATTTTTTTGCTGGGATCTTGAACACTGGTTCGGCCTGGGATTAATATCGAAATCAGTAATCACATAATTGAAGAAAAATGAGACCGGCCGGAAATAATGGATGACGTTACCAACAACATAACTCTATGTAGAATTTTGTTAGTTAGTCAAATAGCGCCAGCATCTAAAACACTGTACACAACCCCTTTCACATTCAAAAAACAGCAATTGCATTTTTTTCTAAAATTATAACAGTCTAATAAAAACAAACAGACTCCTTAGCAAAGGTATTACAAGCTTGCTCTGGATGAACACAAAAACAAAAGCAAAAAGTATCGCTGATTTTTTTATATATAAAAATGCTAAATACCAACTATTTTCTTCAAGTCTGTCCATTTTCGTCGTGTCAATATTATTTCCTTGATCAGACGATGGTGCGTGCTGCCAGATGAGTTTGCTCATTTGTTCTCGACTTAGCATACAATATATGCTTGTGTATTCACATTGCCTTGTTCCAATTGCAATTGCTTCTGTCATACTACTAACTCACAAGGCGGCGGGCGAGAGCAACAACGACGGAATATATTCACAGTGTCGCATATAGCTGACGAGATGGATGACAAGGTTTGCTATTTATCGTTGGTTTTTTTTTATGTTTTACATTTTTGTTTTTTATTTTCCATCTTAATGCTAAGCTATTTTCGTAAAATTTTTCCTCAGTAGGAAAAAAAAAACAAAATCTATAACAAATACATTTGAACTTAGTACTTAGTTGTGGCACATTGGGTCAAGGTAAGTTGGTGTGTACATATACCATACATATGTTAATTATGTTGAATATCTATGATTTTTGAACTTTGTAACCATTCAGTTCTATTTGATTTGCTAGAAGTGAAATATTGTCTCGGGCTTTGTGATGTAGTGTAGTTTATTTTTATGTTCTCTAGAAGTTTATGCCAGCAGTATGATTAAATATGTGTTTCCAACGACAATAAAAAATTTTCTAAAGTCTAAATTGGTCTGTAGTTATTACAGCCGATAATGCCGTTTACCAACGCACGAAACACAAAAAAGAAGTGTCAAATTAATTGATTCTAAATAAAATGAATTATAAAGATTCTTCTCGTAAGAAAGATATACATGGAACTTTGTTAAAGAAAGAATTTTATAAAATTTTTATTTCTATAGAAAATTTGATCAAATTTTTATTTCTATAGAAAATTTTGTAAAAATTTTATTTCTATAGAAAATTTTGTCAAAATTTTATTTCTATAAAAAATGTTGTCAAAATTTTATTTCTATAGAAAAGTTTGTCAAAATTTTATTTCTATAGAAATTTTTATCAAAATTTTATTTCTATAGAAAAACGTGTCAAAATTTTATTTCTATAGAAAAAATTTTCAAAATTTTATTTCTATAGAAAAATTTGCCAAAATTTTATTGCTATAGAAAATTTTATCAAATTTTTATTTCTATAGAAAATTTTATCAAATTTTTATTTCTATAGAAAATTTCGTCAAATTTTTATTTCTATAGAAAATTTTATCAAATTTTTATTTCTATAGAAAATTTTGTGAAAATATTAATTCTATAGAAAATTTTGTCAAAATTTTATTTCTATAGAAAATTTTGTCAAAATTTTATTTCTATAGAAAATTTTGTCAGAATTTTATTTCTATAGAAGATATTATCAAAATTTCATTTCTATAGAAAAATTATGGAGTACCTCTTAGATGTAGAAGAATTCTCTACAAACCTACCAAACTGTAAAAAATCTACCAATTTTTGGTAGAAATTTACCAACTGTAGAATTACATACCATGCGTTCAATGCGTCCGATGATTGAAGAGTTGAAATTTCTCTTTGAAATCAAAAGCTCGAATAGTCTGCCGCAAACAGAAAAAAATCAACCCTTCCATCAACGCACGGATTTACGCATGGTGTGTAATTCAACCTTAAGTCATTCCAGCAAAAAAAAACTGATACGACCTAATGTTCACACATACACTCCTATGTGAATGTTTTTCATTTGTATTGCTCAACCATTTATTGAATATATTTCCAACATATGCGACTAAATTTTTCAATGTCGATTTACGCTGCGACGTTATTTTTTCAAATTGTCGTCTCTGATCTTTTAGACATAATATTGGTGTCGTCATATAGCTTATTTTGATAAGAATATTCGTATTTGTTCACGTCAAATGGGTTTATAGGCGGTTGGAAATTGTATGGTATTTACTATATACACATATATAAACAATACTGAAGCAAATATGTTATATGGAAAAACAATACTGTAATAGAATATAACCATGATAATGAACTATTGCTAGAAGCTTCCCTTTCGTTTCAGAACACAGGAAGGAGGTTAAAGTTTAAAAAATTTTGAAAAATTTTACATTTTTCAAATCTTTCTAATTTTATTGTTCTTTTTTCATTATTATTTTTGTAAATAATAATAATAATAATAATAATAATAATAATAATAATAATAATAATAATAATAATAATAATAATAATAATAATAATAATAATAATAATAATAATAATAATAATAATAATAATAATAATAATAATAATAATAATAATAATAATAATAATAATAATAATAATAATAATAATAATAATAATAATAATAATAATAATAATAATAATAATAATAATAATAATAATAATAATAATAATAATAATAATAATAATAATAATAATAATAATAATAATAAAAAAAACAACTTATAGCATGTAACTCTTTTAGAATTAAACTCTTGTAAACCCTCATTATGCTGCATGAAAATGTGAGCTTACTTATTTTGAATAACTTAAAATTGGGATAAATATCATTAGGTAATTACTTTGCATTTGTTTTCAGTGTACGAATCGGCTCATAAATTTGTATTTAAACAATACTGCCTACTATTGTTTTGTTTTTTTGCAAATATTAATAATAAACCTGATAGACACACATGCATCTGTTTACCGACTACGCCATTTCTCTTTCAAACAAATACAAATGTTTTTTTCTACCCTAACAAGTTCATTAACTTTACTTATTTTAATTCATTGTAGTATACTAAGGAACCCACCCATACACCCAGAGAAATGATTGGTTGGAATTCGATTAGGACAACAGTTTGATAGTGGAGACCCACAATTTTTAATTGTGTGGAATAATTGTTAGTTATTTCTCTTGTTTGGTAGTTTATATAATCAATATAACGGTGGTGTGACCAAAAGTTGGTATACATGACCAAATATTGGTCGTTATTTATACATTGAAGTAACTAACCATTTCAATTTATTCCACCCTGTTGTGATAACTGATTTGTTTTGCCAATGTGTCACCAAACCCAACTGAAAGTCCGCCTAGCAAATAAGTTGGTTGTGTTAACAAATTGTATAGTTATAAAGGAATTTGTTGCTATGGACTACATAAATATGACAACAAATAAGTTGTTGTTTGATTTCATTAATTATAAACTCTAAATTCTCAAAATTTCAATACAATTAAAATTTTTCATGTCGAGTACCCAATATTAGAGAAAATTCTGGCCATAAAGACTTTCTGTGAATTAGGTATATATTCTTTTTAATTCGGTAGCTGCATTCTTAAGTGGTAAGTAACATAATCATCAAATGAAATTAATATCACTCACTCACTTACGTTCTTCCCTACTAGAGATATTTTAACAAATGTGACGATTTCCGAGGATGTGAATGGCTACCTCGCCATCGAACTTAAAATCGATCAGAACTGAAGAAAGATTCTGGTGCAAAGACATAACAACATTTCAAGGTCCATGCGTGAGTCACGATCGGGTAATTGTGAGTGGAGCATCAGCAGTATCTGCATCATTTCCATTCAGTTTTTAATCTCTGTTGGGGTTTTGGGTACATTGGGGTACTGCCACTCAAATCGAATGACATATATAATCATGTAAGGCGTGTTCTATTAGACAAACTTTGCCAACAGAACACGATCAAAGGTACATTTTTTAACGTTAACGCAATCTTTTTTTATATTATGTCTGCTTTTCTTCCAGAAATTTAAAAAAATATTTTGACCTCCTTGGACCTGAAAATTGTGTAGATTTCGCAACTCTTGCTATCTCATGGAGTTTCTTTTGCAGTTCATAAAAGGTTCTAATAGTCAATAAAAATATTAATATGTATTAAAATTAAATACAGACTAAAATTAATTCACCAAATGGTTTCTTTAATTTCTCAAGCATTGGTTGTCCGAAAATAATAAGTAGTTGTTTCAACAAACGAATAAAATCTTATTGGTTGGGATTACCAATTAGACTTATAATGTGCCCAAATTTTAGTTATCCAAACAATTTGATATACTGTTGTGCAAGACTTCAGTTGGTTGCTTTGACAAATTTTGTCAGTTATATTCTAGTAGTAGATGGGACCGAATAATTTGGTTGGCAAAAGAATTGGTTGTCACAACAAATTTGTTTTCTGTGTGTACGCATACCCAAAAATATAAGTCAAAAACAATAAAACAAAGTCCCCAAAATGATTTGCTTTGTTCAGAGAAAACCAAACAGAATCAAAATAATAAAAAATACCATGATAATCGAGAAGAAATCTATGCATTTAGCGTAGTACACACACACACATTTACACTGAGAATGTTATTTACAAATACATGCACTATGTGCATATTCTTAGATCTGCATATTTTTTTCATTCCAATGATCATTATCATTGCTATTCCACCCACATGCTATACGAGTTGACATTAGGTCTGTTCGCGTACTTTTCCAGTAAAAAATATCCAGTAAAAACTAGCAAGAGAGTAAGAGTATATTTTACACTCTTTGCTTAAAATTGCTGAAAAGTACACGAACGGTATCCAGTAACTATTTGCACATTGAAAATTTCAGCTGCTAAAACATTGAAAACAAAAAACGAATCATGTATATTTAACTTCCAATCGTAGTTGCCGAACATGTACATTGTATTGGTACTTTGTTTGTTATCAATAACCAGCTGGCAACGTATGCTATGGTTTGCAAGATTTTACTGGGGAAAAAATCTCTAGCAAAAACTTGCAATTTCTCTATCTCATAACTGTCAAATGTAGTCTCTCTCCGGCTCTCTTTTGGTGGCGTTTTGGTGTAAACGAACGACTTCCAGTAAAAATTTGTAACAATTATCAAAAATTATCGTGTTCTCGAACGGAGCTATTATAACATCAAAATGCCTTATCACGCATCTCAAGAGAGAGAGAGAGAGAGAGAGAGAGCGAATTTCGTATTTTCGCGGTTTTGGCTAAAATTTTTATTTATCACAATTATTATTTCTCTCTCAAATTTCTCTTCATTAATAAATAGCAATAGCAAACAGCAGATTTTAAAATTTTATCTTATAAGGTCATAATGATCATAAACTAGTTTGATTACTCGATTGCCACCGATTCATGGAGTGTAGATGCACTGCCTACTTTATTGTATACGAAAAAGCAACTAAATTCTTACTGCTGAAATATTTTTGCTGGGATATACTTAAGCGCATTTGAAAAAACGAAACAAATTTGCCATTTTGCGCCGTTTGCACTATGCTTGTATTCGTGAATCTGATGGACATAATGTGCCCAAACCTTAAGTTTTGTCTCTGATAATATAAATGCCGATAACTATGTTAGCGATGACATAGATTAGCTGCAGTATTGATTATATCGTCAAACATATGTTATGTGGGATTTGTCTCGAAAAATTGGATTGTAACATTAATGGACCAATAAAAGTAAAGTAAAACGCATTAATCATATCGGTACCATTAATTTATTTTAATAGACAATTTTTTATTTCAGATAAGCACAAATAAAAAAGTTACGACGTTTATATTATTATCCAATCCAATTATGAAAGGAAATAATAATAATCATTTCATATTTCCAAATTAATTTATTCCAAAAAGATAAACATGAAAACAATCTGCTTTCGGATCGGTCGTATTGAAAACTGAACATAGTGCCCTCCAATAAGGCCGGTATGCACCCACCGTTCCCACATTTGGTAAAATTCTTCTCTCCAACTAAGAGGTACTTCACAAATTTTCTATAGAAATAAAATTTTGACAACGACTTCTGAGAAATACAATTTTGACACAAATATCTATAGAAATAAAATTTTGACAAAATTTTCTATAGAAATAAAATTTTGACAAAATTTTTCTATAGAAATAAAATTTTGACAAATTTTTTCTATAGAAATAAAATTTTGACAAAATTTTCTCTAGAAATAAAATTTTGACAAAATTTTTCTATAGAAATAAAATTTTGACAAAATTTTCTATAGAAATAAAATTTTGACAAAATTTTCTATAGAAACACAATTTTCTAAGAAATTAAAGTTTGCAAAATACATTTTTTTGTCTAGTAGTTTTTTGGTAACATTTTCTCGAAATTTTGGTAGATTATTTTGGGTTCGAGTGGCAACCGTGTTTGAACTTCTAAAGAAAACTCCTGTTGCATGCCAATAAGGCATTTAGGTAAGGCTAGGTTAGGTTAGGTGGCAGCCCGATGTATCGGGCTCACTTAGACTATTCAGTCCATTGTGATACCACATTGGTGAACTTCTCTCTTATCATTGAGTGCTGCCCGATTCCATGTTAAGCTCAATGACAAGGGACCTTCTTTTTACAGCCGAGTCCGAACGTCGTTCCACATTACAGTGAAACCACTTTGAGAAGTTTTGAAACCCTCAGAAATGTCACCAGCATTACTGAGGTGGGATAATCCACCGCTGAAAAACTTTTTGGTGTTCGGTCGAAGCAGGAATCGAACCCACGACCTTGTGTATGCAAGGCGGGCATGCTAACCATTGAACCACGGTGGCTCCATTTGTCATGTATTTCTTATGGGAGAAAATGTAAAAAATCGATAACATCGTCCGAACGAAAGTCGCTACGATTGTGTTTTTTGTATTTGGTGTATTCCCACTACAATTTATTCTATATTTTGCAATGTGCAAACATTTTTATTTTTTGTGCTCCCTTTTCTTCGTCAAAATATCGTGGTGTGATTTATTTCTGAGGTCTTCTTTGCGCTGTTGCTTTGTTGTGTATATAAATACTGTGGCGTTCGATTTATTTTTAGAATTAGTTATTTCTCAATCAATTTCCATTGTATTTTGGTTTTTATATTTGAAAAAAAAAACACATTTTCTTCACTGTTAACAACAGCATAAGAATATTTCCATTCATTTTTAGCTGACTAAGTAGTAGTAGTACATTATGGACATCAATCAAACAACAAACTATGTTGGTAAATTGTGGCTTAAAAATACATTTGTAAGGGAAATCACAAAATTTCGATAAAATGATCATAAGTGTTGTATTTTATGCCTATTTGCCAGAGACAGTACTAGTAATTATTCATTGCTTTGTGTTACATATGAATTCACTTTCAGTATAATACATACAAATATTGATAGCCATGAAATAAGTCACAAATATTTAACAGTTTAATTTATCATAACAAATAATAAAGGGGGAGGCTTTCACAAGAGCAAAATTTACTTGATCCAAATACCACTGACACATTTGTGTGCGATAAAATAGCAACTGAGGAAATAGGATACAAGACTGATCCATTCGCTCATTCATCGGCACGCTATAGCAGACATCAAAAAATGTTGAAAAAAAAGAGGACGTTATTGCCGATAAGATTAAGGGATTGTAATGAGAATCAAAAAGTCGACTTTTCGATTGTTTTTAAAATATGATCGACTATGATCGATGAGATGCCCTTCCAAATAAACAAAATGATCAGTAAGCCCGATGGAAATTTACATCTTCGAATACAAGCGGGGCCAATGGTAATGGGATAGTACGCATTAGCGGCCGATTGGCATTCCGTTGCCAGTCTTGGGGATTTCCCCCCAAATTGGGGATATTTTTTCGTGGTTGAGGACGACATTTTTGAGTTGGGGATTTGGTGGGAAAGTTCCATAAATTTGGGGATTTTTTTGTTTTTTTTTCGAAATCCTTTAAGTATAAGTATTGTCACATTGTTTGGACAATATATGTCCTAAATATAGAAATGATGAAGATGGTTCACCTTCATATTTATCTACCGCTTAATTTTATTACTTGAATATTTAGAAATAAATTTTCATCCATAAATACAGGGTAAGTGAACATTTTCATTTTTTCGAACATTTGGAAGACAATCACTCGTCTCCTGGTGTTGTGTTTCGAAATCTTGATCTTATTGGAGCTCCCAAGCTGGTATGACAATAAATTTAACCCTTTCACTATCGAAATAAAACTAATGATAAAAACTTTTATTTTTCTTCTGTTTTTACTTGTACTAACAGCATGTAGAACAAAAATTGTCATTTTGAAAACCTACCTCAATTACTTCAAGAGCTATATGAGCTTGTTCTGAAAACTTGATTCTCGAATTGTGACCAAATAGCCTTACGAAAATAAGCGCTATTTGGCCTATAATATCTGAGAAAAAATACAAAAAAGAACATGTAAAAGTATCAGCTATAGTTTTTGTATAAATGCCCATTTACTACATCCAGAGAAGGAATATGATCACCTCAAACATGTTTTAAGAGCAAAATGGTATTTTTGGGTGGTGACCACGTAACATGATTTTCGCAACCATGTTATTTCCTCGGAAATCATGTATCTGATTTCGGCAAGCAGGTTATATTTGACAAGAAAATAACATTTTAGTGACAAACATGTTACATGGTCACCATACAAAAATAACATTTTGCTCTTGAAACATGTTTGAGGTGATCATATTCCTTCTCTGCGTGTAGAAACATACAGTACAAAAATTGTCTCAAATTTTCATATTTTTCGTTTATTGTTAAATAAGTTTATAAAAATGTATTTTAGACCTCCCCATACACACAAAAAGAAATTTTTCTGATTCAATCACGAAATTAATTGATCCAATTAATTTTTTAATTGAAATGTCTTCAATCACAGAAATGATAGTATCAATTAAAAAATTAATTGAAGGTCAATTAAAAAATTAATTGATCCAATTAAAAAATTAATTGATCCTATTAATTTTTGTGATTGATTTTTGTTTCAATTAAAAAATTTGTTGATTCAATTAAATTTTTAATTGAATATTTTTTAAAACTCAATTAAAATTTTAATTGGAAAATTTTTCGTGAAATTTTTTTCTGTGTAGGAACAATATTTATTGCTTATTTAGATTAAAGCCTCTACTTTAAAATAACATCGAGAAATAAATCGAAACTAAGTGGGAAAATAGAATTTGGTGCCTTTTTCGAATGTCCTTCTAATCGGTAGTGAAAGGGTTAATATATTTTTTTTACAATTTTTAAATTATTAGCGATATTCTACCGCAAAGCCTATTTCTTTATCTTTTTTCAAAAAAGCTTGTCAAATATTTATTGGGAATTTTCGTGAGGAACGTGGGGACGAAAGAGTCCTAATTTGGGGAGAAGAGCCAGAAAAATACTGGCAACACTGCTCCCTCTCGTGTTTAAAATTCTAAAGACTGTATCAAAGTCCATTTCGACTGCAGACCATGGGCATTCCAACCAAAGAATTACATTTTCGAGGGTATGGTTGGCAATAAAAATTATTAGCGATCATCTTAAGGCGGCGTTTCGACGAGAATGGACCAAAATATCGCAGACCCAATCTAGTTTGCAGTGTGTTATCACACAGAGAAGGAATTTGATTACTCCCAACATGTTTCAAGAGCATAATGTTACTTTATCACGGCGAACATGGAACATTTTTGTCACAACAATATTGTTTGCTCGGTAACATAACATGCTAGCCGAAATTAGCTACGTAGTTTCCGACAAAAATAACATGTAACATGGTTGCCGTGAAAAAGTTACATTATGCTCTTGGAACATGTTCGAGGTGACCGTATTCCTTCTCTGCATGATTTCGGATAATAGAATTAAAAAGTATCCCAGCAAAAAATACTTCAGCAGTAAATGTTTAGTTGCGCTTTTTGGTATACAATAAAGTAGGCAGTGCAACTACACTGCATGAATCGTAACGTAAACGAGTAATCAAATTAGTTTATGATCATTCGTTCATGCAGTATAGATACATGAAATGTAGTGCAGTTTTCCTTCACGCCAACAATGCTATACTCAAGATTATATATCACTTCTGGGCAATATTTCTATTAAAATGAGCAATTATATCAGCGCTATGTAGAAGCTGCTCTGTTGTTTTGTAAGCAGTTGGTACTGCCTCCCTCCCTTACAATCCTGCTGAAATAGTGCTCCATTTTTTCCTGGGTAGCACTTTACCCCGCACGGAAAGTTTGAGTTTTTTGAATAAAATAAAAAACATTGCAACGCTTATTATAAATACGAGTTTAGTTACTCTTCAAGAAAATACTTTATAAGAAAGGATGCTTTCGATGTCAAAAAAAAAAACTTGCATTACATTCATCGCCAAGAGCTTTTAGGAAATAATCTGCTATTTCCTCGACCACTGAGATATATTTCTCTAAAAAAACGTCATGCTGGTCATTGTTATTGTATTTGTGGTTTTGTAGCTTTAACGAAAACAGCTGATACGAACAAAAACAAAAATCACATTTCTGGTAAAGCACAAAACCAAGTATCTTCTATGCTTATACATTGAAATACATCCGGTGAGAAATATGACGCTCAATACAATTGCTGTTCATAGCAGCTTAATGCTGGGTTGAATTAAGTAGCAATGTACTATTTTGGGGAAAAAGCACTTTATCACATATGAATTTTTAATATTTATGAGAAATAAAATATAAATACAACAAAAGACGTGTGACCATGGGAATTGTTCTAAACATGTCTTTCGTATAGCTAACCCTTATACATCGTTCATACTATGCTTGAAATCTTTTTTTTGATACTTGCATAATATTTTCATAATAATTTTAACTTATTTTTCTTACAAAAAAATTATTTAGTTTTTTTTTTATTACGATTACAATATTTTTTCGAGCTTATGAATTAAGGGAATTGATACTATTATGTTATTGTAAAAGAAATTTGCCAGACATCAAACTACACAAGCCTGACTATACACTTGTTTCATCCATAAACGTAGGAAGGCCTCTGGGGAGGTGGCTTAGACCCCCCCCCCCCTCCGGAAAAACGCAAACTACGAAAAAAACAAGAATAACAAGTAAAGGGTGATTCTTTTGAGGTTAGGATTTTCATGCATTAGTATTTGACAGATCACGTGGGATTTCAGACATGGTGTCAAAGAGAAAGATGCTCAGTATGCTTTGACATTTCATCATGAATAGACGAACGATCTGCCACAACGTCGAATTTTCAGTGAATGGGCCCTAGAAAAGTTGGCAGAAAATCCGCTTTTTTATCGACAAATTTTGTTCAGCGATGAGGCTCATTTCTGGTTGAATGGCTACGTAAATAAGCAAAATTGCCGCATTTGGAGTGAAGAGCAACCAGAAGCCGTTCAAGAACTGCCCATGCATCCCGAAAAATGCACTGTTTGGTGTGGTTTGTACGCTGGTGGAATCATTGGACCGTATTTTTTCAAAGATGCTGTTGGACGCAACGTTACGGTGAATGGCGATCGCTATCGTTCGATGCTAACAAACTTTTTGTTGCCAAAAATGGAAGAACTGAACTTGGTTGACATGTGGTTTCAACAAGATGGCGCTACATGCCACACAGCTCGCGATTCTATGGCCATTTTGAGGGAAAACTTCGGAGAACAATTCATCTCAAGAAATGGACCGGTAAGTTGGCCACCAAGATCATGCGATTTGACGCCTTTAGACTATTTTTTGCACTAAGTTCGGCCGGGCCGAATCTTAAATACCCACCACCATGAACCAAATATTAGGGTTTCCTTTGAAATTTCAGGAGGGCTTGAGGACACTTCCCGAAGATAAATTGAAAGATTTCACCTATGAGGACTATATCAGATTACGGATTTATAAGAACCATTTTTGTTTGAGTTTTAGAGGAATCATTAACATCTCTTGTAAGTGTGCATGAAAATTATAAAATAACGTCTTGATTTGAAATCTTAAATCTGTAGAAGTAAAATCTGGAAATTTTACATTGAGTTTCAAGCAATTTTCATGATCAGTGCGTCTTCTACACCCTCAAGAAGTGAAGTCGGTCTATATGGAGGCATTACCAAATGGACCGATACACGTTTTTGTGAGCCTAAAATACCAGAATATTTACAATTTCAGGCAAATCAGATAAAAACTACGGTTTCTAGAAACCCAAGGAGTTAAATCGGGAGATCGTTCTTATGGGGGCTATACTAAAATATGGACCGATACTCACCGTTTTCGGCAAACCTCTTTGTGACCCGAAAATACCTCTAGATTTCCAATTTCAGGCAAATAGGATAAAAACTTCGGATTCTAGAAGCCCAAGAAGTAAAATCGGGAAATCGGTCTATATGGAGGCTATACCAAAATATGGACCGATACTCACCATTTTCGGCACACCTCTTTATGGTCCTAAAATACCTCTAGAAATTTCCAATTTCAGACAAATTGGATAAAAACTACGGTTTCTACAAGCCCAAGACCCCAAATCGGGAGGTCGTTTTATATGAGGACCATAACAAAACATGGACCGATACTCACAATTTTTGGCACACGTATTTGTGGTCCAACAATACCCCTAGATTTCCAATTTCTGGTAAATTGAATAAAAACTGCGGTTTCCATAAGCCCAAGAAGTAAAATCGGGAGATCGGTCTATATGGGGGCTATATCAAAACATGGACCGATACTCACCATTTTCGGCACACCTCTTTATGGTCATAAAATACCTCTAGATTTCAAATTTCGAGTAAATTGGATAAAAACTTCGATTTCTATAAGCCCAAGACCCCAAATCGGGAGGTCTTGGGCTTATAGAAACCGATATAGCCCATCTTCGAACTTGACCTGCCTGCAGACAAAAGACGAGTTTGTGCAAAATTTCAGCACGGACATCGTTATATCGTCTTAGAATTTCTCCCCAATCAAGAATATATATACTTTATATAGTCGGAAATCGAAATTTCGATGTGTTACAAACGGAATGACAAACTTATTATACCACCATTCTATGGTGGTGGGTATAAAAAGGAATTGCAATATAAATTAATCATTTATGTTTTGATCATTGATCGCATAAATATTGAAAATCGATTATATGGTAAGTTTTCCTGTATCACAAAAGTTTGAATCAAAAAATCTAATAGATGTTTTAAATATTCTATAGTTTTCAGATGTTGTAAACATCGGTGAACATTTTATTTCACGTTCGGGACCGGTACACCCAGAAAAAAGTGACCCCTTCTTTAAGTTAAAATGAACTCATTGTGAAGAAAGTTGAACTTCGTATAGCGCCAAAGACATTTTTATTTGTTTGAACGATGTGATTTTCGTAGAAATTAGGAATAATGCATTCCATATATTAGTGAACATTTTCCTATATTTATATACCACTATACTACAGAATGAAAAAATTTAACTAATTTGAATTCATATATGGAATGATTTTATTGAAATTTTTTCATTCATTTCGACAAATCTTACACATTTGTGGTAAAACTTTTACTTCATAATTAGAACTGCTTACCTTCGTTTTTAAATACAATTTTATTTATTTCTATAAGCAATTTTATCTTCAATAAAAGACATGTTTTATTAATATATTGAATTATTATATATATATTTATTAAGAATCAACAGCATCGAATCTCTTTGAAATATTAGTTTATTATTACACTATTTCCAATTTCCATGTGATATTATCAACTGTAAAACGTACTTTTTCTTCTTCTTGTACTTTTCACTTTTAATAAGTTGCTGCCTAACGATTTTGTCCTCCTTTTACAATTTTAATACCTACAAATATAAAAAATCATAAAATATTTTTGTTGCAAAAGGTTAGCGTCACTGAATATTACCTGATAATTGAAGATTCCAAAATGAAGACAAATGAAAGAGTTGTTATTCTGCTGGTGTTTTCTTTCTTTATACACTATCACGAACATTGATAGATTTATTTAAAAAAAACGAAAATTTTTCTCACTAATTTAAAATAACAAATATTTTATATATTTTATTTGTTATTTATTATATTATTTTACCATATTATTTTTTAACAATCTCTCCGTATACCAAAACAACGCGATTCCAACTAAAAAAACAACCGACGCGCAAATATATGGATTACACCCACGCGCAAACACATCGATTACGATGACTGGTATCGATTACAGGTAGACAATAGAAATTTAGGAAAATTTCCTATATTCTAACAAGTGTGTTTCCTTAAGTTTTGAAAGGATTGCATACTTCTTAGTACGAATGAACTAAAATATTTTTCTATGCCAAGTGTTGTTCGTATGTATGAAAAACTTTCTATTATAAAGGAAGTCGCAATTATCATTTTATACGAAATTTTACTAATTTTGAAGAAACTTGGTTTTAGTTCGGTTTTTGTTTATTTTTACGAATGCTTTGTTATCGGTGAATAAAATTTTCTTTTTCAGTAGTAAATTCTTATACCCAGCGAAGAAAATAGTATGAGTAAAATTCCATGCCTTATTCTAGTTAATGAACTATTCCTAACCGCTTACAGTTTAGGATTTTTTTACTGAAACGAGTAAATTTTATTATTTTTCACAAAAATTTACCTTAATGGAAATAAAATGGATAAACTATATTGATGAAAATTTTTTCCTTTAGTTTCGAAGGCACTTTTTTCTGGGTGTAAAGACCGCTTGAATTGACGTATATGTTAGGAAGACAAAATTGGATTAAGCGGATAGACTATTTGAAGCGCTATCGTAGTCAACATTTGCACGAATTATTCATTAGATATTAAATTATATACTATCAACTAAAATAAAGATTTCATGTATTTTTCTGAGTATTGTTTTTTGAATTTTTTTTCCTATAACACCAGAAAAAATTAATACATGGGAGGTTCTGTCTCCTACTGATTCATCAACGAAACTGTAGATGACTGTGTCTCCTAATGTGTCATTGATGAGATTGTAAAAGAAACTGTCTTTTACATTGTCGTCAACGAAACGGTAGATTACTGTCTCTACCACAGTGTCATTGACGACAAAGTAGACGAAATTGTAAGCGATATTATCGTCAAGGACATGATCGTTCACATTGTCGCTTGGAAAGTCGTGAAGGAATTTTGCGACATTTGTGGGAAAATGTCGTCAACGATTTGTGTGAAGTGTCCACAGCATGTCTTCAAGGATTTCAAATGTGCAAGATTCCTTTAGGATGTCTTGGAGACAAACACCACTGGGAGAATGCACACATACACACATAAGCAATACGTCAAATTTTGAATGACAAAAGATGACAGCTAGTGTAATCACATGCACATTGCATGTGTGTTATATACAAAAAAATTGCGTGGATTTACGTAAATATGTTAATATTTCCAAGGGTTAGTACCCAACAAATCCAGAGTATTTTATAATCTATTGCTTTGAACTTGACATTATAAAAAATACGAATATGTCAATTTTATTGCAACGAATATTGTTATGCACATAGCATAAGTATACTCGTAGTATGGGTTGTTTCGATTCGTATCAAATCACATACTCGATGAATATGTATGCAGTAGTAATTGTTGGCTAAACCAAAGGAAAATGTAAAATTCTCGCCCCCCTCCATGGAATTGATCAAATTCCAAATTTGTATCTTTAACAACACCAGTGAAAATAAGAAATAGCTCCTGATTATTATTTTATTGAATATGTATTCTAAGATGCACTTCCTTTGAACAGATGAAAAAAATACTCATCTAAAGGAATATACCATACATACATACAAACACAAATGTCGAGATACAATACTGATCTCTACGCATATGATATTGGAAGCAGCGTACGAAAACAAACAAAACAAAACGTTTCCAATTGTTTCGTTTCGTACAATCCACATGTCCAAAACGAAACAAAACGAAAACCTGACATAACGGCACTTGCCTTTCGTTTTGTATTGTTTTTGTTCGTGAGTGGAAACCAAACCTAAACTGAAAAGTACTGTGGTGCTTAGTAAAATATAGGAAACAAAACGGTACACATTAAATGCAAACGTTTCGCAAACGTTTGCTCATTCGTTAAGTCCTTACAAGAAGAAAAATCTTGAATTTTATTTTTATACCCCTCACCACTACTGTGGCATAGGGTATAATAAGTTTGTGCATTTGTATGTAACGCTTTGGTAACGATTGGTCTCAGAAAAGTCTGAAACCAATCGTTTAGTATACCGATCGTCTTAGAATGAAATTCTGAGTCGATTTAGCGATGTCCGTCCGTATATCCGTCCGTCTGACTGTATATGTAATTTTGTGTGCAAAGTACAGCTCGCAATTTAAGTCTGGTCGTTCTCAAATTTGGCACAGAATTTCACTTTGGCTCAAAAACAATCGCTATTGATTTTGAAAAAAAAAATCGGTTCATATTTAGATATAGCTGCCATATATATTTTTCACCGATCTGGTCATAATTGACGTACTTATCATCGTCTTTTCTTAAAATTTCGGACAGCCAATTGATTTGCGGCTCTCGTAAAATATGCAAAATAACAGCTAAATCGATTCCGATTTAGATATAGCTCCCATATATATCTTTCGTCCGATTTGCACTTATGTAGCATCAAAAGCCAGAGTCTTGCCCTGATTTGCTTCAAATTTTACTCAGGGCGTACGGTTAATAGTTCCGATTTAGATATAGCTCCCATATATATCTTTCGCCCGATATGGACTTATATAGCCCCAGAAGCCAAAGTGTTATTCTAATTTGCTTGAACTAGGAATACAATTAGTAGTGTAGTCAAGTGTGGTAAATTTTACTTAAATCGGTTCAGATTTAGATATAACTCCCATATATAGAATTCGCCCAATTTGGATTAGTATGACTACAGAGGCAAAAGTTTTACTCTGATTTACGTGAAATTTTGCAGAGGGAGTAAAATTAACATTCTAACTACGCTTGCTAAGTTTTGTTTAAGTCGGTTCAGATTTTGATATATCTCCCGAATATATCTTTCGACCGATTTAGACGTTTTACCCCTATTTACTTGAAACTTTGCATAGGGAGTAAAATTAAGGTTCTGGATATGCATGCTAATTTTGGTTGAAATCGGTTCAGATTTGGATGTAGCTCCCATACATGATTTTGATATAGCTCCCGTACATGTAACTTTTAAAGAATTTCTGTTCACATTCTTATCAGGGTGCGTATTTTTAAGATGACGCTCCAAATTACCGACATGCCCACATAAAGTTTTATGGCAGTCTTCATTGTTACATATAAATGTTTTATTTTGATTGTAATACTCAAATAGTTGTCGTAATATATCATTTTTTGGACGCGGCATGATCGTACGAAGACACGGAGTACACTGATATCACGTATTGGTTATGTCCCGCTGTTGTCATCGTTTCGCTCAGCAAACGTTTGCAAACGTTTTATTGCCGTTTCGTTACCGAACGAAACAACAAAACGACACAAATCCAAAGAGCACTAAAGCAATCGTTCCGTTTCGTCTCTTTAGCTTTTGAAATGTTTGTTGTTTTGTTTGTGACTACGTACAAAACGATTGACGAAAATTGAAAAGTTTGTGACTTTAAATGATACGTACCTCAATCGTTTCGTTTGTTTTCGTACACTGATTGGAAGTAACAGCTGTTAAGTGTCCAATACCGTAGATTCTGTATTACACACAAAAACAATGTGACAAAATGCAAGTTAAGGTCAATGAATCCATTGCTTCAAAAAAAGAAAATACTCTCTTGCAATGTTAACCAAATATAGGGGTTGATAAATATGTATATTAGGGTAGACCTGTTTTTTATTTTTTCTATGGGTGTAAAGAGAGAAAGAAGACAACACTAAAATAAGAGTATTTTCCAAATATTCTTCCCCAACCAAGAGTTAATTCAAAAATTTTCTATAGAAATAAAATGTTGACAAAATGTTCTATAGAAATAAAATTTTGACCAACTTTACTCTAAAATCAAATTTTGACAAAGTTTTCAATAGAAATAGAATTTTGACAAAATTTTCCAAAGTAATAAAATTTTGAAAAAATTTTCTATAGAAATAAAATTTTGTCAAAATTTTCTATAGAAAAAAATGTATAGATATAAAATTTTGACAAAATTCTCTACAGAAATAAAATTTTGACAACATTTTTTATAGAAATAAAATTTTGACATAATTTTCCAAAGAAATAAAATTTTGACAAAATTTTCTATAGAAATAAAATTTTGGCAAAATTTTCTATAGAAATAAAATTTTGGCAAAATTTTCTATAGAAATAAAATTTTGACAAAATTTTCTATAGAAATAAAATTTTGACAAAATTTTCAATAGAAATAAAATTTTGACAAAATTTTCTATAGAAATAAAATTTTCAATAGAAATAAAATTTTGACAACATTTTTTATAGAAATAAAATTTTGATAAAATTCTCTATAGAAATAAAATTTTCCAAAGAAATAAAATTTTAACAAAATTTTCCAAAGAAATAAAATGTTGACAAAATTTTCCAAAGAAATAAAATTTTGTCAAATTTTTCTATAGAAATAAAGAAATAAAATTTTGACAAAATTTTCCAAAGAAATAAAATTTTGTCAAAATTTTCTATAGAAATAAAATTTTGACAAAATTTTCTATAGAAATAAAATTTTGACAAAATTCTCTATAGAAATAAAATTTTGAAAAAATAAGATTTTTTTGTTTGGTAGTTTTTTAGTAATATTTTCTCAAAATATGAAAAAATAAATAAATTAAAATTTGTTTCCTAAAATTTGCTATTTAATTTATTTATTGGAGTAAAAATGTGGGTATTTTTTATATTGAATTACAATATACCATATAACATTATGTAGAATATATAACTTAATATCGTTAAAAACACGTGGAGGAAACAATTTATATTTTATCGACAAGGTTAATGTTGTTATTGTAACAGGTTAATGTGTTCAGTCGCTATGAAAAAAAAAAAAACATTTCGCTCTCGCTAGTCGACATGGACTAAGTGGTGCCAACTGTTTTGGGCTGAAAATCGTCATATTTTAAAATATTTTTCGTCAAAATCGTCAATTCGTCCCAAAAAATTCGTCAAAAAATCGTCACCCACAAAAGAGCTGAAAACAATGATTTAGGAACAAAATAAAAGTTTTATTCAAACAAAAATATAAGAAGAGGCTTAAATTCATGAACAATACCATTTAAATCTCTACTTCAGTAATGTGACTTCCAGTTTTTTAACGTAGATTATTTTTTAAGATATGACTAGACTATACTATATTTCTGATTGTGACTACAGATATTTTCCGATTCAATTTGTTTAAAAATGTTCCTTGATAATTTTCCTTTTTTCCTTCAATCTTTATTACTTTCTCATGTATAATTTTTATTATTATTACTAATTATTATTTTAAAGTTGATGTTTCAAAGGAATTCCGAAGTTTTATTTTATTTATATTGTTTGCTGTTAATTTCTTTCTACATTGGAGACGAACGAGAGCAAGCTAAACACAAATTGTCATAGCATTGAGACTAAAAAATGATTGTTTACTTTACAACTTATTAAAATTCGTCAACTTATAATAACGCTACTTTGAAAAAACGTTAAATCGCCATAAAAACGTTAAAAGGAAACACTCGAGTCGAACATTTTCAAAAATCGTCAACTCATAACTAAGTGTCTTAAAATCGTCGTCAAATCGTCACAGGCCAAATTTACCATTAAAAATCGTCAAAATGACGAAAAATCGTCAAAGTTGGCACCGCTGCATGGACTTATCAATTACTGTAGTTAGCATATTATTGTATCAATTTACTCACCTCTTATAATTCCTTTTAAATAAAGTAAAATTTCAAAATAAACTGGCGCAAAATTCTGTAAAGAAATAGAAAAATATTTTGTTTTTTTATATTTTTACGATCATCTCAAAAAAAAAAAAAAAGAGTTAGGACAATAAAACCAAATTCAATAGAGCTATGTATTTAGTATTGAAAGTATAAACTCTCTCCACAAGAAATGGAGAGAGAGGAAAAGATATACATATGTACCTAAACGAAAATAAAAGTGCGAGAGCACGATCCATTCATTCTAGCCTCCAACACATTATTTGCGTAGAATGGAGACAGCACAAAACAAAATGAAACATAGCCGAGCCGCATCACATAAATTACGGTCGCAAAAAAAAACATGTACCAACTTCTGTCGGAACAAAGGCGAGAAACACACCTGGTTCATTGTTTTGTGTTACACTATTCCAGTTATAATGGAACGGATCATTGCTATCACCTTCTGCACATACCGTTTACTTATATTCTCTACCTTTGCCATGTACGTCTCAAAAATTTTAACTGCGTTTGTATCTATGCTTTGAAAAAAGGGATTAAACATATTTAGTGCCTTAAAAAAAGAAAAGAAATGGAGCCATAAAACAGAGACACAGAAAAATACCATATGTGTGTAGCGGGGAGGTTATTAAACTTGTCTTGAGAGGACAATGTGGTAGAATTGGGGTTTTCTGATTTTCTTTTGTCTGTAGGCAATATATGTGTGTGTGTGTGTATTTCGTAAATGTTTTTGTCCATCACAAGGGGTGTCGGACCTAAAACGGAAATACCAAAGTAACAATATCACATTACTATGTCAAGTTTGTTAATGAAAATGGTTGTATTTGGGATTTTAAATTTTGATTATTCTCATAACTAACTCATGGCACAATAATAAAAGTGGACTCTAGTGCAACAACCATAAAAATTGCCAGCCCCTAATCGGTGCAATATTCCAGTGAGAACATAAACAATAAAAAAATGAATAAACATATTAGGACAAAGGGAAAATATGTATAATAGGTATGTTCGCGAATGCTCCAATAAAAACGACCAAGAGAGTAAAACTTGATGTACACGCGGAATAACAGCATAAAGCAGAGAAGGAATGTGATCACCCCAAACATGTTTCAAGAGCATAATGTTGTTTTTGGACAAAGACCCTGAACATTTTTGTCGCAAAAATCTGGTTTTGTCTCCAAATATAAACATTTTTGCCGATATCAGATATATAATTTCCGAGAAAATAACATGTTTGCAATAAAAACGCCACAAAGGATGCAAACATGCAACAAAGGAATTTTCTCATGAAATAATATGCATTCATGCAAACGGATTCATGTAGATGGCGCCAAAAACTGCAGAATATTAGAGAAATTTTCCTCATGACTGCTACCTACTGACGCAGTTACGCTTCACAGTTTCGTTCTCTTGTATTTTAATTCTCTCTGTGTTGTAAAGCTCGAAAGTTTTTGGACGAAGCCGAATCCGATGTTCGGCAAAAAAGCAATAATCGACCGAAGCCAATGCCGATTATTTTCCTGAAATTTGTTATTAAAAAAATTTGGTGTATGAAATAAATTATTCATAAAAGCTTCGGCTTCGGTTAATCGGCCTCTTTACGCCGAAGGTCGATTAGTGGCCGATTATCGATTTTTGGCCGAATGCGGTCGGGCTCTAGTACTCAGCTTTAGCGGGTAAATATAACCATAGCGGTGGACGAACACTTGTTTACGTATATTTCTTATGGAAACCCCAAAATGCGCGACGTGACAGCTTAGAAGTGTGTCGCCAAATTGAAATCTATTCCAATTCCTTACCGGTAAATGGAATAGTTTTGCCATTGCTAATAAAATTTTTGGACTCACCACTATGCATTGTTGTTGCCTGTCCACGTGAACGTTATTTTATTTTCATATAACACAACAAAAACAAGATTGATAAGTCCCCGGTCTAACAAAGAAAAACACATTGTTTTTGTCAAAATTCGTTTTTATTATTCAACATAGTTCCCTTCAAGTGCGATACAACGATTATAACGACCTACCAATTTTTTGATACCATTTTGGTAGTACTCCTTCGGTTTTGCCTCACAATAGGCCTCAGTTTCGGCGATCACCTCTTCATTGCAGCCAAATTTTTTCCCTGCGAGTATCCTTTTGAGGTCTGAGAACAAGAAAAAGTCGCTGGGAGCCAGATCTGGAGAATACGGTGGATGGGGAAGCATTTCGAAGCCCAATTCATGCATTTTTGCCATCGTTCTCAATGACTTGTGGCACGGTGCGTTGTCTTGGTGGAACAACTCTTTTTTCTTCTTCATATGGGGCCGTTTTGCCGCGATTTCGATCTTCAAACGCTCCAATAACGCCATATAATAGTCACTGTTGATGGTTTTTCCCTTCTCAAGATAATCGATAAAAATTATTCCATGCGCATCCCAAAAAACAGAGGCCATTTCTTTGCCAGCGGACTTTTAGTCTTTCCACGCTTCGGAGACGGTTCACCGGTCGCTGTCCACTCAGCCGACTGTCGATTGGACTCAGGAGTGTAGTGATGGAGCCATGTTTCATCCATTGTCACATATCGACAGAAAAACTCGGGTGTATTACGAGTTAACAGCTGCAAACACCGCTCAAATTCATCAACACGTTGTTGTTTTTGGTCAAATGTGAGCTCGCGCGGCACCCATTTTGCACAGAGCTTCCGTGTATCCAAATATTGATGAATGATATGACCAACACGTTCCTTTGATATATTTAAGGCCTCTGCTATCTCGATCAACTTCATTTTACGGTCATTCAAAATCATTTTGTGGATTTTTTTGATGTTCACTCAGCCGACTGTCGATTGGACTCAGGAGTGTAGTGATGGAGCCATGTTTCATCCATTGTCACATATCGACAGAAAAACTCGGGTGTATTACGAGTTAACAGCTGCAAACACCGCTCAAATTCATCAACACGTTGTAGTTTTTGGTCAAATGTGAGCTCGCGCGGCACCCATTTTGCACAGAGCTTCCGTGTATCCAAATATTGATGAATGATATGACCAACACGTTCCTTTGATATATTTAAGGCCTCTGCTATCTCGATCAACTTCATTTTACGGTCATTCAAAATCATTTTGTGGATTTTTTTGATGTTTTCGTCGGTAACCACCTCTTTCGGGCGTCCACTGCGTTCACGGTGATCCGTGCTCATTTAACCACGCTTGAATTTTGCATACCAATCAATTATTGTTGATTTCCCTGGGACAGAGTCCGGAAACTCATTATCAAGCCAAGTTTTTGCTTCCACCGTATTTTTTCCCTTCAGAAAACAGTATTTTATCAAAACACGAAATTCCTTTTTTCCCATTTTTTTTTTCACAATAACAAAAGTTGCTTCACAAAAGACGCTCTATCTCACAAACTAATTGACTTACAGACGTCAAATTTTGACACGAATCATTTGAAGGTTGGTTCTATATAAAAATAATATGCATTTAATACTAGCAACGCCATCTGTGTGTCAGACCGGGGACTTATCAGCCAACCTGTTACATGTTTTTATTCAACTCCAATATTAAATATTGAAAAATGATTTTAATATCAATATAATATATTGATATTAAAATCAGGAAAAGAGGACATTTTAGCCGACAAGCTAATGGTGTTTTTGTAGCGGAAAAAATGTTTCGCCTACTGCCTAACGCACATAATATCCGCTATTATATATGGCTTTTCTGGCAAACGACTTGGCTAAAAGTTTGCAAATTTCGTTTTTGTGGGTGTTCTGGCCTCCCGAATACCCAAAATGTTGCCTTATTAAAATCGCATGTATTTAAGTCCGCGAATTCATTATTGTATAGTTAATATTGGATATATAAAGGGTGATTCTTTTGAGGTTAGGATTTTCATGCATTAGTATTTGACAGATCACGTGGGATTTCAGACATGGTGTCAAAGAGAAAGATGCTCAGTATGCTTTGACATTTCATCATGAATAGACTTACGATCTGCCACAACGTCGAATTTTCAGTGAATGGGCCCTAGAAAAGTTGGCAGAAAATCCGCTTTTTTATCGACAAATTTTGTTCAGCGATGAGGCTCATTTCTGGTTGAATGGCTACGTAAATAAGCAAAATTGCCGCATTTGGAGTGAAGAGCAACCAGAAGCCGTTCAAGAACTGCCCATGCATCCCGAAAAATGCACTGTTTGGTGTGGTTTGTACGCTGGTGGAATCATTGGACCGTATTTTTTCAAAGATGCTGTTGGACGCAACGTTACGGTGAATGGCGATCGCTATCGTTCGATGCTAACAAACTTTTTGTTGCCAAAAATGGAAGAACTGAACTTGGTTGACATGTGGTTTCAACAAGATGGCGCTACATGCCACACAGCTCGCGATTCTATGGCCATTTTGAGGGAAAACTTCGGAGAACAATTCATCTCAAGAAATGGACCGGTAAGTTGGCCACCAAGATCATGCGATTTGACGCCTTTAGACTATTTTTTGTGGGGCTACGTCAAGTCTAAAGTCTACAGAAATAAGCCAGCAACTATTCCAGCTTTGGAAGACAACATTTCCGAAGAAATTCGGGCTATTCCGGCCGAAATGCTCGAAAAAGTTGCCCAAAATTGGACTTTCCGAATGGACCACCTAAGACGCAGCCGCGGTCAACATTTAAATGAAATTATCTTCAAAAAGTAAATGTCATGGACCAATCTAACGTTTCAAATAAAGAACCGATGAGATTTTGCAAATTTTATGCTTTTTTTTTTAAAAAAAAGTTATCAAGCTCTTAACAAATCACCCTTTAGTATATCGATTAAGCTTGCCACAAAAATCCTGAATATCATTCCAAAACTCTTTTAATTTAATCCTAATGAACCAGATTTTGTGCATACTTTTTTTAAGTAAACCCATGTGAATAGACCAAAAATTTAATCAACAACACGGTTAAATATTTGCTTAAATATGGCAAAGCCTCAAACCCTCTATAGGCACACAATTGATCTTATGACAAATAAAATACACTTGTGCCCATAAAAAAAAATCATCAAGCTGGGGGGGTCTCGCAGATACAAATTGAATACATATTTTGGTTGAACAAACTCTGGACACAACAGACTGGTGTGTAAAAATCTTCATCATGACAGAATAAAATATAAAAAATATGAGCCGAATACACAGAAAAAACTGAAGCAAAATAAAAATCAATTATTGGCATAATTGAATGAAAAAATTATATCAAATACGATTTTTATTAAGTCAAACATGAAAATAATTGGTTGAATGAAAAACTGGCAAAAATATCAAAATTCACTGGTAATTGAATTCACAACACATCAATTACTATATTCAATTGGACCAAATATAAAAGTTATTGATTTAAGTATAATGGGTAATTGCCCGATAAAACTGTTTATGACGTTGCTACGTAACGAAAAATAAATTAATACAAACAATAAAATGTCATTTATTGTTATTATTAAGAATCTTCTTAAGAACATGGTCGAATTTACCCGCAAATAAAACTTGGTATCGGTACCGCGATTCGAAATTTTAACATTTACAACATTTTTGGCGCACCATATTGTATTTTTATCGCAGGTAAGTACCTTTATCTAAATACCAGTTTTTTTGGTCAAGCGCGTTTTTTGGAAACTACACTGAAAGAATTCTCTTCGTAAAAATGAACATTTTCATTGTGAGTCTAACCTGTGACGTGTTGGAGGTATTCTTTCTCTCTCTCAAGCACATTCACGAAATACTCATGCACGTTCACGCAAACAGAACTTTTAAAGACGATTAAAGGTTCACAACAATTATTAGACTCACAAGAATTCTCGTGACTTCGACTATTAGTCGGGATCATGACGAATCACGAAAGTATCACAGCACAAACTTTTTACTATGGAAAGTTAATTTAATATATTTAGTACATATTTCTATGTTCGTAAAATTTTTAAAATTCGCTGAAAACTTTAATAAAATATGTAAATGAATTCTTTCGTTGTATAAACTTACACACATCCTGAATTGGGTCGTTCAAAAACTTGCGAATAAGCTTTGGAATATATATACAATTACATACTTTCTATTTTGTTTTTACAATTAGGTCGTGTATACGTCAAATTGCCCTATTAATGGATATAAGCCGACTGTCAAACATATGTGGCCTAGAGGAAAATGTGTTTACTTCGAAAACGGGGATTTCGTGCTTCAATTCTTCCCAGCAACAGAAGGTAAAATCATATAAAACTTTGAAATATTTTCGAAACTTTGAAATGAATAGATGTGTGTATTACAGAAGAACAGGATGCCTAAACAAATCGCATATAAATGAGGAAGATTTGGGAAATTCCAGCAGGTGGTAAAGATAATTCAAAAACTGTTTTTTCTTTGTGAGTTAGCCTGTTAAATATGTCGTTTATAGTGAATATTTTGTATTTTCCTACCAAACATGTACTTCGCTGTATTTTCAATTATACATATTTTCAGAATTTCTTTTTTATAATAAAAAGCATAAAACCTTTTTTCAGAGTGTATTTGTATAATTTTCTTAAATTAATATAGATTATATAGTACAAAGATTGTATTGATTAACATCGTAATAAACACAATTACGATAGTAATTGTATAGGTTACAAAATTCTATAAACATTGTACTCAGTTCAATTACGACTGTAATTGAAAACACTTTATATACTTCAAATACTAATGTATTTGGATTGAGTACTATGTCATTTGAATATTTTGACAAATTCCAATTACATTTATACTCAACGCAAATATTACTTCATTTGAAAATAGTTTTATGACAACCTTACAATTTGGGTAATTGGATTTATGATTTTCGTAATAAGCTGAAAATCAAATACAAAAATAATTGAAATCACAATTTTTGTATTTGATTCAAGTATTCACTTTTTTCTGTGTATATACTATTTTATAAATAAAGGTTATTGTACTCTAATGGTAATGTACAATTCCAGGGCCTAAGATGGAAAATGCAGCCAAAGCGCTTGTATATCATTTATAGTATATGTACGAATGTGTCTACCATTGACGCCCAATTGCTGTTTGCGTAAAACATCATATAACATAGATACAGAGAATGTATTAAAAAGGAAAGCTAGAGATAGGGAGAGAAATTAAATTAGATCAAAACGTAGAAGGAGAGCAGACTACTCCACTTCAGCGTAGCATTATGATGACGATGATGAAGAAAACGGCCTTGAACTCTACATAGACGTATACGTATGTATGAAGAACGATGATGGCCTTGAATTTGAACAATAGCATCATGATACTATGGAATGCTACAAAAGAATCCCAAAATGCGAGTACACATACAGACGAAAAAGGACTCCAAAATGAATAACATGACTTTATTTGCTTAACGTGCTTAACTTTGCTTCATTTAAAATAGGTCTATATGAATAGATAAATTTATAACAAATATAAGCAAAGTCTGTTTAGTTAGTAACTATCAAATCTATTTTGCGGGATTTATGAGCTTCGATCAGGCCAAACTTACACTGAAAAAAAAGCATGTCCGTTTCCAAAGATTTTGTCTTTACTTTAACAATTTTTGTATTGATTCCGAGCCAAAGAAGCGGAGAATACAAGTAAGGATACTTTTAAGACACAATTCTCTTTTAACTTTGGGGTTTGTGTACTTGCTTCTAGGAAGCAAATTTTAATTTTTCGGTTTTTCAGCAATTTCATTGAATTTAAAGAAATTTTCTGAATTATTAAAGTCAAGTTGACCTTAGCCCAACAATTTTTTCTTTCATGTTATGATACGCAGTTTTAAGTCAAATCACTTAATTATAAGGACAATACGACTTCATTGAAAAGTTTATCGACTTTTGGGCAAGGAAAAATACTTTATATTAGAGAAATGCGTCTTCTATGCTAAGCAAAATTTGCATTCGTATTTTAAAGACATGAAATCTTTGACCTCACGACAATATTTTTTTCAATGTAGGAATGGTATTTGATTAATTGTAACTAAGTGATAGCAGGAAGTATTTTTTTGAAAATTGCCTACGCGACTCCTAATTATTCCAACATTTATTTCTCTACATTTGTCCCTACGGTAAAAAAGTTACTAAATTCAAACAAATATGACAAGGCAATAACAAAAAATATATATTGAACCCAATTTCTTTAAAATTAATAATCAGGGACTATATCCTTCAATAAAGGTTGCTCCCCAATTTTAATCGAATCAACTACACTGAAAAAAATATTTACTTAATATTAAAGATTACGCAACCTAAATTTTAGGATGCGCAATATACAAATTACTAAGGACAAATTTCTTTAAAATAATAAAATTTTAATTAAGATAAAGCTTATAATCTTTGCTTCAAAAATTTTCTTTATTAAATTTAAGCCAGAAGTTTTGGAAATTTGCATCCCTCCGTTAAAGTCGTATATCGTTGAACTAAGGTCAATTTACCTTAAAGTAAAGAAACACATTTTTTTATTTAAAGAAATCGTCCTTAAATTAACTGAAATATCGAATCTATAAATTTAAAAGAGCTTCAAATATAGGATTTAGCATCTTTGGTTTAAAGTTTTTTTTTTTTAATTAAGAAAACATTTTGTACGTTGATGTATCCGTTACACTGAAAAAACAGTGAACCCACCAGGAAGAAAAGTTTCGGTTAATTTTAGAAAATTTTAGTATTACAAACGTTGGCATCACGCCGATGTCATAAAAATAAGTAAATATTTTTCGACAAATTCAAGAAAATTTATTAGACATAACTAAGTTTTTTCACTTGTTAAAGAAAATTTTGTAGTTTGAAGGAAAAACTTGGAGTTCAAAATTGCAAGAATGTCTTTAGTGACATACGAAGTTCATGATGGACGCATTTTTGGTAAAATTTACAAATTTAAAGAAATTCTGAACTATTTTGTGGAAGGTACGAATTTAGTTAATCATTATGCTTCATTTGAGTTCATTTTTTTCCTCGGTTTTAGTTAATTTAACTAACGTAAACAAAAAATTATTAGTGTAAAGGAAACTTTCTCCAAACATAATAATTCCATGAACTAAAATAAAGTTAAATTGGCTTTAGTGAAATAGAGAGTTCAATTTTTTTTGAGTGTATAATTTGGATTTTTAAAGTGTCATTTGTTTGTACGTGCAATTCGATAAATCTCCATCTTAATTTTAATTTTATTGATCCTAGACTTAAAGCAACATAGGTCGCTAAAACTTTATTTATTTTAAAGAAGCCACATCTTTGGTTCGGTATCAATACCAAAATCCTTGAGCGAAGGTCAAAATCTTTGGATCCAAGTAAACTTGTTTTGAGTGTACTATGGCGACCCCTTTTTGTAACATAATAAATATAAATATATACATACATACATACATATTTTTTTTCTTATATTTGTCTACAAGTTAAATTTCATTTTGTTCTTCCGTAACCTATTTACACAGATTCGTGGAAGAACATATATTGGTAAACAAACGACAAGAACAGTCAATTTATGCAACACATAATTGTTAAACAGCAACAACAAAAGTTGTAACATTTAGTAGTACGAGAAACGTGAGCGGAAATGCATTATTGTTGTTGTCATATATTTGGTGTTAAACAAAGCAAAATATCGTCACAAATATTGTATGGTTTATATGCATTGTTTTTTTGTTTTTGTAATAGAATATGCATAAGGAAGAAAAAATTGTCCCCCACCTGAAAATATCCATGGAAAACTTTTGAAATTTACATTTTGAAGATTGAATAGTATTTTACGAATAATTTGTTTATGCAAATCACATAATAAAATTTTAAGATGTTGAGCGTGTCATTGCCTATAAGATGGACAATTTTTTTGAGATAACAAAATGCAATGATAAACCATGAAACATTTGTTATTTGGCCACCCTAAATTATGGTGATTTTACACCTAACGATTTCAATTGATTCAAACCAGTGTTGCCATGATTTATACAAAACCATCATACAATCAAAAAAATTTACTTGGATCCAAAGATTTTGACCTTCCCTTAAGGATTTTGGTATTGATTCCGAGCCAAAGATGCGGCTTCTTTAAAATAAAGAAATTTTTTAGCGAAATTAAAATTAGGATACAGATCTCATTTATCAAATTTTCATTCTCTTTCGCGGTTTATTAATAAAGGTACTCACGTACAAACCAAAGAAACTAAATCCTCAAAATAAGTCTTAGCCTATATTTGAAGTGTATCCCAAATCTAAAGTTTCAATATTTCAGTTAATTTAAGGACAATTTCTTTAAATCAAAAATGTGTTCCTTTACTTTAAGGAAAATTAATCTTAGTTCAAAGACATGGGACTTTAACGGAGGGACGCAAATTTACAAAATTTTTGTCCTAAATTTAATGAAAAAAAATTTGAAGCAAAGATTATAAACTTTATTTTAATTAAAATTTCATTATTTTAAAGAAATTTATCCTTAATATTTTGTAAATTTCGCATCCTAAACTTTAGGTTGCGTAATCTTTAATATCACGTAAATATTTTTTAAGTGTATATACGGGCTTAAGCTCGACCGGGCCGAATCTTAAATACCCACCACCATGAATCAAATAATATATGTAATTGTTTCCTTTGAAAACTCTTCGTTGGGTTACTTGAAAATATACACAATATATGTTGACAGATATTCTGCCAAGCAAACATATATACCAACAAATGGAAAACGGAAGACTTCACACATAGGGCTATACCAAAACATGGACCTATCCACACCATATTCGTTACACCTACGAGGGCAGTTCGGAAACTTCTTTGCCTAGCACAAAAAGCGCGGTATAAACAGAAAAAAGTTAAGTGTTTTGGAAACTTCCATCTCTGTTATGAATGCATGTTAAATTTTGTTTCGATTTGGAAACTCTTTCATATAGAAACAGGTGTTCAAAAAAGACGCATCCGCAGTTTTTTTTTTACAATGGAAAAATTAATAAATGCGTGCTGTCATTAAATATTTAAATAAAAAAGGTTTATCGGGACAAGAAATTCATAATGATATGGTGAATGTGTTAGTTGAAAGTGCTCCTTCATATGCAACAGTAAAAATTTGGGTTGCTTACAAGCTTTGAAGATGAACCACGTAGTGGACGTCCAAAAACAGCAACAACAATAGAAATTGTAGCCAAAGTGCATGATATGGTATTAAATGATCGACGAATAAAAATGCGTGAAATTGCTAATATCATGGGCATCTCAAATGATCGAGTCCATTTAATTTTGCATGAAGAACTACAGATGAAAAAGCTTTCTGCAAGATGGGTGCCGCATTTGTTAACAGTCGATCAAAAACGCATAAGAATGAACATTTCTCAAGCTTGTTTGGATCGTTTTAAGCAAAACAAAATGGATTTTAAGCGTTGTTTTATAACTGTTGATGAGACATGAATCCACCACTATACTCCAGAGACAAAAGAACAATCCAAACAATGGACTGAAGCTGGAAGAAATGCCCCAAAGAAGGCAAAAGCAATTCAATCGGCTGGTAAGGTTATGGCAACTTTTTTTTGGGACTTCAAAGGTATTTTATACTATTGCAACCTTTTGGATCAATTAAATGTACAAATTCGAGAAAAATGTCCTGGCTTACAACAAAAAAAAATAATTTTTCATCAAGACAACGCACCAGCGCACAAGAGTGTTTTAACAATGGCTAAAATCAAGGAATTAAAGTATGAGTTGCTTGACCACCATCTTTATTCTCCTGATTTAGCTCCCAGTGACTTTTACTTGTTCACAAATCTAAAAAAAATCCTTGCTGGCAAGCGTTTTACCTCAAATGAAGATGCAATTACAGATGTAAACTACTATTTTGAAGACCTTGAGGAAAACTATTTTAATCAAGGGATAAATTGCTAGAAAAGCGTTGGACTAAGAGATTATATTGAAATATAAAAATATTTTTGAAAAACTAACTATTCTCTTTCATTCATAGGCTAAGAAGTTTCCGAACCGCCCTCGTATTTACGGACCTCAAATACTTCTAAATTTTGAATCGCTTTGTTTGAAGATGTGATGGACTTTGTTTGAAGTTCTTTAAGGTGGTTTTCCCTCATGTAAGAAAGGGTTTCTTACATCTGGTGAATACCATCCTTATGACTTCTAGGTTCCCTTCGGATTGGAAGTTAGCTAGGATCACCCCGATTAGGAAAACCACTGGTTCTGGTTCCATCGATGACTTAAGGCCGATCAGTGTGCTACCTATTTTGTCGAAGGTTGTGGACGCACGTAATGCGTCAGCAGCTGGTACCATATGTTGAGCCTATCCTTAGTGATTGCTAGTGTGGGTTTCGCTCTAAGCGAATTACTTCTTCCTTGCTGGCTGGCCTTACTGGTCAGATAAGGTTCAGTATCAGCAACAGGAAGTTTTGTGTTCTTCCTTCCTTGGATTTGCAGAAAGCGTTTGATAGGGTGGACCATGGGCTGCTGGCGAGGAAACTTAGGGATTTTTTTGGGTTTGGTCCCAGTGCGTGTCGGTTGGTGTCATCGTATCTGTCGGATCGCAGGCAGTATGTTTGTGTTGGCGGTTTTTCTTCAGCTGAATTGCCGGTTAGGAATGGAGTAGCTCAAGGGCCTGTTCTCGGAATGTTCTTGAATGATTGCTTTGGGGTAATTGCTCCTTGGTGTAGACCATTTGCATATGCCGATGATATACAGATTCTGTTTAAGGGTGGCTTTCAGTTTGTCCAAGTTCTGCAGGCGAAGATTGATCATGCGCTGCTTGCACTGCATGGTTGGTTGTCTACCAACAGGCCTTTCTGTTAATCCCAGTAAGACAAAGGCGGTGTTGTTTGCCTCTAGGCCGGTGGCTGTGGACCTACGGTATAGTGGTGAAAGTATCGCCTTTGTGTCGAGTGTCAGATGTTTGGGAGTTGTTTCGTTGAGCATGTGGATTGGGTCGTATCGCGTGTCAACTTCACCCTCCGTCGGCTCTATAATTGCGATTTGATGTTGCCGCGGGATGTACGGATTAAATTGGTTCATGCGGGATGTACGGATAAAATTGGTTCATGGTGATCTTGTATGGAATGGAGGTTTATGCAGGTTGTGCTGGTTATAACTTAAATAGAGTCCAGGTTGCGTTCAATAATGCGGTAAGGTTTATTTATGGGGTCAATCGATTTTCTATATCCAAATGTGGACCTAATCACACTATAATCGACACAGTTGTTTATGAACTCAAAATATCTGTAGGTTTTGTATTTCAGGCAAATCGGAAAAAATCGGAATCTTGACGCTCAAGGCCCCAAATCGGGAGGTCGCGTTTGTATGGGGGCTATATCAATATTTGGATATAGCCCGTCTTCCATCTTCGTCTTAGAATATCTCCCTGATCAAGAATTTATGTATATACTTTATGCAGTCGGAAATCGATATTTCGATGTATTTTAAAAGGAATGACGAACTTATACTCCCATCCAGCGGTGCCATTTTGGTCCGATCGGACCAAAATTGACCAAAAGATTTCTAATTTTTAAATTTGGTCCGATGGTTAGACCATACGGAATTAAGCCCATTTTGGTCGATTTTCATAAATTTGGTAAAATGTATAAATTTTTTGAAGTATTTAAAATTTTTATCACATATTCAATAGTACATATGCACTGAAGAAAATATTGGCGTGAGGCCGAAGACTCATTTCTCTGATATAAAGTTTGTTTCCTAGTCGGACATATTTTAATAGAGGTGTGCACGTGAGTAGTAGTTTACTCACACTCACGACTGAAAAATCATACTCTCGCACACACACGCACGATATTTTTTGGTAGGACTCACGCTCTCGCACTCTCACGAAAAGAAAATTTGTACTCACGCACGAAAACGTCGTGACTCACGAAAAATACCGTGACTCCGGAAAAATACCGTGACTCACGAAAAATATCGTGACTCACGAATAATTTTATGATTAATTTACCTTACCGAAGTGTCTGAAAACATGAGCATTATGTTGGTGAGCAGGAATATTTTCGTGAGTGTAATTCGTTACTCACGCACACTCACGAAGATATTATTTTCGTGACTCAAACTCACGCACGACATTTTGATTTGTTAATCACACTCCCGCTGTTTTCATGAGCGTGAGTCACGACAATTTCGTGTCACGTGTAGTCGAGTCTGAATTTGGAAATTTATATAGTCGTTCAGACGTTTTTAATGGACTTTGATAGCACATGAAGAACAGCTGGAATAATTAATAAAATTTGTGTCCTAGAATCAAGTACGCAAAACTCAAATTTACAAGTAAATTGTAACGTAAATGTGTCCTTACTTCAATTCCGCGCTTCTTTGGCACAGAATCTATACCAAAATCATCAGTGTAAAGACAAAATCTTTGGAACCAACCGTCAATGCTTTTTTTTCAGTGTGGGATTGGATAACATTTCAATCACAGAAAATCGTATGAAAATTTCGTGTTTTAGGTCTTGGGCCAGGTTGTATATCTTTTTGGACAATTTTAACCCCTATACTCCAATGTGCGCAAAAAGTAGAATAATAGGATTGAGCTATATAAGAATATGGACCGCATGAAGTTAGGGTGCCAAGCAACACTACAGCAAATTTTATGACAATTCGGAAATATATTGTATTCTCTCAAGAAGTTAAATCGGCAGATTATTCTTCATGGGGCAATGCGTGACTGTTGTTCTCTTTAACTACCTCTAAATCAAAAGTTTAATTCAACTTTTTTGTAATATTGAGTTTCGACTTTTGATGTCAACTAAAATTGACTTTAAAAGTCGACCCGCCTTGCATGCACAAGGTCGTGGGTTCGATTCCTGCTACGACCGAACACCAAAAAGTTTTTCAGATTATCCCACCTCAGTAATGCTGGTGACATTTCTGAGGGTTTTAAAGCTTCTCTAAGTGGTTTCACTGGAATGTGAAACGCCGTTCGGAATCGGCTATAAAAAGGAGGTCCCTTGTCATTGAGCTTAACATGGAATCGGGCAGCACTCAGTGATAAGAGAGAAGTTCAGCACTATGGTATCACAATGGACTGAATAGTCCAAGTGAGCCTGATACATCGGGCTGCCACATAACCTAACCTAACCTAACGCTGCTCCCAACAACATTCTTTGGTGGTGTATTTTTGGGAAAGTGAATATATATATATTTTTTTTTGTTTCTTCACCATATAAAGGGTGATTCTTTTGAGGTTAGGATTTTCATGCATTAGTATTTGACAGATCACGTGGGATTTCAGACATGGTGTCAAAGAGAAAGATGCTCAGTATGCTTTGACATTTCATCATGAATAGACGTACTAACGAGCCACAACGTCGAATTTTCAGTGAATGGGCCCTAGAAAAGTTGGCAGAAAATCCGCTTTTTTATCGACAAATTTTGTTCAGCGATGAGGCTCATTTCTGGTTGAATGGCTACGTAAATAAGCAAAATTGCCGCATTTGGAGAGAAGAGCAACCAGAAGCCGTTCAAGAACTGCCCATGCATCCCGAAAAATGCACTGTTTGGTGTGGTTTGTACGCTGGTGGAATCATTGGACCGTATTTTTTCAAAGATGCTGTTGGACGCAACGTTACGGTGAATGGCGATCGCTATCGTTCGATGCTAACAAACTTTTTGTTGCCAAAAATGGAAGAACTGAACTTGGTTGACATGTGGTTTCAACAAGATGGCGCTACATGCCACACAGCTCGCGATTCTATAGCCATTTTGAGGGAAAACTTCGGAGAACAATTCATCTCAAGAAATGGACCGGTAAGTTGGCCACCAAGATCATGCGATTTGACGCCTTTAGACTATTTTTTGTGGGGCTACGTCAAGTCTAAAGTCTACAGAAATAAGCCAGCAACTATTCCAGCTTTGGAAGACAACATTTCCGAAGAAATTCGGGCTATTCCGGCCGAAATGCTCGAAAAAGTTGCCCAAAATTGGACTTTCCGAATGGACCACCTAAGACGCAGCCGCGGTCAACATTTAAATGAAATTATCTTCAAAAAGTAAATGTCATGGACCAATCTAACGTTTCAAATAAAGAACCGATGAGATTTTGCAAATTTTATGCGTTTTTTTTAAAAAAAAAGTTATCAAGCTCTTAACAAATCACCCTTTACATAGGTCTGCTTGGTAAAAAATCAGAACACGACAAATATCCAAATCCTGAGAAAAATCCAAATCATGAAAGGTCGAAAGTCAAATTTTTATTTATATTACAATGCCTACTAAAAACTAAATTACTCGTTCTGAAATTTTAAATTTAAATTTAAATTTAAATTTTTTTGACAGAAAGTTGATCATACAAATTCAAAGTCCATCATCTGATATTAGTCCATTTCTATTGCCGAAAAAACATATATACACTGGACGGATTGTCTTCCAAAATAACCGTGTTGTTTTCATTCTTGTTTTACAACATTGAATTTGATTTCATAAAGTAAATGGATGATATGTCCATATTTCAGATCAACTGGGCTGAAGAAAAACGTGTGACTTCACAATACAAGATAGCCAATACACGTTTTGCCATTTCATTATCATTCAATAACAATAAAAAAACTATAACAAATCAAACGATACCAAATACCAAAGCTACCGTTTCGGGGGATTAGGGGGAGGTGACATAAGAATTCAACGAATCACCTTTAATCTGAAGTATTTGTGAAAACTTCTTGTCTATTTTTATATACAATAACAATAACGTGACAAATTTGTTTCTACATTAATTTCTCTTCGTTGAGGAGGTTTTAAGTTCAACGAACATATTAGAGAATAGAAAAATCGAATAGAAGAAAATCATTGTATTATTTACAACAGAATTATAGTTTCTAGTTTCCGGCCGGCATTTAATGCGATTTCTATTATTCTGTGAACATGTATCATAAGTAACATTTATGTTCTACCAGATAAAAATTTTTTGAGAAGAAGTACTTCTGTTAAGCACAATTGTAGCTGACATCGAACTTTTGTGTGCTTTGGATCAAATATGAAAAACAATTTTTGTGAAAAATGTCTACACTGAAAGTATTTTGTACCACCCATTTTTCCCCTTAATATGGGAAAGTCACAAACAATAGCAATATTCTAAACAGTGGTCAAAAAAATTAAAGGCTGGTGTTTACAAAGATAAAATTCAAATAGAATTTTGTTTGGACATTGTTAATCAGTTTTACTATTGTTATTTTATTTAAAAATCATGCGTCTTTGAAATGTAGGGTGTGGAATTCGTTGTTGTGCCTTTGGGTGAACTACTTTTATTTATAATTGTCTACACCCACTTCCGGGTCATACATTTTATTTTAATCTATATTATTTGAAAGAATCCCAATCAAAAAAAAAGAAGAAAATTCTTATAACCGATTTAAATTTATTTTATTTCATAAAAATTAATTGATTTTTGACAAAACATTCTTATTTTTTTCTTATTTTAGTGACACGAGAAAAAAGTTTAATGCTAATTAAGTACACAAATTTACTAAATTGGAAATTTGCACAAAATAGTTAAATGGATGAAATATTACGTAAATTGTGTTCATAATATTCAAAAAATGAGTCAATTTTACTGAAACAAAAGAATTTGTTACAATTTTTTTATTTTTGTCTTAACCCTTATACTAGTAGTAGTAGTAGTAATTCTTTATTTTATCCAAAATTGTTTACAAACTATTTGATTGAATTTAAACAGTGCAATATATGTTTAGTGAGATAGAAAATAAGAATTGTATTGATATAAACCGAAGACTATGACCTATGGTCGTCAGTCCCTTTATATGTTTCATTATTTCTTAGAAAAATTTTAAAGATTAAAAATTGAATTCGTACATCAATTCTTTTCTGTAATTTACACAAGTTTTTATAAAGCTTGCAAGTACTTTCCAATTTATCACGAAACCATTCAAAATTTGTATTAGCTCATTCTCATTAAGCGAAACCTTTTGGAAATATTGGTATCGAAATTCATTTAATGCTGGGCATTTGCATAAGAAATGCTGCAAATTTTCATTTTCATTTAAGTTGCACATTGAACAAAGGGGATTTCCATTTTGATGAAAGCGATTTTCATTTAATTTAATCATGCTGCTTCTCCCTTATACTATGTTGGGGTGATTTGGGGGCCCCAAGTCATATTTAGCATCGTAACATTTCTTACTGTTGGAATATAATTAAAAGTTCTTAATACTCAACATGAATTTAGTATATGTCAAAAATTCATGCACAGAATATATTTAAAAATTACTTTATTCACATTTTTGCTATACACAGAAAAAAATTTTTAATTGAGCTTTAAAAAATATTCAATTAAAAATTTAATTGATCAAAAAATTTCTTAGTTGAAACAAAAATCAATCACAAAAATTAATAGTATCAATTAATTTTTTAATTGACTTTCAATTAATTTTTGAATTGATACTATCATTTCTGTGATTGAAGACCGTTAGTTCGGCCAGGCCGAAGCTTATGTACCCTCCACCATGGATTGCGTAGAAACTTCTACTGAAGACTGTCATCCACAATCGAATTGCTTGGGTTGCGGTAACATTTGCCGAAGGCATGGTATCTTTGAACTTCGTAACACCGTCTTCTCAAAAAAGGCTGATTAAGTACGTATATAATTCAGTTTGACAAAATTATCTATAGAAATAAAATTTTGACAAAATTTTCTATAGAAATAAAATTTTGACAAAATTTTCTATAGAAATAAAATTTTGACAAAATTTTCTATAGAAATAAAATTATGACAAAAGTTTCTATTGAAATAAAATATTGACAAAATTTTCTATAGAAATAACATTTTGACAATGTTTTCTATAAAAATAAAATTTTGGTAGATTATTTTTGGCTCGAGTGGCAACCATGATTATGAACCGATATCATATGCTGACACCATGTACCAAATTTCAACCGGATCGGATGAAATTTGCTTCTCTTAGAGGCTCCACAAGCCAAATCTGGGGATCGATTTATATGGGGGCTATATATAATTATGGACCGGTATGGACCAATTCATGCATGGTTGTTGGATACCATATCCTAACACCACGTACCAAATTTCAACCGCATCGGATGAAATTTGCTTCTCTAAGAGGCTTCGCAAGCCAAATCGGGGGATCGGTTTAAATGGAGGCTATATATAATTATGGACCGATATCGACCAATTTTTTCGACCAAATTTCAGCCGGATCGGATGAAATTTGCTTCTCTTAGAGCAATCGCAAGCCAAATTTGGGGGTCCGTTTATATGGGGGCTATACGTAAAAGTGGACCGATATGGATAAATTTTTGCATGGTAGTTAGAGACCATATACTAACACCATGTACCAAATTTCAGCCGGATCAGATGAAATTTGCTTCTCTTAGAGCAATCGCAAGCCAAATTTGGGGTCCGTTTATATGGGGGCTATACGTAAAAGTGGACCGATTCGGCCCATTTGCAATACCATCCGACCTACATCAATAACAACTAAAGGGTGATTCTTTTGAGGTTAGGATTTTCATGCATTAGTATTTGACAGATCACGTGGGATTTCAGACATGGTGTCAAAGAGAAAGATGCTCAGTATGCTTTGACATTTCATCATGAATAGACTTACTAACGAGCAACGCTTGCAAATCATTGAATTTTATTACCAAAATCAGTGTTCGGTTCGAAATGTGTTTCGCGCTTTACGTCCGATTTATGGTCTACATAATCGACCAAGTGAGCAAACAATTAATGCGATTGTGACCAAGTTTCGCACTCAGTTTACTTTATTGGACATTAAACCAACCACACGAATGCGTACAGTGCGTATGCACTGTTTGGTGTGGTTTGTACGCTGGTGGAATCATTGGACCGTATTTTTTCAAAGATGCTGTTGGACGCAACGTTACGGTGAATGGCGATCGCTATCGTTCGATGCTAACAAACTTTTTGTTGCCAAAAATGGAAGAACTGAACTTGGTTGACATGTGGTTTCAACAAGATGGCGCTACATGCCACACAGCTCGCGATTCTATGGCCATTTTGAGGGAAAACTTCGGAGAACAATTCATCTCAAGAAATGGACCGGTAAGTTGGCCACCAAGATCATGCGATTTGACGCCTTTAGACTATTTTTTGTGGGGCTACGTCAAGTCTAAAGTCTACAGAAATAAGCCAGCAACTATTCCAGCTTTGGGAGACAACATTTCCGAAGAAATTCGGGCTATTCCGGCCGAAATGCTCGAAAAAGTTGCCCAAAATTGGACTTTCCGAATGGACACCTAAGACGCAGCCGCGGTCAACATTTAAATGAAATTATCTTCAAAAAGTAAATGTCATGGACCAATCTAACGTTTCAAATAAAGAACCGATGAGATTTTGCAAATTTTATGCGTTTTTTAAAAAAAAAAAGTTATCAAGCTCTTAACAAATCACCCTTTACTTGTGGCAAGTTTCAAGTCGATAGCTTGTTTCGTTCGGAAGTTAGCTTGATTTCAACAGACGGACGGGCGGACGGACGGACATGCTCAGATCGACACAGAATTTCACCACGACCCAGAATATATATATACTTTATGGGGTCGTAGAGCAACATTTCGATGTGTTACAAACGGAATGACAAAGTTAATATACCCCCATCCTATCTATGGTGGAGGGTATAAAAATAATTGGATTAATTAATTTCTTAAAAAAAATTGTGTGTACCCAAAAGTTCTATTGTTTGTATGAAACGGATCATCAGACGTTTGCGCTTTGTTTGAGCATTACACAATGGTCTATAATAAAATAAAAACAACTAAATGTCCTAGCGGATAGTTCGTTGGTCAATGGTTCGATTCTCCGTCCGGTAAAAATTAAGAATAATTTATAAAATCTTCATTCTTTGTACTACAGAATAGAATGTGGCGAGCGCTAAACCATTGGGAAGATGAAATTAGCAAAACCAAATAAAAATTCATTTTCTGTGATAGCATTTATAAATTTTTTTACACCCTGTAAGACTTTAAACTTTTAACGTTTATTAATTGATCCAATTAATACTATTTTCGTTCCAATTAAAAAATTTGTTGAATCAATAAAATTTTAAATTAAGACTTTAATTGGAAAAATATTCGTGAAAGTTTTTTCTGTGTAACCCAAAAAAATTAAAACCCCATTTTTTGGGGCTGGTATTGATTAAATTCTTTTACATCCAGTAAAAGGCGTTAACATTTATCACAAAATCACAAATATATTCTATTCTTCTTCTTACCGCGAAAATAAAATTTCAAACAATGTTCGTTGGTCTAAAATTTCATTTGAGAAGAAAATATTTTTTTTTTTTTTTTTCAAATAGAAAAAAATTCAACCTTGTAACTATTATAGTTCCTGTTCTCCTGATACATGTTGATATACAGTTGAGAGAAAATCCTTAATCATTTATACACACAAATTTGTTTGTTGTACTGATTCAATCACGAAATTAATTGAAATGTCTTCAATCACGAAGAATATTGAACGTAAATTATCCATCACTTTTTTTAACTGACAGTGTCCTGAGTTTGATTAAAAAATTGATTGTATCAATTAACTACTTTATTAAAATTTTAAAAACTTTTAATCATTGACTTAATTAACTTAATGCCTCTACCTTTTTCTGTGTAAACATTGTATAAATACATGAATAGTTTTTCAATATAAGCTAACGCAAAAATTATGATACCTATTCATTGTGAATGATCATTTTCAATTGAAAATATCGTGATAACACATACAACTCAATTTTGCAAGGAAGACAGAAAATACAAAAATTTTTATTGTCTAAGGCTATGTATGTCAAGCAAGTTAACCCGACTTCTGTATCAGTACCAAACTCAAATAGAAATCGAAATAATTTTTTTTTAAGTTTAAAACCACCAAATGATAGTAAAAATAAACTCTTTTATTTTGGGTGTAAATTTTGCTTTTTTGTATTGTGAATATGAATTCCAGCACATTTCCCTGGGAAAGCGAGAGCGAAAATATGGCAATAAAAATATCAATGAGTGTGTAAATATAACCATAGCGATAGGCGGTAGGCGAAACATTTTTGCCGCAACAGCAAATACAATAAGCTTGACGGCGTATAATTCCCTTTTTCACGTTTCCTAGCGTTTTTGTTGTCAATACAGCATGCTTTGACAATATTAAACAATGAAGTTGAATAAAAACATACAATGGCTTGTTATTTGTTGAGTTATTTCAAGAAAAAATAATCTACACGTGTCCAGGCAACAGCAATTCCTAGTGGTGAGTTAAAAAAATTGATAAGCGATGGCAACACTATACCAGTTATCGCCAAGGAGTTAGAATAAGTTTTAATTTAGCGACACGCCGCTAGCCGTCACGGTATTCCGTCGCGGATTTTGGGCTTCCCGTAAGAAATACACGTAAATAAGTGTTCGCCTACCGCCTATCGCTACGGTTATATTTACACACTGAAGGGAACGCCATTGCGAAATATTAAAAAGCTAGAAAAATGTTGTTCTGTTTGATGCAAATATAAATCCAAAATATCTATTTTGAAAATATCTGTTAAAGGTGAATTTCTCTAGAAACATCCATAAAAATTACGCAATTGCTTTTTTTAAATGAAAGAAAAATTCTTTAAACCTAGGAAGTCATGCTTATTTTTCTGTACACTAACGTCGCTCTACGCCATTTTAACTACGACCTATTTCAGAGCAATGGTGCCAGGTTGGGGGGTTTCCCCAAATTTAGGGTTTTTTGTACGTTTCGGGGGATTTTTAGGAGTAACATTCATTTGGGGTTTTTACAATACTCAAACAACTTCGGAAAGGACCCGAGAGGTCAAAACAAGTATCTAACTAAAAGCAAGTATGCATTGGCATTACTGTTTTCACAATATATTTTTAATTAATTTGATTTTAAAAATTTATAAATTGATATACATATTGTATGTAAGTGTATCACTACATAATTTTTTCTCTCAAAATTTGGAAAGACATTTTTATCTACATTTTCACAATTCTAATTTTTTTTTGGGGTTTTTTGAAAAAACTCTAGAACAATTTAGGTGTTTTTTTTTTAATTTGGGGGCTCACAAATCACCTGGCAACACTGTTTCAGAGCACTTATAGTGCCATGACATCGTGAGCAAAAATGAGAACAAAAATAATGTTTATTCAGTTCATGTTTTAATCAATATTAAATAAAATTGATGAATCGGTATAACTAATCAATTATCATTCCACAATTTTTTTAACAAAATAAGATTTTGAATCGCAAAAAAAACTGTTCACCAATTAGGTCTTCAAGATGAGATCTTCTGAAAGTAGGATATTTTCTCGAATACTAAAACAAACAACTCATTCATTCATTATTCCATATCAAAACAACACTCAATTGTTGTGTTTGTATGAAACACACAAATATGAAGTAAAAGAAAAGGTGTGTTTTTTTTTTCTTAATATCATCAACTTTTACTTTCTTCATGTTTTGCTGCCCTTTCTCTTAACACTATCACATTCATTCGCGGATGCCTCCGAACAAAGTAGCGTGTGTCTTATTCTTCTTTCTTTTTTCATCATTTCTGGTTGTTTTTGTTCCTTCTTTTTTAAAGAACAACCAAATATGAGAAAATAATTTAGTGTAATTTTTTATAACGAATACCAATTAGGATGTTCAAAACTGAATATGGTTAAGCATATATTTAATAGGCTTGTGCTTACTCTAATTAGCCCTTTCAATTGACCAAAAAAATGTTCCTAAATTGAAAAGTTTTTAGAATTTCTTAATAAATGACTTTTTCAGAAAATTAACCAAATATTTGGTGATATATCACAATAGGCTAATTGCAGAAAAATGAGTAAAAATGTCAAAATAGCATAAATATTGCTGCAGAGAAGCATACAACAACTCTATTCAATATTCATCTGATTATCTATGAAAATAGCAAAACATAGAATCGTGCAGCACTCAACGATAAGAGAGAAGTTCACCACATGTGGCACCCCAATTTACTGAATAGTCTAATTGAGCCCAAATTAAAAAACCTAACCATGGACTTGGATTTTGTTAAAGTACCTCAACTTGTCTATACGGCATAATCAACATGAAACTATTACAGGTGATGTAATAGTTTCATGTTTCATTGATCGCAGCTGATCAATGAACGAATTACAAACAAATGTTAAATGTTTATTATAAAACTGATTGGAGCATGGAAGTGGAAGGGTATCGTTTTCTTATATGATCTAATGTACATAAATTGATGTTGGATATTTTACAAAACATGAATGTAATCACTTGCTCACACACACATATTATTTCATATACAAGTGTATTAGTAGTTCAGAAATCTTCCAAATAAAACAGAAACATTGTTTAAAAAACAAATCGTAACATATCGAATAGCAACCGAATAAACAGCAGAATAAAAACAGCCCAGAACCTAAGATGACATAGGAATTATTTCGAAATAGGCACCATAACAAAAGAAAGAGACGATAATTGGCAACAAGAAGAAAGACGACAGTGCTCGCTTGACAGTTTAGAACGACTACATATGAACAACTGAATAAGCGAATAATCAAACAACGAACTTCCACAATTTGGTAGAGTACAGAGAGAGGAAGAGAGCAGTATATACATACAAATTTAAGAATGGGAGAAAAACATTTTGCTACCATGATGGTAGCAATCGACGAGAAATTGAGAGAACATGTCTAAAGAAAAATGAAACAAATCCAGGCGCAAACAGCAGATTTCAAATCATGTGAAAAATCGTGGTAGATGAGTAGTTCGTACAATTCATATTCGTCACAATGTGCAGGCATGAGGAATATATGTACGTGAGTATATATGTGTGTTGGACCCCTAAACAGATTATTGGTTTAATTGATTAGTGTACTTGACACAAAAGAGCGAAGCAGATACTATGCAAACAAACAGTGATCACTGTAATCTCTAATAAATGTTAGCTAACAGCATCAGCGGACAAATTCATGGGCTGTTTTCAAAACCTCATAGATAAAACACTTGATAAAACATTTTTTTTTTTAAAACGATTTTAAACACTGAAAAAATATTTAATTATTTTGTACATAATTTAAATAGCCAAGTCAGGATGAACATAAAGAAAACATTAAACTGACATCATCTGTTTAAATACAACAACAGAATACAAGGGAGATCTTTCTAGATTGTTAATAAGTTCATGCTTGACAATGAAAATTCCAACAATTAATATGAATAACAATTATTTTAGTAGAAACTTGTTGTTTTTGAAGAAAGTTTCATCGAATCACCGGTCGACGAAACTAAAATGTATGCTATGCTTTTTACCCACAGATATGTTTGCAGTGTATATTTTGAATGTATTGCATATGTGTGCAAGCATAGGAAACTTCAATCGATTTTACACAGAAATGGAACTTTTATTGAGTACATTATGCATATACAATGTTGTATATAACAAACTCACTCTCTCTCATATATATTATGTGAATGCGAGTTGAAATGAGCAGAATAAATGTAATTAAAATAGAATTGCACATTCTGCAAAAATTTAAATAAATTTATAGCAAAGTATATACATACATATTGGCTATCGACCTAATTATATGCTTGTTTGCAACATAAGTATAATGTAAAGCAGATAATACTCCGCAAGATGATCCACTAAATTCAATAAAACATAAAAAGTTAAAACAATTATGTATGTGAATATTTAAATAACGTGCGCATATACATATATGTTATACACGTAATATATAAGTAAACAAGTCATGGAAATGAAATGATAAATATAATAAATTTTTGTAAAACTTGAAAATGTATGCTATTGAATAAATTACATCACTATATTTAAGAATAAAAAAAATAGCCAATAATATAATGAGCAACTACATTTAAAGAACACAACTGTTCGACAAAACACATATAGATATTTTTCCAATGAAAATTGACTTAATCTACAAATTGCATCCAAACGAATAAACGCTCTATGAGAAATGTACATTTCTAGTTGTGCGATTTCTGAGAAAAGAGAAAACCCTAATAAAGAAACAAATACACGACGAGAGTGAGCGAAAAGAGAGCATTCGTATTTTTTTATATTAAAAACTCATTCGTATTTGAATTTGTTATTGCTTCGTATTGTCTGTACGGTGGTGGAAAAAGAAACAATAAGTGTTACCGTGTTCACAAAACAAAAAATAAAGATTGTGGTGTCAGTTCCAGACGCAATCAGCTATTACCTCAGTAACATTTCTTAGCATTTATTACATTTGAAATATCTTTATAATTTTCTTGCAATATTTCTTTGTATTTTTTTCTCAGGATGGGTATAAAAACGAACTCTCCTATAATCAGGATGAATCATTACAAACGGACATCAACGGACCAGGGAAATGTTTCCTCTATGTCATTGGGAAGTATAAATACGAATGCAAGGTAGAATTACTGAAGTGAGATAACCATTTCTCATGGTTAGTTTATGTTTTACTTAGCATATTTTGTTAACCCCAATTTTTTTGCCAGCTGACTAAAAACTCAATGTTAACGATACAAAATCAAGAAAACGACACCAGAAAAATTTATACGGTAAAATTCAGTATATGCTGCAAAGCCTTTTGAACAGTTTTAACTAAATTTTCTTTTTATTTTACCCAGTTTTGTTGGCTTAACTTCCTCATATAACGAAGCCCGCCTAAAGGAGGGATTGGACATTAGAGGGTTAAATTTATTATGAAGCAATATTTTGAAAACTCATGTTAATAGCAACAAATAATACATAAAAATTAATCGTTTATTGTTGAGCAATTGCCCGTAAAAGATTGATATGAACCCCAAAAAACAAAATAATTCAAATTAAACGGCAACCCTGAACACAATGTCGAAAAAATCTTTTCTGAGTTTCCTATGTTCCGTTGAGCTAATGTACGTTTTTAATTTTTAGTCTTTGGCTGCTATGCCAGCCCTCAACAAAGAATTTAACGATAAAGTTGGCCTGCGAACGACGATAAACGAAACGAAAAACGGCGTGGTCGCCATTTGATTTTCGTTTTTCGCCGTTGCTTTTAAAATTGTTGTTGTTATAATGTATTTTTTTTTTTTGTAGAGAAAAAGAAGAGCAATGAATAAAGAAGAATACGCGACAACGACACAGCAACAAACCTTTCATACATACGCGATGATACAATAACACCACATTGCCGTGGCCAATGCTGAGCTTTCTGTTGAAATTCTTTTGTTTTGGTCTCTTGTCCTCGCCGCCGCCTCCACCACCCCCTCGTTAAACTACTACACGTTTACAAATACACATTATTTCTACTAATGAAATCCCATGCACAAAATGGGAATATAATTTTTTTTTTAATTTCCATTTTTTTAGTAGCACAGTAAATGAAAATTTCAAAAAAGGACCACCAAGTAATTAATGGATATTCATAGGATTTCAATGCACAAAATAAGTAAGAAATATGTGTGCCGAATAGTTAAAAGTTGTGGGAAAGCAAAAATAATACATGCAAATGTACATTCTTTTGTTGTCTTTTGTTTCTCCTACATATTTTGCAAATGTGGACTTCCATTTAAGAAAAACAAAGGCATTAAAAAGGACAGACGGTCGTTGAAAAACATCGCGAATTGCTGTAGTGTTCGTTTTTTTTTTTAATGAAGAAGAAAGTTACTTAAAAACGAGTGCACAAAGATTGTGACGTCATATTATAGATAGTAGTAACTTGGTATAGGTTGAGTTCGCGTAAAATTTGCATACACAACCTAAAGCTATTATTAACACTGTTAATTTCTCTCCGAAACTTAAAAATTTCGATCCCAATAATTATTTTCTATTGACAAGAGACCTTGAGTCCAGAAAAATAGTTTGTCTGCCAAATACCTTCAACTGAAACATTTATTTTGATGTACTTACATTTTTCTGGATGAGTAAAAATTCATTTTGCATGTAATTCACATTCTTTTTGCATCATTACAATAATTTTTTATAGTTTACTGAAAATATGAAAGACAACCCGAAATTAACAAGCAAAGCACTACATCAGCCAGTGCGTTGCGGAAAAATGTTGACATTTGTCATTACTGGCGCGTCATACCTGCACTATAAGTGTTGCCATATAGCAGTTTAGACTGCTATTATAAACACTATTCATACTATAAACACTATACATCTTTGTTGCAAATTTTATTATAACTTGATGGGAAATAGCCCAAAGCAAATTTTCACAAAGTTTGTATTCCATAAAATGGATTATTAAAGAAAAGTAATCGTGAAAAAATTACGATTTTAGCGGCTAAAGGTAAGTACTATGTTCGCTTTTCGCGAAATTTTCGTGGTTACTTTATTAAAACAGTTCAATATAAAGAAGACAAATTAACTCAATTAATGCGTAGTTTCTTGTTCCTCTCGATTTCGGCAAGACTTTACAGGAATAAGTTTGTTTTCATTTATAATTTTGGTTATTTAAGGAAAAGTAATCGCGAAAATAAAGTGGTTTTCAACTCGAAAACCGAACATAGTACCTACCCTAAACTCGAACTTAATACCCACCTTTATAGAGCGAGAACTTATGATAGTACACAAATAGTAACGTAATCCAAACAGATCTAGGAATCGGTCCAAAGGGAGGCAATAGCAGAAGACCTGTACCATTAGGAAGTCTTTGTGCGAATTTTCAAGCAGACATACACATGGCAAAAACTGGAAGTTATTTAACGATTTATTGTCAAGCACATCTAGGGATGCTATAAACGATTTTGCTGCATTTTGATCGCATTGAGCGAAAAAAAGTATAAGATATAAAAAATAAAAGAATTTCAAGGTAATAATCCCTAGCAAACACTTGGTAAGTAGTTGAGTTGAAAACTCATTACACAAAGCTATTCTGCCACTACCCCCAGCAATAAATTCTGCTCGGAAATAATGTCTTTATCAACGAACCCTTTCGGTTACCTAACAACATTGAACATCTAACTAGCAACACACGTCGCATCTCGCGACCTGGGTCCAAGCAGGAGAACGAAATTTATATTAATTATATTTTAATTTGGATAATAGTATTCATAATTTTTGTGTCCTTTTCCAGAAATTTCGGTTGTTTTGTAATTTATTGCGCGAATTTAATCAATGGAAAACATTTGAAAATAGTTTTAAAAAATTTTTACATAGATAAAAAAAATTGTGTAACCTACTCTGATTACAAGGGGAAAACGGATATTTCACCGACTATATACATCTGCAGTTTTCTACTAAAACGTTCACATTAAACATTTGAAACGCTTGGGGTTACGCCTAATATATAAACAAACTAATAAAAAAAATCCCAATAGTCCAAAAGTCGCCTACGACGTGGTCATGCAAAAACCCCAGAGGTACATTCTTATATTTCGAACTCGAACTCTGATGGAAAGACTAAAAACTAGGGCTGTCATTCGGGATCGATTTTTAAAAATCCCGGGATTCGGGATATCAAAATATAGAATCCCGGGACTTTTTCGGGATTCTTTAAATATTTTAAGTAATAACAATCTGCAGCTCCAAAAAATTGTACATTAAAACAATTTAGTTTAATTCAATTTTATTAACAAAAAAAAAACACAAAAGAACATAAGAGTAAATTAAAAAGCAATTTTAAATTGCTATCATACTTAACGAACACTTAGTCCAACTCAACATTGTAAAAAAAAAATATTTCATATCGCTATCAGCAAAACATTTTAGCGATTGTGTTAGATTATAATCTATATCTATCTATAATCTATAGGCTTGTGATATCCTTTTATATTTCGATGTAAGTAAAAATATGAAGGCATCCCAATTTTTATCAGATAAACACGATCTTATAAAAAAGCAACCTTTTATCGTTGCTTTTTATTTTATGTGGCATGAATTCCATTTCACATTAACTCATTACAGTGGATAACGGATATAAGAATACACATTTTTTTCTTATATGCGGTTTTTCTTATAGGTAATTATTTTTCAAAAGAAAGAGGGTATAGTTTGTTTTAATGACATTCTTATATGCATAATTTTCTTATATGGGGTGTGCATATATCCGTTGTATTCAAAGGATCTTATGGTTTACTTGGATTTTTTATGAAATTGTGCTGTTTTGTATACTTCACGTATAATAAATTATTACTTAAGGTGTACCTTATTGGGTGGGTATGAGATCTAAGGGCCGTTTACTCACATTGAGTGAAGACTACAATTCATAAATAATCAATCAAAAAAACCACCATTTTAACCAGTTGGAATTATTTTTCGGGATCCCGAAAAATCCCGGGTGACAGCCCTACTAAAAACTAAATTAAATTGGCGAGAACAAAAACTAACTTATAAAAAGTGAATACAAATTAATATGAAATGTTATTGAGGAGCAAAATTTTGAGACTAACTAATTTTCTTGATGACCCTAAAAAATTAAGATGTATTATTATTTCTCAATTTGTTTTATTTTTGCAATTGCGGATTTTTTTTTTTACTTCATTGGCAACTCTGACTCTTAGCCTGCAGAATCTTTCTTTAAAATAATGGGTGTAGTAGGGCAATATATAATTATTATTAATAAAAATGCATATATGGGATGGATTACCTTTTTCGCTTTAGAAGAAACTTTATTTAGTAAAATTTGTACATTTGGAATTGTTTAAGTATTGCGTTATGCTATTAATGGTTACAAAAAGTTTATCACATTTTAATAAAGATATTACATTACAGGAGACCTCGATAGATAATTAGAAATAAACTATTTCGTATATATAAGTATTTAAAACTTTTAGAACTATGGATTACATCATCTTTTCATTCTTACATCACAAATGAAAACAATATAGTTGCTACATAATAGTCATTCATCACTGAGGCCTATCGTAAGAGTAGTTTTAAACAAGCAGAATTAATGAAAAAATTCTTTTGAGTTATCACGAAAAAAATGCATCCGCCGTCGAATTTCCCCAAAACGTAAAATACAACACAGTCAACCAGAAAGATGAGAAACCAAATGAGTATGAAATACTCGGCTATGGGGAAATGAGCACAATTACAAAGAAATGAGAACGCATTGAAGGTGGTGGTGAGCCAAAAACAAAAACAGGAAGAAAAGAAAAGCCAAAATAACAGATTATTGGAATAGAGGAGCGCATACACATATACATACGTACAACAGCAGTTCAAATAAAAAATAATGAATAATCATTTGGCGAAATCAAGTCACAAACATTGTGAGTCTTCCCTATCTTGTGTTTGTTCTAATGAAATAAAATTTTTCGAGACTTATGCTATATGTTGTTGTTTGTAGAGAGTGAGTAATCAGTATTTTGAAATTAAATATAAGTAGGTGTAATAAACGAAAGCCTAAAAATATATAAAACATAGGGACTGTAATCACCTTTTAATGCTGGTTAGGTATATTAATTCGCATTTGCAATCTCAGCCAGTCTCATTTAGAGTAAAATTTTCTCAAGGTTTTCAAGTCCAACGCCTTATTTTCAATACTTTTCAAGTTTTTAATTAGGCTTTGTATTATATTGCTATTGATTTAAGCAATTTTCTTTGCTGTTGTTGCTAATTACAAAAATATAATCAAAAATAACAGTACATTTGGTTAAATCATAATAATTTCAATGTTCTTGCAGAGCATAGTTTGAGAGAGTAGAAGAGAGCTGCATCATGTTTTAGGTACAATTCAATTAATTATTTATAGATTTAATTTCTCCATCGCTCACTCTCACAATTTGCTTGCATTGCACTCACTCTCTCTATCTCTCTCCTTTGTTTCTGTTGGCTTTGGCAGGTTTGGTCGTTTCAACAAACACATGGATACTCGCGGCGCACATACACTTGGATCTGGCACTTCGGCTATTTGTTGTTCTTGTTTTTACCGTTTCATACGAGAGTAAATACTCTATCACATTAACGAGCAACGAACAAACGAGCGTTTACTTTGTTAGACAGTTGAATTTTTGCCTCAGCGGCGTTACGCGACCGTGCGAAGACACAAAAAGCAAGCACACCACAGACAGCAAATATACGCGATTCGAAAAAATAACCGAACGAAATGTCTTGCTATTTAACTAATGCTGCTTCTTCTTTTTATTATTATTATTCATCCGTTTATAATAAAATAATTAAGTGATTTTTTTCCTTTTTTGTTTGAAAATAAAATATATTTTTCATAAACCAACAAAAGTCAACAGAATCAATTAATACAATATTATTTTATTAAACACTGAATTGTATTTAAGTAAAAATATTTTTTATTTCTTTACGCTGATTCCTAATACTATGCGTGTGTGTGGTGCTCTCTCTTTCATATAAATTGTAGTGTGTGTAATTTCATTTTATCAAATGAAATTTGATTTCAATAAATAATAATTCATAATTTGCATAATAAACGGGTTTCGCTATAATATTCATTGATTTCTACTTTTTTTTAATAAATTGCATTTCGAAATGTTGCAGATTCGATATTTTTAATTTCTCTTTCTCTTGATGTGCCTCTTTTTCTCTCTCTTAGTGTATTTAATTATATAGATTTTTTAACCAAGAAAAATATTTCAGCGGACACAACAACTTACGATGGCAACGAACGACAACGAACACAACGTCGGTCGCAAGTGCAAAGCCATTTTGTATGGCCACGGCAAGCAATGTATGTGATTAACACCAAAGTATGATTTTTCAGCAAATCAGCGTTGAAACGCGTGCAGGGTTGCATAAAAATGGACTAGCTGAATTGCTAACAAGGAAGGAGTAGAAATGTGATTTTTCAACCGTGTGTCCTTGTTTAGAATATTCCACATATGTATATTATTATATATTATTATTCGCATTAAACACATTTATTTAACGAATAAAGTAAATATATTTTACAAAAGTTGGTTTCCCCGTTTTTTTAATTTCCATTAATAATGCAGGTTACACCAATTATAAAGTTAGTAATACAAAAACAACTTTTTATATGCAACAGATATGAAAATTTCTTATTTCTAATCATTAAGAAATATAAATGCAAATATATACTGGTCTGGGAATCAGTAAACTGGCAAATCGTATCTCTTTGATGCAAATTGTATTAAAACTTAGTTTTCACTTTAGTAAAAACAATGACGATTTCAGCGGCTAAACTCGAACTTAATACTCACTTTAAGGAATACAAAATTTGTAAAAATTTACCTTGGGCAAGTTATAATAAAATCTGCAACAAATATGTATAATTGTATGCCTTTCTTACTGATTTAGTTCTCACTTTAAGGTGAGTATTAAGTTTGAGTTTAGCCGCTAATTTTCACTAATGGCCGGTATGCACCTCTAGCGAAATTTTCGGTAGCAAAAATTTATTTAAGCCTACAACAAAAAAACAGGGCTGTGTACACAAATTTTAAACCAGCTAATCGCTTTTAAAAATTGTTAATATATGTTCCAAATATTCCTCAAATAAATTGTTTATTATTTACAGACCTTTTAAAACTTTTATGCACACAATGATTGTAATAAATTAAGTGTTTGCTGCCAAAATATGCTTTTGACAACCCTGTTATTTTCACTAGAGGTGCGTACCAGCTTACGAAATTGAACGCTACCGAAAATTTCGTTAGCATAAATAGCAATGCATTTCTTATGGGAATGAAATTTTTCGCTAGAGGTGCATACCGGCCTTAAAGTGAAAACTAAATCAGTAAAAAAAGTTATAAAATTATACATATTTGTTGCAGATTACATTATAACTTGATGGGGAATATCCCAAAGCAAAATTTCACAAAGTTTGTATTCCTTAAAATGGATTATTAAAGAAAAGTAATCGTGAAAAAAATGACAATTTTAGTAGCTGCTAAACTCGAACTTAATACCCTCCTTTAGCGGCTAAACTTAGTACTCACCTTTAAGGTGGGTATTAAGTTCGAGTTTAGCCGCTAAAGTCGAAAACAAATCAGTAAAAACAGTATAAAATTATACCTCTTTGATGCCAATTTTAGTAAAACTTGATGGGGAATACCCCAAAGCAACTTTTCACAAAGTTTATATTATTTATAAAGGATTATTAGAGAAAAGTAATCGTGCAAAATTTGCGATTGTAGCGGCTAAAGGTGGGTTCGAGTTTAGCCGCTAAAATCGTCATTTTTTCACGATTACTTTTCTTTAATAATCCATTTTAAGGAATACAAACTTTGTGAAAATTTGCTTTGGGCTATTCCCCATCAAGTTATAATAAAATTTGCAACAAATATGTATAATTTTATGCTTTTTTTACTGATTTGGATTTTTCGCACGAAAAAATAAGCAGGCATATTATTTCGCATAAAAAAGCTAAAATCTCTGGGTTTGAGACCCTATTTACAGAGATAGAAGAAGATATTCGTTTTTCGCAGAATCAAACTTAGTATTAAGCATTATAGAGCAAATGACAGTTGAAATCTAGTTAAAGTAGATTTTTCAAATTTATTTATTCATAAAGGCCGGTACTATGTTCATTCTTGCGAAATTTTTTTATAGAAACCATTATTTCGCACATAGAAAGCGGTGTTTATTTAGGTAACTTGGAGCGCTTATACAGGAAGCGATATTGGATTAAGTTGATGGTTGCTGCTTGGTGTGTAATTCAACCTTAAATGTTGAGTTATGCGCTTTACAGACTATCAGTTATTCCGGACGACAGTGCTTGTGTCGAACATATCCCATATATTGTGCACATTATAAAATAAGTCCGAAGGCATAATCGATACTGCTGCATGTTTATGGATCGATAACACATTTACCGATTATTTAATCACCGCCGACAAGTCGTATCGACCTGACACACTGTAAGATTCTTTACAAACACCGACATTCCGTCCGGAATAACTGATAGTCTATAAAGCGCATTACATATTAAGGCCGGTACTATGTTCATTCTTGCGAAAAAATTTTATAGATACCATTATTTCGTATATAGAAAGCTATGTTTATTTAGGCAACAGGCAGCGCTATTTAATAGTGAACGATATGGAATTAAGTTGGTGGTTGCTGCTTGCATTAGCAATGCTAATTTCGTTAGCATTGCTATTTATGCTAACGAAATTTTCGGTAGCGTTCAATTTCGTAAGCTGGTACGCACCTCTAATGAAAATAACAGGGTTGTCAAAAGCATATTTTGGCAGCAAACATTTAATTTATTACAATCATTGCGTGCGTAAAAGTTTTAAAAGGTCTGTAAATAATAAACAATTTATTTGAGGAATATTTGGAACATATATTAACAATTTTTAAAAGCGATTAGCTGGTTTAAAATTTGTGTACACAGCCCTGTTTTTTGTTGTAGACTTAAATAAATTTTTGCTACCGAAAATTTCGCTAGAGGTGCATACCGGCCTTAAGATTTGAATTTTGTTTTGCGATAAATATAAATCTCCAAACGGGTGATTGTGTGAAATGTGTAGCAAAAACAAATGAGGAATACAAGAGTATTTGAACAGTGCATTAAATCATATTAACCGCCGTCACTGTGATGTCGAACATGTACCAAAACAAAAACTACCTTTCATTGCAACCATATGCCCAGATGTGCGGCTGAATAAAGTAGTGGAAAAGAGACGGATATATACAATTTTTAGAATATTATGAACACAATATATACATATATATTAGATATAGTAAAAACAAAACTATTATTTTCCAGTAGATGGCGTTGTTTATTACATCTCGTATACTAAAGGGTGATTTGTTAAGAGCTTGATAACTTTTAAAAAAAAAAAACGCATAAAATTTGCAAAATCTCATCGGTTCTTTATTTGAAACGTTAGATTGGTCCATGACATTTACTTTTTGAAGATAATTTCATTTAAATGTTGACCGCGGCTGCGTCTTAGGTGGTCCATTCGGAAAGTCCAATTTTGGGCAACTTTTTCGAGCATTTCGGCCGGAATAGCCCGAATTTCTTCGGAAATGTTGTCTTCCAAAGCTGGAATAGTTGCTGGCTTATTTCTGTAGACTTTAGACTTGACGTAGCCCCACAAAAAATAGTCTAAAGGCGTCAAATCGCATGATCTTGATGGTCAACTTACCGGTCCATTTCTTGAGATGAATTGTTCTCCGAAGTTTTCCCTCAAAATGGCCATAGAATCGCGAGCTGTGTGGGATGTAGCGCCATCTTGTTGAAACCACATGTCAACCAAGTTCAGTTCTTCCATTTTTGGCAACAAAAAGTTTGTTAGCATCGAACGATAGCGATCGCCATTCACCGTAACGTTGCGTCCAACAGCATCTTTGAAAAAATACGGTCCAATGATTCCACCAGCGTACAAACCACACCAAACAGTGCATTTTTCGGGATGCATGGGCAGTTCTTGAACGGCTTCTGGTTGCTCTTCACTCCAAATGCGGCAATTTTGCTTATTTACGTAGCCATTCAACCAGAAATGAGCCTCATCGCTGAACAAAATTTGTCGATAAAAAAGCGGATTTTCTGCCAACTTTTCTAGGGCCCATTCACTGAAAATTCGACGTTGTGGCAGATCGTAAGTCTATTCATGATGAAATGTCAAAGCATACTGAGCATCTTTCTCTTTGACACCATGTCTGAAATCCCACGTGATCTGTCAAATACTAATGCATGAAAATCCTAACCTCAAAAGAATCACCCTTTATATATACTATACCGAACATCAATAGACCTAGACCTGAAGAATCGCATAAACTTGGATTTCTTCAAGTTCAATTTCATTAGATTCACCTTACACCAGTCAACAAAGAAGGACGCCAATAGAGCCCAACTCTCGTGAATGTGCAAAGCAACTCTCGTGAATGTGCGTGAATGGGACTAAAATAAATATGTCGTGCGTGAGAAATAAAATCGGTTCGTGAATGTGCGTGAATAAAATTCCTGCAAAACCAAGCTCACGAAAATAATCAAGATTTAATTCACACTCGTATGTTAACTGAAATTAATTTAGCTCTCGAACTGTATTCTTTTTTTGAATTTTGTTACCTTTGCTGATTTCCTTTGGAAAGTATCGTGAATTTGTTGTGAATCACGTGAATTATCGTGAATCGTGCGTGAACGTGAGTCTTTAAAAGTAATTCGTGCGTGAGTACTGGTTTTCATTTCGTGAATGTGCGTGAGTGGGATTGGCTACACCACGTATCGTGCGTGAATAAATATTTTGCTGCATGAATATGCGTGAGCGTGAGTGAAATTTCAGTAACGCGAACACCTCTACTTCTAATTATTAGAAAAAGTGAATTTTATGATAGTTGTGAAAGAATCATTCTCTTCCAGCATTTCAAAGTTCCATTTCATCCTCATCGCTACCACAGACTCGTAAGTGACACAACAACAATCGCCAACTGTGATGGTGGAAGCTTATCAAAAAGTATGAAATGTACATGAAAGTATTTTGCCATCACTATTGTTACAAGAGCCTTTTTAAAGGCCGGTACTATGTTCATTCTTGCGAAAAATTTTTATGGAAACCATTATTTCGCACATATAAAGCGGCGGTTTTTTAGGTAGCTTGGAGCGCTATTTTACAGGGAGCGATATTGGATAAGTTGGTGGTGTTGCTTGTTTTTACAAAATAACATTTTATTTTTCCTTGGGCAATTGATCTGCTATTCCTTTGATCCTTTGTATAGTTTCGGATCAAAAATATGGTCCGTGTTTGATTTATAAACCCGCACAAATAGTTTTTAATAAATAAATTATTTCTTAATTCACATTGCAAATGGCGCCGTGCTATAAACGTCAGTTTTTCAACACGAAAAAAACAAAGTATCACAAATGGAAAAAATTTCGCAAAATTTTCGCATTTTTTGGTTTTGTATGGAGTTTCAACGCGAAAACCGAACAGAGTACCGGCCTTAACATGGAATCGGGCAGCACTCAGTGATAAGAGAGAAGTTCACCAATGTGGTATCAAAATGGACTGAATAGTCTAAGTGAGCCTGATACATCGGGCTGCCACCTAACCTAACCTTACAAACTTATTTACTAATGGTCTTTTATAAATTTGTCAAAATAGACAAGTTTATGCGGTAAGAAAATCTCGTTTTTGTAAAAGCCAGAGTAAAAAAAACGATTTTCTATAAAAAATTTTCAAAATTTTGTCAACATTTTATTTCTATAGAAAATATTGACAAAGTTTTATTTCTATAGAAAATTTTGTCAAAATTTTATTACTATAGAAAATTTTGTCAAAATTTTAGTTCTATAGAAAATTTTCTGAACATTTTATTCTATAGAAAATTGTGTCAACATTTTATTCTATAGAAAATGATGTCAAAAATTTATTTTTATTTATAAATCGGTGACGTACCATTTTTGGAAGAATTCTACCAACTGTGGAAACCGCGATTGCAATACTACTGTAGTCTTTGTAAGCGGATATAAAACAAAAAAAAAATATATTTAAAATTGTGGAGTTGACAATTTTTGTTGAAATTTAGTGAAAAGTACTTTTTCGCTCAAAAAGATACCTTTTTTGTACTTTGTTAAAAATTGCATTTTCCATCCCTGATACACACACACACAACAAACCAACCAATAAGAGCAACAGAATTTGACAAAAGGACAAATTGTTTCTGTTTTACTGATTCTACCTTATAAGTGTACCCTGTTTAACGTCGGTGAAATATGTTATGATGGCTTGTTAGAATTCCTCAAGTTTCTAATTAAAAAAAACATGTCTAAATATTGTAAATTGGCATACATATTGCCCATATTATTATCATTTATTTGTGCAATATGTGCCCAACAAACAGTATCAAAGGATAATACAGCGAAGAAGAATGAGAACAAGCCGGTTATAAGAAATAAATCCAAAGAAAATCCTAACGAAGAATTTCACGAAGAGCTAGTTTTGACACCACTTGCGGATGGATTTGTAAATACTTATTTTCAATTTACAACGAGATGGAGATATGGAAGTAGAGAAAACTGTAAGTATATTTCTACAAATAGGTTAATTCTTGCTTAAAATATGATTTCCAGTGCACAACACTCGACTGATTCCCAGACCAATTGCTGAAATACTATTATACTCTGATGTTAAAGAATTTCACATAACATTGACCCAAGGTTTATGGCGCTATGAAACATGGGGTTATCCGGTTGTAGATGGGGCTCCAGGGGCTGAAGCGTGGTCATGGTTTGCGGGGGAAAATCTAACTGAGGATGAAGTTGATGAGCAGTGGCAACGTATTACCAATACATTTTCTGGCATTGTGTGTGCCTCCTTGAATTTCATGGACAAAACTAATACCATCACACCGAAATATGGATTTCGCCCACAGTTTTCCGATTCACCATTAAGCAATGTTACCAAACATTTACGGTATTCTAGTTTACCACGCGAGATAGTATGCACGGAGAATCTAACTCCATGGAAAAAACTTTTACCATGCAATAGCCATTACGGGTTTGCCTCCTTGCTCAACTCTGGGCATGTCCATAACACCAACTATCATTCTCTGGCTATAAAGTTTCGAACGTTGTGCAACAGTCGTGATGAATGTTTTCTAGAATTTACCGAATCTGCCAATTTAGTATATGACCCAAAGCTGCTGGGTTCTATGAACAACCTAGATTTTTCACTAAGACGAATGTTTGGACAAGGTTTAAATGGATATTGTGCTTTGGCGAGTAGCAGTAAAATATATGTTAATATGGAATTACCCATACCATACGATATAACTCCCTTACCCATGTATAATATATCTTCAACGAGAGGTGGCCAGACAACAAACTATGGAGTTTATGACATGCAACAACTTAAAGACACATCTTTGTTTAATATCGCATGGGTTGTTAAAAAGGCACAAAATTACGTTTTAACTCCTGCAAGTCCACCTTTATTGGCACATAGGTATATAGTCGGATATGGTCAAGAAAAGGGTAAAATAATCACCCAAATAACAAATAATCACTATTCGGAACTACCAATTGTGCTGCAAGAAAATATTCCATGGTTTATGCCGATTTATATGCATACATTGAAAATTAAAAATCGTCACAACGGAGAGATTATAAAACCTAAAGTTCTACAATACCGGCCGGGAATACAGCGAGAGAGACCTTATTATTTGGAACTAACATTTATGTTGCCCTCAAAAACCTCTGTAGAAATATCCTTTGATTTTGATTATATATTTCTCAAATGGCTTGAATATCCCCCAGACGCCAATCATGGTCATTATATAGGATCGGGCGTAATTACAACGTTAATGCCTGTGGCTCGTAATTACACTTCAATTCCATTAAGTGGCTACCGTTTTGCTGACTCGTTCAATGCTTCGAGAAGTTCGTATCTTCTTACTTTACGTACAGAATCCATTATACTATCTCTGCCTACTCCTGACTTCAGCATGCCATATAACGTCATTTGTTTAGCATGTACGGTTGTTGCCTTGGCCTTTGGCCCTATACATAGTGTGGCAACGAAAAAAATCGTTATAGAACAACAGGATTGTGAAGAGCCACAATCGTTTTTCGGAAAGATCTTAAAAAAGTTCAAAAGAAAGAGTAATAAAACGGTTTCCATTGTACCCAATGATGACATGACAGAGGCAAAAAATGAACACCAGCGATAAAATAAAGTAATATGATTAATTAGCTACATCCAAAATTTGTATTATTTTTCCCATAACTAGTCTTTAATAAAATTCCATATTTTTAATAAAATGTTGATGATATTTTTTTGTTAAATAAAATATATTATAGGTTATGTCAGGAATTCTGTTTTGGTGGACCCACTCGAAAAACTACTCTGGACTCTGGACTCGTTATAGAACAACAGGATTGTGAAGAGCCACAATCGTTTTTCGGAAAGATCTTAAAAAAGTTCAAAAGAAAGAGTAATAAAACGGTTTCCATTGTACCCAATGATGACATGACAGAGGCAAAAAATGAACACCAGCGATAAAATAAAGTAATATGATTAATTAGCTACATCCAAAATTTGTATTATTTTTCCCATAACTAGTCTTTAATAAAATTCCATATTTTTAATAAAATGTTGATGATATTTTTTTGTTAAATAAAATATATTATAGGTTATGTCAGGAATTCTGTTTTGGTGGACCCACTCGAAAAACTACTCTGGACTCTGGTTATGCGGGACCCCGCCTGCGTACATCCTTGGCATTTTTTTATACCCTCCACCATAGGATGGGGTTATATTAACTTTGTCATTCCGTTTGTAACACATCGAAATATTGGTCTAAGACCCCATAAAGTATATATATTCTGGGTCGTGGTGAAATTCTGAGTCGATCTGAGCATGTCCGTCCGTCTGTTGAAATCACGCTAACTTCCGAACGAAACAAGCTATCGACTTCAAACTTGGCACAAGTAGTTATTATTGATGTAGGTCGGATGGTATTGCAAATGGGCCATATCGGTCCACTTTTACGTATAGCCCCCATATAAACGGACCCCCAAATTTGGCTTGCGATTGCTCTAAGAGAAGCAAATTTCATCCGATCCGGCTGAAATTTGGTACATGGTGTTACTATATGGTCTCTAACAACCATGCAAAAATTGGTCCACATCGGTCCATAATTATATATAGCCCCCATATAAACCGATCCCCCGATTTGGCTTGCGGAGCCTATAAGAAAAGCAAATTTCATCCGATCCGGCTGAAATTTGGTACATGACATTGGTATATGTTATCTAATGACCATGCAAAAAGTGGTCCACATCGGTCCATAATTATATATAGCCCCCATATAAACCGATCCCCCGATTTGGCTTGCGGAGCCTCTAAGAAACGAAAATTTTATCCGATCCAGCTGAAATTTGGTACATGGTGTTGGTATATGTTCTCTAATGACCATGCAAAAATTGGTCCATATCGGTCAATAATTATATATAGCCCCCATATAAATCGATTCCCAGATTTGTCCTCCGGAACCTCTTGGAGGAGCAAAATTCATCCGTTCCGGTTGAAATTTGGAACATGGTGTTAGAATGTCGCCTCTAACAAACACGCAAGAATTGGTCCATATCGGTCCATAATTATATATAGGCCCCATATAAACCGTTCCCCAGATTTGATCTCCGGAGCCTCTTGGAGGAGCAAAATTCATCCGATCCGGTTGAAATTTGCAACCCAAGTAATTCGATTGTGGATGACAGTCTTCATTAGAAGTTTCTACGCAATCCATGGTGGAGGGTACATAAGCTTCGGCCTGGCCGAACTTACGGCCGTATATACTTGTTTCTTTTTGGGATAAACAAATATTTCAGTTTGGAATATTATAGGACACATCATTTTTGAATTATTTTAATGGAAAAATGTGTACCCTGGATAAAAGCTAAAGAATTTTACAGAAGATCAAGCAGCACTACGCCTGAAATAACGGGCTGTCACTATACCTAAACGAGGCAACTAAACTATTGCCCCATATAAAAACTACTGATACAACTATTGCAATATCAGTGTGAAAATTGAATAATGATAAAGGACCTCTTCTCCAAATGCATTTTGATATTACGGTGAAAGCATATATGGAAGCTTTGTAACGCACAAGAATGCCACCAGCGTTACTGACAGGGGATAAACAACCACTTCTGTAAAAACCACGACCATTTGTATATGTGACTCAACTGAATAGTTTAAATGAGCTTTAGGACATAACAATACGGCGTCGCCACACGCTTATAACCTCCTATTGTGTGAAGGAAATATTGTTTTATATGTTTCGGAAAACGAATAAATGAAAATGGATAAATAAGAGATTACATTCGACTTTCGTATTAACTATTTTTTATTTTTCGTATATTGAGGGCGCCCATAGGGACACACAAAAACTTCATTCGCTACATTCGTGACCAACTCTTTCTACCGAATTTTAACATCACACTAATACACATGTAATTAAATTTATCGATCGATTTCACCAAATACAACGTCCAAAGTACCAATGATTGCTACAATATCAGCCAACATATGCTGACGGCCGACATGATTTAATGCGGCTAAATGGGCAAATCCAGGGGCTTTGATTTTGCAACGATAAGGGCGACTGGATCCGTCCGATACCAAATAAACACCAAACTCACCCTTTGGTGCTTCAATAGCGGTATATGTGGCACCAGGTGGCACTTGATAGCCTTGCGTGAACAATTTGAAATGATGAATTAGAGCCTCCATAGATTGTTTCATTTCAGCGCGACTAGGTGGTGTCACCTTATTGTCATCTGTTTTGATTTCGCCAGCGGGCATTTGGTTCAAGCATTGATCGATAATACGCAACGATTGACGCATTTCCTCCACGCGACACAAATAACGATCGTAACAATCACCTTTAGTGCCGATTGGAACATCGAAATCAACCAAATCGTAGGCATCATAGGGTTGTTGTTTTCTCAAATCCCATTTAATACCAGAACCTCTCAACATAACTCCACTGAAACCATAATTGAGGGCTTCTTCAGCAGTGACAACACCAATATCTGCGGTACGTTGCACCCAAATACGATTGGTGGTGAGAACATCCTCAACTTCATCCAAACGTTCGGCAAATTTGCTAGCAAATTCATAAATATCATCCATTAAACCCAAAGGCATATCCAAGGACACACCACCAGGGCGAATGTAGGCAGCGTGCATACGAGCACCAGATACACGCTCATAAAATTCCATCATTTTCTCACGTTCCTCAAAGAGCCAGAAGAATGGAGTTAATGCACCAACATCCAAGGCATGTGTACCAACGGCCATGATGTGATTCAAAATACGGGTAATTTCCGCAAACAAAACACGAATATACTTGGCACGTAATGGCACTTCGATATTCAAAAGTTTCTCCACAGCCAAGGAGTAACATTGTTCATTACACATCATTGATACGTAGTCCAAACGATCGAAATAGGGCAAAGCTTGGGTATAGGTTTTATATTCGATTAGCTTTTCGGTACCACGATGCAAAAGACCGATGTGTGGATCACAGTGCATAACTGTTTCACCATCCAATTGCATGACCAAACGCAACACACCGTGAGCAGCAGGATGTTGAGGGCCAAAATTCAATGTCAAGTTACGAATCGACTTTTCCACCGGTGTAACTTGATGATTCCATGGTGGTAGTTTCCACTGAGAGGTTATGTCATCTGGGTACATAACGGGGCCAGCGAATTGCTGTAAAAATTCTGGATCTGGATACCATTTAGCGGCTCCACGCTTCTGCTGCTTATTTAATGATGCTTGAGATGCACTTGGTGCAGTGGCTGCTTTCGCCAACTGAAGTCCCACAGAGGCAAAACGCTTCGAAAATGCATTTACATAATACAAAGCCATTTTCTACGAGTTCTTAATACACCACACAATTATTGCCTCTTTCTTCAGGGTCGTAATTGAACTGAATACATTCGCTCTCATATGTTGAACATATGATTCCGTTTGACATTTAGCTCAATTGTCAGTGTAAACATAAATACATCGAAAAAACTACAACAGATGACATTTATTATACGGTTTAAATAGTCAAACAAAAATGGAATGCGTATATAGAATATGCAAAAGCACAATTATTTTGACATTTCGTTAACATCCTGGCGTTTCCCAAATTCTTTTAAAATCCCTTGACCACTGATGCCATATCAATGGATACTGATTTTCTGACATATTTGATCTCAGCTGATTGGTCAAGAATGCGTCAATTTATATTTTATTTATTCCGCTGATTTTTCGCAGAATATTCATTCAACGATGTCTAAGCCGACAATAAAAAATGCTATAAATTTGTACTCATACGACTAAAGGAAATCAACTAAATTACCTCACTATTTATTTAAGTCTATGGACCTCAATCCTCAGAGACTAACAGAATTAAAAGTAAATAATATCTATAGTAGAGTCAAATTTGTTTAATGGACTTTCCAAATCACGCAAACAACTCAATTTAAAACTCCTTTCTCCTATGTAAAGGTATATTAAAAAGTTCGCATTGACTCAAATTTCGTAAAGCGAATATATTCAAGAAGCAACTGACAATCTGTAACTCCATAGATGGTCTTGTAAATATGTTTTTTATGGAACCTTTGGTTCTATTGTACATGAATCAATCTACAATTATCTTCATAGGAAGGTAGAGGATCAATAAATGCAATTCGTCCCAAAACCAAATTTAATCAATTGCTTTTGTTGTTGTTGTAACAGTTATTGGTTTCATTCCATCCATTTTTTTACGCTTTGGTAAATCAGCTTGTATCCATATGAAAGTACTCTACAACAAAGAAGGATTGTCGGGTAAGTTTGGCTGGACAAGGAAAAAAAGTAACGAGTGTCATGTGGTCATTGGTTACAGATGGGACACACGCACAGTTGCCACAGTTGGAAGAATTTTACCAAAAATGGTAGATTTTTTACTGTTTGGTAGAATTCTTGATACTCCACTCCAACTAAGAGGTACTTCACAAACTTTTATAAAAATAAATTTCTGTAGAAATACAGTTTTGAAAAAAATTTTCTATAGAAATACAATTTTGACAAAATTTGCTATAGAAGTAAAACTTTGACAAAATTTTCTACAGAAAATAAAACTTTGACAAAATTTTCCACAGAAATAAAATTTTGACAAAATTTTCTAAAGAAATAAAATTTTGACAAAATTATCTATAGAAAAATTGTATTTCAATATATAAATAAAACATTAACACAATTTTCTACAGAAACAAAATTTTGGCAAAATTTTCTATGGAAATAACATTTTGGCAAAATTTTCTATAGAAATATTGTATTTCAATAGAAAATTTTGTTAATGTTTTATTTATATAGAAAAATGTAATTTCTATAAAAAATTTTGTCAAACTTTTATTTATTTTTATACAAAATTTTGTCAATATATTATTTCTAAGAAAATTTTGAATAGAAATACATTTTTAACAAAATTTTCTATAGAAATAAAATTTTTCTATACATTTAAACCTTAACAAAATTTTCTATTGAAATACAATTTTGACAAAATTTTCTATACAAATAAAATTTAGACAAAATTTTCTATAGAGATAAAATTTTTGCAAAATTTTCTACAGAAATAAAATGTTGACAAAAAAATTCTATAGAAACAAAATTTTCGACAGAAAAAAAAAATTTTTGAAGATCAAGGAAGGAATTCTTACCATCAATCATGGGGATGATTTTTCTCGACATGGAATTGTATTCCATAGTCTGGATAAACGAACTACGAATGATCTTTCTAAATCAAAGCGGCAGTTACGACCATAGACATACTTTAAAATACAATGAAAAGAAGATTGAATCCTACGAACGTTTGACCTGTTTAAAATTAGACGTTGTTATGAGGAATGATTTTTTTAATTAACTTATATTATTCAAAGAGATATCTTAATCAAAATTTTATAGCTTGGCAAAATTAAAATTTATCTTATATTTAATACAAATACAAATATGATTACGGTTTGTTTTCGAAAAATAGTATACACAATTAACAAGAAATTAAAAAAATTAATTTAGGAATTGGGCAATAAAAAAAATCTGACCGAGCAAAACGAAAAAAAGTATAAAAACAACTAATATATAGTCTTTAAACTTAGATAATTATAATTTAATGTTTGCATATATATGTAGTTATTAAATATATTTTAGTTTTCAAAACAGATTATGATAGATGTTAAACAGGTCCATCGCTGTGTCGTCTATAATCATTCTGAATAATGTTCTCACCGATGATAACTGCTTACATTGAAACTGCTAATTTTATGTACCGAATGTAATTAGAACGAGCAAATCTTTACAAAATTGGAAGCATGCATTTCGTAAATTAGCCAATTGGCTATTAAAACATGATTTTTCCATCCATTATTATTATTAAACTTATTGCGAACATTTGTATATTCACTATGAGCTACCAATTGCCGAGGACACCACTGAACAGCAGTTTCAACAATATAATTGCTACTTTTGTGGTATTTAGCCAACACATTGGATTTTATCGTTGCTATTCGTTGACACTTTTATGAAAATTATGTCAAATTTACTGTGGGGGCTGGTTACTATAATAGTAGGCTCCAGGAGGGGGACCCTGTGGTGGAGCGCCAGGTGGCGGCATTTGTTGTCCGGTTGGACGATAACCTTGATAGCCCTGAGGGGATGGAGGTGGATATTGGCCTTGTGGCGGCATTGCACCATAGCCGCCCTGCGGCTGATGATAGCCATGTTGTGGATAACCCCCGCCGGGAGGTGGTGGCCCATAACCTTGAGGCGGCGGCGGTGGAGCTCCATACGGCTGGGCACCGGGAGGTGGTTGATATTGGTTTGGAGCCATGGGTGGTGGACCTTGTCCCGGAGCTCCATTTGATGGAGGCGCTGTATTATTGGGCCCGGCCCCCGGTGCTCCCTGTGGCGGTGGAGGTTGCGAATATGGTGAATTTGCACCAGCCCCACTTACCGGTGGAGATGAGTATGTTGGTTGTGGTCCGGATGACGGAGGTCCACTGTTGGAAGCCGGAGGATAGCTTTGCTGTGTTTGTTGTTGTGTGGATGGTGGAGGGCCTTGACCGGGTGGCGTTGAAGACTGCTGTCCTCCCGGTTGCTGAGAAGGCGGAGTGGGAGCTGTAGTTACTGTGTTTGAACTACTTGTTGGTGGCTGTGCGGGTGGTGGGGTCGACTGCACACTTGATGGAGGTGGTTGATTCTGGGGTCCATTGGCACCACTAACAGGAGGCTGTTGTTGATTTGGGGGTGGAGTTTGTCCTGGGCTCGGCGATGAATAACTACCAGGTGGAGCACCAGTGTTGGGAGGTCCACCTTGTGCTGAATTAGGTGGCTGAGTACCTTGTGATGGTGGCGGTCCCTGACCTGGATATCCTTGAGGACCAGGTCCAGCCTGCTGATATGGTTGATACGGTGATTGAGCTTGGCTGGTGGGCGGTGGTCCACTGGCTTGACCATAGCTATTTGCTGGTGGAGCTCCATAACCATAACCCATGGGAGGAGGTGGTCCATATTGATTTGGTGGAGGCCCTTGATTAGCCCCAGGTGGACCATACATTTGTCCTGGAGGTGGCTGTTGTCCCGCTCCCATTTGCTGATTTGGAGGAGGAGGATAAGATCCTGGTGGACCTTGCTGTCCACTGCTAGCACCATAAGGATGTTGACCGGGAGGACCGCTATTTGAGTTTGAGGGAGGCATACCGGCATGACCCTGATAGCCGGGTTGTGCATTTGGTGGTGGTGGTCCATAGCCATGTGCGGGCGGTCCATAGGGGTAACCACCTTGGGGTGGATATTGTGGTTGTTGTTGTGGAGGATAACCAGGATAATGACCATGTTGTTGTGGTGGCTGATAAGCACCTCTATATTGGTTTTGCTGCGGCGGTGGACCTTGAGGTGGCTGCTGTGGAGCCTGTTGGTTTGGTGGTCCTTGCTGTTGCTGTTGTTGCTGCTGCGACGAACCCTGTCCTTGTTGGGGTGTACCGGGTGTTGAAGGGACACTGTTGGGTCTTTGTTGGCCTACATGAAAATGATATTTTAAAATCGTATAAGAAAAAAGAGACAAATTGAACAAAATCGTTGGATATGGTTATATCCGCACACAAGCTCCCAAAAGAATGTTTCGAAACGTTTCCAATATTGACAAAGGGTATTCACTTTATAAGAATGCCGAATACGCTCGAATTTTTTTTAATATTTGCTTTTATTCAACTTCTAAAGAGAAATATATCCCAGGTATAACTACGATATTTGCAGTAATAACCTTACGGGTAGCTCAGGATACAAAATATTCCCACTTGCTTCATCGCAAACACTTTCTCAAGGATATGGAAGTACATACAATAATTTTAATTAGTTTGTGGTAGAGCTATATGCATATTCGAATTGGAACTTAACAAAACAGGGTACAAGAGAAATATTGCCTTTTCAATTTACATGAACTAAAATTGCTTTTACATAAAATGGGCTTAGACTAGTTGCATTGACGACAAAAATTCTACATATTTCAATAATAAATACAACATAATACCACACAAATTACTGGATTTTGTGTAGGTAAGGTATATTGGCAGCCCGATATTTCAGGCTCACTTAGTCCATTGTGATACCACAGTGGTGAACTATTCTCTTATTACTGAGTGCTGGCCGATTCTATGTTTAGCTCAATGACAAATGGACCTACTTTTTATAGCCGAGTCCGAATGGCGTTCCACATTGCAGTTTTTATGTACCAATATATTTGATTAATTTATGCTATATTATGCTTTAACGGTGTTAGCCGTTTGGGTGTACTTGGAACTGGAATCTATATATGAATGACAAATAGATTGTTGTTTTTTTTTTTTTTTCTCAGAACAATACTAATCCTTAGAGGGAGACCAAATCTTAATAGAAAAATTTGAATATAACTTACCTCCTTGTGTGTTATTATTTGGAGCTTGTGGTTGCTGTCCAGGTTGTTGTCCAGGCTGGCCTGGTCCAGGAGGCTGCGAACCAGGTGGTCCGGGTGCCCGGTATGGACCCTGTTGTGGTTGTTGTGGTGGTGGACCTTGTTGTGATTGGCTGCCATTTGGAGGAATTCCAGGATGTTGTGGAGGAACTTGACCACCGTATGGAGGCATTTGAACTCCCGATGGTGGTTGACCACTGTTATCATGTTGCATAGACGACATACCACCTTGTGTTCCAGGAGGACCTCCCATTTGGGATTGACCCGTTGGAGGAGGTGGACCACCTTGCAATGCTTGTTGTTGAGGAGGTGGCGGTCCCGAAGAACCCATCATACCATGCGGACCCTGTTGTTGTGATTGCGGCTGCAAAATGTGTGGTGGAGGCAGTATTTGATTAATGTTCATTGTAGGATCTGCCAACTGGGCTAAATAAACGAGATTCCTGTGCAAAGCAATGTGATACGATGTACACTCATACGACTTTCCCATGTTCTGGAAGCTTTGTATCGTTTGGATAATTTTACAATTTTCGTCAAGAATTTTCTGTATATGTGTGGGACTTGGTGGGGGAACGCCACCATGTTGGCCGGGAGAAGGTACACCCATCATACCGTCGGGACCGCCAGTTGGACCACCCATAACACCCATTGGAGGTCCCCGTTGCATTTGTGGGCCCCCAGCAGCCATACCCATACCCGGCGGCATTCCAGGACCACCCCCACCGGGGCCCATCATTCCCGGACCACCAACAACTGATTGTTGTTGTTGTGGTGGTTGCATAGAATTCGGTGTGGTTGATTGTGGTGGCTGCATCATACTTCCCGGTGGTGGCTGACCAGGCGCCTGCTGTTGAGGCGGGGGTTGCGGTGGGAAGACGGCGGTCATTTTACTGGCCGCCGCCTTCTTCTTCCGCTTGGGAGTTTTTTCCTGTTTTTCCACAATTTTGACTGCTTTTTGTTACCACAGAAGAAAAATTCAAAACTGATACCAACAATGCGACTATATCGCCTTTTCCACAAATCAATGTGAGTATATGCTGTGATTTTTTCTTGCAACAACTTCTATCGGCTTTGCGGCTTTTTCCTTCCACGTCCGGTTTTTTCTCTACCAATAATTTTTCATTTCAATTAATAAAAAGACATTTATTATTTCTACAATAAATATAATGAAAACAATTTTGAATATATTTTATATCACTGACATATACACAGCGACCACAAAAAAATTAATATATTTGATTTATAAAATAGAATAATGACGCTGTGCTACACTTTGCAAAATTACATGCACCCTCGAATTAGTGTTGGGAAAGTAACGAGTATTTGATTGGAAGTACTCGTTACTGACTAATCTTTTGATTACTCGTTACAGTTAAATGAGTACTCAATATCTACAATACAATCCCAATAAACACAAACGTTTGAAAAATGCTAAAATTCAACTGTTTTTCAAACAATTAGGGAATATTTATAATATTCGATCATTACAGAACTTACTGGAATTTTCGTTCGCCTCGAGACGAACGAAACGTCAAAAATCACTCGTTGATATCTCGAGAACTAGAGTTTGAATCACAATTGTTTCGGTGGTCGATAGTAAATCATAAAGGATGAGTCCATGGCAAAGTTGGAGGATTTGTAGCAAATATATATAAAGTTATTTTAGTTTCACTCTAGACGAACGATTCGTCGCGGGACGATTTTGAGTTTCATGAACAGGCAGTTATTTTTTGCTACAAGAACAATGTTTTTATTATTTTACCCATTATATATCCAACACGACCATAAAAAAGTTCACAGGATCAAATAGAAATTCCCATAACCATTCAATTGGTTACGATAACCAATGCCGATAAATTTGGTTTTATGTCGTATAAAATTGTTGAGCTAACCACCAGCATGGGAATCAACAAATGGTTGGTACAACCAAAAGTTGAGTAAACTAATAGAATCTTAGTCAAATTATGGGACGCGCTTAAGGCAGTTGTTGCAAACAAATAACTATTAATATCAACATCGACATCAAGGCATATTAATTAATATGCCTTGCATCGACATGTTAGATGATATGACGCTACATAATTTGCAAAACGGGGAACAGCGTCACTAAATGTACTTAGTAATAGTCCGCAATAAATTGAATAGTTTATCCCATAGATTAGAATTTGGCTTAAGGTAAGTATCGCACCGATTTATAAAAAAAGGAATATTACAAAAGTTTCCATAAAGTTTGCAGGCTTCATACACCAACCAACACAAATACTTTTATTGTATTAAGCACATAAAATTCTAGAACTACTTCAGAGATCTGTATTTATATCTAGAGACTTAAGGAGGACATTTCTGGTAAGTATAAGTCTATGAATTATAATTTTATATTTATAAAAACTGTAATATGTACGTACATGCATAATATATGAAAATTGAATTATATAATCTCAATATAATCTGCCCTTTTCATTTAATATTGGAATTTGGTAAGTATATCTAACAATAAATAACATCGTGGGAGGTTGCACCAACAAACCATATAAATAACAACCAATTTCTCATATCCGAAACGAATGCTTTCGTTCGACTAGGATTCCCAAAACAGCTGAATAATAATAAAATAATTATCCCAAAACAGCTGGCAAATAATTCGGTTGAGGCAACGAATTTGTTTTCTAGGTGTAGTTATGGAAAAGGATAGATTATCCATCCATTGGTTGCACTTTGAAAGATTTGTGGAAAATTTCACTTGTCGATGAGACACCATATTTTTTCATCGATCAGCTTCTGAATGCTTCCAAAAATGTGTCATCCAAAGATATTAGTTTTCTGCAAATAAATATGCGTTTAGAGAATTCTTTAACTTTTCATTCCATTTTAACTTACCAAATAATATAATTTCAAATAATTTCCAAACAATTTCCGTATTTTTATATTTCTACGCGGCATAAAGATGTTTTGAAAACCACAAAATTCGAGTCGTAGCCATCAAATTGTGATCGAAATGAAGGAATGGTTCGTCGAATGGTTCCATAACATAGATCAGCAAATAAAATGGGATAAATGCAAATAAAATGGGATGTTTAAATGTTACCGCTTTCAAGGTACCACATTTAGGATTTATGCAGGATGGAGGATGCATCCTTAGTTCACAAAAATTGACGCCTTTCAAAGTTGTTACGCCGTTTATCAGTGATGCCAACTCCCGAAATGCAAAAAGCACCAAATATATATTATTAACTGTTGGGAAAGAAAATATTATTAAAAATTATACAAATGGTCTTTTTTGAATTTTTTATTAAAGTAACGAGTAGTAACGAGTACTCAATTCAAAAGTAACGAGTAGTCAAAAGTAATCAAAATTTCCAACATTACCTCGAATTGATTGCCAATTTTCAGAGGTGTATTTTTTGCCTACCTAATGCAAAGCCGTATTTTCGCATGGCGCAATTGCAGGGTACACTTATATAAAAGTTTACACATTTGAATTTGACGGCGCTTCTGAGAATCCCCACCAGTCGAAAACGATCGTATACGACATCCAAAACTCGTCGGAAAAGCGCCGCCACTATTGAGAAGTTGTACAACGCCAAGTTACTACAAAAAAGCATCGCATGAGTGCAATTATTACGTGCCTTTTTATTAAATTTTAAACGACGCCAAAAAGAGCCCTTCCAAACAATCAGGATTTGATTGTGAATTTTAAGATAGTCAAGAAAATACGATTGTTTAGATGTTTATTAATTTGATTTGACCACTATCACCACACATTTAACATAATTTTTTCATTAATAATAGAATCATGTTTATTTACAAGTGGCAAGTTACATTTTGCAGCGTCTATCAGCCAGTGTTTTTATTCTTGATGGAGGCAGCGTGTCTGTAAAATATCTGAAAACAATCACTTTATTCCATTTGAAAAGTCAAAAATTGTTCACCTATATACCTTTACAATTAAAAGGCGAAAAAACGATGTTTTCAGCACTTCATTATCGATTTTATTTAAGTAAATTATAAGAAGCTAGTTGCGCTAGGTATTTCACAAAATATATATTGATGTTGATTTATATTTTGTAAATCAACATCATTCTATTATTAATGAAAAAAATTTTGTTAAATGTGTTGTAATAGTAGGCTGTCCATTACATCTCTTTTAAAGAGAACATGTTCTCTTTTTGTGTTCGTATCTTTTTGTTCACTCTCTTTTTTGGTGCCGTATTTTTATGTCCAACAGTGCTCTTTATGTACTCTATTTCAAAAAAATCCTAGATTGATGGAATTTTATTTATTTAGTAGGAATTCGCCACAATTGTTCGCCAATAATTGTTTTCTGGGTTAAATCTGTTGACAAATTAAAGGCCGGAACACAATTGCGATGTTTCGACGTACCGCGTAAAAATTAGAAATAGATGTAATTGAACGTACGACGTAAATACGCCAATACGTTGTCGTCGTCAATTGTGGGCGAGATCATAGGAACATGTGTGTTTTATTTTTGACAGCGTATTTTTGAATTTATTCTGTTTATTTTGTGATTCTTTTTGTTTTTTATTGTTTTATTATATTTTTATTTCGTTGTTTCTCTCATTAGAAACTATTAATATTTTATTTTAACATCAATAAAATTATTAATTATTTAATAAAGAATTTTTTTATTGTAAACTAATTTTTAGTTAAAATGTTCTCTTTTTTTAAAGCGAAAGTTCTCTTTTGAAAATTATCCATGTGGAAACCCTATGTAATAGTGGTACAAATGTTATATTTATAAGAATTTATAAATGTTTAATCAAATTAATAAACATCTAAGCAATCGTGTTTTACTTGACCACAATGATTCTTTTACAACAATCTTAAAATTCACTTTTTATGATTGTTTGAAGGGTCTCTTATTGGCGTCGTTCTAAATTTATTTAAAAAGTCACCTAATAATTGGACTCGTGCGATGCTTTTTTGTAGTAACTTGGCGTCAATGGTGATGGTGCTTTTCCGACGAGTTTTGGATGTCGTATATTTTGACGTGGTGGGGATTCTCAGAAGCGCCGACAAAATCAAAAAATGTTGGCAGGGTTGCGCTTGGCGTTTTACAATATATAAAATGGGTCTTCTAACTGTAGTGATGTCAAAATACTTTCATGTACATTTTGTACTTTTTGATATGCTTCCCCCATCAGAGTTGGCGATTGTTGTAGTGACATTTACTTGTCTGTGGTAGCGATGAGGATGAAATGGAACTTTGAAATGCTGGCAGGGAAGTGATAGTCGTATAAATTTTATATATATATAAGAATTTCTAAATGTTTAATCAAAAAAATAAACATTTAAACAATCGAGTTTCACTTGACCACAATGATTCTTTTACAACTATCTTAAAATGCACTTTTTCTAATATATTGAAGGGGCTCTTGTTGGCGACATTTTAAATTTATCTAAAAAGGCACCTAATAATTGCACTCATGCGATGCTTTTTTGTAGTAACTTGGAGTGGTACAACTTCTCAATAGTGACAGCGCTTTTCCGACGTATTTTGGATATCGTATACGACTGTTTTCGACGTGGTGGGGATTCTCAGAAGCGCCGACAAATTCAAAAAATGTTGGCTGGGTAATAACTATGTTTTAAGCACTTTATTTTCGTTTCTATTTAAATAAATTATAATAAGCGCTTGATGTTTCACAAAATATAAAATGGCTCTTGTAACTTTTATGTACATTTCGTACTTTTTGATGGGCTTCCCTCATCACAGTTGGAGATTGTTTTAGTGTCACTTACGAGTCTGTAGCGATGAGGATGAAATGAAACTTTGAAATACTGACAGGGGTGTAATGCGCTCTACAGACTATCAGTTATTCTGGACGGAATGTCGGTGTTTTTAAAGAATCTTACAGGGTGTCGGATCGATACGACTTGTCGACAATGACTAAATAATCGGTAAATGTGTTATCGATACCATAAACAGCAGCAGTATCGATTATGCCTTCGGACTTTACTTATAATGTGCACAATATATGGGATATGTTCGACACGAGCACTGTCGTCCGGAATAACTGATAGTCTTTAAAACGCATAATGCATAAACGCAATATTGTCGTATTGTCGAGGGACCTTTTTAATAAATAATGCTAAAAAGCCAAGATTTAACAAATTGGAGTTAACTTTTCGGGATCCCGAAAAATCCAGTGATTCAAAATAAAAAAAAATCGGAAATAACCTCGTCGCGAAAATCACAGGATTTCGGATTTATCCCGTGTGACATCCCTATGCCCAACTTACATTTGGAACGTCCCCATAAACACAAACGTTTGAAAAATGCTAAATTTCAACAATTTTTCAAACATTTTTTCAAAGGATTAGGGTAATATTCAAGTTGAGAAATTGTTGAGAAAATCGCGTTCTCAACAAAAAACAGACATTACCCTCAACAGTGAAATTCAACACATTAGCAATAATATCTCAAGTGTTATCCTCAAATTGAAATGCATCGCTACTCAATAATTTGTCAAACAATTTTCGATGCGAGTCAAATTCAAAATTAACATCGTTGCATATACTTTTCAACCTAAATTTGTATGAATGATATCCCCACTTCAAATTGAAAGTCAAAGCCAAAATTCTATGAATTTTGCATAATTTATTCATTTTTATCAAAATAAAATATATAATAATACACTACACTACATAATACACTACAATACCAATTGATAAATAATAATCTTATTAAACATATCAACAAATAAGAACAAAATAAAAACAAACAACAAAACTTTAAATATCTTAAACATTATTAGTAAACACTTTTGCATTGATAATTCGTTTTCCTTCCTTTTGGTGTCATAAAACAGGATTAAAATTTAATTTAAAATTAGGAACGTACTGGACCGCGTGTTAGAATTGATTTCCAGCAGAAGGAATTCACAAAATATCCATTTTAAACTGATAATAGCATATGAATTAAACTGACGATGTGATGCACATTTTCATCCAGAAGTTGTTGATTTCAACAATTTGTTGTTTTTAACAATTTTAAATGGTTGCACTTGTAATGTTTCTGGAAACTTTTTCTTGTCGATAAGCCACTCATTTTTCATTGGTCAGCTTCTTAATGATGTTTGCAAGAATGTAGCATCCAAAGATTTTAGTTTTCTGCAAAGAGATTTAGATTTAGTGACTTCTCTAAAGTGTTGATTTAATTTTTCATATTGACGTACCAATTATTATAAACTATTTGAAGCAGTTCCAGTTAATTGTCCACCATTTTTTCACCGGTCAGCTTTTTAATGTTTTCAAGAACGTAGAATACATAACTTTAGTTTTCTGCAAAGAGATATACATTTAGTGACTTCCTTAAAGTTTTATTTCATTTTTTATTTTCACTTACCCATTTTTATAAACTATTTGGTTATTTGTCTAAAATTTTCCATTTTTTTTATTTCTTGCACTTGACCACGAACTTCGTTGCACAAATAAGTATTGAAAACCACATGGTTTTTTCGTTGCATTTTAGGGTAGTGTTTTGTCAAAGTTTTTTCATATTATCTTCAACACCTTTTCAAAGATTTCGTCAACATTTTGGCAAATTGGAAGTAATTCGCAAACAATTTGAAGATGTATTGAAGATGAGCTATTTCAAGTCAAGTTGAATTTATGTTGAAAATTATATTTACCCTCAAACTGAAAAGTTGTTGCATTTGAAAAACGCTCATCCTGTGTTTATTGGGTCATTGCACAAATAAGTATTGAAAACCACATGGTTTTTCCGTTGCATTTTAGGGTAGTGTTTTGTCAAAGTTTTCTCATATTTTCTTCAACACCTTTTCAAAGATTTCGTCAACATTTTGGCAAATTGGAAGTAATTCGCAAACAATTTGAAGATGTATTGAAGATGAGCTATTTCAAGTCAAGTTGAATTTATGTTGAAAATTATATTTACCCTCAAACTGAAAAGTTGTTGCATTTGAAAAACGCTCATCCTGTGTTTATTGGGGTTGTATTTATTTTAGGTTCCACTGTTGCTTGAGAAAATATGGCAGCACATCAAGACGAAATCAACAGCTTTGACAGATTTAGTTGCCAAACGACGGCGAATTGATTTTTTGTTAGATGTTTAGTGACAGTACTTTGTTTTGTGCCCTGGCATTTTGCTTTGCTGTGTAGTGAATCTTAGAGTTATAAATAAAAATAAATGCTTAAATATAAGTGTTTACCCGAATAAACAATTAAGTGGTTGGAGTAGTTAAAATATTCCAAATAGGCATTGACTAAATAAACAAAAAATATGTTATGTGTACGTATATGAAGAAGTACCACACGTCAGAAATATGTGAGAAAGAGGAAGTGTTAAAAGAGCGAATTTCAATGTTGAAATTTCATAATTCATGGGATGGCATATCACAAGATTTGAGTATAAACATTTCCTACATTTGGATTTTGGCCAAAATATATTAGAAAGTGATAAACTAATAAATGATTGCTTTTGGAACTATTATATTTTATGTAATTAGAAATACGGCGAATCTATTATCGAGTTTGCCGCTTTTTTAATTGTATCTTTTTCGCATAATATAATATCCGGGCACAACGAATGATATTTGCGGGCGTCGGTGGTATTGTAAAATTTTATTAATCAACTGTACAAATATTTGATGGAAATGTAGTTTGTTTTTTTTTTTTTTAACTCTAACAATTTTAATTAAAATTCATATTGCGCATTATTCGGCTTTTCCAAAATTTGTTAACGCAGGGCTTGAGATGCCCATCCAATTATAAACTTATTAAGCATTAGATATTGCTCCTACCCATGATTCCTACATTATAGGTAACTGGAAACCCGTATTAATTCAGTTTACCATGAATAAATACGGCAATTGACTGTAATCACCAATAAAGGTATTCCCATATCATTCAGGTCTTTATTTGTTAAACCTGCACAATCTGATTCCATCACGAAATTAATTGATCCAATTAATTTCTTAATTGAATGTCTTCAATCAAAATTAATTGACACTATTAAGTTTTATAATTGATTTTTGTTTCAACTAAACAAATTGTTGAATCAATGACACTTTTAATTGCATATTTTTTAAAACTTTGGACCTCAAATTAGTTTCCTCAATATCCTCTTGTATATATTGATTATAGACCTATTATAAATATTTTCTTAACTACCGAACAATGAAAGATCTAGCAGAGCAGAATCATTTTCTTATCAAAATATAATTATTGTTGATAAGATTTTATGTAAGGTTTAGAGTAACGTGTATGGTGAGATATTCGCGCACTTTTTTCTAAAGATGGGTAGCACATCTATGGGTAAAAATGATCAAATGTTTTTACCATGACACCTGAAGCTAATACACAGCTTCAAGATAGCTCCTTCATGTTTGAGTCCTAACTCTAAGTTCAAGTTGATAAAACTTTTTTCGATATTTTAGCAGCTGTTAGTTTGTTTCTACACGTCAGACAAATTAATCTGTACCCAATCTACGATTTGATAAGGGCAATGTGTCTTTGTCCTACGTGCGACCTAGGCGTATTATTTACATATTTTTTTTTTATGATTCAATCACGAAATTAATAGATCCAATTAATTTTTTAAAAGAAATGTCTTCAATTACGAAATTTATGGTATCAAAATAAAAAAATAATTGATTAAAAACCTATCTGATTTCATTATCGTTTCAAATTACAGTTTAAAGTTTAATTGATGTTGATTGCAAAACTCAAATTGTATCAAATAAATTTTTAATTCGAAGTTTTCTGTCATTTTTTAACTGACTTGGTCTTCCGATTTTAATTAAAAAATGTATTGTATCTTTTAATTATTCTTTTTTTCAAATTAAAAATATACATTCGAGTAATTGATTTATAATTAATTATTTCGTTAATATTTTAATTAAATAAAAACTTTAACCAAATTTCTCAGTAAAAAAAATATTTTATTTTTGAATAGAGTACTATCGTAGACCAATAAATACACACAAAAAATTCCGAAATTAATTGATCCAAATAATTTTTTAATTAAAATGGCTTCAATCATGAACATGATATAGTATCAATCACAGTTTTAATTGGTCATTAAAATAATACACGATTAAAATATTATTGATTACATTAGCAAATTTTAATTAATTTTTTAGTTGATTGAATTAAAAACTTAATTGATGTTGATTGCAAAACTCATAAACGTAACTGGTTTTCAATTACTTTCTTTCTGTTTTTAGTTTGATTAGAAAATTGATTGTTTGAAATAAATTTTTAGTTAAAAATTAAAAAAAAAATCCGTCACTTTGTTTTAAGTGACATAGTCTTCCGAGTTTGATTACAGAGCTAATTATATGAATTAATTTTTTAATTAAAAAATTTCATTCATTGGCTTAATTAACTTAATGCATCTATCTTGATTAAAAAGTTAATTGTATCTATTAATTTATTAATTGAAAAAAAAAATCAACTTCAATCATCTTTTTAATTGGAAATATTTTGGTGATATGTGTATGAGAATATAAGTTTCAACTTAATTAACAGCATTGTTTAAAATCATAATTTAGCACAAAAATATCTCTTTATTATATATAATTTAAATCGCAGATTACATTTTCTATGTTACCATCATCAATTTAAAAATATTTTTGTATACCTTTTGGTATGTGAATGAATAAATAAAATAATAATAAAATCAAATTGGGTCTTGTACACTAAAGTGAAAGTGAGTGAATGTAGTGTAGCGCACTGTAGACAAGACGTCTATATATTTATTAATATAGGATATAACCAATGAAAAATGGTCACAGTTTTTTTCACCTTTTTTTTAAGTTTCACCGGATTTTATGAAAATATCCCTTATCAAATGCATTTGCAGTTTATACTTTCACAACTTTCTATAATTATATTGTTATTATTATTTATATTTTTATCTAATTAAGATATTATTATGGATTAAACTTTTGTAAGGGTCTTGAATAAATATTCCCAACATTCCAATCCCTTCATAAGAGTATGATTGTTGGCAACAAACGTTTTGTTACAAAAATGTCCCAAATAATGTACAGATGTACTAACTTTTCCATCATTGGTGCGAATGCGGCAATCTTCTACATACCGAAAGAAAATTCAGTTTTGTGCAAAGTGTGGATTTCTTCTAACTCCTCTGATTAGAAACATATAAATCATATCAATATAATAGAAATAATGCAAAATGGCGATATATCAAAGAAGTGAAAGTGTTGTGCAACGTGGGCTGCTCTAATGCATTGTTTTTATGTGACAAAAGTAATTTTTGTATTGATTTTTACCTCCACTGAAAGTGTGCAAACTCGTATACCACTAAATGTTTACTTTTATCCTTATTTTAATATGTACATTTTAGGCGCGCTGTGATACACAAAAAATGTTCTCGCTTTTTTTTTTTTGCAAAACTTCCATTACTTTAATGTTTCAGCATCAAGTCCCTAAAAACTAATGAAGTTATATGTATGTTTCTTTTTAGACACATATTAATAATAGCCGTTGGGAGTAAACAGAAACAATCAGCAAGCATTTGAAACAAGCAATAAAGCATCAGCCCGCCTCCTAGTTAGTGCAAGCGTACAGATTGGTTATTAAAAAAAACACAAAATAATATTAAATACTAAGTTTTGAGTGTATAGATTTATTGGAAAATATATACATACATACAGACATATTGAAATATACATAAACACATTTATGTAGTGTACATTGGTAAGTTTCTTTCTTACCAATGTTTTCCCTCGTTCAAATGAAATTCCGTGCTCTATTGGTACTACTATCAAAAATATGGACGTGCATTTGTTTTATGTTCAATCGTCAAGTGAGAGCAGTAAGTATTATTTTCTTTTATTTCTTTGTTTATATTATTATACATTAGTAGGTAAATGATTGATGCATGTTTTAATGCTAGGTTAAACAACTAAATCTAATATAAAATTGGTCGCATACAAGAAATTCTCAATTCTTCTAAAGACAATATAGCTTGCATTTGTATAATGTAGGATATATTGACAACTGGTAAATATGCCCATAGATAGGATAGGTTCGATTGTAAGAGACTATATTGACCATTCTCATACCGCTTGTGGTGAGCTCTTTTATCAGTGGGTGCTGGGCGATGCTTTTATTATTCAACAGTAACGTACATTACTCTTAGCAAGTAAAGCGCTTTACCCACTGCAAATCCCTTAATTAATTTGTATTTCGGGAAAACCCCAAAGTTTAAAGTTTTAATTTGACGTCGCAGAACCCAACTATGTATCGTATAAGAATGTAAGTAACGAATTTATACAAAATCGGAATATATGACTAGATGAATAAGCTGTAAATAGAAACGGACAGCTCCCAATTAAAAACCCACCAAGAGTCATCACAATGGATCGTGATAGAGTAAGGTGGTCGGGAAAGACCTGTTTATTTACCTAACCTAAATTGGCTATATGGAAGCAATTATTTCACTTAGGCTATTCAGTCCATTGTGATATCACAGTAGTGAACTTCTCTCTTATCACTGAGCCCTGCCCGATTCTATGTTAAGCTCAATGACAAGGGAGCTCCTTTTTATAGCCGAGTTTGCACTGAAACCACTTAGAGAAGCTTTGAAACATTCAGAAATGTTACCAGCATTACTGAGGTGGCATAATCCACCGCTGAAAAACTTTTTGGTGTTTGGACGAAACTGGGTTTGAGCCGACGACCCTGTGTATACAAGGCGGGAACGCTAACCATTGCACCACGGTGGCTCCTAATGCCAACCATTGCACCGCGGTGGCTCCTAATGCCGGTAACATTTGACTAACACCTTCCATAGTGGTTTCATGATAACAACATATGTAAACCCAGTCAGAAAAAAATCATCGGAAAAGCGTTGTAAAAGCATTGTAGATGGTTGATACACGGTGGAAAAAACGTTGTTACAACCCCAAAATGATAACATCATTCTACGGTGTATCGATCGTATTTAACAACGTTTTCAAAGCGTCATGAAAACAATATTTTATACGCTTTTTCGATTGTTTAACGAACGCTTTGACAACCCCAAAATGATAACATCGTTATACGGTGTATCGATGGTTTTTACAACCAATAAAAAGCACTGAAAATTTAAATTGAAGTTTTTAATTTGACTATATATTTTCCATTCAAAAAACCAAAGGTACACTAAAGAAGTGAACCCTCGAGGACACTAAAGTCACTTTAACTCTACTTTATCTCATGAACTTATTGTGTTTTGTGAAAGTAAAGGAATTACATTAATAATTTTTTTTGCGTAGGTTGGTTAAATGGACTAAAAAAGGGGAAAAGTTATTCACAAATGTCCCTATTTCAAACAAAATACTTAAGAATTTCTTAAAATTTGTACATTTTACCCCAAATGCGCCAAAAGAGCATTCTTGCAATTTTGAACTCCAATTTTTTCCTTCAAACAACGAAATTATCTTTAAAATGTGAAAAAAATTATTTTGTCTAAAAAATTTCTTGAATTAGTCGAAAAATATCTGTGGACTTATGACAAAACCTCATAAGACGAGATAGAAAAAAAAAAACAAATAAAAATAAATGTTTATTTAACTTCAGTTGTGTCGTTTTTTAGTCAGATTATGATCAGGATTCAATGCGACAAAACACATAGATGTGTTTCTTTTTTTGTTTGTTTTTTTTTTAATAAAATTTCATATGACAAAAAAGTCGGTAATTCCTAACTTTCTCTAAAAATAAGCTATCGAAAAGATCTATCACATAAATATTAATCATTCTCCAGATCTTTTCTACAGAAGTTTTTGAGACCCCATATAGGTGTATTTTCGATTCCCTGTAAAATTGAGGTTTTAGACTTATGGGGTTTTATTATAAATCCACAGATACGCTCTTATATTTGTGAAATCAGCGTTTAGTTTAGTTAAAACTTTGTACAGTTACTAAATTTGTAAAATTTACCAAAATTGTTCTTCCTGGTAGGTTCACTGTTTTTTTAGTGTACACCTTCAATTTATATGAAAAATGAATATTATCCTATTCTAAATCAATTCATATCAACAGCATTACCTCCATTATTCATAAAAAAAAAGCTTACGCATTGAAGGAAAATTCATTTTCAACGATAATTTTATGGAAAATATACTTTTTAAAAACCGTCAATTAATTTGTTTAGCAAGCGTTGTTTCAACGTTAGTTTCCAACGTTGTTACAACGCTCAATATTTATAACCATCAGGAATTTCTGACTGGGAAGCCTTCGATACAAAAATAATGCCTTCCTGGTATAATCTTTAAATTTCCATGTCAAAAAGTTGATGAAGGTCTGATTAAGTAAAGAAACGGTATCAAACGCGTTCAATGGTTTCTATTGCAAATAGTAGTAGTGGGGTTTTTATGTGTGTTCTATCCATATCATAAAATGAGAACGCATAGGGAATTTTTTTACATGAACATGCATCTTTTTATCTAATCATTTACTTTGCTAAATATTTTATTTTTACATTTTATATAACACAATTGTAAGAAACACTGATATGAACCACTTTAGTTTGTACAGTATCAGCCAGTCAAATATGAACTGTTCCCACTGTCACCTGTTTCACGTCACCGCCTCAGCATTGTACAGCGAAAGACTTTGGTCTTGGATTTGGATGAGACGTTAATACATTCGCATCACAATGCTATGCCCAGGAATATTGTTAAGCCCGGAACACCACATGATTTTACTGTGAAAGTAACCATAGACAGACATCCTGTGAGATTTTTTGTACACAAAAGGCCGCATGTGGATTTCTTTCTTGATGTGGTAATTTCTATAACTATAAAACATAAGTTAATTACTGAAAAATAATTTATTAACTATTTTTTTGTTTGGCATTTCAAGGTTTCTCAATGGTACGATCTAGTGGTTTTTACAGCCAGCATGGAGATATATGGCGCTGCTGTCGCTGACAAATTGGACAATGGCCGTAATATACTACGACGGCGTTATTATCGACAACATTGCACACCAGATTATGGTTCATATACCAAAGATTTATCAGCTATTTGTAATGATCTAAATAGGGTTAGTAAAAATAGTATTGTGGTTTTACAATTGTAAATTATTGCTAATAATTGTCATCTTTTTATTAATAGATATTTATAATTGACAATTCTCCAGCTGCATATCGTTGTTTTCCTCATAATGCTATACCCATTAAGAGTTGGTTTTCCGATCCTATGGATATTTCATTATTATCGTTACTTCCAATGTTGGATGCTTTAAGATTTACAAATGATGTCCGTTCTGTTTTATCAAGAAATTTACACATACATGGCTTGTGGTAGCAGGTAAATATACAAGGATATTTTAAAATTGTAAATACGACCGTTAATAATTCGGATGTAGAAAATTTTGGAATCTAACAGTAGTAAAAATTTTACGGCTCCGTTAGTTAAGATCAAAAATCTCGTCTCTTCGATTAACTTTAACTGAAATGAAGATGTAGATTTTTTAAAACATTAATCAATTTAAGAACATGTTTTCCCTAGACGAAATAAATTATTTTCATCGGTTAGGTTCCTTACTGGCATATAAATATATATAGACAGGAAGACAGATATTTTATTTTTATTTTTTTTTATTTATTTATCATATATAATACAAAAAGCCTTATGGCAAAAAAACTGTATTACATAGCATATATATCCTGAGTATCAATATGTAACAATCCACGATAATGATATATATACTAACAATAAAAACTTATATAATAAAAAAAAAGAAAATACTTCAAACAAATGGTTCCCCAACCATAAAACAAAATAAAAAAAAAATGATAACAAACTGTTAATTATAAAACTGATAAACAAGAAGTCCAGTTAAGGTAGTAGCAATCATACATTAATAAAACCATTAGTAATAATTCCGTGAAATAATCATAATCCAATAAAACGATTATTATAAGATGTAAACATCTAAAGTCCTGAGTGACTATATAGCAAACTATAGATGTGAATAATTACAAAAATGATACAAAATTTTACGACGAAACACATTATTAGTATGGGAGAAAATACGCAGGTCAAACGGCAGAAAATTCCAACACCTGGCAATCCGAACCACAAAAGATCTCATAAACATTGAATTTCGAATGAGTGGCACACTAATCTGCGGATTACGTGTCGATCTACTAAACATAAAAGTCCTGCACAGTTCATGCGGTCTGCCATCCCTGACTACTTTATAAAATGTGTACAGCATACGATATCTTACAAAGTCCTCAAAACTACATCCCAAAAAGTCCTTCACATGACCCGAGATGTGATCACGCCTTCGAACCCTATAGATATGTCCTTATTACGGTTTACAAAATTCGTTAACCAACGTAGCAGTAACAGATATTCCTGAAAATGTGGTTTAGAGTTGTAAGAGTATATATTACCTTTGATAATTCAAATGGGATCGTACAAAATATTAATATCTTAATTTTTTATCTGGTGAAATTCCATTGCTACAAACCGTTTTCATTTGTTAAAAGTTATTCTAAAAGGCTTCATCTGAATTGTAAAAGTTTTCACTTGAATTGAAAAAGGTTTAATATGAAATGTAAAATATTTAATTTATGTGATCTAATGTTGGTCCATTTAAATTTAATGATGCGCCTGTATCCCTAAGAAGTTTTTTCTCCTAATACTTACCTCTTATACGAGTGTCCTTTATGCGTAAGCATAAATGAAATTAAACATTTTTTCAATTAATAAATTAATTGGTACAATTAATTTTTAATCAAGATAGAGACATTGGGTTATTAAGTCAATGATTGAAAATTTAAGAAGTCTAAGTAAATTTAAAAAAAATTGATGCATTTTTTTTTAATTTTTAACTAAAAAATTATTACAAACAATTCAATGTGAGTTAACAAAGTAGTTGAAAATAGCTACGTTTTAATGAAAAAATCGATTGAGTTTTGTAATAAACATCAATTAAATTTTCAATTGAATAAATTAAAAAATTAATTAAAATTTGCTAATGAAATCAATTATTTTTTAATATCCAATTAAAACTTTGATTGATACTATCATTTTCGTGATTGAAGATATGTCGATTAAAAAACTAATTGGATCAATTAATTTCGTGATTGAATCAGACAATTTTTTTTGTGTGTGTGTATAGATATAGAGTATTCGCAGACCAAGAAAGTGTTACCTTAGTTTTGGTAATTAGCTTCTCCGGTGATTTCACCAGCAGTCATCGCTATTTTCGGAATAAAAAAATATATTGTAGCATATCATATATTTAGGTACATCGTCTACAAACCCCAATATACAAAACCAAATATAGTAAATAAATTATTAAAAATACAATAGGAAGCTATATAGTCGAAATTAATAATTACAATTTTTCAATCATAAATAATAATATTATATATTTTTCTATTTTCAGATTAACAAATTAAAAATTTGGTGCTGTGACACTTGAACGAATTTTTTGTTTGTTTCATTTATTTTATAATGTATAAGGAATTACTAAAATCATTGAATATAAGAACATATTTGTTAATGACAAGGCATTGGTAATATAAATAAATAATGAACTATTTCTTGACTTGTACTATGTAGATTATGGTACACATACATATATTATTATATTAGGGACGCATCTCCTCCTACAGCTCTCTTTTTTGATCTTTCTTTAGCACATACATATTAATTATGTGATTTATATGAAATAGTTATCATTTGTCTGTTTTCAGACTATTAATAGTAAATGTTGTTTCAGTGACATTATAACTGGTTCCCTTCCCGAAACTAATTAATTTACTTTTGTACATTACTTTCTTCTTTTATAAATATCAAATTCTTAATCTGTAAAATGGCTACAATACATAAAAAAAAATAATTTATAATTGAATAATTTGTTCATATGTAATATTTATATGTTTATAATGTACAATGATTTTTCGTTTTCTTTATATTTACTCCTAATTAGGTCGTCTTATATAAGTTTTGACATAAATCATAAATAAAAAAAAAATAGACATAAGAAATATATATTGTGTATACTATTATCAAAAGGCAAGCAAGCACATAAAATTTGGTTCTACGACGGTACTTTCTTCGGTTTTCGAATATCAATTTAATTTTGCGGTTAAGGTGAGTATTAAGTTTAGCCGCTAAAATCAAAAATAAATCAGTAGGAAAATTTATAAAATTTTGATATATATAACTTGATGGGGATATTCCCCAGAGCAACCTTTTACAAAGTTTTTATTCTTTAAAATTGATTAATTAAGAAAAGTAATCGAGAAAAATGGCGATTTTAGCGGCTAAACTCGAACTTACCACCCACCCACCTTTACTGTAACATAATTACAAATATGATTTGGACAAAAAAAATACGAAAAATATATTTAAGGCAGTTTTCTTAATGTATTGTTTTTTTTTTATTTATGTTTAATTTGGAATTAAACTCTGAAAACATTTCCAGAATTGTTAAGTCCGGTATAAGCTTACGGAATAGCTAACATATCCAGAACTTCTAACACCTACATTATCTTAAACGGGACCCACAAAAATCCGGACGTCCGCAATTTGAAAGGCAATTTCGGTGCTAGATCCATCAATAACGATTGTCCTTGAACCGAAGTATGTTAGGAACTCTTGCCAAATTGGGGGACAATCGGGCTATACTTCGCACACAAAACAGACTGGTCATTCTTGGCGTTACATACAAATGCATAAATTTTTATACCCTGTACCACAGTAGTGGTGAAAGGTATAAAAATAATTCATGCAGATCCACTAGTGGATAATTCTGGGTAAACTGTACCAAGATACATTACTGTTAATTTAAAATCCGGATAATTTTAATAATTTATCTTGCATCTTCAAATTAGAAAATTGAGCAAATAAATGAATGAACCATGATAGAAAATAAAATGATGCTAACATTAAGAGATTAAATAAAAAACCTAAAATCCAAACATTAAGTGGAACTTAAAACAAGCGACTTCAAGGAATTATAATCAAATCAAGGCAGATTTAATTAAAAATTCACTCTGAGTACATTTCGTACCTAAAGGTGGGTATTAAGTTCGAGTTTAGCCGCAAAAATCCCATTTTTTTCACGATTATTTTCCATTTTAAAGAATATAAACTTCATAAAAAGTTGCTTTGGGCAATTCCCCATCAAGTTATATTGAAATTTGCATCAAGGAGTTATAATTTTATACTTTTTTTAAATATTTATTTTTGATTTTAGCGGCTAAACTCGAACCTACTAAAATTAAAAAATTCTCCACTAAAATTAAAAAATGTACAAATTAATTTCAATTTGAAAAGAACGCGATTGTCGCAACAATTTTTTCAAATTGAATTCTAATACCTCACACACATTACACTTTGCCTTATAAAAAAGGGATTTCAAATCCACTTTTAGTAGATTTCAAGCCTAATGTGAGTGGGCCATAAGGTAATTCTTAGAAAACCCTTTTAAATCGTGTTGAATACAAGCATATTTATTGAGTATTGAATGTAAACAAACTTTAACTGCCGTCAGTCGCCTTAGTTGTGCTTTCACACAAAGATTTTGCATTAACGCCGTCAGTTTTAGATGCGTTTTTATTCCCAGCAACGGCTTTGTAACTCCATAGATCTGTAAGAAAAAGTTACATTAATTTATAAATGCAATTACTCGATTATTATGTTAAAATATGCACGCAGTACAGATTTAAAATCGAATTTGGGTACGTAAATTGAAAACCTAAGCTGAAATTCATAGAACAAAATGGATACAACAAACGTGAATGTAAGTAATCAGCGTACCAAAAGAGGGGCTGCTAGAATTGCCAAAGGATCCAACGACACTATTACTATGGACACACAGCAGACTGATTGTGAAGATGCCATCATAGCCATATCACCTACTCTTGATACTGCAACCAATCCTGCAATAGTTCCCGTATCGGAGTGCAGGAGAAGCTCTCGGAAAAAAATTATCAAATTTGACGTGCGTGACTTACTGAATAAAAATAGAAAACCACACAAAATTCAAATCGAAGCTAGAATCGATTCGAATGTACCATCAAAAGCTAAAAATAGTGCAGTGGGAGGTCCTGGGGATAGAGCTTCGACAAGCTCTGGCCTTGCCGGTAATGTCCAGACAGATTTATCATCTAAACAAAAGACATTTATGGAGAAATCCGCTATATTTAGGCGTTATTCCATATCTCAAGAACATACTAAACCACCTCCGCCACCTCTACCCCCTATGCCGCCACCCACAATTCTGAGTAAAGTGGGTGTGGAAAAAGACGCTTCAGGAAATGTTTTACTAAAACCAAAACAAACTACTAGCTTAATAGTGGCTCAAGTAGAGAGTAACGTCCGATCTGCTGAAACTAAACGAAAAAGTACCAGCAAGGGAATCCCTGACGTAAAAGATAGTAATGCTAACGAAGAAGAGCAATTATTACCTCAACAACAAAAACGAAGAGGACGGCCACCAAAAACACGACCCCAACCGACTGCATCATCAGGGCCTACTAATGAGGAGACTAATACAACGGAGGAGCAACTAAAGATTACACCAGAAAAAGCCACTAATTGGAAAGAATATAAAGCATGCTTGGCCCAAATCGATCCAAAACACAATGTAACTGAAGAAATGTCCGTAGCTAAAAACGAGGTAATAGGCTCGTCTAAAGTTATATCAATTCAGCAGGAAAGCAAACAATTGTTGGATAATGAAGAAACGATGCAAATCTCTAAACATGAAGAATGCAATGTTCAAGATTTAGAAATTGCTAATACGGAATCGGGTTCAAAAGAAAAAGTATGTGAAACGATAGAAGAGAAGACGAAACCTTCGATCGTAACCCCAGACGTAAAAAAGGCATCTGAAAGCTTTGAAAGCAGCGAAGGAACCCAAGGACCCACAGTAGACACAAGCAATGAACATAAGTTAGAAATACAAAACTCGAATGTTGATTTATCAAAACTCAAAGTTTCCAGCCCTTACTCGCCATCCACGACTTCCTTAAACACTAGCGAACACATGTCAACTACGTCAACTTTTGACAAACATTTCGAAAATAAAAGCGATGCGAAACGTTCGAAGCGGATATCAAATCCAACGAACTCAGCAGAAAACTTAGTAAACAAAAGCAGTGTGCCCGAAGTTGTTAATACATCAAAAGTTCAACAAATCAAGAAAGATGAAGAAAATAAGCCCTCATCGTCTAAACGTGGAAAACGTTCTTCATATTTACCCGAAATGGAAAAGCCAAAGCGAAACTTACGTTCCCCTCCCATTTCACCAACTTCAGTGAAGAAGGGAAACGAAAATTCATCCTCGCACAAATCAATGACCATAGATATAGATTCACCAGGTTCAAATATAGATTCAAATTTGCTAAACACAGAAAACAATATCGTTCTTTCCAGTACGGAAACATCATCCTCAGTGGAAAATGAAAAACAAGAAGTTATGACCGAAGACTTGGCAGTTAATGATCAAGAAACAAAAGATAATGAGGTAGAAAAAATTCCTGACTTAAAAGATACTAAACAAGCCGAAAAATCGTGCAGTGACTCTTCAGAAATTATTTTATCGGACAAAACAGATGTGGTTTCAGCAAAAACAATTAATATTGAAGAACATAAAGAAGACGTTAAACTCATTGCCACAAAACGTTCTACGCGACATAAAAAGTCATTTGAATTCGAACATTCCACTATTCTAATAAAATCTAAGAAATGTGGATCAAAATCGCAAGATGACACAAAAGGTACACTTGAACACACTGCTTCATTAGTTGTAGCAGACGAGGAATTGAAAAACAGGCCCAAATCTCCTGAACTAATACCACTATCTCAAACAGAAGGCATTGAATCTAAGTCGACAGAAGCTTTACCACTATCTACACCTACACACCTAAAAGAAGAAAGCAAAACGAATCTTGCAAAATGTTCAGGAAATGTCAAAAAATCCAAGGAGGATGAGAACAGAGAATCCAATGAAAGAATCAAGACACCAACATTGCTTGACAATGGATCTGAAATAAATTTGTCTAAGGCGGTATCTCCGAAAATGGCAAAGGAAAAAGACGACAACAAAGCAGTTACAAGCAAACGACATAAGCGTTCTCAAACACGCAAAATTACAAAAGTTGATAGTGATGACGTTTCTGCAACCTCCGAAACACCAAAGGAGAGCGTGTCCAAGAATGAAGCATCAATTACCCAATCAAACATTGTAATCGCTCAATTAGAATCCGAAGCCAATTATAAAGGTAAAATTTTTTTAATTAAAATTAATATTTGAAATTAGTTTTTATACCGTATTTCTCGTTATACGGCATTCACATTTCATTTCAAAAAATTGTCAAATCTAAAAAAATATAGAGCGTAATGTGAAGGGGCTTAAGCTATTCCGCTACTATGAATATGTCCCCCATGAAAATTTTCCCCAAAACCTAAATGAAGTAGGTCCCACAAAATAATATGGAAAACAACAACACTTATTTCTAATGTTTTTGGGACCAGTTTGCATTATGAAAATTAACTCCAATATATGAAAGTAAAATCCCAAATGTCCTTTTTATTTCTATAAAAATTTTGTTACTATTTTATTCCTATAGAAATTTTAGTCCGAACCTTTTTGTCTATAGTACATTTTCTCAAACTATAGTATAGTAAATTATGTCAAAATTTTATTCATAAAGAAAATTTTGTCAAAATGTTATTTTTATAGAAAATTTTGTCAAATTTTATTTTATAGAAAATTTTGTCAAAACTTTATTTCTTTAGAAAATTTTGTCAAAATTTTATTTCTATAGAAAATTTTGTCAAAATTTTATTTCTATAGATAATTTTGTCAAAATTTTATTTCTATAGACAATTTTGTTAAAATTTTAGTTTTATAGAATATTTTGTCAAGATTTTATTTTTTTTGAAAATTTTGTAAAAATTTTATTTTTTTTTTAGAAAATTTTGTAAAAATTTTATTTTTTTTTAGAAAATTTTGTCAAAATTTTATTTTTTGAAAATTTTTATTTTTTTTAGAAAATTTTGTCAACATTTTATTTTTATAGTAAATTTTGTCAAAATTTTTATTTTTATAGAAAATTATGTCAAAATGTTATTTCTGTAGATCATTTTGTCAAAATTTTATTTCTATAGATACTTTTTTTAAAATTTTATTTTTATAGAATATTATGTCAAATATTTATTTCTGTAGATAATTTTGTCAATATTTTATTTCTATAGAAAATTTATTTCTGTAGAAAATTTTGTCAAAATTTTATTTCTATAGAAAATTTTGTCAAAATGTTATTTCTATAGAAAATTTTGTCACAATTTTATTTTTATAGAAAATATTGTCAAAATTTTATTTTATAGAAAATTTTGTCAGTATTTTATTTTATAGAAAATTTTGTCAAAATTTTATTTCTTTAGAAAATTTTGTCAAAATTTTATATCTATAGATAATTTTGTCAAAATTTTATTTCTATAGATAATTTTGTTAAAATTTTAGTTTTATAGAATATTTTGTCAACATTTTATTTTTTTTTTTAGAAAATTTTGTAAAAATTTTAATTAAAATATTGTCAACATTTTAATTTTTTTAGAAAATTTTGTCAAAAATTTTTTTTTAGAAAATTTTGTCAAAAATTTATTTCTGTAGAAAATTTTGTTAAAATTTTATTTTTATATAAATATGTGAATAGCATTGTATCGCCCCAGATTTGGCTTTTGTGTGCCCGGGGCTTAAGATTTTCATTTTGCCTTTGGGGCACATTTTCCTGGGGCTTATAGTTTAGTTTTTATTTAAAATTAGGCTCTATAAACAAGATAGAAATATGCACTCAAAACTTATTTTACACAGTATTATATAATCGAAATATTCTTTTACGTTTTAGAAAAAGTCGATGATATGCGAGAACTATCATCCAATTTTAAATCGAAAGATAATTCATATAGAGACGTTGGAGATATTAATCCTGTTTCCGAAACTGTTAGTTGCTTAAGCCCAAACGAATTGCTATCCAAAGACAATATTGAGGAAAACACGAATAAGGGCGAAGACAAAAATGGCAATTCTTGTATGTCTACTGCTACACCTCATGAAAAAAATGATTCCCATGCGACAAAAATAACAAAATCAAAATCATCATCATCCAAGCAAAGAAAATCTCTGAGAAATCACAAAGAGAGTACAATCGACTTACGTGAGAGCAAAGAGGAAACAAAAGTACTCGAATCGATAAGAGATGAAAAATTGAAAGTAACGGTTATTGAATCAAAACTTGTATTAGAAGAAGATCAAGTAACGGACCTTGAAGCAAAACAAAAAGAAACTAATTCTCAAGAGGAAAATAAAATTGAAAATAATAAAAATACTATCAAAGTTCAAAGTCCTCCAATTAGTGAAATAAAAACCGTCGATGAGGCCAATTCTAAAAATGCGCAGGAATTAGTATCACAAAATGAAAAATTGGTTTATCAAGAGCAGGAAGAATACGCTAAGTCAAAAGCAAAAGTTGCTACAAGCAGAAAATCTACACGGAACCAAAAAGACGTTTGCAATGAAACTAAAGATGAAGATGAAAGCATCACTAAGATAATTGATGATTGTGGACTAGCCACCAAAGAAGAGAATATTGCAGAACAACAGGTTGATGTTACAAAAAAGAAGTCTACGAGGAACCAAAAAGAAACTATAAATGAAAAAGAATTTCAAGGTGAAATCATAACCAATATAGGTGATGAAAGCGTGGCAGCCGTTATAGAAGAAAATATTACGGACAAACCAAATGATGTTCCAAAGAGAAAACCAAGGAAATCCCGTTTTAAAAACTTACATGGACCCGAAGAAAATGAATTAGATATAAATACAATGCCTTGGACCGTTAATGCAACAGTTCATGATGAATCCCAAGTACGCGAGGATTCATTGCAATCTGAAAGTGATAGTCAACACCAGTCAACGTCAATAGAGAATTCAAGTGAACCTTTGGAAGTAATAACAAAAATTACAGAAAGTGAACAGCACCAAAGCTCCACAAGTAAAGACTACAATATTAATTTAATACCACAATCGTCATTGGGACCCGATTCCACCAATGTTTATGTAATGAAAAATGTTAGCATTGAAACCAATACATTGTTAGATATATTACGCACCGTACAATCAAATAAAGAAGCAGCACAGGCATTACCTTCCAAATCAGAGAATCTCATAGAAAAATCCGACGTTTCCCAAACAATGTTATGTGCGGAAAAGTTAAAGAAAGCCACAGATTCAAAATCCAATTCTCCAAATCGCTCAAGCTCAGCATCACCTTTAACTCTTAAAAAAGGACAACTAAATTCACCATGCCGATCTGATGCCTCGTCACCATCAATTTTGAAAAAATCGAACGTATCTCCATCACGTTCGCATAACTCATCGCCTTTGGTATTCAACAAAAAAGTTACCAGACGTTATGAGCGACGGAGTAGACGTGGGGAGGATGAACCAGCTCATAAAACATTGGAAGAAACATTTGCGGAAATAGCCGCTCTCAGTTCGAAAGCTGTGCTTGAAATGACAAGTGAGACCACATCAACAGATTTTCAGGAAACTGAAAAATCTACAAACTCAGAAATGGATATTGCCAAAGAAACATCTACAGAATGTATTACAGAATCGTATATGCCAGACGAAATTGGAAACGATACCCAATCGGTTAAGGATGAAACAACACCAACGAGAAAATCAAAACAAAGTAGGAAAAAAGAACAATCTCCGTCACCAGGAGATAGTGAGAAAGGAATAAAACACGCATATGCTATACAGCAGGAGAGTGTTGTACTCAATGTTACATCCGCCAATGCGGATGCTGAAGAATCTCCAGCATCAGCCGAAGAAGAAAAACATATTGCGGTAAAAGAATCTGGATCAGAAATTCACAAAGACAATAAAGTAGATCCCACATCACTGAAAATAGCAGATGACATACCAATTGAGATGAATGTGGAAAATCAAGGACCATCGGAAAACAATGAATTATTAAGAATAAATTCGGTAGAGGATAATAATGGCGTGAAATCTAGTGAGTCTATAGGTGATAATAACAAAGAATCAATTGAGACCGAAAAACGTAAAGAAGAACAACCGCAGACACCTAAACAGATGTGTAATACACCGAACTCTCCATGTGATACCAAAGGTAGCTATAAAAAACATTTAAAGAAACAAAAATCTTTCGAAAGCGGAGACAATTTGATTGAAGAGCATAAGTCGGCGACCACAACGCCTACCAAAAGAGGTAAACGAGGAAAGAGCTCAACTCATGATCAACCAAATACACCTTCCAGCAGCAGCAGCAGCAGTAAAAAGAAAAACAGTAAAGAGCAGCAATCTATTGATAACAAAATAGCGGAGGAGGAAAATGAAACATGGAAAGATTTGGACGAGAGTGATTCGACGAATGCAGATACAACAAACCTAGAAAAAAGTTTCGATGAAAAAATGGCAAAGAAAAAACGACAACGTAAATTAAAAGAGGCTTTTGAAGCAGCTTTGAAAGATAAACCTTTGGAGAAACACGAAAATGAACCTTTGACACCATCATCATCTCCCACATTTGGTTTAAGATGTTTGAACAAGTCGCCGCCACCTCCTACTTCTAATGATGGGGAACAAACCACAGCTTCCACTTCCACAGATCTTGAAGATGACCCCTTGAAAGACATTGAGAAATTTATCGAAGATGGAGTGAATTTGCTCAAAAAGGGTTATAAGATTGATGAAGACAGTGTGGATAATGTTATACCATCTAAAACCACGGATAATTTACAGAGTTGTCAAGAATCAAACTCCGGTATAAATACTGGGGAAAATAACAAGGACTTGGTAGCCTTTAGTACATTCGAAACACCAGCCGACACACCCATAGCTACACCCAGTGTTACTCCACCACCCAAAAGTCCGGAAATATCTTCCACTCCAGAAGATGAACTAACGGCATCGGGTGGAGTTCGACGTTCGCATCGCATTAAACTAATAACTAAAATGCCTAAGGCCTTAGTGGGTAGGGGCCTTGTAAGAGATAAAGAACGATTTTCGATTAAAGATGATGTAGAAACTAAAAGTCATTATACACTAGATGACCATCTTCTAGATTTAGCAGAAGTGGAAGCCAAGAATGCCAAATTTCTCAAGGAAATGGAAGAGCGCCTCAGTAATTTCCAGGTCATAAAGGAAAACGAATATAAATGCGAAAGAGTAATAAGTAAAGAAGCTCGTAAGATGATTTGCGATTGTTTCCTAACACCGGAAGAAGAAGAAAGGGGTGAACTGGCATGTGGTGAGGATTGTCTAAACCGTTTGCTTATGATTGAGTGCGGCAACGAGTGCAATGTTAAAGAACGTTGCACTAACAAGCGATTCCAGAAATTCTTATGCTCTCCCTGTCGTGTATTTCGCACAGAAAAGAAAGGTTTCGGCATAATGGCCGATATAGAAATTTTACCCGGTGAATTTATAATGGAGTATGTGGGGGAAGTAATTGATACGGTAGAATTCGAGAGGCGTAGAATTGAGTATTCGGAAGAAAAGAATCGTCATTACTACTTTATGGCCTTACGTAGTGATGCTATTATTGATGCCACCATTAAAGGCAATATATCGCGGTTCATAAATCACTCATGCGATCCCAATGCAGAGACCCAAAAATGGACAGTAAATGGTGAACTAAGAATTGGTTTCTTTAGTCGAAAATCAATAATGCCGGGTGAAGAGATCACATTTGACTATCAATATCAAAGATATGGACGAGAAGCTCAGCGTTGCTATTGCGAATCGGCCAATTGTCGAGGTTGGATTGGTCAAGAACCGAATTCAGATGAGGGTGAACAAATTGACGAAGACGACGAATCTGAAGATGATGAAGAGGATGCAACCGCAAATCTTCTGGAGGATGACGATGATGATAGCGATGCCAGTGTATCCGATCCAGACGAGGTACAAAAGAAACTTGAGATGGCTGCAGCTCAAGCAGAAGTGGAACTTGCCCCTATTTCCTTGAGTGAAAAAGTACTCGCCAGAGATGGGGATGAATTCAAAACGCAAGAGGGCCAGCATGAAAACAGAAAATCGGAAGAAGACTCCAAGAGCAAGTTTAAAAAACTTCTTTCGAAAATGGCTGAAAAAGTTGCCGCTAAAAATAAACAAACGAAACGAGAAAAGAAATTGCAACGCAAAAAGAAATCCAAAGAGAGCTCAGTTGAACTGGCAAATAAACCAAGATCACTGGAAGATCCTGATATAGAAGATGAAGTTGAATTTTTAAGCCGATGTGGTCTCAAAACACAATCAGATACATTGCGTTTGTCCCGTCTAATGGTACGCGCAAAATTGTTGCAGACGCGGCTTAATCTTCTAAGTATATTGCGAAAAGGGGAATTACCTTGCCGACGACTATTTTTGGATTACCATGGGTTACGTTTACTTCACGGTTGGATGAGTGAAGACGCGGGCAATATGCTAATACGCTTGGCCCTATTACAGACATTGGAATTATTGCCTGTAGCAAATAAAACAGTTTTGACCGATAGCAAAGTAATGCAAGTAGTTCGCAACTGGTGTGGTTCTTCGAGTGGTACTCATTCGCCAAGTGAGGATTCGCTTAGTAGCAATAGTAATTCACAAGATGGCTCCACTCAGCCAATAAATAATGAAATGGGTCAAGAAAGTGTCGACGGTAGTGGAGGAGTGGAATTACAGAAATTGGCATCGAAACTCATAAGTTCGTGGGAGAGTTTACCAGAAATTTTCCGAATACCCAAGAAGGAGCGAATCGAGCAAATGAAGGAACACGAGAGAGAGGCTGACCGTCAGTACGCGGAAAATGAAGGAGGTCGATATTCCAGAGACCAATACCGTGCCGATCGTTTCGGTAGGCGATTTAATTCCAGCAGTCGCTTTGCAAGATACAATTCCAAACCGCCACAGCAGCAATTGTTGCCTCGACAAGCGAATGTTACACCAGAACATTCCAAAAATCTATCAAAAACACAACGAAGGGAATTGTTTGCCGCCAAAGTAGCCAGAGATGAAGCAGAAAAGCGAATGGCTGAAGAAAGAAGGGAATTTGAAACAAAATGTCGTTTCTTTGGTTTAGATCCTAAGAAGACGCGCCCTCAAGATGTTCCCTTTTGCGTTAACCCAGCAACTGGTCAATGGTATTCTGTAGAACGCAAGCCTATAACGATTCCTCCTAGCTATGCACATGTACAGGTTCCAGTAAAACCAAAATCCACCAATCCCATTGACTATCAATTGCCAACGGTATGCAATAATTTACCACCTCAATGGAAATTTGCTATAACACCTTTGGGCCAAATTTACTACTATCATGTACAATATCGTGTACCTCAATGGGAGCCCCCCACTCCGGCACAATTGCAGATGTGTGAAAACCCACAAGAAGATGTTGATTCAGGAAATGAGCATTCTCCTACAACTGGTGCAGATAGTAGTGAAGACGACGATGATATTCTAATTGGCATGGATGCAGCTCAATTGAAAGCTTATATTAATCGTAAAGTGGAAAATCGGCGTCAAAAGCGCTATCAACGTTTGGTTGACGAAAGAGCTATAAGTGTATGTATAAAGGTACTCTTTTTAATTATGTTAATATGATCACATTTTCTATTTTATTTTAGCCTCGGCGTGAAGAAGATCGCATCTACAATCAAATAGAAGTTCGCAAGTACAAGGAAAATAAAGAGAAGATTCGTAAACGAAAAGAAGAGATACGGCGTAAACGTTCTGAAGCCTTGCGACAATCCGCCCTTAACATGTGTACTCTGGGCAGTCTAACTGATAGTACTGTAAAAATAGAGACTGAAGATGACATGGGCGGTATAGTGCCTATACAGGACTATTTGTTGTCATCAGACGAAGACGAAGATATTAAGGCTGATATAAATAGCCCATTGATCGACAAAATTGTAGAGGGTGAAAAAATCGTGGATGAACTCGATGCATTAACTACAAAGAGACCAATGAAAAGACCTTTACCATCGCATCGCGACTTCAATGAATCTATTTTCCATCAGCTGAGCCCAAGCATGTCGGCAAGCAGTAGCGAGAGACTAGAATATAAGAAACGAAAATTAGAGAAAAAGGAAAAAAGGTGGGAACCTTAAATCATAACATGGCTTATTCGTATACATTTTTACATTTTACATTTCTGTTTTTTTGCAGAAAACCTAAGGAACAAGATGCGAAATATCGAAAGAATAAAGAGAAATTCCGTTGCGAAATTGCTGGTATCATTGTTCATCATTTAAAGCCATATCGAAAGGATTCATGCACTGTTGGTCGTATAAAATGTGATGAAGATTTCAATCATTTGGCGCGAAAGGTACTTATATTCATTTTATCGCATCTAAAATTTCTTCAAGAATTAACTTTCATTTTATCTATTCCTATTCGTTCGCAGTTAACTCACTTTGTTATGATAAAAGAGTTAAAATATTGTGAATCTGTTGGTCAAACATTAGTCGTCACAGAATCGGTGAAAAATAAATCTCGAGAATTCATAAAAAAATATATGGCAAAATATGGTGATGTGTATATAAAACCAACAAATGATCCAGAATTCAAAGATATCCCATTTACATTATAATTTAAGAATTTTATTGAATATTTTAAATAATTATGCTCTCACACATTTTCATCTATTTGTTATAATTTCATTAATCTTAGCAAAATTTGTTCATATCTAATTCACCAATTATGATGTATACCCGCTTTTCTATATATATATATATATATATATATATATATATATATATATATATATATATATATATATATATATATATATATATATATATATATATATATATATATATATATATATATATATATATATATATATATATATATATATATATATATATATATATATATATATATATATATATATATATATATATATATATATATATATATATATATATATATTTGCATAGTTGGACATATATTGCAGAATTCAAATGATCATATTTAATTACGACTACTACTACTACTTTTTAAGAATTTTAATTTTAAATATTCAAATGAATTGAAACACATGAACTTGTGGCAATAAAGAAGAAACCTAAGGAATGAATACCATACATAATGGTCTGTTGTCTTAAACCTTTTGGTCAATGGTTTGCTACTCCTATATGGTGGTCCAGAAGTTTTATGGCTGTTAAACCTTTTTTATGGTTCTTCGCCAAGCTTGGAGCTCGATCACGAACTCAAGTATAACCAATTTTTGTTTACCGTTTATTCGAGTTATATTCACGGTTGCACTCGAACCGATATTATCTACCAAAATATGAAGAAAATATTGCCAAAAAAACTACCAAACAAGAAAAAGTACTTTGCAAAACTTTTTTTCTACAGAAAATTTTGTCGAAATGTTATTTCTATAGAAAATTTTGTCAAAATTTTATTTCTATAGAAAATTTTGTCAAAATTTTATTTCATAGAAAATTTTGTCAAAATTTAATTTCTATAGAATATTTTGTCAAAATTTAATTTCTATAGAAAATTTTGTCAAAATTTTATTTCTATAGAAAATTTTGTCAAAATTTTATTTCTATAGAAAATTTTGTCAAAATTTTATTTCTATAGAAAACTTTGTCAAAATTTTATTTCCATAGAAAATTTTGTAAAAATTTTAGTCTTATAGTAAATTTTGTCAAAATTGTATTTCTATAGCAAATTTTGTCAAAATTTTATTTCTATAGAAAATTTTGTCAAAAAAAATTTTTTTATAGAAAACTTTGTTCAAATTTTATTTTTATAGGAAATTTTGTAAAAATTCGTCAAGCTTTTATTTCTATCCAAAATTTTGTAAAAATTTTATTTCTATAGAAACTTTTGTCAAATATTTTCAATCAAGACAACTCGATATCGACTCCCTTGATTTGAAAAATGTAGATTTCGATCAAAAAATGTTCTATATCGAATGCCGGGTCTATTCAGAAATATTTCACAGCGTTCATAAAAGCATAATCTGGCAACATTGCAAAAGTCAAATGTTTAATAGCACAGATGAGGCTGCATCACTGCGTAAACAAATATCAAGTGCTAATCACAAAAATTGCTGATGCAATGCAAGAAAAAAAAGAAATAAAATTTAATATTAACTTAATTTTACAATTAATTATTCTTCGAGCTTTACGGACAAAGTAGATTAAAGAATTTGATCAATATAATGATTTTTTCAATGGTTCTATTGATCAAATTCCTTGATCTACTTTATAATAATTATATATAATTAGTTGTTGTAATAAAATTCAGATATCATGCATTTGGACGTTAATAGCCTATTTCAGTATCAGGCTAACATGAAAAATAATAAGTAACGAAGAGCCCATCGTAAACTAGGAAAAAAAACTACTAATGTACGCGTTAGAATTGTTGTTGTCTCCTTGTAACATGTTTCTGTAAGTTGTCACATGTTAACCAGGGATGGAAAATAGAATTTTTAAGAATGTACAAAAAAGGTATTGTTTTTTTGAGCAAAAAAGTACTTTTAACTAAATTTTAAGAAAAATTCCATTAGAAGATTATTGTCAAGAGCACCTTTAGACTGAATTTTTTTGACAACTCCTCAATTTCAATTATTTTTTTTTATATCCATTTACAAAGATAACAATAGTATTGTAATCACGGTTTGGTAGATTGGTAGAATTCATGGTACTTCATAAATTTTCTGTAGATAAATAAAAATAAAATTTTGACAAAATTTTCTATAGAAATAAAATTTTGACAAAATTTCTATAGACATAAAATTTTGACAAAATATTCTATAAAAATAAAATTTAACAAAATTTTCAACAGAAATAAAAGTTTGACTAAATATTCTATAGAAATAAGATTTTGACAAATTTTTCTATAGAAATAAAATTTTCGTTTTGTTTTGTTATTGTTGTATTTTTGTCTTTAATCATTGTTGTTGTTTCCGATTTCAGCTTGTCAATGCATGGTTTTAAGCTGAAATCAAAAACAACAACAATGAAATAAAATTTTGACAAAATGTTTTATAGAAATAACATTTTGAAAAATTAAATTTTGACAAAATTTTTTATAGAAATAAAATTTTTTTAAAAAATTTCTCGTGGAACGAATTTTGTCAAAGTTTTCTATAGAAATAAAATTTTGACAAAAGTTTCTATAGAAATAAAATTTTGACAAAATTTTCTATAGAAATAAACTTTTGACAAAATTTTCTACCGAAATAAAGTTTGGACTTTCTATATATTCTAAAAATAAAATTTAACAAAATTTTAACACAAATAAAAGTTTGACTAAATATACTATAGAAATAAAATTTTGACAAAATTTTCATCAGAAATAAAATTTAAACAAAAATTCTTTAAAAATAAAATTTTGACAAAATTTTCTATAGAAATGACAATTTTTTCTGTAGAACTAAAATTTTGACAAAATGTTTTATAGAAATAAAATTTTGACAAAATTTTCTAGAGAAATAAAATGTTGACAAAATTTTCTAGAGAAATGAAATGTTGACAAAATTTTCTAGAGAAATAAAATTTTGACAAAATTTCCTATAGAAAAAAAATTGACAAAATTTTTTATAGAAATAAAATTTTGACAAAATTTTCCAAAAGAAAAAAATTAACAAAAATTTCTGTAGAAATACAACATTTGCTAAATAATATTTTTTGTAGTTTTAATAAGTCTGTTTTTTCAAAATATTAAAATATTTTGTCAAAACTAGTGTACAATAAATCTGATATCAGCACAAAAATGTCTACACAAAAGGTACTAAATCATTTGCGGGGGTACTACGGTACTGACCAGGGTGTACAAGTATTGAAAAAGTACTATTGAACTGCATTTTCTATCCCTGATGTTAAATATAGAAACAAAAGCTTTGTTCGATTGTTCACCACTATGGTGGATTCAGCAGTAGCTTCTAAAAATAAATTTCGTGTTGTTGCGTTTGTTACTGTAGTAACAAAACGAAATAAAAATAAGGAGCTTGTAACTATATGAAAAGATGATGGACAGTGGGAGTTAAGATGATTCAATTTGTAAGAAGAAAATTCCCAAATGTTTTCTCCATAAGAAGTTAGCATAAAGGGGACAAAATTGATTTATCTCTCCCAGCCAGATCTATACTAAAGGCTGTGGAAAAGTTCATTCGCCCGAACTGAAACATGTACAGTCTAGGCCTGTATAGGTTTGTATCTGGCGTTTTCTTTTCAATGGTTCTATTGATCAAATTTCTTGATCTACTTGTCCGTAAAGTTCGAAGAGTAATTAATTGTAAAATTAAGATATCATGCATATGGACGTTAATCGCCTATTTCAGTATCAGGCTAACATGAAAAATATTTAATATTAACTTTTCCATTCATCCGAAATATAAGCACAAAGCATAGCAATCAAGCATCAGCAACAGTTGTTAACAACAGCTGATGCCGATGTGAATCGCCGCGCATGGATGCAGCGCAGTGATGCAATACCGAACAGGGCCTTTATTGAGGTGTGTACATTTTGCGTTTTACTAATACGTAAACCAGAACATGGGGGTGTTGTGGAATTTTAACTAATCTGTTATATTTCCTCTCAAAAATTACTGCCATTTTTATTGATTGTTAATTGCGTCAAGTATTGAAAAATGTGGACCGGTGACTTCAATTTATATTCTATGTATTATAAAGCTTACTCTATGCAAGCATTTGTCAAACTGAAAAACAGTTTCTTAATCCGTACACCAGAAAGTCATTATGATTTGGTATCCAATATCCAAGGAGCATTCAGTTGGGATTAATTGCATTTGTTATTCATTAGATCTAACAACCTTGAGTAATTATTGTGAAACGCGAACAATTTTACTCAAGCGTGTGCAATGTATGGTCTGTCCACACGTCTCCAATTTATAAGAATTTGTGAAATAAAATATTTTGGATCAAACATATTACCACAAGATATAAAAAGTGACAAATTATCAACGAAAAAAGTGCATTAAGTTTCGACGAAACTAGTCTACCAAAGTTTTCGCCGAATGTTTATCTAAGATCTTTAATACATTTTTGTAGAAAATACATATTTCAAAACTAATGGATGAGTTCGATTGAGAACATTAACAACAAGTTATGAGACAAGTTTAATTCTTGTTATTCCAAGTTATTATGGAATTGAATTTTATTATTGTAGGATTAAAAAAATGCTAACATTTTAAGATGGACATTTTTAAGAAATCCGAAAACTCTTAACAGAAGAACAGTTTTAAGAACACTTTATATAGGTTTTAAATAAATGGACCTCTAATATACAATAAATTACTTTGGTTCTTCAGTATTATTCACTTCAGTGGGATGTCGATTAGGATCATCTGGTTTCATAGCAGGGAATAATAAAACTTCCTAAAAAAAGTGAAAAAAAAACGTGTGATATTTATAAAAGTTTTTAATAGAATGTCTTTTCTTGCCTTAATATTGTTGGAGTCCGTAAGAAACATTGTTAATCTGTCTATACCCATACCCCAACCACCTGTAGGTGGTAAACCATACTCTAATGCAGTACAGAAATTTTCGTCAACCAACTGGGCTTCATCGTCGCCGGCAGCTTTATCACTTGCTTGCTGCTCGAAACGTTCCCTTTGCACAATAGGATCATTTAATTCGGTATAAGCATTACAAACTTCTTTTTTCATAACAAACAATTCGAATCGTTCTGTCAATCCGGGTTCACTGCGATGGTATTTGGCCAATGGAGACATAATTTGAGGATGATCACAAATAAATGTAGGATTAATGCAAGTTTCTTCGATGAATTCTCCTACAAGTTTATCCAGTAGACGGGCTGTGGTTCTTGGTGCTGGACATTCTACATTGTGTTTAATGCACAAGTTGGATAAGAAATCGTTTGTTTCCTTTGTATTCAATGCAGTTGATGGAGGGAATTTTACATTTAGTTTTTCCTCAAGGGTTTTTATCATGCTAACTCTTCTGAATGGGGGTGTAAAATCAATTTCTTCTTCTGGCCCTTCTGGTCCTTCGGGATGATATTTAATTTTATATGTTCCGTGAATGGCTTTAACCATGCCAGAGACTAATTTTTCAGTCATCTCAATGATGTCATGATAATCGGCGTATGCCATATAAAATTCGCAAGTTGTGAACTCAGGATTGTGGGTTAAATCGATACCTTCATTCCGGAATTGTCTGCCAATTTCGTACACACGATCTAATCCACCAACTACCAACATTTTATGATACAGCTCTGGAGCAATTCGCATATAAAGATCCATATTTAAATCATTGTGATGTGTTATGAATGGTTTCGCTGTAGCTCCGCCTGCTATCATATTCATCATAGGTGTTTCAATTTCAAGGAAGCCCATTTGATCTAAAAATTGTCGCACATAAGAAATAATCTGAAATTTTTAAAATAGTCAAAACGAATTCTAAGTCAATGAAACTCATGATTAAAAAGTTTGCTCTTTTTACCTTGGCTCTAATTTGGAAAATTTCTCGAACTCTATTATTCAATATCAAATCTAGATACCTTTGACGGAATCGAGTTTCTTTATCTTTCAAACCAAAATGAAGGTGTGGCAGCATATGCAAACAAGGAGATAGTAATTTAATCTAAAAATATAATTGTATTACATTTCGTTTAACTAATAATATAAATTAGTAAACTCACCTCCTTCGGAACAATTGATAATTCGCCTTTTTTAGTCTTAGCAGGGAACCCATTAATTCCAATAATATCACCACGACGAATTTTGCCCGTATCTACTTCGAATGCATGTTCACTTGTATACATTTTTGCATTGGCCATAACTTGTAGCTTGACGCCTTCACCACGTAGATCATAAAATATAAGTTTAGCTCCGGATTCACGAATAGCATGAATACGACCAGCAATACTTTTTGGCGGAAGGGAGAGAAGATTTGATTAGAAAAAAGTTTAACATTTATTTATAGTACTTACCTCAATTTTTCGTTTTCCAACATTTCACCATCCTTAAGATTTGAGTATTTATTGATATAGTTTTCCAGAGATATACTGACATGGAACTTATGTGGATAAGGATGGGTTTCGGGAGATTTTTTAAGTTCACTTATGGCAGCAGAACGCAATTTAAAATACTCATTAGGTGAGATTTCTTCTTCGAGCGCAGAAGCCGGCTTCTTTTTTCCCTCGGTTCCTGTTGCTGGTGCTGCCGCTGCTTTTGATGCTTCCTTTTCTAATTTCTCCTTGGCCTTTTGTTCGGCTTTCAAACGTCGTTTTAATTCACTAGAAAAGTAAAATTATGAGATAACAATAATACCGGATACACTTGAGTTTACAGTTTTGTTCTTTTGCTTGGTAGACCCAAAGGTTGTGTTGCGTCCAGAAGGCAAATCTTTGTATTGGAAAAATGCCTTGGCAATGATGAAATCCTACTTAGGGCAGAGAGAGTTTTCGGAATGTGCAGCATATTTTAAAAACAAATATTGTAAATAACAAAACTTGTAAATTGTTGCTGCTGATCTGATTGAATTCAGTTTTATTAATGTGTAGTAATATGTACATAAATCAAGCCAATAACACTCTTTAATTTGCGACAAACTTTAGTATTTGTGAAAATTGCATGCCTCTTTCTAACCTCACAAAACCACACGTCCCAAAACTATCCCCACTGACAGCACGGCATGACTGCTGTCAATATCGATTCAAATTTTTGTTCAATTATTCTCACTTACTTTTTTGAAATTTGCTCTGTTTCTGCCATTTTTAAGTTGTATCAAACAATTTGATTAAATTTCGTGAAAGTGCAAAATAAATTTAAAAATATACAAATTTCCTTCAAAGCCAGCAAGCACTCAAATATGATACGTCAAAACTACTCATGTTGTCACACGTCAAACATTTAGTGCTGCCACTTCGAAGAAAACTAGCACTATGGGCCTGTTCCCTCTGCTTATAAATATTTTTTCCAAGTCCAAATTATCAATTCAAATTTGCCAACAATTTTTGAATTTGAATATACTACAATAATAGTCTGCGATGAATGCAGAGTAAAGTCAACACGAAGTTAAGGATTATCACATCAACTTTTCCTAGCTGCTACAACAACAACACATTTTTTATTCATTAATAATTTATTTAAAAAAATCGGAATTGTTTCTTTGAAAACTAGATTTTATCATCATCGCTACCATAATGACACTATCATAATCACCAGTTGTGATGGGGATTATACCAACAAATTCTTTGGATTCTGTCCATAGGACATTTGCTTTTGCTTACCTTCGCGAGAGCCCACTTTCGATTCTGCCCGTAGGAGAAAAACTCGAATCCCGGTCAAAGACCGGTCATCCATGTTGATTTATCTTCGCGATAACCCACTTTCGAGCAATCTTTGCCTTTGAATTACCCAACTATAGGTTCTGTCCATATCCAGAATTGACATATACAGTTGTATTCAAATAAGTTAAATTATAAATACCTCAAATAAGGGGCCACAACATAATAATTTTCTTAATGTTTTTATACACTCAAGTTGATAACATCGATAGACATAAAGTTTTCTGTATTCAATAGCGCTTAGAACAAGTCTTACAACGACATTAAAGCTATTTCCCAAGACCCGGGTATTTCGGGATCAAAATTTTTACTTTGGGCTAGTGAGGCTACCTTATATGGCGTTCTCACCAAGCATGTATTCGGGTTTTAAATGTTGTCCTTTTATAAACGAGTCGTTTTCCCCATACAAAAAGTCAAGTTCAAAGCACAAGTTTTCCTCCAAAACACGCCAATTTTATCATGTAAACGCCCCTAATTTGGAATATGCTCTAACCGAACTTACTCTTTTCAAAATATCAAATTATGAAAATTAATTTCATAGAAAAATCGAATAAATTCTTTGAAGAACATAGGAATGTGAAAATAATTTAAAAAATGTATTCCCTTTGCGATCGCGATATTTATTTGAACAAACAGTGCGTATATTTGAATTTAGAGTAAATGGGATCGAGTTTCCATGGCATTAAACCAATTTAGTTCAATTCAATTTTATTAACAAAAGAACATATGAGTTAATTAAAAAGCAATTTCAAATGGATATCATACCAACTCAACAATATGAAGAAAAGAAAAACAAAAAATAAATTAAAAAGCAATTTCAAGTCGCTATCTTACACAGCAAAACATTTTAAGGATTTTGATTAAATTAGCTATATTTTCGTATACATGTGTTAATTCTTTTGTACTTCATCATTTTAAACTTCTTAAAAATATCAAAGCCAGTAAAGTGCAGTGAAGCCAAAACAGAAAGTACCCTCAACAGTAGAATTTATAACAATGACAACCTACCAATACAGCTACAATGCAAAATTTCTGTTTGGATTATATTAGATATGAGCTGAAATTAAACAATTTGTAAGACCACTTAAATTTAATTTTACGTTGATTGGCTCAGCGTTTTGTTTATTATTTATCGTGTCGATAAAACAGCTGATCCCATACAAAAATTTTACTAACCGGAGGTCTATCCTCCGGTTAAAATTAATCGGAGGATGAGAAACTGGCCATAAGACTATTTATCATGGGTAGAATCACAGTAAACACTGGGAATACAATAAGCTGTGCCAATAACACTACCTTTATAATTTTCCGGTCTGTTAGATGAAAATTATTCAATTTATCATCCCTTGAAATACCACACATATGCAACGCTGTGGTCACAGCTGCTACTAATTTCACTTCGAGTTGTGTAATAAAGATTCAGGTATTTCCAAAGTATAGAATAAATATTAGAATGATACAAGAAAATTTCGATTTCAGAATTTCACAATGTCCGCTCCGGCTGCTCGTCAATCTGTTGGACTCATCAAAAGAGCCTGGAATGAGATTCCAGATATTGTTGGAGGTTCTGTGTTGGCTATAATTGGCTTGGGTCTTGCTGGTATTGGAGTAGTGAACTACTATAGTCATGATGGAGATAACCGCCGTTATAAATATGGCTACGTTATTATGCGTCCCGATGATCCAAGAGCCGCCAAAGTCCATAAAGACTAAATTGTTCTCAAGTTTAGTTTAGGTTTTGTGATTAATTTTCGAAGAAAAATACACTTAAAATAAGCATTGGCTGTTAGTGTCCCAAACCGTGTGATTTTTGCTTGTGGTAGAGCCTAAGATGTAAATCAAGACCTTTGGATGTAAGGAATGTTTTTTTGCAAAAAGAACATTTTATATACGCGCAAGAGCTTGTGGCAGAATCTATGTGAGGTATATTCTCTTCGCTGGCTGTTATATTCATGTTTGGTAAACCCTCTTCGCTATTTTGATTGCTTGCCAAATGGGATATGTTTGGATTTGTGCTGATATGTTCTCCAATATATGCTTTACTTTTTTCAGCAAGAAATGTGGCGGGAATATCTGAATGTTCTTGCAAATGAGAATAAGAAAGTTGGAATTCCTTGGAGGCTAAATTATAGCGCCTTAGAAAACGGAAACATATTTCTAACTGTTTAACACATGGAAAGCAAATCCATGGAGGGTAACCCGAATCCTTGTCTAGGGGTAGGCCACAATATTCCAACATTTGGCAAATATTTTGATTTTCAAATATGTTTGCAACATTTTCCTGCTTTGTATTGCAAGCTCTACACAAATTTTCTAAAATATCCATTGAGCTTATATTTGTTTTTTTTTTTTTCTTAGTCCAGAATTTCTAGCGAATTTATGGTCCACCAATATACGATTCAATCGCGTCCAACAATAACCGTATTGTATTGCTCCTATTAAGTTTATTTCACCGATTTGTTTAGGTTAGCCGTCAAGTAATCTTTGTTGTATGGGATGGCTATTCAAAATGCCACCCTCTACATTCCCTGGGATTCCACATATATAATTATTGGCGTGTAAATAAATCATGTCGTCATATACACCGTTCACATTACCAGTTTATCCATACTAAACACATGTATTCATGCCAGCGTTGCCGTTTTGGTCCGATCGGACCAAAATTGGTCCAAAAAATTTTAAATTGGTCCGATGGTCGTACCAAATGGCATTTCGTACATTTTGGCCCATTTTCGTAAATTTGTCAAATTTACAAATTTTTTATAGTATTTGAATTTTTATTACATATTCAATAGCATCTCCAAATTTATGGGATTAACTTCAAATGTCTTTAAACGGCTACTTTCCTATATTTTTTCCCAGCATTCATGTCTTTGAAGTTATGTAAGTTTATCTTTTTTTACACTCGAATGTCCACCAGAAGTCGGATTGAGCTATATTAGTCCTATCTCGTTTATTTTATTTTTTATAACAGTAATATGAACAAGAAAAAAATACTTTACTAGACATTTTTCTTCAAAATTTGGTCCATAATAAAATTTTGTTGTGGCAACGCTGGTTCATACAGAATGTACATTGTGGTCAACGCTAAGAACTGTCTTTGATAAAGGTCAGTACTATGGTCGCTTTTCGCGTTGAAATTGTCTCGGTTAAAGGCCGGTACTCTGTTCGGTTTTCGGGTTGAAACTCCATACAAAACCAAAAAATGCGAAAATTTGCCAAATTTTTCCTTTTGTGGTACTTTGTTTTTTTTTTCGAGTTGAAAACTGACGTTTATAGAATGGCGCCATTTGCAATGTGAATTAAGAAATAATTTATTTATTAAAACTATTTGTGTGGGTTTATAACGCAAACATGGATCATATTTTTGTTCCGAAAATATAAAAAGGATCAAAGGAGTAGCAGATCAATTGCCCAAGGTAAAATAAAATGTTAATTTTGTAATGCAAGCAGCAACCACCAACTTAATTCCATATCGCTTACTATTAATTTGCGCTTCCTATTACCTAAATAAACATCGCTTTCTATATGCGAAATAATGGTTTCTATAAAATTTTTTCGCAAGAATGTACATAGTTCCGGCCTTTAAGGTGGGTACTATCTTCGGTTTTCGAGTTGAAAATCACTTTATTTTCGCGATTACTTTTCCTGAAATAATCAAAATTATAAAGGAAAACCAACATACTCCCATAATGTCTTGCCGAAATCTAGAGGAACAATAAACTGCGCATCAATTGAGTTGATTTATCTGCTTTAATGCGCTTTACAGACTATCAGTTATTCCGGACGACAGTGCTCGTGTCGAACATATCCCATATATTGTGCACATTATAAGTTAAGTCCGACGGCATAATCGATACTGCTGCATGTTTATGGGATCGATAACACATTTACCGATTATTTAGTCATCGCCGACAAGTCGTATCGATCCGACACACTGTAAGATTCTTTACAAACACCGAAATTCCGTCCGGAATAACTGATAGTCTGTAAAGCGCATAAGGTGGGTACTAGGTTCGGTTTTCGAGTTAAAAATCACTTTATTTTCGCGATTACTTTTTCTTAAATATTCAAAATAATAAATGAAAACAAACTTATTCCTGTAAAGTCTTGCCGAAATCTAGAGGAAAAAGAAACTGTGCACCAAATGCGATAATTTATTTGCTTTATATTGAGCTGTTTTAGTAAAGTAACCGCGAAATTTTCAACGCAAAAAGCGTTAAGTTCGAGTTTAGCCACTAAAATTGCCTTTTTCAAGGATACTTTTCTATAATAATTCACTTTAATGAAAATAAACTTATTAAATTTTCGCATTGGATTCCCCATCAGGTTCTAAACAAATTTGCCCAAAAAATTTATAATTTTATTTTGCTTTTACATATTTATTTTTGATTTCAGCGGCTAAACTCGAACTTAATACCCACCTTTACTAAAACAGTTTAATATAAAACAGATAAATTTTTAAAACAGTTTAATATAATGCAGATAAATTAACTCATTTGATGCGCAATGTCTTGTTCCTCTAGATTTCGGCAAGACTTTACAGGAATATATTTTTCATTTATAAATTGGATTATTTAAGGAAAAGTGATCGCGAAAATAATGTGGTTTTCAACTCGAAAACCGAACATAGTACCCACCGTTATTTCAAATTATGGATGGAAAAGATCAAAGACATTGATTGCGAAACATTTCATATTTCTAATTTAATTTATTCAAAAAAAAGTAAACGCTATTGTTATTTTGCTCTGGCAGTTTGGTTTCCACCAGTGAAACTACCCTGCCGTCAAATGAGTAGCTGACTACCAAAAACACTAACTTTGTATAGACCAACTTTAAGCTAACTACTATGCAATGCAGAAAATACATTAATAAAAATGTACAACACTTCGCTAACGGCAACCGATGTCTTCCAATTGCAGACATCGTAGTTTTTTGTAAACTCATTACTGAAATTTAAAATTTTTGTGTGTGGTTGTTTGAATATTTCTTACAAGAGAGGACGAAGGCTGTTAGCAAACGGCATTTGAGAAGGCTTTTTAAAAAAGAAAGGGTTCTGTACTCCAAACAACTGTATTGTTGTATTTTGAAGTGTCTTATTTAATTTTTATATGAATAAATATTTGTTTTATTAAAATATAAATTTTTAATACCCCTTTTATTGTAGTAAGCTGGAAAATAGACATTTTAGGGACAACTTTTAACTAATTTAAGTTGATTGAAAACTAACTAACTTTAAATTAACATATTGGTAATTAACTTCAAGCCGATTAAAAGTAGTGCAGAGTTGGGCAATTGACTATTTCGCCATGTTAAAATAGTTAGTTGAGTCCATATAAAATCAATCTAAGTGTCAACCACTACTAAAGGTGGGTATTAAGTTCGAGTTTAGCCGTCATTTTTTCACTAAAGTAAAAACTAAATCAGTAAAAGGCATAAAATTATAATATTTTTTGCATATTTCATTATAACTTGATGGGGAATAGCCCAATGCAAATTTTAACAAAAGGTGAGTATTAAGTTCGAGTTTATCCGCTAAAATCACTAAAGTGAAAACTAAATCAGTAAGAAAAAATGCATGAAATTATACGTATTTGTTGCAAATTTTATTATAACTTGATGGGGAAAAGCCCAAAGCAAATGTTCACAAAGTTTGTATTCCTTAAAATTAGTGTTGGGTAGTTCCGGAGCGAACTAGTTCTTTGGAACTATTCTGTGGCTGGAACTAAATGAACTGGATCCGATATCTTTACTCTTTCAGCTCCTCAGTTCCTTATATTCATTTCGTTGTGTACTCATTCCATTTCTTTCGCTCTTTATGAAAACAGCTCCCTCTTAAATTGAAGTTGCCAGATCTTTAATGAAGATATCGAAACTGTTCCAAACTAAATATCAATACCAACATGCTTTACAAAAACTATGTAAACCAGCAAAATCTGTACAATGCGGAAGAATATTTTATGCAATAGAAACAAATCATAAACGAAAGGCGAACTCTTTTGGTCTAAAGGTGAGTATTAAGTTCGAGTTTAGCCGCTAAAGGTGAGTATTAAGTTCGAGTTTTTCGCTAAAGTGAAAACTAAATTAGTAAGAAAAATGCATGAAATTATACGTATTTGTTGCAAATTTTATTATAACTTGATGGGGAAAAGCCCAAAGCAAATTTTCACAAAGTTTATATTCCTTAAAATGGATTATTAAAGAAAAGTAACCGTGAAAAAATGACGTTTTTAGCGGCTAAACTCGAACTTAATACCCACCTTAAAGGTGAGTATTAAGTTCGAATTTAGCCGCTAAAATCGTCATTTTTTCATGATTACTTTTCTTTAATAATCCATTTTAAGGAATACAAACTTTGTGAAAATTTGTTTTGGGCTTTTCCCCATCAAGTTATAAAAAAATTTGCAACAAATATGTATAATTTTATGCCTTTTTCTTACTGATTTAGTTTTCACTTTCGCGATTTTAGCGGCTAAACTCGAACTTAATACCCACCTTAAAATTGCCATTTTTTCACGATTACTTTTCTTTAATAATACTTTTTAAGGAATACAAACTTTGTGAAAACTTGCTCTGGGCTATTCCCCATCAAGTTATAATAAAATGTGCAACAAATATGTATAATTTTATGCCTTTTCTTACTGATTTAGTTTTCACTTTAGTGAAAAAACTCGAACTTAATACCCACCTTAAAGTCGGCAAAATAATTTTTTACATAGTAACTTTTGATTTTCTCTATGAAAAAATTTAAACACAATAATTCTAAAATAAATGTAGATCTTTGTATTAGTATTGATCTTTGAAAATTTTTCTACAGAGTTATACCATTATCTAATTTTAGTCCCAAAATCTTTCATGCATTTTATTTTCTTGCGGAGCTAAAAGAAAATGTCAATATATGGGATCCTTTAAGCACTTTCCTTATCCGGATCCAAAAGGAACTGTGGAACTAAATAATGGAACTAGATCCTTTTTAGGAGCGGATCTGAAAAGACCAATCCCTTTAGTGAGCCGGGATCGCCCAACTCTACTTAAAATAGATTATTAAAGAAAAGTAATCTTGAAAAAATTACGTTTTAGCGGCTAAACTCAAACTTAATACCCACCTAAAGTCTGTATTCCTTAAAATGGATTATTAAAGAAAAGTAATCGTGAAGAAATGACGATTTTAGCGGCTAAACTCGAACTTAATACCCAAATTAATTGAGAAATAGCTAGCTTTAAATTAATTTCAAGTTAACGACATGTACGACAGGATAAGTACCTTTCTTTAATTTTTTTAAAGTAACCATTTTGATGTAAAAACCAAAAATAGTACCCACCTTTAAACAGGGTTAATACTAAGCCGTTTCTACACAAATACTCTCGCCTGCACCGGCTACCAAAATAGTCGGTATTCCATAGATATCCGCCATTTTTCACTTTGATATAGTTGTCTCATAAATTCAACAATATTATGGTAATGTGTTGTCTTTTTCTATCTCACTCGTCGGCTACCGATAATTTCTTGAACATACCCTATACTCGTACCCGAGCGCTGAACGTACTCCTTCAAAGAAGACCACGCGAATCACTTTTTTCTCATGGCTTCATAAAATTATTTAAAAATAGCAAACAAATAATGTTTCATAAGTTAATTGTGCGAAATATATGGTATCAAAAACAGCCGTTTCACTATACAATACAAATTAACGAAATTGTGGGTGAAGAACTTTCAAGACGGAGTGTTTGTAACTTTTCAATAGTCAGCAAGACACCACACGGGCAAATCTGAGCAAAAAAGAACTAGCAAAAACCCATAAAGAAAGAAGGGACTAAAGCCATCGAAATTTGTCGGAAAAACGTACTAATTTGCGGTTTAACATAAAAAAATTAAATTTGTTGTTTTTGTTTACGCCAATTGCTACATATGACTCTTACACAAGGATATTGTGGACAAAAAATTGGCTCCCCTATTATGAAAATCAAGAAGTAAGATACCAATACATTCGAAACTGATCATAGTAAGAAGACGCCAAAACTCCAAACTCTAGGGGGTGCGTGTGTGAATGCGTGCGTCAACAGAATAATCTGCATTGTATGGGAATTACAAATTAAAGGTGGTGCTGCTTGTGTTCAAAAAGTCTACACAAGCGGAATTTCGCAATATATATTTTTTTTCGTTGAATTCACTGTGGACAAAGTGTAGATGAAAATGTCGGAATATGGTCTGGACGAGGAAAGTAGTCCATCACAACAACAGTTTGGCGTTGATGCAGCAACGCACAATCTCAGTACGGATGATCCAACAAATGCAGCTAACAATGTGAGTACTGTACAAAGAATTATTCCCAAATTATTCACCAATATCTAATGTCATATACATGTTCTATAGACAGTTTTCTAATTTAATTTGTTTGTAGTGGATATACCAAGTGATAATTGAGATCAAGAGTATATTTATTTTTTTGTAAGGTCAGCAACAAGGCTTCGTATCTTGACTTGTTATTTGCTTGCTTTGCGTTATGTAGGGATGCCACATTCATTATATGCATTACAACAACAACACACACACTTACATATACAGGCAGTTCTCCTTGCACACAAGGTTTTATATCGAGAAACGTCCTTCTGTTAGTGAAATGCATTATTTCCTTTGTATCGAATATTTCGTCTCATAAGTTTTTATTCCGAATTTGCTGTAAATCTACCATGTGAGGAAGTTTCATATTTCCAAAAAGGTTAAATTATTTTCTTAAATTATCAACAGGGTCATATTCACAGCAATAAGTAATGGCTACACATATTTTTAGTATGGGTTAGGTCATAGCAAGGAAGTATGAAATGTGCGGGAAGGGGGGTTAATTCCAGCGAAGATATCAAAGCTTCTGTGTGATTCCTATTTAGAACAGTAAAATAGTTTATTTTTGGGGTTTACCATTTGTTTGTTACTACGAATAATTTTACCTTCATCTACCCAGAAAGCATTAAAATATCTGAAAATTAGTTTTTTTCACACTAATAAAATATGTAGCAATAAATCGAAATTGGGAATCTTTATACAGTGAAACCTCTCCAACTTGGACACTCTGAAAACCGGACACTTTCCAAATGTGGGCAGCTGTCAGGGGATGTTTACTATATTAACACGTTAAAACTAATCTCTCATAACTGGACTCCTCCCAAATGTGGACAAAATTAAAGCGACCGTGGATGCCCTTTTCAGAGGCTTCGCCGTATTAACACCAAATGGTGATGAGTGAGTGACAAGAGGAATTATCCTGATATCAATAAATTTAGGCCAATCTATCACATTTCCCAAAATGCACTGCGTTAAAGGAAGTATTCAACAAAATAGTACCAAGGGCTTCCTATTATTTGTAAAAAAAATATAAATACATTTTGGCTCCATCTCATGGTGCGGAACATCTTTATATAGCGACATAGTTTGAGGTGAAATTTATAAATAAACTTAAAACGAATTTGATAATCTCTAGAATTTTTGATTTTTGTCCACATTTTTTCTCGATCATAATGACTAAAAAATCTTATGAGACGTGAATTCGCGTGAAAATACATTCCTTGAATCTTATATTAAAAGGACGAAAATTAAGTGTATGTTCGGCTAGTGTTCAATGAGAGCAAACCAATTCGGAGTGAAGTCCATATCGACTTAAGATTGTAACCAAAGCAACGTAATGAAGATACCATGATATGTTTATCGTTTGGTTCTCTAATCACAAAATGTAATAACGAACTATTGAAACATTCAACGAGAATTTTGAAAATTATTATATTTTGTGTTTTATGAAGAGTCTGAGATGGAACCAATGATAGTCATTGCTCCATCCTGCTCCCTTCTAAAATAATATTACCTTTATTTGAGTGAGTTTTCATAAACTTTTTGTTTCTATATTACAGTCTATAATTGGAAAGGTAAAGTCTAGAGTTTCTAGCATATTGCCAAATCGCTTGTCAAAGTGGTTTTCTCCATCAACCAAATTACGAAATGATGAATTAAATGGCAGCATATCAGCCAATGCCAATACAAGCAGACGAAGACGCCGCATTGAAGTTGATGATGATGACGAAGAAGATGATGAAAATTGCAATCTACAACGGTCAAGATATGGTGAATATGAAGAAAATCATAATGTAAGAGCGAAACAGGATGAAAATTCTGAAGCAGATGACGACGATGAAGAAGATGATGATGAAAGCCAAAATAGCGAAGAAGAATATAATGCAACATTAGCAGCGCAAAAAACACGGCATAATGTATATGGGCGGCAACCACCAGCTAAACGCTCCCGCGTACAAGTAGATGTAAGTCAACGATATTTAGTTTTCAAGTAAAAGTTTTTCTACATTTCATAAATTTTCTATTATTAGATGAGAGATAGTCCTATGATTGCCCCAAGAAGGCCTTTGGTTGCTTCTACACCAGCTGTAGCCAGTAGTGCATATACGAGGAATTCTGTAGGTACTTCCATAATTTCTCGCCCTAATTATCAACGGTACACACATTTAAATTTGTATGGAGGCAAAAAAGAACCCGCTTACAATTTTAATCTCCAAAAAGAGACAGATTCGCCAAAAATCAATACCGATATAATTGATTTAATATCACAACCACCAAATGAGGATAAATACGAATCATCTCAGTCGAATATATATAGCCGATCAGGAATAAGGTATGTACATTTTTAAATACATTGCTCATTAATTTTGATTACATTGTATTGGAATGTATTCAAATCTGTCGTGTCATTTTGACATCCCAATTTTCATTTGATTAGAAAAAATATTCACATACCTATAGTATAATATGTAGAAGGGTTTCCAATAATAGGTGTTATATTTGGATGACAAATGATTAGATTTTTATTTCATAATAAATATCCATCTATAGGACAATATCTTTTTGCATAACCAAATCAAGCAAAGTGGCTGTTCTATGGTCTATAGACCATAAACATTAGTAACCAGTAAAATATTGAATATGAAGAGTCTTCTCAACGAAAACTCTTGGGTTGTCAAATCCTCAGATGCGAACGTGTTTTTGATGGAATGAATTTTTACCATTTTTAATCACCCGACATACCGATTGATTCGGTATAACACCTATTATTGTAGTACCTTTTATCACATGTTTCATGGGTTATTCTTATTTTTCGGGAATTATATTACAAAAGAACTAAAATTTCTTTATATTGCTATCAAAAAGATTTCCGTAATAATTGCAATTGTTTTTCTTGCCATGTGAGATTAATGTCTTTAATTTTTCTAACGTTTATTTCTTAGTTCCCGTAGAAGTTTAAACATACCTTCGACATCAGCAACTCGTTCCGGAGCAGATCGAGTACTTGCCACCGTAAGTCATTTAAAAAGACAATCGCTGGCAACAGTTAAGTCAGATATTGAATCACCAAGTAGTGGCATTCCTCCAAGGCGTACATCTACTACCATTCACGAAGTCAAAGATTTTGCCGAAACTGGTGAATTATATGGAGATGAAGATCACAATGAACATACCCTCAATGGTCAGATGAACACAGAACAAGATAAAGAAAGCTCATGTAAGCGAGCCAAGAGACAAAATCACATTAATGGTTCTGTTGTAAATGATCAAACAGTTATACCCGAAGAAAATGAAGCCATTTTACTAGATACTGCTTCCGAAAGCAGTGAAAGTGGAATGGCGGAGTTATCAAAATCGAAGCATGAACGTAAGACTGGTCTCTACAACACATCAATTACCGGAACAGGAACAACTCGTAACAGCAGTAGAACTTCATCTTTTGGCAATGGCTTAAATTTTTATTCTCATTTAGAGGGGAAGAAATCGTTATTTAATAGTGGCTCTGGACATGGTTTATCAAATCAATTGAATAATTCTACCTTATCTCTAACATCCCTAAATCGTCGGCAATTTAATGCTTCAATTTATGGTAGCACATCCGCATTGAGCGACAGCCGATTATTGAATACATTTTCGCCTTTCTATAAGGGTAAGACCACATATGGTGGGGCAGCGGCTTATAATAAATATACGGCTGGTGCAGGCGCCAGCGCTGTGCGTATAACTCCCACTCTGATAAGACCAACGTCGAGCCTCTCAACCTTATCATCGTCGAATAATTCTTTATCTACCGTCGGAATGCCCAATTCACAGCAAATTGGTGAAAGTTCAACTATATCGTCTACGGCTAAACGTATATTGGACTTAATAAATGACTTTGCTACACCATTAAGTGAGGCCAAGAAAATGGCTAACACCATTAAAACTAATTCTCAATTACCTCCCCACGCCAAGTCACGACTAAACGATTCTGATTTGAATGTATCGCGTGCCATGCGTTTATCGCAAGTGCGCACCCCCTATGCAAGGCCATCTGTTATTTTACAGCCTTCTGGCAATGCGAATATCGCAGGTCGTGGGGGAAGCAGTATGTTGAGTGGTCCTATGCCTCCCATAAAGGAGCTGCAAGTCCCCACAATGTCTCAATTATTGCAAATGAAGAAAATACAAAACACAACCGAACGAGCAAGGAAAATTACACGCGATTCAGCACCGGCAAATGCTGAATTGGCTGAATACACATTGCCTGTTGTTACTGCTGCTGCGAAAACATCAGGTATCCCAAAATTATCACATCCATCTGGTGATGATGTTGGCAGCTTCTCAGAAAAACAACAGCAAATCCAACAGAAACATACAAATAAAATTAAAAATAAGGTAACGACTACTATGCGTGCATCCGCTGCATCAAAAGACATACATGATGAGGCTCCTCCTCCGTCATTGAATTTGCCAAACATAGCTTTTCCTCTTATGCAATCTGTGCCCAAATTTGACATACAATTTTCGTCATCATCAACCCCAACATCAGTTTCTTCAACAAATAGCGGTGGAAGCGGAATAAATTCAAAGTCATTGGTAACGAAACCAATCCACACTGCATTTATTACGGCTACGACAGGAACGAAAGGAGAAGTGAATACACCCAACTTCAGCAGTGGTTCGTCTTCGATGTCTACGCCCACAACAAAGATCAATTTCAAATTCTCTGATCCTTTAGTAGTAAAAGAACTTAACACTCCAACGCAAAATATTACTCCTTCAAATTTAGATAATTACAAATTTAGTCCTCCATTGGATGTTACATTGTCAATGACACCTCCTAGTAATCCGCAAACGAAAAAACCACAACAACCTCAACTCAAGTCTGGATCGTGTTTGGATGTGTTAAACAAACCTCTGGCGTCGTCTACGAATTCCAGTGTGCCAACGAATCAATTGAAAATGTCACAACAACCATTGTCAGCAAATACATTTGGAGACAAATACAAGAAATCGACAAATGAATGGGAATGCGATACGTGCATGATACGCAATAAAGAGGAGCTATCAAAATGTGTTGCATGTGAAACTCCACGAAAATTAACAACAACAACAACAGCATCCACAGTAACTCCCGCCATAAGCAGTTCTACAATGTCATTTGGTCAACAATTTAAGAAATCATCTACTGAGTGGGAATGTGATACGTGTATGATACGTAATAAGGAAGAGAATACAAAATGTGTAGCTTGTGAAACTCCTCGCAAAGGGTCGGTTGCCTCATCGGCGAGTAGTGTTTCTATTTTACCACCAATAAAACAGTCATTTGGCGATGCCTTTAAACCAAAATCTGGAACATGGGAATGTTCCACTTGCTTGATAAGCAATAAGAGCGAAGCAAACGAATGTATTGCCTGCCAAACAAAGAAACCAGGATCTTCAACTTCCAGCAGTGCGACTGCAAGCTCCGTAGCTGCGTCATCTAACTTTAAGTTTGGATTTTCTGCTGCTCAAACTAGTACTCCATCTACAACTGCAGACGCTGGCTTCAAGAATATTGCTGCCCAACAAAAAGCCTCAAAATGGGAATGCGATGCTTGTATGACGCGTAATGATGCAGAACGTACGAAATGTGCTTGTTGCGAACAGCCCAAACCAGGCGCTGTGGCCGCAGAAACCTCTTCTTCGTCTTCTACAAAGTTCACATTTGGTGCTACAGCTGCAGCTAAATTTAGTTTTGGTTTTGGTCCGACCGCGAATGCGCCTAAGGAAGATGAACTTCGTAAGGACAAGGATAAAACTACTGCTACTACGGTTACACCTATTGTAGGAAAACCTAACACCACCTCTACATTACCTTCATCTGGTTTTCAATTTGGTATAAAACCCACAAGTACCGAGCCCAAAAAAGATGAGACCGATTCTAAACAACCGCAAAGCTCATTGGTTGCTCCCAGCTCTTCAGTGTTAACTGGTTTCAAATTTGGAGTTCCAAGTGATACGACCAAGAAGTTGGAACCGACATCCACGGCAGCTACCACCACGACAACTGGATCGCCTGGATTTACATTTGGTGTTAAGCAAAGCACTGTGCAATCAACCACATTGAATCCAGCATCAGAGACAACTCCAACAAAACTAAAAAATCCTGTTGTAAGTTCTCCTAGTGTGAAATTCAATTTGCCAACTACGTTGACCACATGTTCCACATCATCGTCACTATCGACTACTGTAGTTTCTGCGGCCCCTTCGTTTAGTTTTGGATCAAACACAACATCGACTAATGCGGGGACGTTCAGTTTTGGAAGTATACCCTCGCCTTCTTCAAATGATGAAAAGAAATCTTTAGAAGGATTCGCATTTAAAACCCCTGCTGCGGTGTCGTCATCGACGACAAGCAAAATCGGGTCACCCGCAACCGCAGGTTTTGTATTTGGCTCACAATCTGCTTCGTCAACGACGATTACTACATCGACAACCAGTAGCACTTCATCATCCTCGGCATCTACAACTACTGCATTTGTAAAGCCAATGTTTAGTTTTGGAACATCCAATGCTGCTGCATCGACGCCATCGTCCACTTCTGCTGCAGTGACTACCGCATCGGGAGGCTTTGGAAGTTTCGCCTTTGGTAGCAGCAATGCTCCAGCGACAGCGAATAAATCTTTATTTGGTGCAGTCACATCTACAACATCAACCACGACTTCAGCCTCTTCAAACACAAGTACAAAGCCTGCCACAACAACAAATTTATTTGGTTCATTTGGAGGTTCAACCTCTGCGACGCCAACATTTGGTTCCTCCCCTGCTACTGCTAATCCTGCCAATAATTCGACAGCTGTTAGTTCCTCTACCAACAGTTCCAATAATTCAGCTAATACTGCAACTCCTACATTTGGAACATTTGGTGCGGGTGCCTCAGCCAATAATACGAGTGTATTCGGTTCATTTGGTGGTAATAACAGCAGTAGTCAAATTAATCAAACACAAAATAAAGCCACTCCAGCACCAATGTTTGGAAGCGTTGCTTCCAACTCGAACTCGAACAGCAGTAGTAGCAGTACACAACCAGCATCCAGTTCGAATGCGTTCGTTTTCGGATCGGCTATCAATACCGCATCTAAACAACCTTCGATAAGCGTTACGGCTTCAACCCTTGGTAGTAGTAGTGGAGCAACAAGTACAACATTTGGTTCCAAAAATACTTTTGTTTTCGGTTCTTCTACCACATCGCAAGCTACTCCAGCTTCTCCATCTTTGAATAAAGATGCTCCCAAGACGTCACTGTTTGGAACATTCGGTAGTGCTGCTGCATCAACAAATGACTCAAATCCACCATCCACTTCAATATTTGGCAATCCTACACCTTTGGCTGCAACAAATAATAATACTTCGCCTCCTTCAGTTTTTGGCAGCAATAGCAGTAATCCAATTTCCACCACCAATTCCAGCACTAATCTTTTTAGTGTTAGTTCAGCACCTGCTGCTCCAATTGCGAACATATTTGGAGCAAATCCCAGCGGAAGTGCAGCAACACCTGCACCAGCTTTTGGATCTTCGCCATTTGGAGGCGGCGGATCTGCCTCATCTGCCACACCTACATTTGGTAGTACTGCTGTAACTGGTTCCACAACATTTGGCGGTTTTGGAGCAGCCACGGGAAATACATCAAACACGGCGGTGGAAGTGAAGAAAACAGAACCAGCTTTCAATTTTGGTGGAGCAGCTCAGACAACACATAGCGTAAGTACTATTTGCAATAAGTTTTTATACCCTTCACCACTACTGTGGTACAGGGTATAATAAGTTTGTGCATTTTTATTTAACGCCAAGAAGGAGTAATCATAGACCAACCTTTTAGTATACGGATCGGTTTAGAATTAAATTCTGAGTCGATTTAGCGATGTCCGTCTGTCTGTCTTTCTGTCTGTTGGTGTATTTTTGTGTGCAGAGTACAGCTCGCAGTTTTAGTCCGATTGTCCTAAAATTTGACTATTCAGTCCATTGACCATTTCACCCATAGAGAAAAAGTTTGCACGTATCGATTTTGCTCTATAATGTTTAGAAAAGAGTACTTAGAACTTGCTCTTCTTGGTGGTAAAAAAATGCTAAACGAAATCCACATAAATGTGGAAACATATGACAGGAGGTACTAGATCTATTGTGTCATATTTGTTGGGATTTTCAATTAATCACGGTTAAAGAAAATCCTGATCAAATAAATAGATGGAAATTTTGGCTTCGGTAAAGAACGTCGCGTGTTATTCGTAACCAATAGTTTGCAAGTTATAAAGGGGCTATAATTACATGCTATTTTTTCCAAATTGGTTCGAATTCAGATAAATATCCGATATTTTTTCTGTACATCAAGAACTAGCGTTGCATTGTTTCTTATTCATCGCTTTAGTACTAATTTTTACTAATCGTTCTTACGATTTAGACGTTGAGTTACGATCCAACGGGGCAGTGTTGTCAGAATTTTCCTGGCAATGTCCCCAAAGTGGGACGCATTCGTCCGCAAATTTTCGACCCGAGTTCCCACGAAATGGTTTCATTTTAATAGAAAATGTCTTAAAATACTCTTGCATCCATTTCTAGTCATAATTTATTATTCTAAACATAGTTCGAATTATACTCTTAAAAATGTCCAAATTATTTATGGAAATTCCCCACCAAATCCACAACTCAAAAATTTCGTCCCCATCTATGAAAAAATATACCCAAATTAGGGGAAAAAACCCCCCAGTACTGTACTGCGTTTTTTAGTGTACATTTTTTTTGTCTTCAATCACGAAATTAATTGATCCAATTAATTTTGAAACGTATAATTGAAATATCTTTAATGACAGAAATTGTGATTGACTTTTGTTTCAATTAAAAAATTGTTGAATCAATTCATTTTTTAATTGAATATTATTTAAAACTTAATTAAAAATTTAATTGTAAAAATTTTCGTAATATTTTTTTCTGAGTATAGATCAAACTGGGTTGAAACTAAAAATGAATCGAATCCTTCATAATCCTATGTATTATATAATATAAATATTTTCGTTTTTTTATTATTTAGGGAGGATTTAATTTTGGATCCACGTCCGCTCCTTCAAAACCGGCTTTTAACTTTGGCAGTACGGGAGGTACACAGCCCACGTTCAATTTTACAGGGTCAACAGATGTAAGTTATTCCAAGTGACATTTTATTTATATATCCATATACTATATACACTTTTATTGTGCATTTAAATGTAGCTGTAGTTATAACTAAATTCTGTTTACTTTTTTCTCTTTCCTCTCTTTTTTTCCAACAACATATTTAAATGTATATCCTGTATTGTGTAATTTATTTAAAACAAAATCTCATATTTCCTCCAAATGTTTCGTGTCGTTACGTTTCGTCCGTTATTAACTGTTCATGTTGGTAACAATGATGCGATAATATTTGTAAAATGTATATGTAATGCAACGGTAACACTAAATATTAAATTGTTCTTGGTTGTTGAAAAGCAGTCACAGAATTCAGCGAAACCATTTCAATTCGGCGCAGTGCCATCAGCACCAGTATTTAATTTTGGCGGTGGTGCTATAGAGGTAATGTAGATATATAGAAATTTTAGATAATACTACATACAAAAACTCATTTGCTATAATACTACATTCTCATATTTAATCCTTGCATCGTTTTCATAAATGTGTGTTTTATTGCATGTATTATGACTATAATTATATATTGTTTTCCTATTCTCTAAAATATCAACAGATTATGAAAATTTACTTAAAGAATTTTTGTGTTGAAAAAATTTTAATGTAGAATTTCATTGCATGATAGATTTTTGAAAATGTTTTTTCATTCCGAAATAGTTGAATATATTCTGTGGCTTAACAAATTATTTTTCATTTCATTTTATTTAACAATACAGTAAGCCTTCGTGGCCAACAAATCGTATTGTTCTTAAAAATAGTAATACATTAATAGTAATTGTAAAGTTATCAACTACACAAACGAATTTTGAGTAGTAGTCGAAGTATAAGTTCAAAATTTTTTTCTAGTTTCGAACTAATTGCCTAGACGTCATTTTCTCAAATACATGTAAATAATGCTCATTGTACCCTCCACTACTTGATGGGTCCATACACAGGGAAAAAAAATATTTTTTGTCTTCAATCACGAAATTTATTGATCCAATTTATTCAATAATTTTTAATTGAATGTCTTCAATTTAGTATCAATCACCAAAGTCAATTAAAAAATTGTTCCAATTAAAAAATTAATTGATCCAATTAATCGGTAAAAAATATTGTTTGTCTTCAATCACGAAATTAATTGATCCAATTAAATTTTTAATTGAAATGTCTTCAACCACAGAAATGATAGTATCAATCACCAAAAGTCAATTAAAAAATTAATTAAAAATAAATAAAAAATTTATTAAAAAAAATTAATTCGAGGTCCATAAGAAAAAACATATTTTTTATCTTCAATCACGAAATTAATTAATCCAATTAATTCAATAATTTTAATTGAATGTCTTCAATCACAGAAATGATAGTATCAATCACCAAAGTCAAATAAACAAGTAATTGTTTCAATTAAAAAAATTATTTTTGTAATCGAATTTTGTTTCAATTAAAAAATCGTTTAATCAATTAAATTTTTTATTGAAAATATTTTTAAAATTTTTTTTTTGTATCTTAAAAAGGCCACAAATTCAGTATATACAGTATATACCGTGTTTGAGTTTTAGAGAAATCATTAACGTCTCTTGTAAGTGTGCAAGATAATGATGAAATTACGCCTTGATTTGAAATCTAAAATCTGTAGATTTTCATCCCCATTATTTAAATGATTACGAGAAGTAATACCTGGAAATTTTACATTCAGTTTCAAGCAATTTTCATGATCAGTGCGCCTTCTATACCCTCAAGAAGTGAATTCGGTCTATATGGGGGCCTTACCAAATGGACCGATAAAAACTAAATCCGATGCACGTTTTTTTTTTATTTTTCTTTCTATAAGCCCAAAAAGTAAAATCGGGAGATCGGGCTATACTAAAACTTGACCTATTCTCACCATTTTCGGCGCGCCTCTTTATGGTCCTACAATACCTCTAGATTTCCAATTTCAGGCAAATTGGATAGTAAATAGAGTTTCTAGAAGCACAAGAAGTAAAATCGGGAGTTCGGTCTATATAGGGGCTATACCAAAACATGGACCGATACTCGCCAATTTTGGCACACCTTTTTATGGTCCTAAAATACCTGTATATTTCCAATTTCAGCCAAATCGGATAGTAAATACAGTTTCTAGAAGCCCAAGAAGTAAAATCGGGAGATGGGTCTATATGGGGGCTATACCAAAACATGGACCGATACTCACCATTTTTGGCACACCTCTTTATGGTCCTAAAATACCTGTAGATTTCCTATTTCAAGCAAATCGGATAGTAAATAGAGTTTCTAGAAGCACAAGAAGTAAAATCGGGAGTTCGGTCTATATGGGGGCTATACCAAAACATGGACCGATACTCACCATTTTTGGCACACCTCTTTATGGTCCTAAAATAACTGTAGATTTCCAATTTCACGCAAATCGGATAGTAAATAAGTTTCTAGAAGCCCAAGAAGTAAAATCGGGAGATCGGTCTATATGAGGGCTATACCAAAACATGGACCGATACTCACCATTTTTGGCACACATCTTTATGGTCCTAAAATACCTGTATATTTCCTATTTCAGGCAAATCGGATAGTAAATAGAGTTTCTAAAAGCCCAAGAAGTAAAATCGGGAGTTCGGTCTATATGGGGGCTATACCAAAACATGGACCGATACTCACCAATTTTGGCACACCTCTTTATGGTCCTAAAATACCATAAAATAAAATAGATTTCAAATTTCAGGCGAATTGGGTAAAAACTGCGGTTTCTATAAACCAAGACTCCAAATCGGGAGGTCGGTTTATATGGGGACTATATCAAAACCTGGACCGATATAGCCCTTCGAACTTGACGTGCATGCAGACAAAATACGAGTTTGTGCAAAATTTCAGCACGGTTGTTTCAGTATTGAAGACTGTAGCGTGATTACAACAGACAGACAGACGGACATGGTTAAATCGTCTTAGAATTTCTCACTGATCAAGAATATATATACTTTATATAGTCGGAAATCGATATATCGATGTGTTACAAACGGAATGGCAAACTTATTATACCCCCGTCACCATTCTATGGTGGTGGGTATAAAAACACAGATTAAATACCTAAGTTTGGACCATTTTTTTTTTAATTTTTTTATTTTTAACACATCGTCATTGGTAATATTAAGTATCATTCTTCATTTTTCATCTCATCCAGGCTTTCTAGCGTAGAAGTCTATTTTAATTTGAAGTTAAAAAAATCTTTCAAAAATATTCTATTTATACATTTTTTCCCTATTTGTAACACTCTTCATTCATCCATTGTTGTTGTTAAATGTAGTAATATCTTCAAGTGTAGAATTGGAAATATAAACTTACAACGAAATATTTCTTTAAATTTATTGCAGACGACTCCAAATGCTCCCTTCCAATTTAACGCAGGCGCCGCGCCTGCAGTATCTAGTAATATATTCGCGTAAGTACAACGTTTGATAATATCGGTATAGTTTTTTTTTGTAAATAAAAGGGGGAAGTGTAAATTATGTCAAAATTCGTTATGAATAATTTTGATTTGTTTTTTAACGAATCAAATTTCATGAAATTTTCTACAAGTAATCAAGTATCGAGTTTCGCCTACTTGGAGGAGGGTTAATCTGAAGAAAGGGAAGCGTACATTTTTCGGTTTTAATAAAGACAAAAAAATGAACTAGAATATAATCAAAATCACTTAAAACTAACAAAATATATTTATATTGGCAAAAGTGATTGTCTTTTAACAATAGTATTTTATTGTGATGTGAAATGTTAGTAACAGCATTCTCTTGGACTGTTGTTGTTGTCTTGATTGATGATGAATGTGCGTTTCCTTTTCTTCAAATTTTAACAAATGTATTTTTTAAGATTATCTGCTTCTAACACTTTTTCTTTACATTTTTTTGTTTGCTTTCGATCAACAGACCCACACCAACGTCAGGAGCTCAAACAGCACAACAAGCGAAACGAAAGATAAGGGCTCCCATACGACGTGTTACTCAACGGTAGAGACTATTATAAAATCAAACGCTAATAAAAGCGTGGACCAAACAAAACAGCAACAGCAACAAGAACAACAACTACATGAACTATTACAACCGCAACAACCAGGAAGAGGACTAAGCTTAAGATCAGAATCCAACATCAGAAACCCTAATATAGAATTACATTTACCAGATTCAAAGAAACTACTACAACAAATAGACGACAATAACACCACAAAAGACAGGACACAGAAATCCGATTTTAGCCAAAAGACTACTACTCATGTTGCCAGTAACCATCAATCGAAACAAAAACTGGATATTCATGAAGAGGAAAAATGTGTAAAAAACCGCAAATCATTTGAAATTGTTAAACAACAAACAAAAATTGTTTTGAACAAATACAAAATTGTTCGGAAACCAAATTTCTCAGATTCAACAAAGAAAGTTAATTTACCCAATAATACATATGGAACTCGAAATGAGCCCAACCGGCAAATTAATCAAATACAAATCATAAAAGATAGCAAGGAATCTCTAAGATACAGAAAACTTTATTCAGGGGACAAGGTAAAAGCAAAAGCGATAACTCCAAATCGCTTGCATGATGATATTACAGATTCCGTTAAAGGAGAATGTGTTAATGTTGCAACATTTTCTAATTATTATCGTAAAGTTAACACATTTATCGAAGGTGACAATGAAAAACAACCAAGTTGTGTTCAAAAGCGATCAGTAGCATTGGCTACAAACTCCGCAGCCGCAGAATTGCCATCGAATAGTAGAAAAATTCATCAATGTCCGTCCGTTTGTAGTAGGAGTTTTTCTAGTCGCCGATTTGTCCGTATGGTTACAAGTGATAAGAAAAAGTAATAGAAAAAACTGATTAATATCCGATTCTGGAAGAGCTTCTTAAACATCTTCATACACTTATATATTTTCAATTAAAAAAGAGTAATAATAAATAAATGCACACCATGTTGCTGGCGACAGACGTACGGTCTTTGGTTTATAACCGTATTAAAATATACGTTGGAGATCTTAGACAAGAACTAAACAACTTACTATGAACTGTACTACAGACTACACAGACTTGTAAACATAACATAATTAATTTAAGCAGAGATATAAGCTAACAAATTATACGAAACAAAGCAGAATCCATTTTTTATGATCGTTATTCTAAAGAACACATTTTCTGTAAAGCCACCACTGTACACAAAACCCTGATGTCCATGCCGTGAGCAGTGTCTATGTCAATGTTTTTTACACAGAATTTCTTTATGTGCCTATTGTGTGTCAACAAAACAATGTTGTGCGTTGCGAGACCAAGCTTAATGATTTTAACCGATCGTACGTGTAAGGACTGTCTAAACAAGGGGTTTTCCATCGGCATAACGTGATTATCGAATGGAGAGAACAACATCTTCTTTACACTTATATAATTATATAGAATTCAATTATTTCTATTGATTTTCATTTATTAAATTCTTCCTAGGAATTGTTAATTTTTGTAAGAAAAATTATAATTTGTTTATTTTGGATTTGTATTTCGTAAAAATAGCAGCAAGAAATGTTATCCTCACAGCCAATGTATACTAAGTTAGTTACCACCACCACAAGTTGTTGGTGATTTTTGCGAAATGCTGCGAAAAAAAAAAACAATGGAAAACATTTCGTATTTAAGGTATATATATATACAAATTTTGTTATAAAACTCTTATTAAATATTTTTTATACATATTTAAAAAAGTTTTGTTTTTGTCTTACCACTTTACTAATTATCGTAATTATCAAATTGTTAAACTCAATTTTTATTTAAGTTTTTATTATTTTCAACTGCATAATCCGCCAAACCCACAAAGCAAAAAACGATTACACTAAAAGTATTCGTCGCACCTCGTTTCCTTTTTTTCCCTCATTTTTTTGTGTATACATTTCTTAATAAGAAATTTTTAATTTTTTAAATGCTATCTTGATTAAAATAATAATATAAATACATATACACATACATATTAATGATATGGCGTACAAGAATGAAAATAAGTTTATAAAGAGTAATTAAAAAGAAGAGTGAAGATTTAAATTTATGTAAATAAGTAAATATTGCAAAAACTATTCATTAAAATCTAATACTGAAATATATTTAATGAAAACTATTTGTTACTCTTTTTAATGATCTTTTATTGAAATCACATAGCATCTCATTCATACTACATCATCTATAGAAATAAAATTTTGACAAAATTTTCTAGAGAAATAAAATTTTGACAAAATTTTCTATAGAAATACAATTTTGACAAACGTCTATAGAAATAAAATTTTGACAAAAATTTTCTATATACCCGTGTAAAAATTGGAGGATCCAATCCTATCTAATAATATCAAATTGGATCTAATTGGATCTGTTCAGATATTGGTTCAGACATAATTAGATATGCACAGATATGCTATATATGGTGCTAGATCTGGTTAGATATAATTGCAGATCTCATCATATATAGTATAATATTTAATTATATCTGGCATATCTAATAATATATGCTTGGATAGGACCATATATAGCACTATATCTAATAAGATATGGTAGATATAACATCATATCTGACTATATATGGGGTTAAATACGGTCCAAAATATAATAAAAAAATCATGAACAAGTTAATAAGATTTTTGAAATACACGTCTAAACCTCAATATCATTATGTCAAATGTCAACGCCGTCAGGGGCATCACTTCTAAACAAATTTAACGCCAGACTAGCTGAGAAAATTAAGAAATTTAATATAATTGTTTTAAATGTGTTCCTTTGATAAAGTGTATATCGTTTCCTTTATTGCGGAGATTATGTAGGTAAGTAGATTGTATTTGTTATTTCCTTAGTAGTCATTTTCATATTGTTTTACTATTTTCTAGATTTGGAAAAAAGGAAACCTCAGTGGTGTACTGGTTAACATGCCCGCCTTGCATTCAAAAGGTCACGGGTTCAATCCCAGTTCCGACCAACACCAAAAATTATTTCGGCGGTGGATTAACTCCTCGCAGTAATGTTGGTGACATTTCTGCTTCAAAGATTCTCTAAGTTGTTTCAGCGCAACGTGAAATACCGATAGGACTCGATTATAGCAAGGAGGTCCCATGTTATTGAGCTAATTATTGAATCGAGCAGCAGTCAGTGATAAGTGAGATGTTGATCACTGTGATGTCATGATGGTCTGAATAGTATGTATGAGTCTAAAATAACAGCCTATCGCTATATCTAACCTAATCCCGAATACACTTTAAATGTGAGTATTAAAAGCAACATAAAATTATATGGCAATTTTTATTGCAACTTAAAGAAGAATGATCCAAAACAATACTAATACTTGCTTACATAGTTCAATATATTCCCATATTTGTTTATTCCTATATTTGTTTAATAATTGTTTTTTACTTAATTTCATTGCAGATTGCCTTAACGCTGTAATACTTTAGTCGCGTGTCTAAGTCCAAAGCAGAAGAAACAAACGAAAAAACCCTTGGACAACACTCTAACTCAACTGTCAATACTCTTAAATAGCTTTGATGGATCAATTTAAATTAAACATATTTATTATGCACATACTTTTTGTCTGTATTATTAAATAAAACAATTGATCTCATTTTATATACAAATTATGGGCTTTTATGTGTTGAAAGATCTCGAAAGATACAATTGTATCAAATAATATACAATTATATCAAATTAGATCTGATTAGATGTGTCTCATTTTTGAGATCTGATCAGATCCAATTTCATAGTATTTAGATCTGACCAGATATAACCATTTTTCGGATCTGCTCAGATCTGACCATATCTTGGCTCAGATCTAACCATATCAAATCAGATCCCCCAATTTTTACACGGGTATAGAAAATTTTGTCAAAATTTTCCATCATACATACTATTCAGACCATCATGACATCACAGTGATCAACATCTCACTTATCACTGACTGCTGCTCGATTCAATAATTAGCTCAATAACATGGGACCTCCTTGCTATAATCGAGTCCTATCGGTATTTCACGTTGCGCTGAAACAACTTAGAGAATCTTTGAAGCAGAAATGTCACCAACATTACTGCGAGGAGTTAATCCACCGCCGAAATAATTTTTGGTGTTGGTCGGAACTGGGATTGAACCCGTGACCTTTTGAATGCAAGGCGGGCATGTTAAACAGTACACCACTGAGGTTTCCTTTTTTCCAAATCTAGAAAATAGTAAAACAATATGAAAATGACTACTAAGGAAATAACAAATACAATCTACTTACCTACATAATCTCCGCAATAAAGGAAACGATATACACTTTATCAAAGGAACACATTTAAAACAATTATATTAAATTTCTTAATTTTCTCAGCTAGTCTGGCGTTAAATTTGTTTAGAATGCCCCTGACGGCGTTGACATTTGACATAATGACATTGAGGTGTAAACGTGTATTTCAAAAATCTTTTTAACTTGTTCATGATTTTTTTTATTATATTTTGGACCGTATTTAACCCCATATATAGTCAGATATGATGTTATATCTACCATATCTTATTAGATATAGTGCTATATATGGTCCTATCCAAGCATATATTATTAGATATGCCAGATATAATTAGATATTATAATATATATGATGAGATCTGCAATTATATCTAACCAGATCTAGCACCATATATAGCATATCTGTGCATATCTAATTATGTCTGAACCAATATCTGAACAGATCCAATTAGATCCAATTTGATATTATTAGATAGGATTGGATCCTCCAATTTTTACACGGGTATATAGAAAATTTTGACAAAATTTTCTATAGAAATAAAATTTTGACAAAATTTTCTATAGAAATTAAATTTTGATAAAATTTTCTATAGAAATAAAATTTTGACAATATTTTCTATAGAAATAAAATTTTTACAAAGTTTTCTATAGAAATAAAATTTTGACAAAATTTTCTATAGAAATAAAATAAAATTTTGTTTTGTTTTGTTATTGTTGGTTTGTACTTCATCATATTTGTTGTTTTGATTTCAGCTTAAAAACCTACTCTTGTAGTTTAGTCAACGCAATGGTTTTTAAGCTTTGATCTCAGCTTGAAAACCATTACGTTTTTGAAGTACAAACCAACAATAACAAAACGAATGAAGTAAGAGGAAGCACGCCAAAACAAACCCAGCCAGCTGCACTCAAATCGATGATTTGAAATTGACAAAGGAAAAGAGAAATGTTTGTACAAAGATTTATTTCGGCAAAAGCCGACTATCATAAACCTTTTTTCGGAAGGTTCAAGTGTGGTTCACTTTGGGTTTGGTGAACTACCAGAATTTGTTCTGATAATTGGTTGATAGTTTTGCTGCAAGGATTCTGATTAGGAATGTGGTAATTCGGAAACGTGCGTCCATCCATAAAATTTTGACAGAATGTTCTATAGAAATAAAATTTGGAAAAATTTTCTAGAGAAATAAAATTTTGACAAAATATTCTATAGAAATAAAATTTTGACAAAATTTTCTATAGAAACACAATTTTGACAAAATTTTCTAGAGAAATAAAATTTTGAAAACATTTTCTATAGAAATAAAATTTTGACAAAATTTGCTATAGAAATAAAATTTTGACAAAATTTTCTATAGAAATAAAATGTTGAGAAAAATTTTTTATAGAAATAAAATTTTGTTGTTTTTGATTTCAGCTTAAAACCATGCATTGACTAAACTACAAGTGTAGATTAACCAACTGAGGAAAAGAATGTTTGTCAAATTTATTTGGGCAAAGCCCTATAGACTGCAAGATGGTTGGATGGACGCACGTTTCGGTATTACCACATTCCTCATCTGCATCCTCAAAATAAACCCAGCCAACTGCACTCAAATCGATGATTTGACGGTGGCAAAGGAAAAGAGATATGTTTGTACGAATTTACACTTGTAGTTTAGTCAATGCATGGTTTTAAGCTGAAATCAAACACAACAACAATGATTAAAGAACAAACCCAACAATAACAAAACAATACGAAATAAAATTTTGACAAAATTTTCTATAGAAATAAAATTTTGACAAAATGTTCTACAGAAATAAAATTTTCTATAGCAATAAAACTTTGACAAAATTTTCTATATAAATAAAAATTTGACAAAATTTTATATATATGGAAAATGTTGACAAAATGTTCTATAGAAATAAAATTTTAACAAAATTTTATATAGATATACAATTTTGACAAAATTTTCTATAGAAATTCAATTTTGAAAAATTTTTCTATAGAAATGTACAACTTTCATAAAAGATCTTTTTATTAGGCAGTTTTTTTGGTAAAATGTTCTTCATATTTTGGTAGATTATTTTTGGCTCTAGTGTAGAGATGTACACGTGGCACGAAATTATCGTGACTTACGAAAATTTTCACGCGTGAGTCACGCTCATGGCAACGGCGTGAGTGTGCCTGAGTCACGAAAATATAATCTTCGTGAGTGCGCGTGAGTAAAGATTTACGCTCACGAAAATAATCCCGTTCACCAACATACAACGCTTAAGAGTTAAATTCATTTACAATTTTAGTGACACTTGGGATGTTAAGAGTGTAATAACGCTCTCGATTTTAATAATGCTCATGTTTTCAGACACGTCGCTAAGGTAAATTACTCAAAAAATTGTTCGTGAGTCCATAAGCGTAGGAAGGCCTCTGGGGAGGGGGCTTAGACCCCCCCAGAAAAATTTTAGCCCCCCCCCCCCCCAGAATTTGAAACTCTATTTATTTTCCATTTTTCAATAAATGTCTATAGTTTTTTTTTTTAATTTTTATAAAAATTAAACAAGTATATACAATCGCACAAAGTTCCGCTAAAGACTTTCATGAACAATCGAATTACTTGGGTTGTGGTAGTAGTTGCCGATGGCAATGTTTGAAGTCAGATATTTATGAAATAAAGCTGTGGTTGAACTTATGATTGATTTAGTTTAGTCAATTTAATTAAAAAAATAGTAATTGATATTAAAACTATTCTTTCATAAATTAATATCTTAATAATGCTGCGGAAAAGCGTCGCCAAAAAAGTAGTGAAAATGTTCTTTTTGGGTCTAGAAGTGGTGCAAAATTGGCGGTGAAGCAATGAATGTAATATGAGCTTGTCATAGGACAAATGTCCACCGTTTCAACAGCCGTTGCAATGAATTTGCATCACTTCTTAAGGTGTGATCTGAATTCAGTGTTTTGAATGTGAATTAACAAATTTTTTGATATCGATTTTTCTATAATGAATTTAGCAGTTTTGTGGCAAAATTTGAATAATTTGTACCAATTTATTTATTCTTACTCTTTTTTTAAACTATTTGAAAAAAAAAAAAACAAAAAATTACACATTAAAATATTAAAAAAAATCAATTAAAAAAACTTCCTGTGTAGTTAAAATAATTGAGGACATTTTTGGAAGTACTTTTAAAGTTGTGCCTTTAGAACAACGCACAATTTTTTTGCTGGGAAAAGTGTGGAACTACTTTTAGTTGCTTTATTATAAATTAATTGACGAGTTATTTTGATGTCTAATTTTTATTCAAATTTATGAAATAAAACATTAATTGAACCTATAAGTTCAGTCTATACATTTTTAGCTAGGGGGGCTATAGCCCCCCCTAGGAAAATTGTCTAGCTACGCTAATGCGTGAGTCACGATATTTTTCGTGAGTCACGGTATTTTTCGTGAGTCACGACATTTTCGTGCGTGAGTACACATTTTCTTTTCGTGAGTGTGCGAGAGTCCTACCAAAAAATATCGTGCGTAAGATTTTTCCGTCGTGAGTGTGCGTGAGGAAAATACTACTCACGTGCACACCTCTACTCGAGTGGCAACCGTGAAGTAGGGATGCCAGACGTGCTCTTTTAAAGAGCACATGTGCTCTTTTTTACAAAATGTGCTATTAAAACAAGATAGGCCAAAAGAGCACGCAAAAGTGCTCTATTTTTAGTTAAGTACTCTTTTTTTGTCCTCTTTGTACGCATCACAACAAATATTACTCCAACGCGATTCAATAAATGGTAAAAAGTAAACTGAACATACGTAAATGTCATCCCTGCCAACATTTCAAAGTTCCATTTCATCCTCATCGCTACCACAGACTCGTAAATGTCACCACAACCATCGCGAACTGTGATGGGGGAAGCATATCAAAAAGTACAAAATGTACATGAAAGTATTTTGCCATCACTACTGTTAGAAGAGCCATTTTATTTTTTGCGAAACGCCAAGCGCAACCAGCTTGTTATATTTTATTTAAATAAAAACGAAAATAAAGTTCTGAAAACATAGATATTACGCTTAAAATTGTGAAAAGTATATGGTGAACAATTTTCGACTTTCCAAATAGAATAAAGTGATCGTTTTTCAAATATTTTTCCAGGCACGCTGTCTCCATCGAAAATAAACAAACTGGCTGATAGACGCTGCAATATGTAACTTGCTACTTAAAACTCAACATCATTCTTTTATTAATGCAAAACATTATGTTAAATGTGATGAGATAAACCGAAAAATGTTATATTTATAAGAAATTATAAATGTTTAATCAAATCAATAAACATCTACACAATCGTGTTTTACTTGACCACAATGATTCTTCTACAATTACCTTAAAATGCACTTTTTCTGATAGTTTGCAGGGGTTCTTATTGGCGTCCTTCGAAATTGATCTAAATAGGCACCTAATAATTGCACTGATGAGAAACTTTTCGTAGTAACTTGGCGTGGTACAACTTCTCAATAGTGACGGCGCTTTTCCGACGAGTTTTTGATGTCGTATATGATTGTTTTCGACGTAGTGGGGATTCTCAGAAGCGCCCCCAAATTCAAAAAATGTTGGCAGGGATACTACGAGATTTTCCTATGCCGTTATTTTCTAATTAAATAGTGTTTTACTTTATATATCAGAGTCGAAGATGAGCACGCCGATGTTGCATCTTCACTTTGTACTCTGTTCTAAATGTAAACAAACTTCTTTCAATAACATTTTTCACCAAAACACCAAACAAATGACTTGGCTTGAGTTGAAAGTGGTTCATTTTATGTTTATGTTATGTATTTGTTTAAAAGAATTATTATGGAATTAAATGTACAGATAATGTTAGTAGTGTTGATGACCTGAATGATGGATTTGTAAGTAACCAGTTAAATGTCGTGGGGGATTTTGGATCGTTTTTAACATCTTCACTTGGTGAAGCGGGATTTTCATTCAACTGTGTTACTATTGACGATGTCATCTGTGCTTTTTCGTCCGTTAAGTCTAATGCTTCTGGAAACGATGGATTTCCACTCAAATTCTACAAAATAGTAATACCACATATCGCCGACCACTTCCTTCATTTGGTCAATACCATTATCATGACTTCTAAGTTCCCTCGTGAGTGGAAAACGGCAAGGGTGTGTCCGATTAAGAAAAAGTCAAGTCCGAATTGTCATGAGTATAGGCCGATAGCGCTAATGCCTGTTTTATCTAAGGTATTCGAATATATTTTGAAAAAGCAACTTAATGATTATCTAGAATTTAATAAGTTACTTTCTGATTGTCAATGTGGCTTCAGAAGTCATAGAAGCACAACAATGTTACTGCTTGGCCTAACTGATGCTATAAGGGGGAGTTTCACGCATGATAAAGTATGCGTTTTACTTTCATTAGACTTAGAAAAGGCCTTCGATCGCGTAGATCATTTCATATTGGTAAAAAAGCTTCACCAATACTTCGGCTTCGGCTTTAGTGCCTGCAAACTTATTGCTTCATACCTTACAGGTAGAAAGCAATATGTGCAGATCAATGGAGAAAGATCAAATATTTTGTCGGTAAGGAGTGGAGTCCCACAAGGCTCAATTCTTGGGCCTATGCTTTTCATACTTTTTCTTAATGATTTATTTGCGAATCTTGATATGTTTTGCTCCACTTTTTCGTACGCCGATGATGTTCAGTTGCTTTTTCGGGGGGATGTTAATAATTTAGATGTCTTACAAGCTAAGATTGATTTTGTAACTAATAGTTTATACAGTTGGATGTGTCTCAATAATCTTTCCGTCAATGGTTCTAAGACAAAAGCATTATTTTTTTCATCTCATCCTGATATTGGACTAACTCTTTCTTATAATGGGTGTGATATTGAAGTCGTCCACCATTTAAAATGTTTGGGGGTTACCATTGACGATAGACTTTCATTTGATCTACATATAGACAATGTTATTAGTCAAACGAATTTGACTCTACGCCAACTGTACAACTCTGATTTGATGCTGCCTTTTTCATTCAAAAAGAGACTTGTACATGCTTTGGCAATGCCCAATATTCTATACGGCATTGAGGTTTTTTGTGGCACAAATGCTGGTAACATAAGGAAAGTTAAACTAGCAATTCATAGAATAGTCCGTTATCTACATTCATTGCGTCGATATGACCACATATCTCCTCATGTCCAGGATTTCCTGGGGTGCCCATTTTCGAGTTTTATTGACTTCAGATCACTTGTTCTTTTCCACAAAATTTTCAGTGCTCAGTCACCTCGATTTCTCGTGGACTTATTTTCATTTGGCCGATCGCGGAGAAATCAGATTGTTGTACCTCTTGCCAGAGGTCGTATGGACAAGTCATTTCAGGCTAGAATCGCCAGATCTTATAACTGTCTCCCTACTAATTTAAAGGACTTCTCGATTTCTGATTCGACATATCGTAAAAGATTACTCGATCATCTTGGATCACCTGCATGAAGCTTATCCAAACTCGAGTTAGTAGTGCTGCTTTGTTGTGCTTGGTTGAGTAAATAATATTTTCTTATTTTGTCTTTTTTCAATCATAATGGGAACTAAAAATGTTTTGTCATATTTCATTTTCTTTATATTTTTTTTATCATATTATTAATTATAATTGTCATATTTCATTTTTTGTCATATTATTAATTAATCTATTTTATACCTTATAAAGGGTGATTTGTTAAGAGCTTGATAACTTTTTAAAAAAAAAAAACGCATAAAATTTGCAAAATCTCATCGGTTCTATATTTGAAACGTTAGATTGGTCCATGACATTTACTTTTTGAAGATAATTTCATTTAAATGTTGACCGCGGCTGCGTCTTAGGTGGTCCATTCGGAAAGTCCAATTTTGGGCAACTTTTTCGAGCATTTCGGCCGGAATAGCCCGAATTTCTTCGGAAATGTTGTCTTCCAAAGCTGGAATAGTTGCTGGCTTATTTCTGTAGACTTTAGACTTGACGTAGCCCCACAAAAAATAGTCTAAAGGCGTCAAATCGCATGATCTTGGTGGCCAACTTACCGGTCCATTTCTTGAGATGAATTGTTCTCCGAAGTTTTCCCTCAAAATGGCCATAGAATCGCGAGCTGTGTGGCATGTAGCGCCATCTTGTTGAAACCACATGTCAACCAAGTTCAGTTCTTCCATTTTTGGCAACAAAAAGTTTGTTAGCATCGAACGATAGCGATCGCCATTCACCGTAACGTTGCGTCCAACAGCATCTTTGAAAAAATACGGTCCAATGATTCCACCAGCGTACAAACCACACCAAACAGTGCATTTTTCGGGATGCATGGGCAGTTCTTGAACGGCTTCTGGTTGCTCTTCACTCCAAATGCGGCAATTTTGCTTATTTACGTAGCCATTCAACCAGAAATGAGCCTCATCGCTGAACAAAATTTGTCGATAAAAAAGCGGATTTTCTGCCAACTTTTCTAGGGCCCATTCACTGAAAATTCGACGTTGTGGCAGATCGTAAGTCTATTCATGATGAAATGTCAAAGCATACTGAGCATCTTTCTCTTTGACACCATGTCTGAAATCCCACGTGATCTGTCAAATACTAATGCATGAAAATCCTAACCTCAAAAGAATCACCCTTTATATGTAATTATACTTTTTATATACTCGCATATATTTTCACATTGTCATAACTTCAATTATACTTTAGTCACGGTTAGTAGTCCATTGTAATTTACATAAATTGGCCGCTATGTGGCTTCAAATTACATAATGAAAATAAAATAATAAAAAATAATAAATGTTTTTATTTTATTTATTTTTTTGTATGTTCTCTTTTTATAAACTGAATGTGCTCTTTTTGCCTCTGACATCCCTACCGTGAAGACTACCCATTAGTGTATTTTTTTCTAGCTGATATAATATCTCAAGGAGTATTCAATACAGAAAACTATATATTGGGAATTGATTACTACTATCATATTCATTTAATATTCTTTAGAATCATTATTACTGAAAATGCCTTGATTTCAAATCCGATACCCTTCTTTATATTTATTTTTTAAATCGCGAAAAGGCAACACTGTACTCTCGACTACTTCGTTGGGAGTGAAAAGTACTCGGTACCCACTTCATTATTATCTCCATCTAAGTTTTTGTTCATAATATTTTAATATCATACAATTGTTGGTTCCATGAGTTTTTGTTTACAAATATTTGTCAAAAAACTAATAATATAAATCTTAGTAATTACCAGAATGTCTCTCTCCAGCCTTTTGCCCACCCCAACCAACGCGGTGTGGGATCGCGAGGATGAAAGACGCGTGGCCAAAGGTGCACCCAAAATTGGTGCGTTAGTATCAGCTAAAATAGCTGCACCTCCTTATGGTCAAAGAAAAGATTGGATTCCTCGAACTGAAGCTGATTTTGGAGATGGTGGTGCATTTCCAGAAATTCATGTCGCCCAGTATCCATTAGGATTAGGCGCTCCAGCTAATTTGGGCAAGAAGTCAAATGCATTGGCAGTACGTCTGGATGAAAAGGGAAAAATTAAATACGATGCAATTGCTAGACAGGGACATGGGAAGGACAAAATAGTATATTCCTCTATTTCACAACTGCTGCCAGCTGAAGTATTGTCAGAAGATGCTGAGGAACTACAAAGACCAGATGAGGAGTCTATAGCAGAAACAACTGAAGAAACTCGTAAGGCCTTGGAGAAATTGACAAATCAAAAAATTGCTGCGGCAATGCCAGTTAGACATGTAGAAAAGTCAGCTCCAGCACAGTATATACGCTATACACCTTCACAGCAGGGAGATGCTTTCAACTCGGGAGCCAAACAGAGAATCATACGAATGGTAGAAGCGCAAGTAGATCCAATGGAGCCTCCTAAATTTCGCATCAATAAGAAAATTCCTCGAGGACCACCATCACCACCTGCTCCTGTTCTCCATTCGCCATCACGTAAGGTGACGGTGAAGGAGCAAAAGGAATGGAAGATTCCACCATGCATATCAAATTGGAAAAATGCCAAAGGTTATACTATACCTCTAGACAAACGCTTGGCAGCCGATGGAAGAGGTCTACAGCAAGTTCACATTAATGAAAAATTTGCAAAAATGTCTGAAGCATTATATATAGCTGACCGAAAAGCTCGAGAAGCTGTGGAAGCCAGAGCTCAACTCGAGAAGAAACTTGCTCAAAAAGAAAAGGAGAAAAAGGAGGACATGCTTCGCGTTATGGCCCAAAGAGCTCGAGAAGAGCGTGCTGGCTTGCGCAATCCAACGGAAGAAAGTGTCGCTACGAGTTCGGAAGCTAAGGAACGTAATGAATTACGTGCTGAACGTCATCGTGAAAGACAGCGAGATCGCAATCTGGCAAGAGCAGCACCTGACAAGCGTTCCAAATTACAAAAGGAACGAGAGCGCGACATATCTGAACAGATTGCTCTTGGTCTTCCAGCAAAAACTGCGGGAACTGGTGAAGCTCTATTCGATCAACGTTTATTCAATACAACCAAAGGTATGGATTCTGGATATGGTGATGACGAAGCCTATAATGTATATGACAAACCATGGCGTGAATCAAATTCTTTGGGATCACATTTATATAGACCTAGCAAACAAATTGACAATGAGACGTATGGAGCAGATTTAGACCGCATTGTTAATACTCAACGTTTCGTACCGGATAAGGAGTTCTCTGGTACATCACGAGGCGCAGCTGGTGGTGCTCCAGCACGTAGTGGTCCTGTACAATTTGAAAAAGAAGAAGATCCATTTGGCTTGGATCAGTTCTTGAATATGGCTAAGAAAGCACCTAAAAGAGGAGAAGAGAAAAGCGATCGTTCCGGTGGAAGTTCCGATAAGAAACGCAGAAAAGACTAAAGTTTCTGATAACAATGTTAGTAAGGCAATTGTGTACTAAATACATACATAAGTAGGGCACGTTGTGAACATATTTTGGTTAAATATAAACCTAATAAATAAAAAATTAAGAAATATATCTACTTCAATTGGAATCATTTCATTTATTATTCTCCAAAGTAATATATACAAAGCCAAACCTGGAATCAAAGAAAAATAAAACAAATATAGAAATCTCCTCCGTCTCACTAATGAAATCTGGATGTTGCTGTTTTCAGATGTATCACAGTTTTGTTTTCAATCACTCATTATTAAGTTCGTGTTTCACTAGATGATCGTTCTTATTGGGCGATTTTCTTTATAACCTAACCCATTATGATATATCAAAAGCAAATTTAACTATACTTGTAGGTCTTCTACAATACTAAAAATAGCAAAAATATATGTTGTTTTAATAACAATTTGATCTATTGGAGAAGAACTATAACATAAAAACTATATTTAATTAATGTAACATTAGTGAATTTTAATTCAATGCTAAATAATTTTTTTTTAATTAAACTAATTGCTTTAATTTAGTATTAAACTCTAAAGTAACAATTACAATTAATAATGATCATTAATATTAAGGTATTGTTGTAATTACTTTTAATTTTTTGGACGTAATTAAATAATTTCAAGAAAATAAGTGGGTACTAGATTCAGTTTGAGCGCCGAAAGCTTATATTCACGGCTATATGAATACGATTATATTTTTTATCAAATCTTGTAAAATCATGTATGGAAGATTTTTAAAGAATTACTTTAGAACATTTTGTCTTATAACTAATCACAAAAAGTGAAAGTGGGAATAAGCTGGTTTTCGTCTCACAAACCGAAAATAGTAATCACCTACAAACTCGCACTTTTTTGCACAACTTTAGGGTGAAAACCTGATATTTTGGCAACTCTATCTATTTTGTAAGCATGTGAACAGAGTTGTTCACTTTGCTATGAATCAGCTGATTTACACAACGCCACCTTCTAATATTTTTATTTTGAGCACCGCTTCATATAAAATAACAATTATTTTTTAGTTTAGTAGAAAACAGCAAGTGAAATCAGGAGGACATAAATCATTTGAAATGGCTAGTGCATCTGTTGCTGTAAAAAGGCCACTATCGGTAACTGAAATTATAGAATCTAACAGCAGCCAACCACCTCACAAAAAAATACGAATACAAACCACATCCAAAAATGTCACAAGTGGAAAACTCCAACAGGTATTAAATGTGCTTGAAACTATTTCACCACAAAACAGCAAGGAATTACTAGATGTTCTGGTAAAAATTGCTGACGAATTGGTATTGACCGATTGTCAATTACCTGAAATTCATGAGGTGGTAAATAAACTTATCGAGTTATTTCGCCAAGAGCGTGATGGAGACACCACCATTCGAGTTATGATACTAGGACTGCTGGCGGATCTGTCTGAAGTACGAATAACTGAAGTGGTTAATGCTTTGATTGATGAAATCATAGCTGTTTTAAAAAACGAAAAGTCTCAAAAAGTTATAGCTCAAGGTTTGGGAAGTTTACATAAAATTGGAACTAAGAACTTGAAGATTTTACCCACTATGTATGTCACAAAGATTGCTCATTTTGCACAGCAACAATTGAGTTCGGAGTCGCATCAAACTCAGAAAAATGCTTTGATGGTCTTATCGTCTTTTGTTGCTTTAACAGATGCCAAGAAAGGTGTAATTGATACTATTGGCCACTATGCTGATTCCCAAGATTCTGGGGTAAGGGCTCAAAGTTTGAGATCCATTCTATGCTTAGGAGAAAGAGGAGCAATATTGTCACCATCATTATATCAGAGGGGAGTGGATGCCATGCAGGACGATTACGAATGTGTACGTGAACAAGCTCTCCAATTAGTATTACAAATAGGTCTGAAGCACCCCGAACACATGATTCTGTGTGGCGCAGAGGACGAAGAAGAAATGCGTTTAATAGATGCTGCCTTCAGTAAAGTTTGTGCAGCACTATGTGATTTATCTATACAGATAAGAGTGCAGGCAGCAGAGCATTTGGGTCAAATGACAATGGTAGGTCCGGAGTTTCTGCATCAGACGTTGGATAAAAAATTAATGAGTAATTTACGTCGTAAGAAAACGGCCCATGAAAGAGGGGCCCAGCTGGTAGCATCAGGGGAATGGTCGTCAGGAAAAAGGTGGGCTGATGATGCTCCCCAGGAACACTTGGACGCCAAAACTATATCATTAATTGCCAGTGGGGCTTGTGGTGCTTTAGTTCATGGCTTAGAAGATGAGTTTATGGAAGTACGAATAGCTACAGTGGATTCAATGTGCAAATTAGCTTTGAAACATCCGGACTTTGCTGTCACTTGTTTGGATTTTCTAGTGGACATGTTTAATGACGAAATTGAAGAAGTTAGGCTAAAAGCCATTTATAGCCTGACTGCAATAGCCCGCCACATTGTGTTGAGAGAAGATCAATTGGAAATTATGTTATCATCTTTGGAGGATTTTTCTGTTGAGGTACGCGAAGGTCTACATCTTATGTTGGGAGCTTGTCGAGTCTCCACTCAAGCATGTCTGCTAATGGTGGTACAAAAGCTGTTAGATGTTTTAGCAAAATACCCCCAAGACAAATTGTCTGCTTTTGGTTGTATGCGCAAAATCGGTCAAAAACATGCTCATCTTTGTATGGCAGTAACATCGCATCTCTTGCAGGATCACCCATTTTTTGATAGCGCTGAGCGCGACGTTGAAGATCCTTCATATTTATGTATATTGATTTTATTGTTTAATGCTGCCGCTAGTCTGGTTCCTATCATAAGTTTATTTCCCGATGTCACACTCAAACATTATGCATATCTTCGAGATGCCATGCCAGCCCTTGTTCCGCCGTTGCCCATTGAGGGAGCATCCACAAAGAAGCCGATGGACGATTTGAATAGTTCGAACAATTCGCGTCAATACCTGGAAACAATGTTGGCTCATATAAACGACATATTTACTATAGCCAATGAACGTGTACCTCTGCTTAAGACCGCTCAGGATAATTTGAAGGTATATACATAGAAATATCTAATATAAACGTTATTTTATTTTCTTTATTGTATTCAGCGTCTTGGGGAAATCGATCCAGAAATGTTGGGAACTGCAAACTTTTTGGAAACCTTCTTGGCTGCTCAAATTCAGATTGAGCAATTACAGTCATGTACAACATCTCATCATAGTCGAGCTCCGCTCAAGGAGAGCTTGTCACAGTTGGTACGCAACTGCTTGAAATTACAGCATATATTTTCTGGCCTTAGCTACAGCGATATGCTGCTGGTGAAACAAATATGTCTAAGAGCTAGTGCTTTACATTTAGTTTTGGTCGTTCGTGATCGATCACAAAGTGCTTTGGGTCCTTGTCAAATGTTATTACAAACTGCTTCAGATATTAGCAATTTTGTGGATGATAAGGAAGATTTTCTGCCAGATAGCTTGACTACATCGTTGCTTAATCAGTTGGCGAGTATAGTTGACCCAAAACCTGGAAAAGTATTCCGAGAAATATTACCCCTGGTGCAAAGACCATGTGTTGTACGTATGCCACCACCTAATGTTAATATAAAAATGTGCGAGGCAAATATTCTCGAACCATGCCCTCAGATGTCACAGGATAATGTCATAAAGGTTACAGCAGGTCTAATCGCTGCTTTACCATTTGTGGCAGAAATCGATAATCTTCAAGAATCCCAAAAGAATGATATGCGGATAAAAATCAAATATCCTGATCAACATATGCATACCGTGGTACCGAAACTATCAGATTTTAAAAAGATTATGACCGAGCAAGGAGCCCATGAAACTAATGTAAAGTTGAGAACAACAATTTTGCTTTCTCATTCCGTATGGACGGAGGCTTCATCTGTGGAAATTACTCTATGTTTGGCAGTTCGACCAGGAACAGATTTAGAGTTGTGCAAACCTGCAAAGATATTGTTCGCACCGAAGCCTGTAAGGCGTGGAATATAAAAATTATTTCTTTACTATATTTTACATTTAAGAATGAGAAGATTTTAATTAAAGTACTTTAAGATCGACTACAAATTGTTCTTAAATTTAACATTTTTCTTTTTGTAAAAAGTTTTTGATTTTACTATAACTTGTAGGTTATTTCTTTAAAATTGATTCTTAAGGTGGGTATTAACTTCAAGTTTAGCCGCTAAACCCGTAATTTTTTCACGATTACTTTTCTTTACTAATCCAATTTAAAGAATAAAAACTTTATAAAAGGTTACTTTGGGCTATTCCCCATCAAGTTATATTAAAATTTGCATCAAAGACTTTTAATTGTATACCTTTTTTACTGATTTAGTTTTGATTTTAGCGGGTAAACTCGAACTTAGTACTCACCTTTAAAGAAAAGTAACCGTTGAAAATTTACTTTTTTTGCCCCATAATAATATGGGCCTTACATTGGATTGTCAGATTGATAATTGTATTATTTTGAATTCGTAAAAAAATAATTTAATAGAGGAATATGCAATGGATATTTTTATTGATGCACCTCTAGCAAGGTTTCTGCTACCTACTACGATGTTATCTGGTGAGAAATACATGGGAAAACTACCTTATTGGCATGCAACACCCATTTGCGCATAAACTGCATAACGGACCTAAGATTTTAGGGGCGCATGTACTTTCATTTCACTCATGCTTGATCAAGAATAAAATTTTATATTCAATCACGCATGACATATGTCTTTCAAGTGATTCGTATCACGATAATTTCGAGTCACACACACCTCTAGTTACATGTACTCATAAAAAGTACCAATAAACGTATCTCTGATTTTGATATTCATTGGCAAATTTTCAGAATGAGGTATGGCAACACTATAGAGAAGTCGCTGTCAAAACCAGTGCTGCCGCTAGTGAAAAATTGAGTGAAGTAGATTTTGGAAAAAAGTGGAGTAGATTGAATAAAATTGAAGTAGCATTCATTTTTGAAAACAAAGCAATAGAATTCATTTTATTATACCCTCCACAATAGGTTGGGGGTATATTAACTTTGTTATTCCGTTTGTAACACATCGAAATATTAGAAATATTATAGAAATTTGGTATATGGTGTAAGTATATGGTCTCTAACAACTATGCAAAAATTGGTCCACATCGGTTAATAATTTTATATAGCCCCCATATAAACCGATCCCCAGATTTGATTTCCGGAGCCCCTTGGAAGAGCAAAATTCATCTGATTCAGTTGAAATTTGGTACGTGGTGTTAATATATTGTATCCAACAACCATGCAGGAATTGGTTCATATCAGCCCATAATTATATATAGCTCCCTTATAAACCGATCCCCAGATTTGACCTCCGGTGCCTTATGGAGATGCAAAATTCATCCGATTCGGTTGAAATTTGTTACGTGGTGGTAGTATATGATATTTAACAATCATGCCAAAAGTGGTCCATATCAGTTCATAATCATATGTAGCCCCCATATAAACCGATCCCGAGATTTGGTTTTGGAGCCTCTCCTCTCCTCATCCGAGTCAGTTGAAATTTGGTACATTGTGCTAGTATATGGCCGTTAACAACCATGTCTAACTAGGTCCATATAGGTCTATAGTTATATATAGCCCTCAGATAAATCGATCCCCAATCACACAAAATTGGTCCATATCAAGTTCATAATTGTATATAGCCCTCATACTTCATATGATATTCAATGATTAAAACCGCTATGTTCATCGTATATGGGGAAAATTTTTAAAATTTGAAGCAGAACAAAAAGTGAAGCAGATTTTTGGAAGAAGGAGTGACGAAGTAAATTTTGTGAAAATGAAGCAAAATACTTCGATTGAAGTAGTAGCGGCAGCACTGGTCAAAACTATGGTTAAAGTTCTCTCTCCGTATATTATATTAAAATACTCCCATACATATATCCTTAATAAAATAATAAAAAATATTTAGTTTGTCTCTAAAAGTTGCTGGTTTAACATCTAGAATTTGTTTTCTATATTTCTCGGTTCTATATTCTAAAATAATAAACAAATTGATGGTTTTTAATGTACTGTACACCCTTCATAATCAAATGGATACTTTGGCACACGCGGAGATGAGGCCCTTTTAGCTCAGAGGTAGAGCACTGGTCTCGTAAACCAGGGGTCGTGAGTTCAAACCTCACAGAGGGCAATGCTCATTTTGCGAAAGTTTTTATTATTATTTTTTTTTTAATTTTGCTGATAAAATTGTTTACGTTTCTAATTTGGTAATCACAACAAATATAAGAAATGAAGACGAAAATGCAAAGACAATTTTTCCTTGTTTGTTGTTCAAACAGAAAATCTGTAGATGTCGCTGACTAACATTTCAATATGATGGGGTGTGGACATTAGGTAACTATTTGGACAATTTTTTTCAAGACTTTGGAAATTAATTGTATAAAAAATAGTTTCGTAAATTTAATTTGTATTGCGATTTCATTAAAATTTTATTATTATTATTATATTCGGCCTGTTATCAATTGGAAAATTATTCTTATATTGCACTTTTATTTTTGATTTTACTTTATTAAGCTCGATTTTAATAGGCCTTTCTTGACCAAATTCAATATATATTTTGTAGGGGAACGATCCTGACTATTATAAGCTCGACGAAAAATGGATAGTTTTCAGGTTAATTTTTTTAATCAATGAATTTGCAAAGTGCGTACATCCCTGATAATATACTGTTCTAGTGGAAACCCCGATAAGTTTTGATTTTATCGGCCAAAGGTAAATATAGCTTTTTTCAGCGGTCCTACTTTCGGTATTCCCCCAAAACTTTAAATTATAAAATCTTTTTTTAATTATTATTATTTTAAATTCTTATAACATAATAATACCTCGTACACATTAGGCTCGAAATTTATTAAAAATGGACCGTTGAAATCTAGTTAAAGTAGATTTTGGATGTGTAATGCGCTTTACAGACTATCAGTTATTCCGGACGACAGTGCTCGTGTCGAACATACCCCATATATTGTGCACATTATAAGATAAGTCCGAAGGCATAATCGATACTGCTGAATGTTTATGGGAACGATAACACATTTAACGATTATTTAGTCATCGCCGACAAGTCGTATCGATCCGACACACTGTAAGATTCTTTACAAACACCGACATTCCGTCCGGAATAACTGATAATCTGTAAAGCGCATAATGAGAATGAGGTATAAAAGGTAAATTAATTGAAATTTAGTTTATTTTCACAAAGTTTATTTAAACAAAGCCCTACTTCCACACCCAAGGCATATTAAAGAGGTAAAGTAATGCAATCAGGTGACTAATATCATAAATAACTAAGTAATAGATGACCCATCGGTGTCAAACGCAGTCTGACAGTTCCCAAAATGATGAATAAACGAAGAAAATAGGGGGAATTACAAATTCTCTCTTAGATTCGTTTTTACAATTTTCCTATTTTATCCACAATTTGAACATTTTTGATACACCAGATGATCTATAATCAAGTTAAATATTCAAAAGTTCATATTTGAACAAAAAATTGCGACTAAACCCGCGAAAATACAAAATTTAATTTTGAGCAAATTTTCTCTTTACGAAAAATACAAAACGAAATGTCAGAAAATTTATTTGGGCTTCTTCAACATTTTCTGGTCGGAGAGCGATGGGTCATCTATATTTTAAAGAGTCTATGACTAATATCGACATTCATCTTGTCAAAGGCTTTGTTTAGGTTTAGTAGGTTTGTTTAAATTCTTTGTGTACATAAATATTGCTTTTATTTACATTGTGTTACAATACAACAACACTACACATACACAAAATGTCAACTTAAGTGACCTCCCTGCCAACATTTTTTGAATTTGGGGACTCTTTTGAGAATCCCCACTACGTCGAAAACAATCATATACGACATCAAAAACTCGTCGGAAAAGCGCCGTCACTATTGAGAAGTTGTACCACGCCAAGTTACTACAAAAATGTTTCGCATGAGTGCAATTATTAGGTGCCTTTATAGATCAATTTAGAACGACGCCAATAAGGGACCCTCCAAACAATCAGAAAAAGTGCATTTTAAGATAGTTGTAAAAGAATCATTGTGGTCGAGTAAAACACGTTTGTTTAGATATTTATTAATTTGATTAAACATTTACAAATTCTTAAAAATATAACATTTATACCACTATCACATTACATTTAACATAATTTTTGGCATTAATGATGATGTTGAGTTACAAGTAGCGAGTTACATGTTGCTGCGTCTATCAACCAGTGTTTTTATTCCATGGAGGCAGCGTGTCTGTAAAATATCTGAAAAACAATCACATTTGGAAAATCACCAAATTGTTCACCAATATACCTTTCACAATTTTAAGCGTATAATCTATGTTTTCAGAACTTTATTTTCGTTTTTATTTAATTAAAATATAACAAGCTGGTTGCGCTTGGCGTTTCACAAAAAAAAGGCTTTTTTAACAGTAGGGATGGCAAATTACTTGCATGTACTTTTTGATGTACCTTTTCATGATGGTTGAAGTGACATTTACGAGTCTGTGGTAACGATGAGGTTGAAATGGAACTTTGAAATGCTGGCAGGGCTGTCATTTTAGTTTGACTTTCTAAATATCATGGGGTGTACACACGCTTGCTCGTGACTTTACCTTTAATTAATATGCCTTGTTCCACACCCATATACACATATAACCGTATTAATAATGTATTTCAACTATATTTTGTTGAAATCCACAACGAGATGGTTTACATTTCTATATTGCCATAAATCGATATTTCATCCCAAATTTACTTTGAGGAGTTCTTGGGAATTTTGTGAATATAGTATTCAGAGTACACTTATAAGGTAGAATCATAAGCCATCTGATTACAATTTTGTCACATACACAGTATTTGATAGAAGGATTACGACCAAGCACACACATAAGCAACCCAACCAATAGAGCAACGGAATTTAACAGAAGAATTACGGCCAAACACACATACTAGCAAGAGAAAAAATTGTTTTTGTTTTATTGCTTCTACCTTTCATAGATAACTCATAGACAATAGAAATACATAGATGTCCCATGGGTGTCAAACTAAGTTTGACAGTTCCGAAGATTAAGAATAAACGAAGAAAATCAAGAGAATTGAGAGATTTTTGGTACTCATTTTAACACAACAGGGTGTTCTGTAATAAAAAACTCCTCATAAAAAATTAATTGTGAATGGACAACTAATACAAAAGAATCTCTCTTAACGAAAAAAAAAACAAAACGAAATGTCAGAAAATTAATTTTTGGAACTGACACATTTTTTTTTTTAAAGAGAAGAGTGGGACATCTATGTATTTCTATTATCTATGAGATAACTTAACTAATAGATGGCCCGTCGCTCTCCGACCGGAAAATGATGAAGAAGCCCAAATGAATTTTCTGACATTTCGTTTTGTGTTTTTCGCAAAGAGAAAATTTGCTCAAAATTAAATTTTGTATTTTCGCGGTTTTAGTCGCAATTTTCAAATATGAACTTTTGGATATTTAATTTGAGTATAAATCATCTAGTGTATCAAACTTTTCAAAATTGTGGATAAAAAAGAAAATTTGTAAAAACGAATCTATCCCTGCCAGCATTTCAATGTTCCATTTCATCCTCATCGCTACCACAGACTCGTAAGTGACACTGCAACAATCGCCAACTGTGATAGTATTTTGCCATCACTATTCGCATGAAAGTATTTTGCCATCACTATTGTTACAAGAGCCATTTTATATTTTGTGAAACACCAAGCGCAACTGGCTTATTATAATTTATTTCAATGAAAACGAAAATAAAGTGCTGAAAACATAGTTATTACGCTTAAAATTGTGAAAAGTAAATTGGTGAAAAATTTTTGACTTTCCAAATGGAATAAAGTGATAGTTTTTCAAATATTTTTCCAGACACGCTGCCTCCATTGGGAATAAAAGTACTGGCTGATAGACGCTACAACATTTAACTTACAACTTGTAACTCAACATCAATCTCTTATTAATGCATAAAAATGTGTTAAATGTGATGTGATAGTCGTATAAATGTTATATTTATGAGAATTTATAAATGTTTCATAAAATTAATAAACATCTAAACAATTGTGTTTTACTTGACCACAATGATTCTTTTACAACTATCTTAAAATGCACTTTGTCTGATTGTTTGAAGGGGCTCTTATTGGCGTCCTTCTAAATGCTCCTAATAATTGCACTCATGCGATACTTTTTTGTAGTAACTTGGCGTGGTACAACTTCTCAATAGTGACGGCGCTTTTCCGAGGAGTTTTGGATATCGTATACGACTGTTTTCGACGTAGTGGGGATTCTCAGAAGCGCCCCCAAATTCAAAAAATGTTGGCAGGGTAAGAGAGAATTTGTAATTCCCCCTATTTTCTACGTTTATTCCTCATTTTGGTAACTGTCAGACCACGTTTGACACCAATGGGTCATCTATTACTTATGGCGTTTTCTTTTCTTGTAAAAAATGCACACTTTTTTGCATTTTGCCCGGAAAATGTACTCTTTAGATTCTTTTCTAAAAAAAACAGGCAAAAGTGCGAAAAGGCTTCGAATTCTGTTGTGAAAATAGCGCCACCATTAGAGGCAAATGACGGGCATTTTCAGCACTGCCAACAAACGAGAGTGCTGCGATTGCCCTGTTTCCTTCTTTGAATTCTTTTCTGCCCGCTGAAATGATACCATTTTTTTAGGTTGCTGATAACATTTTAAAAATGCGCATTCTGTACAGACAAAATGAAGGCAAAGCACTTTTTTCAGAAAAGAAAACACCATTAGTTATCTATGCTACCTTTTAAGTGTACCTTGATAGTATTAGTGCCCGCATTTAAAATGGATATTTTTACTGGAAAAATACACGAATACACCTCTTATCACGGTGCTACCCAACTGAATAACGCATGTGCATGGCAACTCTATATCGATCGCAAGAGAGAGAGTTGAAAGTCTTTCTCTTCTTGAAGAATTCTTCGTTTTTGACCATTGTTTATTACCAAATGCAGTTAGCATTTAAAACAGATTTGGTTTTTACACAGTATGGAAAGAAGAGTCAGCTAGAACATTAGCACTTGAAACGTTACAACTTTTGAATACATACTAATATCTTGAAATATATATATGTATGTAAAATCCTCATAAAAACAGCTATAAAAATATTCAATTATATTTTTTAAAACAAAACCAAATCACGGTTTTAGTCAACGCTTGCTTGGGTTGAGTTGACGTGTCTTCAAAAGGCGTAGTTACTTGGAATTATTTGGTGCTGCCTTATGAGTGAATCAAAAACAAACACACAAAGCGCAATTAGACGTGAAAAGAGAAAGTCTGGTTTGGTCTGGTCCAAGTAATGACAATTCGTTCAACGTTATTGTAACCAACTATAGATCCGAATAAGAAGTGGATATATTATTCTAATTGGAATTTTTAAAGGTAAGTTTTTACATATTTTCAAAATATATATTAATGTATATTAAGTTTTACATATTTTTATTTATAAATTTTTGTTGTATTCTACATATTGTAGTCTTGAGGGATTCTATGGTATTTGTGGTAAGCTTTTGTTATACAAAAATAATATATTGAAATTTAAAAACTATCGGGTTATTCAGTGAGGAAAAGTAATTACGTGTATTAAGTTTTACTCGATAGTTGGGTGTACACACCAAGGTTAGGTTAAAGTGGCAGACCGATTAAATTTCAGGCTCACTTAGACTATTCAGTCCATTGTGATTACACCAAGAGTAAATTGTTGTTTGTTGTCTGTCGCATTTGCAAACCGACAATGTTTGTTAAGCCTATAGACAGTTCTTGTCTTTCAGTGTGATTTTTTATATGGCACACGGTAGGTTCGTAAGGGTTATTTCTATGTTAAGAAGAATACGAATTACAAAAAATCAGAAAATAATATGTTGGGGGCTTACTCAAACAATTGTTTTATTAGACTCTGCCAAAAAAAAAAACTTGCAGCACACAGGTGAAACACCTGCCAAAATAGAAAACAAGTACATACAGTAGTAAGTTCGGCCGGGCTAAATCTTAAATACCCATTAACATGAATCAAATATAATAGTTTACTTTGAAAAGTCTTCGCCGTAGCGGGTTACTTGATAATATAGAGAATTTCAGGGGAACCAATACGCTTTCCGAAGATAAATGTAAAGATTCTACCTATGAAGACTAGATCAGATTCTGGATTTATAAGAAACAAGTTTGAGTTTTAGAGAAATCATAAACATATCGTGTAAATAATGAAATAAAGCCTTGATTTGAAATCTTAAATCTGTAGATTTTTACCGCCATTATTTAAATGATTACGAGCAATTTTTATGATCAGTGTGTCTGCTATACCCTCAAGAAGTGAAATCGGTCTTATATCGATGCCTTACATAATGGACCGGTAAAAATAGATGTGATACAGATTTTTGAGGGTCTAAAGTACCAGTATGTTTCCATTTTTGTGCAAGAAATAAATTCGGGAGGTAGGTCTATATGGGGGCTATACCAACACATGGACCAATTCTCACCATTTTCGACACACCTCCTTAAGGTCCTAAAATACCTCTAGAATTCAAATTTCAGACAAATTGGGAAAAAACTAGGAATTCTAGAAGCCCAAGAAGTAATATGGGGAGATCGGTCTATATGGGGGCTATACCAAAACATGGACCGATACACCCCATTTTCGACACACTAATTTGTGTTCTTAAAATACCTCAAGAATCTGTGCCAAATTTCAGGACGATAGCGCCAGTATTGAAGGCTGCAGCGTGATTACAACAGACAGACAGACAGACGGACATGCTTATATCGTCTTAGAATTTCTCCCTGATCGAGAATATTTAAACTTTATATAGTCGGAAATCGATATTTCGATGTGTTAAATACAAACGTAATGACAAACTTATTATACCCCCGTCAGCACTCTATGGTGGTGGGTATAAAAAAATGTACTAAGAAGGGAAAGCAGTCACTATTTGAAGAAGTATAACATAATGTGTGCTATTTTGGTTGGTTATCTTAATAGAACAAAAACAATGGTTAACAGAAAAAGTCACTGTCTGAAAAATTTGATCTGTCCTTTCTTTAAACTCAATTTTCACAAATTAAGGAATAATAGAAATAAATGTATACACAAAGAAATTTTATAAAATAGGCACAATAGGCAGAAATTCGATTCCATGTACAGATTTTATTACTAACAAATCTTAGAAATGACACAAGTTTTTAATAATACTTAATTATTACATATTTCAGATTACAAAATGGCTAAGGATAAAATGAATGGATCAGCGGTATCTACGCCTCAAACTAACGGTAAAAAACACCAAAATGGAACTACGAAAAATCACAAATTTGATGTCAATGCATTACCTCCACAAAAATCTATCATTACTGCCTATGTGCTTTGGCTTTTTGGTGGCATTTTGGGTTTGCACCATCTTTACTTGCGACGCGATCGTCATGCCTTTGTATGGTGGTGTACACTTGGTGGTTATTTTGGTATTGGTTGGTTATGCGAAATTTTTGCAATTCCTGGATATGTGCGTGATGCAAATGAAGATCCTCGATTTATAGAAGAGTTTGTAAAGAAACTCCATCATTTCAAACGGCCACCATATTCGGGTAAACGTTTCGTTGGGGAAGTTATGATTGGATATCTTTTTGGGCAATTGTTTGAAATGGCCATACCCCAGAGTATATTTATGGGAATCGATTTCAATTTCCTACATTGGTTGATTCCGGTATTCGTTGCATTGGGCGTATGGACAGTGGGTAATATTGGCCGAGAAAAAGGTGTTCTATGGCATTGTCTTTTGGCTGCAATTGCTGCATATCCTGTTCGTTATTTCATTTATGATGAAACTTACACATTACTAATTTCTGCTCTGGCTTCGGCTCTCGTATTTGATCACTTTTCCAAGGAGTGGTTACGCACACCACCCAAGCGACGCGGTACTATGGAGAGATCTTTAAAGTTCACTGGAGCTCTATGCATTTATTTTTCATTGTGGGGTTGTTTCTTATTCTTTAATGGTACCATATCTGATGAGGATGGTAATGAAGTGCCTATTCACGAAGCATTCCAGAATTTCCTGGCATCCGCTTGGTGGACGGATATTGCACAGGCTCTCAAAGATACGTATAATTATGCACAGCACCATGGATGGTATGAAACATGGAAAGAAGTATTTGAATCTATGGATGTGGATGGAGAACGTAATGCCTATAAGGTTTTAGGTGTTAGTGCGACAGCTTCACAGTCCGAGATAACTAGTGCATATCGAAGATTATCTAAAGAATTTCATCCTGACAAGGTTAAAGATGAATCACAACGTGCTGCCGCCAATCAGCGTTTCATAGAAATTCAACAAGCGTACAGTGTATTGTCGAAAATAAAATCAAGTCGACGACGAAAAAATACGAAATCCGTTGAGGACGAACCCATAGTGGTATAATACAATTTTAAATTACACAATAACACAAAGATTGACTGTATTTAATGTTAAGTTTTAAGCATTTCCTTACATATTTAAATGTTTTTTTCCTTATTACCTACTTTATACTAAAGAAGTTGAAGTTTATTGCAATATTGTAGTACGTAAATGAGTAACAGAATAGCGGCCATTTTCATGTAGCTCCGTTAGGCATTAACTGGCAGTTAACAGAAATTAAATTGCAAATATCTGATCTACGGTCAACTTTAACTGAAAAAGTTTCAGCAGTTAAGCTACTAACTGGCATATGGAATATATACGCAAGATGACAGATGTGTTCATAATGCGGTTCAAAAGTTCGTTAGCTAACGTAGCACTAACGGAGCTTCATGAAAATGTTGGTAAATTATTATTAGATCAGATTTTTTATTTAAAATAGAATTTCCAAAGTCCAAGATATTAATGCATATCCTGACAAGATTTATTTTATTTATTAATCCACGAAGTAATACAAAAGCCCTAGGGCCAAAAAAATGTATTACATAGCAAAACAAAATACCTGAATTATAGAAAATAATTAAATTCAAAAACTTAAAGTCTAGATTACCTAAATTACAAAAAATTACTTAACCATAGTATATTTGGCTCCCCAGCTATTTATAAATACATTTAAAAAATGAACACTAAAATGTGCCCAATTATCCATGTTAAAGCAACACAAAAATAGAGAATCATTCAGTATCATCCGAAAAATGTTCCAAAAGCTTACGCCTAAAAGCATTATTAGAGTGTGAAAAAGTCTGTAATTCAATAGGCAAATAATTCCAACAACGTGCCACACGAATCAGAAAAGATCTATCGAAGCTACTACACCTACTCAGAGGAATATCAATATGATTAACCCTTGCAGACCGAATAAAAGAAAATGCATTACACAGTGGTAAAACTACTCCTACACTTTAAGATAAAAGATGAATCACTACGTGCAGCCGCTAACAAACGATTCACTGAAATTCAACAAGTGGACAGTGTATTGTTGAAAAAAAGATCAAGCCGACAACGAAAAAATACAAAATGCCTTGAAGACAAATTTGTGGTAACGCATAGAATGACTGTATTTAAATTTTAAGCATTTCCTTACACATTTTTATATTTTTTTCCTTATTCCCTAATGTATAGTAATGAAGTTGTCGTTTATTGCAATATTATAGTACGTAAATAAAAAAGCCCCTCAATAAATTATTATTAAACATCAGATTTTTGTCTTATTATTTATATATACAATTAAAGGTGGCAACCACCATATGTTCTGATATTCTGACAATAGTTATATAGAATTCACTAGGGATTGAGGTTTTATGAGTTATTTGTTTTGGAAGAATTCACTTTTGAAAACGTTTGATTCGTTATGGAATATTTCATAAATTTTTATGTAATAGTGAATAAAAGATAACACAGCAAATATTTTATAAAAATCGATTTTAAATTGTTCTGAAAATTTCGAAAAATTGTTTTTTTATAACAATTTTTATAAAAACTAGTCCAACTTTGTTTTTAACAAATTTAATTTGTTCTTGGTTCATATAAAATGATGTCGGGAAATTTTCCTTTCGGTGTTTTCCTGCAAACATAGTTTTTCAACATAATTTATCTCTAAGTTTGCATGTTTTCCTCTAAGTTCACAATTGTGATACCCACAGTTGTGAAATTCTTGCATATTGTGGCTTAACTTTAACTGACAAAATTTGTACCACTTGAGTTCCTAATTGACGTGTGAGTATATAGCCAAAATTGAATACACTGCGAGAGGTCACAAATAGGAATTATATCACTATATAACAGAAGGAAAATTTAGTTCTAAATAGAGTAGCTTTGAAATTACTGGGCTGGATAGAGAAAAGTTTGAATTGAAAGGAAATAATTATAAAAAAAAATTTGGAAATTTAATTTGAAAAAAAAGGAAAGGAAAGCTATAAGACAAAGAATACGGAAGAAGATCATCGTGAAAGGATTTCGATTGTGGAAATCAAAATTTAAATAATTGCTTCTGTTTGATCAATAACATCTTCCAATCGAAAAAGATTTTGCACGAATTTTGCTGTCCGAGTTCAATTAAACGTTGCAAATTTGGAGCTTTTGGTGATATTCTTTGAGAAGATCGTTAATCCCAAATGAACTTTTGAATCTTCCTAATTAACAAGAACAAAAATTTTCAAATAAAATGTATAAAATAAAAAGGGACAAATCCTATCAACCAGTCAAGGAGATTGTTACACCAGAGGATTGATACTGAAAAAAATTATACCATATTCCCGATATAATAATACATCAGAACTCATATAAATTCAAACTAATAATCTGAACTATAATTTGTTGATTCACCACAATTGTGTCACAACAAAACGAAACCTTACACAGACATAATTTTGATGTAGCATATGGTTGTAATACCTGTAACAGAGGAAATTATCTAGAACCGACGTTCAGTTCAAGTTGCAAGCGCTTGCCAACAGTGGACCGAGCATAACCCTGAGTATAAAATCGTTAATTTACGTTGTATATCTAGTTGTTGCATAATATCTAGGATTTTTATTAAAAGCCATATTCATATTTAAATTTCATTATCACACTTAATTTTCTTTCAATAATTTTTTTTGTTATGTTAATTTTACTCTTTTAATAAATTGGATATAAGAATGTTTTGCTAAATCTTGACTTGAGTAATTTCCACGAAAATGAAGACAATTTGGATTGATGCCTTAGGGCAATCAGTGAGGATGGGAGGGCACCATCTATCGGCATTTTCACCTAATAACTTAAATTTTTTTGATAACAATTCTTTTCATGAGAAGCTACCTAAATTTTATTTGTTTATGAATTAGACCGTTAATTATATCTTATCGGCCAGAACACCCCTATATCCTGAGCAAAGCCGGAAAAGATAGGTAGCGCCCGCCGATACGGTATAGTTTTGGCAGAGGATGGTCGTTACAACACTCAAAAGAGTTTAACATTTATAAAAGCTAAAAAGTTTGCTAAAACAGTAGTTTTTGTCTGCTGAAGCTAACGTTGGAAGTTGTAACAACGATTGCTTAATAAAATTATTGATAATTTTTAAAAACCCTATTTTCCACAAAATTATCTTTGAAAATGCATTCGATCAATATTTAATGTCTTTGAATAAGTAATTGAGGTATTACTGTTGATAAGAATTCAAATTTAATTAACCTGATGCTTCGAATAAGCGAAATTTATGAAATAACAATTTGTCCCTTTTTCAGGATTTTTTTAAATTTTTTAAAACCTAATATATATCGGAAAAAATAATTTTTTTTTTCGGCATAAATAATTAAATTTGTCCCTTTTTCAGGGATTTTTTTATTTTTTAAACCCTATATCGGAAAAAATAAATTTTTTCGGCATAAATAATTTAATTTTTGAAGGATTTTGTGTCAAAAAAGAATTTAAATTTGAAATAAAACAAAAACGGATTTATAAACGGTTTTTTAATAAACAATTTTAAATTAAATTAACTTTATCAGTTGTTGCTTTGGATCATTCAATTTTATAATTTACTGATTTATTTTCGTTAAACTCGAACTTAATACCCACCTTTAGTTGAAATAGACATTTTATGTCCCTACAATAACCTTTGTCATTTTTTACTTGAAATAAAACAGACCAGTAATATATGCGACTAGCGAATACCTGAGAATTAGGCGTCTAGGACAAATATTTCTGCTGACACAATTTTCGGTGTTTTAGTTTATAAAAGTCTTGTGGCCCCTTTTAAATTAAAAAACATATATTTTAACTAAAATGTTGTTATTGTTGTTGTTGTAACAGTTTTTAATGTAGTTTCATCCATTTTGTTCTATGCTTGTGTAGTTCAGCTGGTAGCCAGATCAAGGAACTCTGCGACAAGGATGGGTGTGTCCAGAGTGATCTGGTAGTGAGACGGGTAGGCTTAGCTGGGCAAGCAAAAAGGTGACGAGTGTCATGTGGCCCTTGATTACAGATGGGACACACGTCAGTTACGCTGCTATCAATCACTGATAAGTGTGAATTGAGGCGTCAGCACTTGCCTGATCTTAGTTGGGCCAAAACTACCCTTGTCTGCCGTGGGAGGTGTCTCTCCTCCGGTGCTATGGGTGGCGTTCGGACTCCGAGAACAGGATTAACCTTGTAGCTTCTCACCCCTAACTAAAATGTTAATTTCGATCCCCGTAAGGGATTTATATTAAAAAGGGAGATTTGTGTACAAATGTGGTTACCGACGAAAACATCAAAAAAAATCCACAAGATGATTTTGAATGACCGTAAAATGAAGTTGATCGAGATAGCAGAGGCCTTAAAGATATCAAAGGAACGTGTTGGTCATATCATTCATCAATATTAGGATATGCGGAAGCTGTGTGCAAAATGGGTGCCGCGCGAGCTCACATTTGTTTGCAGCTGTTAACTCTTAATACACCCGAGTTTTTCCGTCGATATGTGACAATGGATGAAACATGGCTCCATCACTACACTCCTGAGTCCATTCGACAGTCGGCTGAGTGGACAGCGACCGGTGAACCGTCTCCGAAGCGTGGAAAGATTCAAAAGTCTGCTGGCAAAGTAATGGCCTCTGGGATGCGCATGGAATAATTTTTATCGATTATCTTGAGAAGGGGAAAACCATCAACAGTGACTATTATATGGCGTTATTGGAGCATTTGAAGGTAGAAATCGCGGCAAAACGACCCCATATGAAGAAGAAAAAAGTGTTGTTCCACCAAGACAAGGCACCGTGCCACAAGTCATTGAGAACGATGGCAAAAGTTCATGAATTGGGCTTCGAATTGCTTCCCCACCCACCGTATTCTCCAGATCTGGCCCCCAGCGAATTTTTCTTGTTCTCAGACCTCAAGAGGATGCTCGCAGGGAAAAAATTTGGCTGCAATGAAGAGGTGATCGGCGAAACTGAGGCCTATTTCGAGAGAGATCCCTAAAATTTCGAAATTATATCCCCAAAAATCCCCAACTGAATTTTATTTCCCATTAAAAATTCCCAAACGAAAATTCATATAATTATTGTATGTATGTAAATTTTATTTTATGAAAAATAAAAACAATCTTACAATATCGAATTCTTTAATAGGTAAGGACTTCATCAAGACAATCGTTGCAATCGATGTGTGTCTTGCAATAAAAATTGCGGGAAAATTTGGAGAAAATCCAAACAAAAATTATTTTGTTAAAATTTTATTTCTATAGGAAATTTTGTCAAAATTTTATTTCTATAGAAAATGTTGTTAAAATTTTATTTCTATAGCACCAAATGTTGTCAAAATTATATTTCTATAGAAAATTTTCTCAACATTTTATTTCTATAGAAAATTTTGTCAGAATTTTACTTCTATAGAAAATTTTGTCAAAATTGTATTCCTATAACAGCAAATGTCAAAATTATATTTCCAAGAAAATTTTGTCAAAATGTTATTTCTATAACAAATGTTGTAAAAATTCTATTTTTGAAGAATTTTTTCTCAAAATATTATTTGTTTAAAAAATTTTGTCAATATTTTATTTATATAAAAAATTTTGGCAAAATTTTACTTCTATTGAAAATTGTGTCAACATTTTATTTCTATAGAAAATTTTTAAAAATTTTATTTCTAGCAAATGTTTTCAATTTTTTTTTCTACAGAAAATTGTATTAAAATTTTATTTTTATAGAATATTTTTTCAAAATTTTATTTCTATAGAAAATTTTGTCAACATTTTACTTCCATAGAAAATTTTGTCAAAATTTTACTTCCAAAGAAAATGTAGTTACAATTTTATTTCTATAGCAGCATTTTTTGTAAAAATTATGTTACATTTCTATACAAAAAATTTGTCAAAATTTTATTTCTATAGCAAATGTTGTTAAAATTCTATTTCTATAGAAAATTTTCTCAAAATTTATTGGTTTAAACATTTTATTTCTATAAAAAATTTGGTCAAAATTTTACTTCTATAGAAAATTGTGTCAAATTTTTATTTCTAAAGAAAATTTTTAAATATTTTATTTTTATAGCAAATGTTGGCAAAATTTTGTTTCTATAGAAAAGTTTATCAAAAATTTATTTCTATAGAAAGTTTGTGAAGTACCCCTTAGTTGGAGAGGAATATTTTGCAAAATCTACTAAAGCCCATATTGTACTTCGCAATTTTTGTCAAAATTACATTTCAATAAAAAAATTTGTCAAAATCTTATTTCTATAGCAAATGTTGTCAAAATTCTATTTCTATATAAAAATTTCCCAAAATTTTATTCGTTTGAAAATGTTTTTCAACATTTTATTTCTATATAAAATTTTGTCAAAAATTTACTTCTATAGAAAATTGTGTCAACATTTTATTTCTATAGAAAATTTTTTAAAATTTTATTTTTAAAGCAAATGTTGTAAAAATTTTATTTCTATAGAAAATTTTGTCAAAATTTTATTTCTCTAGAAAGTTTGTGAATTATCTCTTAGTTTGAGAGGAATATTTTGCAAAATCTACTAAAGCGTTTTAGTACTCCGCAATTTTTGTCAAAATTTCATTTCAATAAAAAAAATTTTTATTTCTATAGCAAATGTTGTCAAAATTCTATTTCTATAGAAAATTTTCCCAAAATTTTATTCGTTTAAAAAATTTTTCAACGTTTTATTTCTATATAAAATTTTGTCAAAAATTTACTTCTATAGAAAATTGTGTCAAAATTTTATTTCTATAGAAAATTTTTAAAAATTTTATTTTTATAGCAAATGTTGTCAAAATTTTATTTCTAAGAAAATTTTATCCAAAATTTATTTCTATACAATGTTTGTGAAGTACCTCTTAGTTGGAGAGGAATATTTTGCAAAATATACTAAGACTCATAGCGTTATTGTACTTCGCAATTTTTGTCAAAATTACATTTCAATAAAAAAATTTGTCAACATTTTATTTCTATCGCAAATGTTGTCAAAATTCTATTTCTATAGAAAATGTTCCCAAAATGTTATTCGTTTAAAAATTTTTTTCAACGTTTTATTTCTATATAAAATTTTCTCAAAAATTTACTTCTATAGAAAATTGTGTCAAAATTTAATTTCTATAGAAAATTTTTAAAAATTGTATTTTTATAGCAAATGTTGTCAAAATTTTATTTCTATAGAAAATTTTGTCAAAATTGTATTTCTATAGAAAGTTTGTGAAGTACCTCTTAGTTGAAGAGCAATATAACAAATGTTGTAAAAATTCTATTTTTGAAGAATTTTTTCTCAAAATATTATTTGTTTAAAAAATTTTGTCAATATTTTATTTATATAAAAAATTTTGGCAAAATTTTACTTCTATTGAAAATTGTGTCAACATTTTATTTCTATAGAAAATTTTTAAAAATTTTATTTCTAGCAAATGTTTTCAATTTTTTTTCTACAGAAAATTGTATTAAAATTTTATTTTTATAGAATATTTTTTCAAAATTTTATTTCTATAGAAAATTTTGTCAACATTTTACTTCCATAGAAAATTTTGTCAAAATTTTACATCCAAAGAAAATGTAGTTACAATTTTATTTCTATAGCAGCATTTTTTGTAAAAATTATGTTACATTTCTATACAAAAAATTTGTCAAAATTTTATTTCTATAGCAAATGTTGTCAAAATTCTATTTCTATAGAAAATTTTCTCAAAATTTATTGGTTTAAACATTTTATTTCTATAAAAAATTTGGTCAAAATTTTACTTCTATAGAAAATTGTGTCAAATTTTTATTTCTAAAGAAAATTTTTAAATATTTTATTTTTATAGCAAATGTTGGCAAAATTTTCTTTCTATAGAAAAGTTTATCAAAAATGTATTTCTATAGAAAGTTTGTGAAGTACCTCTTAGTTGGAGAGGAATATTTTGCAAAATCTACTAAAGCCCATATTGTACTTCGCAATTTTTGTCAAAATTACATTTCAATAAAAAAATTTGTCAAAATCTTATTTCTATAGCAAATGTTGTCAAAATTCTATTTCTATAGAAAAATTTCCCAAAATTTTATTCGTTTGAAAATGTTTTTCAACATTTTATTTCTATATAAAATTTTGTCAAAAATTTACTTCTATAGAAAATTGTGTCAACATTTTATTTCTATAGAAAATTTTTTAAAATTTTATTTTTAAAGCAAATGTTGTAAAAATTTTATTTCTATAGAAAATTTTGTCAAAATTTTATTTCTCTAGAAAGTTTGTGAATTATCTCTTAGTTTGAGAGGAATATTTTGCAAAATCTACTAAAGCGTTTTAGTACTTCGCAATTTTTGTCAAAATTTCATTTCAATAAAAAAAATTTTTATTTCTATAGCAAATGTTGTCAAAATTCTATTTCTATAGAAAATTTTCCCAAAATTTTATTCGTTTAAAAAATTTTTCAACGTTTTATTTCTATATAAAATTTTGTCAAAAATTTACTTCTATAGAAAATTGTGTCAAAATTTTATTTCTATAGAAAATTTTTAAAAATTTTATTTTTATAGCAAATGTTGTCAAAATTTTATTTCTAAGAAAATTTTATCCAAAATTTATTTCTATACAATGTTTGTGAAGTACCTCTTAGTTGGAGAGGAATATTTTGCAAAATATACTAAGACTCATAGCGTTATTGTACTTCGCAATTTTTGTCAAAATTACATTTCAATAAAAAAATTTGTCAACATTTTATTTCTATCGCAAATGTTGTCAAAATTCTATTTCTATAGAAAATGTTCCCAAAATGTTATTCGTTTAAAAATTTTTTTCAACGTTTTATTTCTATATAAAATTTTCTCAAAAATTTACTTCTATAGAAAATTGTGTCAAAATTTAATTTCTATAGAAAATTTTTAAAAATTGTATTTTTATAGCAAATGTTGTCAAAATTTTATTTCTATAGAAAATTTTGTCAAAATTGTATTTCTATAGAAAGTTTGTGAAGTACCTCTTAGTTGAAGAGCAATATAACAAATGTTGTAAAAATTCTATTTTTGAAGAATTTTTTCTCAAAATATTATTTGTTTAAAAAATTTTGTCAATATTTTATTTATATAAAAAATTTTGGCAAAATTTTACTTCTATTGAAAATTGTGTCAACATTTTATTTCTATAGAAAATTTTTAAAAATTTTATTTCTAGCAAATGTTTTCAATTTTTTTTCTACAGAAAATTGTATTAAAATTTTATTTTTATAGAATATTTTTTCAAAATTTTATTTCTATAGAAAATTTTGTCAACATTTTACTTCCATAGAAAATTTTGTCAAAATTTTACTTCCAAAGAAAATGTAGTTACAATTTTATTTCTATAGCAGCATTTTTTGTAAAAATTATGTTACATTTCTATACAAAAAATTTGTCAAAATTTTATTTCTATAGCAAATGTTGTCAAAATTCTATTTCTATAGAAAATTTTCTCAAAATTTATTGGTTTAAACATTTTATTTCTATAAAAAATTTGGTCAAAATTTTACTTCTATAGAAAATTGTGTCAAATTTTTATTTCTAAAGAAAATTTTTAAATATTTTATTTTTATAGCAAATGTTGGCAAAATTTTCTTTCTATAGAAAAGTTTATCAAAAATGTATTTCTATAGAAAGTTTGTGAAGTACCTCTTAGTTGGAGAGGAATATTTTGCAAAATCTACTAAAGCCCATATTGTACTTCGCAATTTTTGTCAAAATTACATTTCAATAAAAAAATTTGTCAAAATCTTATTTCTATAGCAAATGTTGTCAAAATTCTATTTCTATAGAAAAATTTCCCAAAATTTTATTCGTTTGAAAATGTTTTTCAACATTTTATTTCTATATAAAATTTTGTCAAAAATTTACTTCTATAGAAAATTGTGTCAACATTTTATTTCTATAGAAAATTTTTTAAAATTTTATTTTTAAAGCAAATGTTGTAAAAATTTTATTTCTATAGAAAATTTTGTCAAAATTTTATTTCTCCAGAAAGTTTGTGAATTATCTCTTAGTTTGAGAGGAATATTTTGCAAAATCTACTAAAGCGTTTTAGTACTTCGCAATTTTTGTCAAAATTTCATTTCAATAAAAAAAATTTTTATTTCTATAGCAAATGTTGTCAAAATTCTATTTCTATAGAAAATTTTCCCAAAATTTTATTCGTTTAAAAAATTTTTCAACGTTTTATTTCTATATAAAATTTTGTCAAAAATTTACTTCTATAGAAAATTGTGTCAAAATTTTATTTCTATAGAAAATTTTTAAAAATTTTATTTTTATAGCAAATGTTGTCAAAATTTTATTTCTAAGAAAATTTTATCCAAAATTTATTTCTATACAATGTTTGTGAAGTACCTCTTAGTTGGAGAGGAGTATTTTGCAAAATATACTAAGACTCATAGCGTTATTGTACTTCGCAATTTTTGTCAAAATTACATTTCAATAAAAAAATTTGTCAACATTTTATTTCTATCGCAAATGTTGTCAAAATTCTATTTCTATAGAAACTTTTCCCAAAATGTTATTCGTTTAAAAATTTTTTTCAACGTTTTATTTCTATATAAAATTTTCTCAAAAATTTACTTCTATAGAAAATTGTGTCAAAATTTAATTTCTATAGAAAATTTTTAAAAATTGTATTTTTATAGCAAATGTTGTCAAAATTTTATTTCTATAGAAAATTTTGTCAAAATTGTACTTCTATAGAAAGTTTGTGAAGTACCTCTTAGTTGAAGAGCAATATTTTGCAAAATGTACTAAAGCCCTACTAAAGCGTTTTTGTACTTCGAAATTTTTGTCAAAATTACATTTCTATAATAAAATTTGTCATAGCAAATTTCTATTTCTATAGATAATTTTCTCAAAATTTTATTCGATTCAAAAATTTTGTTTACATTTTATTTCTATAAAAAATTTTGTCAAATTTTTACTTCTATAGAAGTAAAAAGATTTTTTAAAAATTTTATTTCTATAAAAAATTTTAAAAAATTTTATTTTTATAGCAAATGTTGTCAAAATTTTATTTCTATAGAAAGTTTATGAAGTACCTTTTAGTTGGAGAGGAATATTTTGCAAAATCTACCAAAGCCCATTAGCGTTACTGTACTTCGCTTTTACACTTTCTATAACAAATTTAATACTGTGATTGTGATTGAAAGTGGAAATATTCCCAGAAAATCCTCAAATCACGACGTTATCCCCAGCCAATTCCCCAAAGTGAAAAAAATATCCCCGACCACGAGAAAAAAATCCCCATTTTGGGGATAAGCCCCTTAATCTGACAACCCTGGAAGGAATAACGGATATTTAAATAGATTAATTTTGTTTGTTGTTTAACAAAGATTAAAATTAAAATTTCCTACACTCAAAAAAAAAGTGAATCCTATATGGCACTAAAGCCAATCTAAATATATTCTAGTTCATGGAATTATAATGCTTTGAGAAAGTTTCCTTGATTTTAATAATTTTGTCCATACGTTAGTTAAATTAAGTAAAGGGGGAGTGCATGATATCTCCGTTTGTAATACAGTTTAGTTAGAATTTTCTAAAATTAATCTAAATATTCTAAAAAAATTGTGGGTTACCTGTTTTTTGAGTGTATATTTCAATAACATATTTTTTTTAATTTCGAATATTTAACCCTGGAAAGTCATCCTTTTTTTGTACACAAACGTCATCCTTCGTCATTTTGATTACGGCTTATTTCAAGACGCTATAATTTGCATCGTGAGCAAAAATGAGAACCAAAATTGAGTTTATTTTGTTATTCAATTTGTTTTTAATTAGAATAAAACAAAAATTCATAAAATAGTTGAATTTATATAACTTAAATTTATAATTTTCCAAACGACTAAAATGCATTTTAGATCGAAAATGGAATTATGCGTCGTCATTTTGACGAAGGACAAAACATAAGAACACTCCAAATTTTCCATACATTTTGTAATAAAAAAAAAATCCCATTTTAAAATAAAAAAACTCATTTGCTTTTTTTTGGTAAACTAAAACAATATAATTTTATTTGTAATAAAATTAAAATATTAAACTAAATATATTCTTTATGGGTCATAAATATTTACAAATATCGTCCTTATGTAAATATTTAATACACAATTCAAATTTCATTTTTGAAAATCATTACAAAATGACATGAATTATTTCAAATTGTTTGTTTGCTTTTTTTTTAAGTTTTAATTAAACATAATTTCGATCACAACAGAAACACAATTTCAATAATTAAAGTGTAATAAAATAAAATTAAATGACTACTTAAATAGAATTATTATCATCATCCTCGTATTCGTGGTTCGTCGTCCTTAAAGACGATCCTATAAAATACATAAGAACTAAGCAAAAAAAAAGGCAGAAGAAGGAGAAGGATTGGGTTGAAGATAAGCCTACAAGAGTGAGGAGTTTGATGGAATAGAAAAATGAAAGGCGAGAAAGCGTGAAGTAAATTAAGCTAATGAAAAAAAGGAAGTTGGAAAAAAGGAAAAAATAGAGAGTTAAATAACCAAGTTAGTAGTAAAACCAGTAAATTTAATAATAATAATAATAAAAAAGGAGAGTTAATAAGTTAAGCTATTGATTTCAAGGAGAGGCGAGGGTTTATTATTTGTTTGCAACGGAAAAAAAGAAATAAGACTTGCTTACAACTTAACATAATACTGAGCAAAAAAAGATTTGTTAAGAGAATAAACAATTGAGCTTACTTTCGAAGGGGGAAACATAACAAAAAATATAGAGAAAGGATTTAATAAGATTATATGACATCCTTACACTTAGTAAGAAATTATAAACTTTTCTTTGGCCATAGATATATAGATGGACATATATCTCCGTATGGTCTTACTAACAAATTCAACATGGAACCGAGTATCTAAACATCTATGTTGATTCTCTTAGTAATAGCATAGTTGATAATTATAAGGCCTGGGCTTCGCTTGCTTTTGGGGCACCTTGTAAGCCTGGGTATCTATGGTGAGAATTGAAAGATAGTTTGATGACGGAAGTGTATTAGGGTAGATCACATAAACGAAATAATAAATTTACTACTTTCACTACTTTTGAACATATTTGCAAGTTTTTATTTTTTGCGTTTCATACTCGTTATATGCACAAATTTTGTTAGTAAATTGTTTTGTTTTGTCTTTTTTTTTTATAAAGTAAAATTTAAACTTTTTTCTTTCTTAACTCTGTTTTGGTGTTGTTAGTAGAATTTTTTTTTAAGGAATGTATGTTTGTTGGTTGTTTTTGCTACTAAAAAAAAAGAAATTAACATCCAAGTTCCGTGTCTAGATTTTTAAGTTTTTGTTATTTTTTGTTTTCAATATATATATTTACAAATTGTTTGTTTTTGCGAAACTTGTTTGTTTCATTATATAGTACATGTAGCTGTTATTATTGTACATTGTTACAGTACAAAGTTCATTATAATATTTGTTTACAAATTTTCACTAAAATTTTTTAAAAAAATATTTATGTATGTATGTATGTATATATATAACAAAATTATAATGAATATTTAAGAAAAGAAAATATTGCTTTGAGGCAAAGCTTTGAAAGCTTGTTATAAAAAAGCTTGGCTTTGTTTTGTTTTGTGTGTAAATATTGCATCCGTATGTTGAGCAAAAGCTTTAAACAGCTTTTCTCTTTCTTTTTAGGTTTTTTCTGAATATTATCATTAGTTTCACATTTTGTTATGCATTAATTTGATTTCGTTTTTACTCTTAGTAACTTAGAAATGTGTTACTACAATATCTTCTTCGAGATCATCCAATTCATCATCGGTTTCTTCAACTTCAGGTGTGCCATTGACATTGGATTCAGCAGCAGCTTTAGCTGCGGCAGCTTCCTTCTCCTTTTCAGCAGCTTCAGCTTTTTCTTGTTTCTTGACCTTGCGTTGCTGCAACAAACAAAAAAAAAAAAAAAGAAAAACATTTAATTTTAAATTCACAGTATTTTCTTTATATTAAAGATATTTTCTTGACTCAGGGGCCGGCCCTGAGCAATATTGCCAAAGACATCATATGGCTATCTCGTCTTTTTCTGGGTGTACTAATACCCTGCTCCACAGTGTGGCGCTGGGAAAAATAGTAATCGATCTGGCATTTAAAAACAATTCTATAAAATTTTGAATAGTTGCAGGTGACGTTGAAGAAGTGGTTCGAAAAAAAATTAAAATTTTTATTGAATTTTCAAAAAGATTAAACAAATTGAATTTAAAAATTTAAAATTTAAAATCATTTCTGTGATTGAAGACATTTCAATTAAAAATTAATTGGATCAATTTATTTAATTTTTTAATTTTTTGTGTGGAGAATTTCGAAAATTTGTTCTATAAAATTTAGACAACTTGGAGTTGACGTGAAAAATGATTCGGGGACCTATTGGAATTGCGAAAATTTTTTCGTTCGTCCATTCCAATGGACGAAATAGAAGTCGTAGTTGATGGTCTTTTTATCGTTTTGCGTTTAATACTATACTCATGAAAACAAATATATACGGCCGTAAGTTCGGCCAGGCCGAATCTTATGTACCCTCCACCATGGATTGCGTAGAAACTTCTACGAAAGACTGTCATCCACAATCGAATTACTTGGGTTGTGGTATCTTAAAACTTCTTAACATCGTTTTCTAAATTGTGAGTTAGTCCATACGTGGTATATATTAGACAAAAAAGGTATATATATGTAAGTCTACAAATAATTACGAATCGATATGGACTTTTGCACGGTACGTAGAGAGCCAGAATTGAAATATGGGGGTCGCTTGTATGGGGGCTTTATACAATTATGAACTTGATATTGACCAATTTTTGTGTGATTGGGGATCGATTTATCTGAGGGCTATATATAACTATAGACCGATATGGACCTAGTTAGGCATGGTTGTTAACAGCCATATACTAGCTCAATGTACCAAATTTCAACTGACTCGAATGAAATTTGCTGCTCCAAGAGGCTCCAAAATTAAATCTCGGGATCGGTTTATATGGGGGCTATATATAATTATGGACTGATATGAACCAATTCCTGCATGGTTGTTGGATACCATATACTAACATCATGTACCATATTTCAACCGAATCGGATGGATTTTGATCTTCCAAGGGGCTCCAGAAGTCAAATCTGGGGATTGGTTTATATAGGGTCTATATATAATTATGGACCGATTTCGACCAATTTTTGGATGGTCATTAGAGACCATATACTAACACCATGTACCAAATTTCACCCCAATCGGATGAAATTTGCTTCTCTTAGAGGCTCTGCAAGCCAAATCTGGGGATCGGTTTATATGGGGGCTATATATAATTATGGATCGATATACACGAATTTTTGCATGGTTGTTAGAGATCATATGCTGCCACCATGTACCAAATTTCAGCCGGATCGGATGAAATTTGTTTCTCTTAGAGGCTCTGCAAGCCAAATCTGGGCATCGGTTTATATGGGGGCTATATATAATTATGGACCGATGTAGACCAATTTTTGCATGGTCATTAGAGACCATATACTAACACCATATACCAAAATTATTTTTTTAATTGAAATGTCTTCAATCACAGAAATGATACTAATTGGTACTAATAATTTTTGTGATAGATTTTTGTTTCATTTAAAAAATTTGATGAATCAATTACATTTTTAATTGAATATATCATATATATTATAACTCAATTAGGACTTTAATTGGAAAAAATTTTGTGAAATTTTTTTCTGTGTATGTTTTTCAAAAATTTTCAGCAAACATGATTGCTAATTCAACAGTATTTCTTTGCTATTACAGCAGAGAAAAATTGTTGCTTTTTCAGCTAACGGATGATTTAGTTCAAACTACAACACACTCAAAAAAGTGAACTCTATATAGCACTAAAGCCAATTTAATTCTATTATTTTTTTCTAGACATTAATAAGTTTTTGTGTACGTTAGTTAAATGAACTAAAAAACACAAACTAAGTATTAAGATTTATTAAAGTCGTGTCTCCCTTGTGAAAATTTACCAATAATGCGCCTATCATGAACTTCGTATGGTATTAAAAACTTTTTTCAATTTTTAAGTCCAAATTTTTCCTTCAAACTTAGAAATTTTCTTTAACAAGTGAAAAAATTCTTGAAATGGAAAGTTATTTACTTATTTTTGTGAAATCCACGTGTTATCTGTGTTTGTAATACAGTTTAGTTTAAATTTTCTAAAATTAACGAACATTTTCCTTGCTGTTGGGTTCACTGTTTTTTGAGTGCATTGACTGATTTCCATTTTTCAGCAGACAAAAACTGCTGTTTCAGCAAACATGTTTGTTGTTATGAATAACAAAATTTTTTGGGTGTAAGCATTTTCATGTCATAATCCTTTCAAGGGAAAACGTATACAGCCTTAAATTTGCATAAAATCCGTGTGCCACCTTTTGTTATGAATGATGATTTCTGTGCCCTCTTTTTACAAATTCTCAACCTCTAACGCTGTACATCAGTAGTTTTAGTACTAAAACCGCAATTTTACACAACCTTATAATGGATTTTGATCGAGTTTTTGTTGTAATCCTTTCGGGTTTTCGACTGAAATCTACATTGAGAAGATTTCGAGCACAGTGTCTACGTTCACACTATGCTACCTTTGTTTTTTTTTGTTAATTTTAATAATCTACTTCGTTTCTCAATTCACAAACTTACCTTTCTTCTGTACAAGATTTCAACGATAACATAACCAATGCATCCCAATGTTAAAACAGCCAATAAAATGTACAACTTCATGCGTGCACACAATGTGGTGGCATAAGCATAGGCAATCACAAAACCGGCCGATTCCCAGAGACGATAGTTGGAGAAAGCAGCTTCCTTATTACGTCTGAAGAGTAAACCATAGAGACCATTGATTTGTGTTTGCCAGACAGCATCACCAACACCCCATAGACCGGACATGGCATAAAAGATCAATGGATTCTCGGGACTGGGGCGCCAGAACAATTCCACAGTAATCAAGGTAAAATGCACAATAGCACCCAAAACAATGATGGGAGTACGACCAATGTATTTCATCACAGAACCAAAAAGAATGGAGCAAATGGCATTGACAACACCAAAGCAAATCATCACAAAACCAATTTGATGAATACCCAAGGCACACGAGACATAGGCCTGTGTGAAATCAGCACCAATAAAAGCCTGTTCCATGCCAATGAATACGGTAATGGGTATCAGCAATTGTTGATTGGGTTTCTTCATTTGACGGAATGTGGCCGAGAGTAATTCCATGCCAGATAATTCTTGGGCTGATTGGGAACCTTTACGTTTTTCACCATAACGTTTAAGGGGATCCAAGAAGAAGGCAATAATTGCTACAGCTGCAATGATACACGACAAATAGATCATACTGATTTCGAAAATTTCATGATCTGGAGGGCGTTCCAAGTTGTTGTGGCCACCATTGCCATGTACGCAAAAGTTGGCACCACAGTATTGAAGATCTTCTTCGGAGATGGTTCCATTACCACTGCTGCTGCCGCCACCATGACCGCCACTAGAGAGCACTAAAAGGGGACAAGAAAATTTGAAAATTTAAAATTTGGCCATTTTTTAATAATTATCTAAGAGTTGGAAAACTTACCAAGACTTGAGATGAGATTTCCCCACAATTCAGCTGTTTGCCAAGCCAAAAAGAAGAAGCCAAAGAATCTTACAATAATAGCATCCACAGCCTGTTCAGTAATTTTGGCATAAACCTGACCAACTTGTGTTAGATATGTAGCTTTGGAGGCCCACATAGGAGCAGCACCCAAACCGACTAGAATACCAGCAGGAACCAATGTGTAAAATCTACAACAAACACAACACATGCATTAATTATGTTGACATTATCATCAATCTAGATGTCTATCATTACCTTGGGAATAACTGGAAGGCAATATAGGGGGCATAGCATAACATACTGAAGACCAAGGTCCATTTAACAGTTAGCTTACGAATAATTAAAGTGGGCAGGAATATACAGGAAACAACAAGTGCCGCATAAATAGCACTCAGCGACACGGTACCCAAACCATCTGTGGCATTAATAGAGGACTGTAAGTTAGCTGTACCCTGTAGAAGAAAGTAAAATGTGGAAGAGGTGAGTAAATGTCGTATTTTTGTGGTTTTATTATATTATATGCAGGATAGTTATATTGGATGAGTTTTGAGAAAAGTTCATCGTTGAGGCTTTTCCTTGGGAAAAAGTCATCGTTGATGACTTTTCTATGAGAATTAGTCATCGTTGATGATTTTTCTATGAGAAAAAATCATTGTTGATGACTTTTCTCGTTGGAGACTTTACTATGAGAAAAGGTCTTCATTCTATGAGAAAATGTCATCGTTGAGAAAATGTAATCGTTGATGACTTTTCTATGAGAAAAGATCATCGTTGATGAATTTTCTATTAGAAAAGTTCATCGTTGATGATTTTTCTATGAGAAAAGTTCATCGTTGGTGACTTTGTATGAGATAAGGTCATCGTTGATGATTTTATGTGAGAAAAAATTATTGTTGATGACTTTTCTATAAGTCATCGTTGATGACTTTTCTATGAAAAAGGTTCACCGTTGATGATTTTTCTATGAGAATAAGTCATCGTTCATGACTTTAATATGAGAAAAGTTAATCGTTGATGACTCTTCTTTGACAAAAAGTCATCGTTGTTGACTTTTCTATGAGAGAGGTTCACCGTTGATGATTTTTCTATGAGAAAAGATCTTCGTTGAGAAAAGGTAATCATTGATATCTCTTCTATGAGAATAAGACATCGTTGATGACTTTTCTATGAGATAAGGTCATCGTTGATAATTTTTCTGTGAGAAATAGCCATTGTTGATGACTTGTCTATGAAAAAAGGTCCTTATTGATGACTCTTCTATGAGACTAAGTCATCGTTGATGACTTTTCTGTGAGAAGGTTTCATGGTTAATGACTTTTCTCTGAGAATAAGTCATCGTTGATGAGTTTTCTATGAGAAAAGGTCATCGTTGATGACCCTTCTATGAGAATAAGTAATCGTTGATGGCTTTCCTATGAGAAAAGGTAATCGTTGATGACTCTTCTTTGGGAAAAAGTCATCGTTGATGACTTTTCTATGAGGAAAGCTAATCATTGATAGCTTTTCTATTAAAAAAACATAATCGTTGATAGCTCTTCTATGAGAAAAGGTTATCGTTGATGACTTCTCTTAGAGAAAAAGTCATCAAAGATGACTTTTCTATGAGAAAAGGTAATCGTTGATGGCCCTTCTATGAGATAAGGTCATCGTTGATAATTTTTCTATGAGAAATAGCCATTGTTGATGACTTTTCTATGAGAAAAGGTCCTTATTGATGACTCTTCTATGAGAATAAGTCATCGTTGATGACTTTTCTGTGAGAAGGTTTCATGGTTAATGACTTTTCTATGAAAATAAGTCATCGTTGATGACTTTTCTATGCGATAAGGTCATCGTTGATGACTTTTATGTGAAAAAGTCATTGTTGATGACTTTTCTATGAAAAAAAGATCATCGTTGAAAAATCTTCTACGAGAAAAGGTCATCGTTGATGACTCTTCTATGACGATAAACCATTGTTGATGACTTTTCTATGAGAAAAGGTCATCGTTGATTACTTTTTTATGAGAATAAGTTCTCGTTGATGACTCTTCTATGAGAAAAGGTCATCGTTGATTGTTTCAATGAGAAAAGATAATCGACGATGACTTTTCTTTGACAAAAAGTTAATCGTTGATAGATTTTCTATTAAAAAACATAATCGTTGATGGCTTTTCTATGAGAAAATGTTATCGTTGATGACTTCTCTTTGAGGAAAATCATCTATGATGACATTTCTCTGAGAAAATGTCATCGTTGATGACCCTTCTATTAGAATAAGTCATTGTTGATGGCTTTCCTATGAGAAAAGGTAATCGTTGATGACTCTTCTTTGGGAAAAAGTCATCGTTGATGACTTCTCTTAGAGAAAAAGTCATAAACGATGACTTATTCCCAAAGAAAAGTCATCAAAGAAAAGTCATCGTTGATGGCCCTTCTATGAGAATAAGTTATCGTTGACGACTTTCTAATAAGAAAAGTTAATCGTTGATGACTTTTCTATGAGAAAAGGTCATCGTTGGTGACTTTTCTTTGAGAATAAGTTATCGTTGATGACTCTTCTATGAGATAAGGTCATCGTTGATGTCTTCTATGAGAAAATGTAATCGTTGATGACTTTTCTTTGACAAAAAGTCATCTTTGATTACTTTTCTCTGAGAATAAGTCATCGTTGACGACTTTCTAATAAGAAAAGTTAATCGTTAATGACTTTTCTATGAGAAAAGGTCATAGTTGATGACTTTTCTTTGAGAATCAGTCATCGTTGATGACTCTTCTATGAGAAACTGTAATCGTTGATGACTTTTCTATGAGAAAAGTTCATCGCTGATGTCTTTCCTTTGAGAAAAGGTCATCGTTGATTACTTTTCTATGAGAAAAGTCCTAAGTTGATGACTTTTCTATGAGAAAAAGCCATCGTTGATGACTTTTTTATGAGAAAGGCTATGGTTGATGATATTTCTACACGGTTGCGTTTCTAAGCGGAGACGAAACCGTTGATGACTTTTCTTCTTAGAGTGATTGTTTTGTATGACTTCTCTATAATAGAATGAAATCGTTGATGAGTTTTCTTTACGAAAAATATTTCAAAGATGAATTTTGTGTGTTTTTCTTGTTCTAAATGGATTTCTCAGACTGGTGATGGTTTTCAATAGCAAGGTACTAGCATTGATGACATCCCTTTTGAAATGTCATTGCTCTGAAATATGTATTTTCATAAAATTTCACGCGTGGACAATATTTCTCCTAAGTGTCTGGTAATTACTGCGAATCTTTAGAGTCTCGAACGTTTTCAAATTTTTGAATGGAAATTTACAATAATTACTTTCAATATTTTTATATTTACCTGAAAGGCTGTAAATTGCACCATAAAGGCAAATGATATAATGCCAATATTTTTCAATATACGCCATTTTTCTGCGGGATTGAGGATAACTTTCTCCCTGAGTGAGGCTGTGTCCGGTTCGAAACCTGGTTTTGGCTGTAATTAAAAAAAAATAAATATAAAAAAATTAACATTTTTAATTACAAAATATTTTTTTTGTATAATTGGATTAAACTTTGAAATCGACTGGATCGATCGGATGCATTAATTGAATATAACTACATCAATTGAATAAGCTTATAAAGGTAAATAAAAAATATATTTAACGCTCAGTAAAAGTTTGGATGAAACAAAGTACACTCATAGAAAAAAAGTAACTACTTTCCCTTTTTTAGCAAACTTTTTGCTGGTTTAACAGACTTTTCTGCTTTGTCTACTAACAAATTTCTTTGGGTGTACAATTAATGGTAAAAACTATTGCTATCACTAAATTTAAGATGTGTTGATGCTATAGCAAAAAATTTTTGGGTATAGCAGTATTTCGCCCTCTGATTTTTCTATGAGTGTAGATATTGATTTCACTTCCCATTGTTTTATCACATTTTTGTATTGCTCAAATATTTATATCTGAACTACACTGTATAACACTGTTATTGTCTAATTTAGCCCTGATACTATGTTTGTCTTAAAGATTCAAGCCATAAAATCATATACATATATAAATGTTAGACACATTTCATTTATAACTTTTTATGGAAAATAGCGTTTTAGCAAAATAGGTCGCATTTTAAAATTCCAATTTGCATTTTTGCATAAACTTGCCGTGTAATCATTAATGTGTACCTATACTATGTAGATTGAAAGTATAGGATTCCAAAAAGTAATGGAGTACGAAGTCTTCGCATGGTATTTTGTTCAGGGTCTACCATTTAAATCTGCTAGCTAGCCTATGGCCAACAAATTTGTATTCTGTTCGTTAGTTTTTATTGAGCAATCATGGCCTAATAGGCAAATATCCCATTTTAGGAGTATCTCAAAATGTTTATCATATAAGATAGGGTAGATAAGCCTTATGTTAAATTAGGTCTATTTTCTAATAAAAAACAAGTCTTTATAAAATAAAAATTAATGAAGAATTTCGCTATATTGCGCACCGATCCGCACCAACGACTATTCTATATCTTTATTATTCATTCACATTATGCCTGAGATTTCGAGCATGGTGTGAACGTAGTATTACATGGGGTATGAATTCGGTAAGCTGCCATCTGGCATGGTTGCCATTCAGCTAAAAATAATCTACCACAATTTTATGAAAATATTACCAAAAAAACTACCAAATAAAAAAATTGTTTTGCAGAGTTTGATAAATTTGTTGTAGTTATTATGGAAAAATGTTTCTTCAAAATAAACGTTTTATTATTTTATTTTAATAATAGCGACAATTTATTTAAGTGTATCCTTTGAGAAAAAGCAGAACTTTGATATTATGACCGAAAACAAATATTTACAGAAAATTTATGTATAGAAAATTTTGCCAAAATTTTATTTCTATGGAAAATTTTGTCAACATGTTGTCAAAATTTTATTTCTATAGAAAATTTTGCCAAAATTTTTCTTCTATATAAAATTTTCTCAAAATTTTATTTCTATATAAAAATTTTGTCAAAATTTTATTTCTATACAAATTTTTGCCAAAATTTTATTTCTATACAAAATTTTATCAAAATTTTTATTTCTATAGAAAAATTTATTTCTATCGAAAATTTTGTCAAAATTTTATTTCTATAGAAAATTTTGTCAAAATTTTATTTCTATAGAAAATTTTGTCAAAATTTTATTTCTATAGAAAATTTTGTCAAAATTTTATTTCTATAGAAAATTTTGTCAAAATTTTATTTCTATAGAAAATTTTGTCAAAATTTTATTTCTATAGAAAATTTTGACAAACTTTTTTTTCTATAGAAAATTTTGTCAAAACTTCATTTCTATAGAAAATTTTGTCAAAATTCTATTTCTAACGAAAATTTAGTCAACATTTTATTTCTATAGGAAATTTGTGAAGTACCTCTTAGGTTGGGAGCAATATTTTGCAAAATCTACTAAAACATCAAGAATTCTACCAAAAATTGTAAAAAATCTACCATTTTTGGTAGAATTGTACCAACTGTGGCAAGAGTGATAGGAGATCGAGGAAGGGAATAGAAAATTGGAGGTGCTAACTAATATGAGAAATATTGGTGCTGGATTTACCCCCATTTTCATAAAGCTCCGTTAGTGTTCCGTTAACTAATCAACTTTTAAATCGTATTATAGACGAAGCTGTCATCTTGCGTTTATATTCCATAGGCCAGTTAGGAACTTAACTGAAGAAAATTTTTCAGTTAAAGTTAAGCGGAGAGAAGATGTTTGCAATTTTCTTTCTGTTAACTGGCAGTTAAAGCCTAACGGAGCTACATGAAAATGGCCGTTAATAGGATAACTTGTAATTCAATTCAATGAATTTACAAAATGTGATCCATGATCTAATAATAAGGTGGCATCGTAGCATTATTGAAGAGTTTTTCATGTGTATACAAACAGTGTTGCCATTATTTTTCTGGATCTTGTCCCCAAATAGGACTCCATCGTCCCTAAAAATCTCCAATAAATTTTTGACACGTCTTTATGAAAAAAAAAAATAAGGAAATAGGCTTTGCTTTAGAAAATTAATAATAATTTAAAAATTAAAAAGAAATGTAAACGTTTTTGTCATATCAGCTTACGATCTACAATAAGATCGGTGATCGTCTTCCAAATTCTCGATAATTGAAGAAAATTTACTTCTAAAAACTCAAGCAATAAAATTGAGTGGTATATTAAATTATACTCATTAAAAACTTTCCACGTGGACAGGCAACAACAATGTCTAGTGGTAAACTAAAAAAAAAAATGATAAGCAATGGCAACACTGTCAAATTTTCCGCCAAGGAATTAGAATAGATTTTAATTTGGCCACACGCCGATACCGCCGTCGCGGATTTTGGGCTTCCCATAAGAAATACACGTAAATAAGTGTTCGCCAGTCGCTATGGTTATATTTACACACTTACAAATATACAAATATAGGGTGACACATATTAACAATATCCAATACAACGAGTAATTAAAACATTTTTTCGCCTTTATGGGGCAACTCTAACCGAAATATGTCTTGGACGTTGAATTGTCCTATAAAGCAGTGGATTGGTATTACATATTAAAAAATATTTTCGTTTAAAAAACAACCTAATTTTGTCCTCATTTATTTTACAACCGGATTATTATTTTGCTTATCTTTTTTAGTTATCTGAATAACAAGTGATCTCTCGGAAAGATTTAAAATTATTTTAATAACCCATATGTTGCACTTAAGATTGTTTCATACAATGGAAAATCGTCAAGGTTTGCGGACCATAAGGGTAATAATTTTGTAAATTTATTTATGCAGCGGGCGAGATATAAATGGTATCTCTTATGTCTCCAGTTTTGTAGGCGACCAAGGTATTTCCTTATCGACAACAAGATTGCAAATGTTAATGAAGCATTTTGATTTGATGAAAACGACAACAAAACAGTAGACAACAATTCCAGAACTTTAATTACCAGGCATAGCATTTTATCTCGATTTTATAACAAGAAAAACTTTTTATAGGGTGTTGGAAAGAGTATCCCGGTTTTATGGTAATTTCGATTCTTATAAAATGTGCAACATTCAAATTAAGAAGGACCTTGTTTAAGCATTTAGTTTTAGTTTAAGATCTTAAGGCAAAAATAAAATTAGAATGAATTTATCATTGGGGCGGAGGACAATAGTTAGGTTGGATATAGTGGCAGCCAGATATTTCAGCCTCACTTAGACTATTCAGTCCATTGTGAGGAGGACAATGGGGGAAAAATAGTGTAACACTAGGGCAATATTTTTTCATACATTAAAAAAGAGAGAAGTTTTCTTTTGACGCTTAAAAAATTTTTTAATTAATAAATCTGATTAAAGGTAATCGTTTCAATGCTTGTCCTAAATTCCGGATTATTTGCTCTTAAAGAAAATATTTTATAATAAATGAGAACTTCCCATCGACTTAAATTTCGTTTCGGAGGAAAATCTTTTTTTCTTTGGGTTTTGAAAGGAAATCGCGTTAAAAAAAAAACGCAAAAAAGATTTTCAAAATCTTTGTTACTATAAATCGCTCTACATCGACTTGGCATATAATGGAATTACCAGTTTGTATCGTTTAAGCCCCCAAAGGAAATTTCCATTTTACCACACTGTTGGGTGCTTTATAATCATTCAAGTGTTTGCCATAAAACTATTTGCTACCGTAAATAAGTTCAGTAGCAAATATATAACAATTATGTTTCAGGTTTTTTTTTTTGTTTTTCTATTGCTGACAATTTACTTTACAATATGCAAGCCAATACTATCGGTAAACTAGACAGCTACTCAGGCAAGGCTGCCGGGCAGTGGGGGGTACTTTAAATATTGTGAAACTAGACCAAACTTTGACACATGTTTAGCAGTTTGAATATATATATATTTTTTTTGGTTTATTTTTTGTGAGGTTTTCTGTTGTGTTTTTCTGTGACGAAAATAAAATTTAATGAAATGTAAACAGTTTGTAAATGGAACGTTGGAAATAAATGTAAGGTGTTGTTGTTGTTGTTAGAGAAGATAAGTAAAGCGGTCTTTTAAAATTCGCCAATGATAAATCGTAATGATACACAGTGGTATTTAGATCAAAAACAAATTATCAAATGGTAAATCTCTTTTAAAAGTAGGTCTAGGTTAAAAAAAAGAAACATACTATAGGGAAAATGGGCGAAATCGCCAAGAACAAAATTTTTAGGTAATGGCAATTTATCAACTTCTAAAAATTATAATATTTTTGTTATACACTTAGGAAAATAATCAAAAATTATCTCGACGTTGAACTATTTCCTTAGTTTTGTTGACCTGTTGTGTTAATTTATTTCATTATTATTTCGACTGGGGTCCTTTTAATAAAAAATATTTTGTACGATTTTTGATTATTAATTATTAAATTTATAATTGTCGCTTTAATTGTGTTTACATACTAAGCCCACCACTAGGACTACAGGGTATACGAATAAGGTTGGAGCAGAAGTCAGCTACTTTAATTTTTTTTTCAGAATTCTTTCTGTCAACAGCACTCCGGACCACGGCTGCCATAGTTGGTCGAATTCTACCAAAAGTGGTAAATTTTTTATTGTTTGGTAGATTGGTAGAATTCTTGACGATTTCGTAGATTTTGTAATATATCCCCCTCCATTTGAAAGTTACTTCAATTTGATAAAGAAATAAAATTTTGACAAAATTTTCTATAGAAATAAAATTTTGATAAAATTTTCTATAGAAATAAAATTTTGGTAAAATTTTCTATAGAAATAAAATTTAAAAAAAAAATTTTCTACAGAAATAAAATTTTCAAAAAATTTTCTATAGAAATACATTTTGTTGGTTTTGATTTTAGCTTAAAACCATGCATTGACGAAACTACAAGAAGTAGCTTAACCAACAGAGGAAAAAAAGCCCTATAGACTGCAAGATGTTTGGATGGACGCACGTTTCGGAATTACCACATTCCTCATCAGCATCCTATACTTGCAGCAAAACTATCAACCAATTATCAGAATAAATTCAGGTAGTTCATTAAACCCAACAATGAACCACACTTGAACCTTCCGAATGCCGAAATAAATTCGTACAAACATATCTCTTTTGCTTTGCCACCGTCAAGTCATCGATTTGAGTGCAGTTGGCTGGGTTTATTTTGAGCGTGCTTCCTCTTTTTTCATTCGTTTTGTTTTGTTATTGTTGGTTTTGTTCTTTAATCATTGTTGTTGTTTTTGATTTCAGCTTAAAACCAGCTTAATGTGGTAATTCCGAAACGTGCAGAAATCAAAAACAACAACAATGATTAAAGAACAAAACCAATAATAACAAAACAAAACGAATGAAATAAATTTTGACAAAATCTTTTAGAGAAATAAAATTTTGACAAAATTTTCTATAGAAATACAATTTTGACAAAATATTCTATAGAAATAAAATTTTGACAAAACTTTCTATAGGAATATAATTTTGATAAATTTTTTAAAGAAATACAATTTTGACAACATTTTCTATAGAAATAAAATTTTGACAAAATTTTCTATAGAAATAAAATTTTGACAAATTTTTATACAGAAATAAAATTTTGACAAAATATTCTATAGAAATAACATTTTGACAAAATCTTTTAGAGAAATAAAATCTTGACAAAATTTTCTATAGAAAAAAAATTTTTTTCTATAGAAATAAAATTTTCTATAGAAATAAAATTTTCAAAATATTTTCTACAGAAATAAAATTTTGACAAAATTTTCTATAGAAATAAAATTTTGACAAAACTTTCTATAGGAATAACATTTTGATAAAATTTTCTATAGAATTAAAATTTTCTACAGAAATAAAATTTTCAAAAAAATTTTCTACAGAAATAAAATTTTGACAAAACTTTCTATAGGAATAAAATGTTGATAAAATTTTCTATAGAAATAAAATTTTGACATTTTTTTATAAAAATACAATTTTGACAAAATGTTGACAAAATCTTTTAGAGAAATAAAATTTTGACAAAATTTTCTATAGAAATACAATTTTCACAAAATTTTCGATAGAAATAAAATTTTGACAACATTTTCTATAGAAATAAAATTTTGACAAAATTTTCTATAGAAATAAAATGTTGTCAAAATTTTCTATAGAAATAAAATTTTGTCAAATTTTTCTACAGAAATAAAATTTTGAAAAAATATTCTATAGAAATAACATTTTGACAAAATCTTAGAGAAATACAAAATTGACAAAATTTTCTATAGAAATAAAATTTTTTTCTATAGAAATAAAATTTTCTATAGAAATAAATTTTTTTCTATAGAAATAAAATTTTCAAAAAATTTTCTACCGAAATTTTGACAAAATTTTCTATAGAAACAAAATTTTGACAAAACTTTCTATAGGAATAAAATTTTGAAAATTTTTTCTATAGAAATAAAATTTTCTACAGAAATAAAATTTTCAAAAAATTTTCTACAGAAATAAAATGTTGTCAAAATTTTCTATAGAAATAAAATTTTGACAAAACTTTCTATAGGAATAAAATTTTGATAAAATTTTCTATAGAAATAAAATTTTGACAACAGTTCCTATAGAAATAAAATTTTGACAAAATTTTCTATAGAAATAAAATTTTGATAAAATTTTCTATAGAAATAAAATTTTGACAAAATTTTCTATAGAAATACAATTTTGACAAAATTTTCTGTAGAAATAAAATTTTGACAAATTTTTCTACAGACATCATTTTATATAGAAATTAAATTTTGCCAACATTTTGTATTTGAAATGAAATTTTGTTGAAACATAAAAAAATCGACACATTTACAACTCCAGGGATATTTAGGCACCCAAAAAATTGTCGCTAATAGGAAAATCGTAATATATAATATTGAATGATATATAATAAATTATGACTTATATTGTAATATATTAAAATAAAAAAATCAAACACTTCATTCGAAGAAAAAACAATTTTTTTCATACTAAGTACAAAAATTTGATCAAGAACGTCAAAATAATTCTTTTTTTTTTATTTGGTAGATTTTTGGTAAATTTTTTTTTCAAATTTTGGTAGATTATTTTTGACATGATTGGCAACCGTGCACAACTAGATCAACCAATAAGAGAACTAAAATTTGACAGGAAGAATTACGGCTAAGCATACATGCAAATAAGATAGATTATAAGTAGACCCTGGTTGCATTTCATAAAAAAAAGATTTATTGAGGAATCTCCCAAGGATATCAATATTTTATTATCATTTATAGGTATTTTTGTGTAATGTGACTTGAAATAAAGGTAATTCCATTATTTCAATACTTCATATTGATAGCCAAAAATATAAAACAGACCATTGAATAAAATATAAAATGCAATTTAAAATTTTTCTCACAGTTTTTACGATTTTTTCACTTTGGGCACTTTTAATATGAAACCTTGTGAAAAGCATCTCACGTTTCTTGTTGTAATGTTGTGGGTTTTATTTTCTGATCAAATCAATAAGATATAGAGGATATACATGACATGGAACAAAGGCAAATAGCGATTGACATTATGGCTGAGCATGAAAAAAACCTATTTAATCGAAGATATTTCATTCAGTGTCTGAAACACACCCTAAAATAAAGCGTCTGTAAATGGTCGTTAACGGCAATAAAAATGCTATATAATAATAATAATGTATGGCCTTTTTCTAAATGTGGGTCAGTAACAGAAAATTAATAAAATTAAAAACAAAATCGCAAGATGGAAAATGGGGTTATAAAGGCTGGTAGAACCATAACTTCATTTCGATTTGCGATAAACTGTAGACAGGTCATTGTTGGAAAAGTTGGACATTTTTTACGATGGAAGGTCATTGTATTTTTGCAAGAAATTTTATTGCAAACATTTATATTTTGCTTTTTTCTTTTAGTATTCCATGCAACATTTGTATGAGCTATCCAGAACTGGTGTTCTATCCATAACATCTCATCAGCCCAAGTCGCGGCAGTGTTGCCATATTGCATTTTGATAAAGTGACGTTTTTTCGATTCACAATAGCAAATTATTGTGACTAATTTTTCGAATAAGATGAAATTCAAATTGGCACAGTGTCATAAATAATCACAACAGTAAATATTTATTACTATTTGAGCATTTCATACATTGAAAATGTAAGATTTCAATTGTTTTTAAACAGCTGATGACAGTGTTTTATATTTTTGGAGATTTCCTGGATAAACAAGTATTATATTTTCTTTTAGTCCGTCATGGCTTAGGGTATCCAGTACTAAAAGAACAGCCCTATTAGTATGAGCTATCGTTGCACTGGTATTCTATCCACAATATCTCATCAGAGCAAATCGCGTAGTGTTGCCAGATTGCATTTTGATAATGTGACTTTTTCTTAATTCACAATAGTAATTTATTGTGATTAATTTGTTGAATGAAATGAAAATAAAAATGGTAAAATGTCATAACATACATAATCACAGCAGTAAATATCTATTATTGTTTAAGCGCTTCATAAAAATTTTAAGATTTCATAAGATAAGATTTTCGGTGATTGTTGTGCTATTATACTACTACCAATTGAGATTGAGAAACCGCGTCTAAGTCTTATACCTCATTTACATTAGGCCCAAAATCTACTGAAATTGGATTTGAAATCCATTTTTTTATGGGGCAAATAATAAAAAATAATCGTTGTTTGGTTAATTTTCACTATATTGCACATTTAATTCACAATAATATGCTATTGTGAATAGAGGAAATGTCATTTTGGTAAATTTCAAATGGTCATTGGCATCAAGATATGCACTGATAAACTGCATTGGATAAATACCAGTGCATCTGTGCTATATTCTGCGGTTACAACAAAAGAGCCCACAATAAAAAAAAATAATTTTACATAATTTCATATCCCTAAAATCGTAAAATAACACAAAAACTCAAGTAGATTTTAAAAGTATGTCATCATTATATTGGTCATCTGAACAAAAATGTAATTTCATCTCCAAAACCTCATATCCTCAAAATCTCTGTAGACCTACAGTACCAAAAACCAACGAAAATATGCAAAAAAAAATGAATATGAGATTTTTTGTACATAACAAGTTTACGGACATTATCAAGTGTTTATACAAAAAAAAAAAAAATGTTAATAAAATGCAAACCATCAGCCAATCTTCGAACCAATGAACACTATGGTGGTGGTATGTAAAAATCCATATAAAATTCAAGCATTCAATACGGCCAACCTTGTTGATAGATATGCCGGGGCAGAGGGGGCCGGTGTGACAGTAAAGAAGGTAGTTATGGGACATTATAACAAAATATATTAAAAACAAATAATAACCGCTTTTAACCAGTTATAACTAAATTTCGTTCATAAAAAAACATAGTGTGTATATTGTTGTAGTTGTTGTTGAAGCTGTTTGTTTGGCTGTTTTAATGCAAAACGGAATATATATATGCTAACAGTGGAATATGGCTACAACCAAATGGAAATATTTTACACTAATTTAATATTTTTAATTATTTCAAAAGATTACTAAAAAAATTTAAAAAAAAAATTGTTATTATAGGAAAGTTTTGTCAGGTTTACAACAACAACATTTTTATTCACTGAACGTCAAAATTTGTAACTTAAGTATAACGAGTATAACAGTTTTTCGCTTTATACTCGATATAGAAAACGTTTGTATTCGCAAGGAAAAAATTGAATTGGAACCCCATTCACAGTGATATATGAGCATTTATCATTCATAATTTCGAACACTTAAGTTGAAATTTGTCATAAATTTTGAAGAATATTGTTTATCCATAAAGGAATGTTAATAAAATGTTGCTGGCAAAATTTGCCTTAAAATTAAAATAATATAAATCTCATATATGTCATATGAGATTTATATTATTTTAGGGAATAATTTAATAAAAAAAATTGTAGTCACCCGTTTCAAGGATGTCCCCCTGTTATTACATCATGAGTTTCATGGTGGTTTCCTGAGTTAGCATAATTATTCAAAAAGTTGTTTAATTAATTTTAAATTTATTACCAAAGAATGCTAATACATCACTGTTTTTCACGGTGTTACCTTATTATCAAATTCAATTTCATTATTAGTGATTATAATTTTTATGTCTATAATATATTCTTAAAAGAAAAAATTATTTTATTTGCCTTCTTTTCTATACTTTACACATTTGTATATGCATTTCAATTTTAAAAAATTCAATGTAGATTTCATAAATTTGATTTTCGCATTAATGATATTAACAATAATCAAATTGACAATAATTTTTGCTCCATCATACAGAAGTCTATATGTCTACTTCATGGCTACACTTATCGTTTAAGTGTCTGTGTTGTTGTTGTTGTTTTTGGTTTTGTTGGTGTTTGTTCAATGATCTCTCTCTCTCTCTATATGTGATAAGAGGAAATATAAACAATAAATATATATCGTTCAAAATGAATCATTTGGTTACACACCGATATTACACCTGCAATAGATTTGATAGACTTGTTTATATTTTTATGGCCAAGCTGTCAACAGTGTGGTTGACAGTTCGATCACTTTTGTTTGTTTTTGTTTTTTATGATGATGAACAGATTTTCCTTTACTAATTTATTGCTACACAAAAAAAAAATTTCATTAAAAGTCAGCCAACGAAAAATTTTCATTGATATAACGAAACATTTTCATTAATACAATGAAAATATACGTTAATAGTAAGAAACGTTTCGTTGATTGACAGAAAATTCGTTATAATAACGAAAAATTTCGTTGTATTAACGAATTTGTTTCATTGGCTGACTTTTAACGACACATTTCGTTAATATAACGAAACTTTTTCTACCAGTGTATAGTTAAAAATTAGAATATAAATTTTTCAGGTGATATTTCTTCTTTGTGGCATATGGAAATAATTTCTATAGTAATCATTGTAAAAAAAAATGTAGTGCAATACAATTAAAGCTCCTCAACCATTAGAAGAAATCTGTTTGAGAATAATTGGAAATCAAAACGTGAATGCGTGTCAGATGAGTTAAAATGATCGAGGTAAACGATCAAAGTTGGTCGTATGTTTTTAGCGGTACATTATTTAAATTTAGCTATTAGTATTCAAAGGCTTTGAAATTCACAATAAATATCTATTGTGAATGACAGAAACAGGATTTAGAATTGTATTTGTTGGTTATGGCTTTCACATAGCAATTAATCTTTCTTTTAAGTCAAGGCAAGCGGCATGACGCATGCCTTACGGAGGGGTGTTTTTGTATGAGTTTGCGAGGGAATCAACGCTTGGTTCTTTCTAATTGCATTTAACAAAGAGTTTATTACATTAATATGCTATTACAAATATACGGATATAAACGCATAGAAAGTTGCCCACAAATCTATCATACACAGAAAAAAGTATCACCAAAATATTTACAGTTAAAAAGTTGATTGAAGTTTAAGATTTTTCAATTAATAAATTAATTGATACAAATAACTTTTTAGTCAAGATAGAGACACTAAGTTAATTAATTCAATAATTGAAAGTTTTTAAATTTTAATTAAAAAATTAATTGATACAATTAACTTAACTTAATTAGCTTTTTAATCAAACTCGAAAGACTAAGTCAATTAAACAAAATGAAGGATTTTTTTTTTTTAATTTTAACTTAAAAATTTATTTCAAACAATCAATTTTTTAATGAAACTAATGCTCCGTTAGTGTTCCGTTAGCTAACGAACTTTTAAACTGTACTATGGACATATCTGTCATCTTGCCTATATATTCCACATGCCAGTTAAAAATTTAACTGCCGAAAATTTTTCAATTATAGTTAACCGGAGAGAAGACATAAATAGAAATAGTTGTGTTTTTAATAAAAAATAATTGAGTTTTGCAATTAACATCAATTAAATTTGTAATTGTATCTATAAAAAAATTAATTGAAATTTGCTAATAAAATCAATTATTTAATTTAAAAAAATTTTAATTAAAACTGTGATTTATGCTATCATTTTCGTGATTGAAGATACATTGATTGTGTGTATTCCAATCCTGAGTTATTATTTGTTAAGCCCCAATAATTAAAGAAACATTCTTATTTGTATAAGTCAACATAATTGCCTTTAAATCTTTCAAAACTAATCATTGTCGATACCACTGTGTCATACCATGCACGAGACTTCGTTTCATCGCAAGACGCTGATCGCATTCATTTTGAACTTTCGCTTATACAGTTTTGACCACACACGCACACACACACTAGTACTAATGTTTATAAACATTACAAATATCATCCATCTATCTCAACACGTTTTCTTGCCAATTGTTGTTGCATGTATATATATATGCAAGTGTGTGCTCTCATACTTACTCTTTTGTTTCTTGTTGTTGTAATAAATGAGAATGCATCTTGAATGTACTCTACACTCAGGTGGACTGACTGAATTACGACTGGTTTATTTTTATCTCAATACACATAAAATAAAAACAAATTTCATAAGACCTCCTAAAGCGCATGTGCGCACCATTGATCGGTGTTGTGTATGTTTGTGGCAACTAATTTTGGCTTGACCGCAAAAAAATATGAATGCTTTGACTGTAGCTTAGTATTTGGTTTATTCTCGTTTCGAGAGTCAAAATCACAAGAAGCCAAGTATTATAAGCAGTTTTCCTTTTTGGCCAACAACAAAAAGCCTATGGTTTGGCTTTGGGCATGCCGTTGTTTCTATGCTGCTTTCTGGTGGCACGAGATTTCTGAGTTATTTTTAAACTAAAAGCACGAGCCACACAACAAAGCAAATTAAACTTGTTGCTGATGTTTTTTTTTGTTTCTCCAAATCCAATGACCAAATGGACAAATAAGCCGGCTCATTCAGCCACAAGATTTTTGCCACATTACCCGTAGTCATGCCAACTAAGGTGCATGTGTCTTTTTTCGGTGGATAGTGAGTAATGGTATAGTGAGACAGTGTTTTTTGTGACATGTCATCTGACCATTAATACGCCACATCGTCACAATGCTTTTAGTTCATTGACAGTCTCTAGCGTTTGGGATTGCATTTTTTTCTAATTTTTTCCACAATGTCTTTTTTTCGAATCGAAATCTTGACACTAGCAATACTTTTGTTTGTCTGCCATAATTATATCAAATCTTGTCTTGAGGTTAGTTTAATTTTTGGTGTTGCTGTTGGCCGCATTTTATAAGTTTTTTGTGTGTAATGCAAGACTTTTTGGATGGATGGGTATTCAGTTGGATTTCATTGTTCTGAAAGTGTTTGTATGAGTTTTTGAAGATGTATTTATGTAAAAAAATAATAGGGTGTACCTACTAAATATTCCGTGAAATTTTTAAATAAAAATTAATATTTTCTCAGAGAAATTATAGACCTATGTTTCTTTCTATGATATTTTACAATGTAAATATTTACCCTTTTATGAGAAATTATAAGACTTGGAGTAAATTACGCTATTCGGAAAATTGATGTTTCAACTAAATAAATTAGCAATCAGTATTACATTTATACTCTAGTCCACCTAGATGTATGAGTAATGTTATTATATGTTGCATATATAACTCATACGTTTGATTGGTGGTTGCAGCACCCTGTGTTTTTGTTTTGGTGTTAACTCAATGTTGCCAATATTATATTTTAAGTGATTGTGGCAATCATTTTGGCAACGCATTTTCTTTATTGAAATTGATTTTGAACTTTTTAAGCACAATTTAGTGGATTCTAAATTATTTGCACGACAAATTGGAAATTAAGAAAAATGGAGAATCAGAAGTATCAATACTTAGGTTAAATAATTTGAAATATTTATGTATTTTAATAACCACATTATTAATGCGTTTTACGAGGTATATTAATAACAGACGTACCCTTGGTAGCGTCATAAGGTGAAACACCTTGCTTGCAGAGCAAAATAAAACCCTGAACCTAGTGTTGCAACTGGTCTAATTTTATTTTATTATTAATTAATTAATTATCTTTGAATAAATAAATAAAATTGTAAATAATAACTAACTACTACACGGACGAAAAAGACTGTTTTCCAATTGTTTGGGTGTAAAAATTATATTAAATTTTTAGCACAATATACTTAAGTGCAAGAATATAATGTTCAAAAACTATCATAACATGCTTGCCACATATATGTTAATATGTTTGGGACATACAATTTTTTTAAATATAATATGTGTGGATGCAAACATATATTAATTTAGAAATTGCTTATGAACATATATGTGTTTAGAAAGACAGACCGAGAGAGTATGTTGCAAATGGTAGTAACCAATTGGTGCCAAAGAAAATTTCATTAAAAGTTTTGTTTTTCTACCATTGTATTCCTAAGGTTAAACATAATATGTTTGAACAATACAAACAATATTTTGTTTGGACAAATCCTGAAAATATATATGCTTGAAGCAGAATGTGTTTGGGAGCATATGTTACAGAAGCGGTTTTTTTGAGGGTGTAGAAGTAGGAAAAGAAAAACAATTGCCGACAATTTTCAGTAGTTGTTCGTGGCGGAATGTCTTATTTTTCCCTCTATGCAAAAAATACGAAGGTGGTCAATCTAATTAAGCCGTATGTAATTTCTTCTTATTTTACCAAATGGAAGAAATTCACAAACATTTGGCAGTACTAAAAAAACTTCATTTTACTTAAAATACTAGACTAATAACTTTGAAATATTAATAATATTTTATTGAATACGAGTACATTTTTCCAAATATTTTATAACATATACATGTCAAATTCTAGTCCTTGAAGGAGGACTTGGAAATTCCGAACTTTTTGAGAAATGTGTAAAAAGCTCATACCACTTTTACAATCGCCTAATATTGCTGTTTTTTTTAAAGAAATTTGACAATGAAATTGTATTTGTTGTTTATTTTTTTTTGGTTTGCAAACTTTCGTAAAATCGAACGTACATTTTTTCTAACATCCGTTATTATGGGGTATTTGTTAAATAGAGATCTGCATCTTGATATTTTAGGGTTATGGCTTACTTGGTTAACATTTTTGTAATTTTTATGGCATTCCGTACCATTATAATATATAAAATCTATGCAAAAGCTTACTGAAGTGCACCTGTTTTTAACATGTCAGTCGAATAATAGATTTCCTTCTACATTGAGAAACAGCTCCTCTATTTTCTTTCAAAGAGACAGCTTGTGAATGTGGCAACACTAAATATAACGGCATTGTATTATCAATGAAGGAATGGAGATATTTTCTCTTTTTTTCTCTGCCTTGCTCTCCATTTTTTACTCTATGTTGAATTTACTCCAATTGACAAACATACGGGTAAGAATTATAAGGGAATAAAGTATCTCTCACTCTCACTCTCCCACTCGCCATTTACCATTCAAATGACATATTAAGCCCGTTTAACCAAAGGTATGTATGTGTAATAGAGGTAACTACATAACAGCTGTTTCCGTTAATGTTAATACAAATTTATGTTAATGATCACTAAACGATGTTGTGAATATAATGTAATTATATTTAACAAATTTATTTTTATAAATAACCAGTATCAATACTACATATACATAGGGTGGATCTTTCAAAAATATTTTATTACTTCTAATTAATAAATATGATATCTAATCAAAATTATAATATAACATTATTAATGATTTGTTCTCTTTTTCCCCTATTTCTAGTTATAATTAATGGGATAATATGATGGATTTTTTCTGCAATGATTATGGGCAAACTAATTAATAAAATCATCAAAAAAGCTTTGACAAGCACATCACAACTGCCTTTCCTTGCAAATTATGAAGGTGGGTATCATTCCCCTTTATAATTACGGCCAAAAATGTTTATGTATTTTACTTCCCAGGGGGCTAGGAGGGGTGATTGGTTTCTTTTTTAAATAATGACTCGTGTTTTAATTAATGAATTCTGTTTTTGTATCATATATCGTGTAACTCTTGAACTGGCTCTCAATATGGAAATGAAGTTGAAATTCCCCCGTTTAAAATAACACCATCGCGCGCACACACACACATACGCACACTCATGCATAAGGCAAACATATCACGTGAATGTCGAGTGAGCGTACGGAATCAGTGAGTTGAGTTGGCATCATTTGTTTTGTTGTCCATAGCCTTTTTCTTTCAGTATATGGTTTTTAAACACGAAACCGAGTGTGTTTTATTATTAATATTATTGACCACTTGTTAAATTGACATGGTGCCATCTTAAAGAAAGTAGAAATTAATGTTTTTTATTTTGGTTATCATACAAGCACATTTGCATACAACAACAGGAGGTGTGGTCTTTTATTTAAATGGTTTTTTTTCTTTTGATGACAAAAAATATCATTGATTTTATTTCTAGAGGCTATACACGAAAAGATTTTTAATATTTTGTTTTTTTTGCTTTGCTTTTATTATTGCTTGCTTTGGCTGACTGGTTGGCTGGCTATCCAGCTCAGGTTGGTGGGATAATTTGTGCGTGAACGGGTAGAGAATTTTGGCACATAAACATAAATATGACAGTGATTTAGTACCGTAAAGCTGAAATTTTGCTGATGTAATCCCATGAATTGTTCGTATTTTGGAAGTTTCTTCTTTATAGGCCACATATCTTTGCTATGGGGTAAGAGTATAATAATAAGGAAGACATTAATTTTGGATATAAAAAACACAGCCGTAAGAGATTCCATTGAGATGGTGGTTATTTATTATTCACACTTAAACACGCTAAAGAATACCAGAGTTCATTATTATTTTGAAGGAAATTAATCTTTATTCTTTACAGAATTTTAAGCTATGGGAACAAAATATGAGATTTAATGTTGAAAGCGGACCAGTATTGATGTGAGCAAGGGGTATAGTAAAATCGACTTCACGAACTTGAATGTAGTTTAAAATCGATTATTCAATTTTTGATAGTAACCGAAATTGATCAGTTGGTAGAATTCTACAAAAAATGGTAAATTTTGCCAAGAGGTACTTCTTCATAAATTTTCTATTGAAATAAACTTTTGACAACATTTTCTATAGAAATTAAATTTTTTTGAAAAAAGCTTCTATGGAAATAAAATTTTGACAAAATTTTCTAGAAATAAAAATGTGATAAAATTTTCTACAGAAATAAAATTTTGAAAAAAAATTTCTATAGAAATAAAATTTAGACAAAATTTCCTATAGAAATAAATTGTTGACAAAATTTACTATAGAAATAAAAATTTGACAAAATTTAATATAAAAATAAAATTTTGAAATTTTTTTTAGAAAAAAAAAAATTAACAAAATTTTCTATAGAAATAAAATTTTGACAAAATTTTCTATAGAAATACAATTTGAATTATATTTGCTTAGTTCGGCTTGAGGTCATGTGAATAAAAACAGATGTTGTTGTTTTTGAGTTGTATTTTTATATTTAAAATTTTCCAATATTTCGAGACATCTCCGATGCTCGTCTTCAGGGAAATTACTTTAAACAAAAAGAAAAAACATTTAACACATTAACAAAAAATATATCATTACATGAAAAACACAGATAATTACATTTAAATTTAAAGAACAGTGAACTTCTTTACAAGGGAGTATATTTACAACTAAAAGCTAATCTGTATTTCTATATTTTTGTACAATATTTCTATAAATATGTGCACAATGGTCCGTATCAGTCTTAAAATTCATTCGTCTTTCTGCAGGTACATTTATAATATGTAGCATCTCCAGAGTAAATCTCCTTTTATAATTGGTTTCTTGCGTCAAAATATCTACGTCCTTAAAGTTTGGGTTGTGTCCTGTTAAAGTGCAATGTGCTGCAAGTGTCGTCTTTTGCTCCAAGGGCTTATCAGTGGCTTTCTGATCAGATTTATGCCCTGAGAGTCTAGTTTTTAATTTGGTTTTCGTTGTACCAATATATACTTTTTGGCAAGTATCAGAGTCATTTCCATTGCATTTGATCTTATATACTACGTTTGACTTGTCTTCTTTCTTAATTTTGGATTTTGTCTTGCTGAAGAATTGATTTACTGTATTTTGACAAAATTTTCTATCGAAATAAAATTTTTACGAAATTTCCTATGGAAATCAAATTTTGACAAAATTTCCTATTGAAATAAATTGTTGACAAAATTTTCTATAGAAATAAAATTTTCAAAAAAATTTCTATAAAAATAAATTGTTGAAAAAATTTACTAAAAAATAAAATTTTGACAAAATTTCTATAGAAATAAAATTTTGACAAAATTTACTATAGAAATAAAATATTGACAAAATTTTCTATAGAAATGAAATTTTGATAAAATTTTCTATAGAAATGAAATTTTGACAAAATTTTCTATAAAAAAATATTTTGACAAAATTTTCTATAGAAATGAAATTTTGACAAAATTTTCTATAGTAACAAAATTTTCTATAGAAATAAAATATTGACAAAATTTACTATAAAAATAAAATTTTACATTTTCGTTTTGTTTGTTATTGTTGGTTTCTCTTCAATCATTATTGTTGTTTTTGATCTCAGCTTAAAACCATGCATTGACTAAACTACAAGTGTAGCTTAACCAACAGAGGAAAAGTATGCTTGTCAAATTTATTTGGGCAAAGCCTTATAGACTGCAAGGTGGTTAGATGTACAGCTGTTTCGGAATTACCACATTCCTCATCAGCATCCTCTATTTGCAGCAAAACTATCAACCAATTATCAGAATAAATTCGGGTAATTCACTCAACCCAAAGTGAACTACACTTGAACCTTCCGAAAAAAGGTTTGATATATTAGTTTTTTACATTTTCTATAGAAATACAATTTTGACAAAATTTTCTATAGAAATAAAATTTTGACATTTTCTATAGAAACAAATTTTTGACAAAATTTACTATAAAAATAAAATTTTGACAAAATTTTCTATAGAAATAAAATTTTGACAAAATTTACTATAAAAATAAAATTTTGACATTTTCTATAGAAACAAATTTTTGACAAAGTTTTCTATAGAAATAAAATATTGACAAAATTTACTATTGAAATTATACTCTTACATTTTCTATAGAAATAAAATTTTTACAAAATTTCCTATAGAAATAAAATTTTGACAAAATTTTCTATAGAAACAAAATTTTGCAAAATAATAATAAAAAATTCCAAACCGGTCTACATTTAAATATACGTATACTTTTACAATAGTCTTTAAATTTAATATTATGTAATTTTAGCACCATTTGGCTTCGAAAAAAAAAATTTAATATATTTTTAGTACTTTTTCGTCAACATAATTTATCATCCCTGAGGTATTTTAGATTCTTATTATTTTAAATAAAAACATTTTTATTGCATCATAAAACATTGGAATTATAATTTTATTTTACAATAGTCTTTAAATTTAATATTATGTAATTTTAGCACCTTTTGGCTTCGAAAAAAAATTTAATATATTTTTAGTACTTTTTCGTCAACATAATTTATCATCCCTGAGGTATTTTAGATTCTTATTATTTTAAATGAAAACATTTTTATTGCATCATAAAACATTGGAATTATAATTTAATTAATAAATTCTTCATATAGTCATTTATCAAACCATAAAATAATATATCAATTAATTATCTTTATTCACATGGCAAAAATTTTACACTTTTTACCTAATAGCTTAAATAAACAAATTATTGAAAATAACACGTTTTCGCACATTCCTAACATCTAATCTTTTAAACGAATAGAAATAAAAGTATGAATAAATATATGTATGGTATATGAAATAAAATGAAATCTTGTTCTTGGCCAATTTGAAATATTGTATGTCATTGCTAATATATGGTTTAGTTAATGGTTAAGTCAAATAAAATTACCACCCGGTGTTAAATAATTTACTGCTTAAGGAGTAGTATTCAATTATCGAAACAGCAAATAAATTTAGCGTTTAATCATTTTTTTTCTACATTGACACCATTTGCTTTGTTATTATCATTTGCAATACTTTTACTTTTCATTTTATTTTAAATTTGAAATGATTTAACACTAATGCCTTATTGTTAATAATAATAAAAACAAATCGAATATAATTAGTAATGTGTCTATACATACATGTTCTATTAATGTTGAAAAGCTTATATTAAGCTTTTGAATTGATTTCGTCTGTATGTATATATGGGGGGAAACAAGTATTTACAAATTTTTATGATAAACTAACATAAAAATACAATTATTTCCCCTTTTTACTTGCCTAATATAGATTGACATTTAATAATGTCATGATTTTCATTATAACATGGCAATTGGTTTAAGTATTTTTAGAAATTCTCATATAAATTCATAAATCACAATTTATTGTCATATTTGAAATATAAGTAGATTTTGTAATAATACAAGCAAATGGTATACGATAGGTTTGTAAGGAAAGAATGTTAGAATTTTTTTTTAAATATTTTTTGTTATATTTAACAAATGATTAAATTTCATAAATTTGAGTATTTAGAAAATTGATAATTTTAGAAAATATCTAAATTTATATTCGCGTTAAATTTACATTATTTGATTTTATCAAAAATGTTCTCCTTGTCAAAACGTAGGTTAGGTTAGGTGGCAACCCGATGTATCAGGCTCACTTAGACTATTCAGTCCATTGTGATACCACAAAACGTAAGATAAGCAATATTTGATCAATTTTGGATTTGTCCCCAATATTAATATTAACTATATTAGTTTAGTTTTTTTGGACATATATATTAAATCATGTGTTATAGTACATTTTGAGAAAACTAAACTTTAAGCCTGTATTTCCATATTTTTAACATACTAAACGTAAGTAAATATTCACATTCATTGATTTTAAGGATTTTTTTCATTTGTTGCACTATACTCGCATTATTAGAAAATGCTATAATATAATTGAAAGATTGAATATTTTTAGTATTAAATTCGTTATTTTTCAAACGTCCAAAACTGAATGCTCAAAGAAGTTTAAGCATTAACATAACGGCAGTGATATGTACAAATAAGAGAGTAGAATAAAAATGAGAACTTCAAAATTTAAAGTGTTTTGTTCTTTCTAACACCATACAATAATTTAGTTTTGTTACAATACAATGAGTGATTAACAGATAGAGAGAGAGACAATTAGTGCATATTGAAGGAAGTTTAAGTATTAACATAACGGCAGTGATACAAATAAGATAGTAGAATTAAAAATCATTGATGTTGTTGTAGTTACAAAAATTGATTACCTTTTGTTCTCACTAATAAACAATAATTCAGTTATTTTACAATGCAATGAATGACTAACAGAGAGAGAGAGAGAGAGAGAGAGAAAACGAGATAGACAATTAGTGATACACTAATACGACAACACTGATGATAAATTACATTGCAATAAATGACTAACAGAGAGAGAGAGAACAAGAGATAGACAATTAGTGATACACTAGTACGACAACACTGATGATAAATTACATTGCAATAAATGACTAGCAGGGAGACGTAGACAATTATTGGTACACTAGTACGACAACACTGATGATAAATTATTTATGCCCATATAATACGAAACAAAAAAATGTCCTCCTTGTCAACACCTAAGATAAGCAATATTTGATCCATTTTGGATTTGTCCTCTTTATTAATACAGTTCACTTTATGTTTTTGCATATATATTAAACCATTTGATATAGTACATTTTGAAGAAACTAAACTTTAAGCCTTTATTTCCATATTATTAACATATTAAACGTAAGTAAATATTCACATTCATTGATTTTAACGAATTTTTCATTTGCTGAACTATACACGCATTATTAGCAAATGCTATAATATGATTGAAAGATTGAATATTTCTTGCTGGTTTCATTATCATTGTTGTTTTAAAACATGTCGATGGTTATTAATCATTACCGGTATTGAATATGTTAAGGTGTTTTCATTAAGTATTTTTCAAAAAACACAACAACAAAAATTAAAACAAAGAATATATAGGAATGCTATGAAAAAGTGAATGTCAATGAACGGCTGAGTGAAAAAAACATATGTTGTAAAAAAAAAACAAGAAAAAACAGATATTTTAAATAATTCATAGTAACCATAAGAGGAAATACTAGATTTCTTGGAAGACATGGGAAAGCAATCATATTCATAATGTAATCATACTTTGGACAAATTTAATACAAAAGTAAACAAAAGTTGTATGGATATAGAAAATAGATATCACCGAAAGGAAATACGCGCTGCCACTTTCCTAAAGTAAAGTTTGTTTAATTTTTTATAGTATGTAAATTTCGCCAAATTTTCCTATAGAAAATAAAATTTGAGAAAATTGTATATAGAAAATAAATTTTAATGAAATTGTCTATAGAAAGTAAATATCGACTATAATCCTAAAGAGTTGCCTGGCTCTAGCTGTTTGGACGAGTTGTATTTTAATATTATTATTTAGCTAGATACATGTAATTCTTAAATTACACAATATAAAAATTGTATAGGGAAAGAGGGCCAGACAGACGTACATGTCCAATATGTTCTACCTTACCGAATAATATAATTTTATGAGAGTTTATTTTTATTTTGTTGGTTCTGCTGCTATTCCCCCAGTGATCACAGAAGACTTTTCTTTTATTTATTTACAAAAGATAATTATATACATTATGCTTCAGCTCCGCTAGGGCATTATAGAGGCTAGCTGGCAACTTTTACAAATATAATATATTAACAATTAATATATGTATTTATTATTTAACTAAATTCAAAAACAAGGAAAAAATTATTAAGTTTTCTTAAGATATTAAGAACATTTTGATATTTTCAAATAGATATTCTAGAAGTTTCCTTTTAAATTGACTAATTGCTTCTGATTACCGTATTTGCAATGATAATTTATGGAATTCTATGTACTCAACACGTTGTTTTGTAGTTTCCAATCGACACCGGACAAATTATAAACGTTCCTAGCATTAAATTCGTTATTTTTCAAACGTCAAGAACAGAATGCTCAAAGAAGTTAAAGCATTAACATAACGGCAGTGCTATGGACAAATAAGAGAGTAGAAATAAAAATCATTGATGTAGTTGTTACAAAAACTAAAAGAGAACTTCAAAATTGAGTGTGTTTTGTTCTTACTAATACCATACAATAATTTAGTTTTATTACAATACAATGAGTGATTAACAGAGGGAGATAGCAAGAGAGAGACAATTAGTACATATTGAAGGAAGTTTAAGTATTACAATAACAGCAGTGGTATATATATAACAGAGTAGAAATTGATGTTGTTGTAGTTACAGAAACTAACTGAGAAATTTGGGAAAATTTTGTTCTCACTAATAAACAATAATTGAGTTATGTTACAACGTAATGAATAACTAACAGAAAGAGACCAAGATGTAGACAATTAGTGATACCCTAGTACGATAATACTGATGATAAATTACTTTGCAATGATTGACTAATTGAGGGAGAGAGAGCAAGAGAAATACAATTAGTGATACACTAGTACGACAACACTGATGATAAATTATTTACGCCCAACAAAAACATAAAGTGAATAACAATGTAAATTAATATAAATATTTCTGGTATGAAAATGCTCTCGGTAAAATGTAGAAATTAATACAAACCAAATTTATTACAGAAATTATAATTATTAAGAGATTTTGAACGAATTTTTCCCACAGGAGCTAATTTGGAGATATTTTCTATAGAAAATTTTGACTAGATTTCAAAGGTCTAAAATAAAATATTTTTTTTTTCTATAGAAATTGTTTTCTTCTTTTTAAGAAATCTTTAATTACGAACAAAAATACGAAAGTTAGATTTCGTTAAAAATGTTCTCTAAATACAGTAAAATCACTTGAACATAGACACCCCATAAAGCCAACACCTGTTATAAGTTAACAATTTATGTGAGACATTTGATATGTTATCATTTTAACAACCCCGCATCGGTGGTGACTTTCCAAATAGGGACAATATTTACACGGAAAAAAATTGTCCTTATTAGGAAAAATTTGACATCCTTAATTTTATGACATTAAATTTGCAGAAATATAGCAATATTTATTTTTTAAAGAATAACATCATAATTAAAATAGTATTTATAATATTTTATTTAGAATTTCTCTTCTTTAACCCTCTAATGCCCCAATTTTTTTGCCAGCTGTTTAAATTTTCAATGTTAACGACACAAAAGCAAGAGAACTAAGCAAGAAAAATTGCAAAGCCTCTTGAATAATTTCAAATAAGTTTTTTTTAATGTAGCCAATTTTTGCTTCCTTATTAAATGAAGGCCGCCTTTAGGCATTAGAGGGTTAAATTTAGGATAGTCATCTTTGAAATTTGCGTGCCTCGGTTAAAGTGGTGGGCCCTTTAAGTAAGGTTAATTTTCTTTAAGTTAAAAAGAGTATCTTTAAATTAAATGAGATATTGAATATTTTTGTCTTAAGGATAAAAAGCTTCAAATATAGGCTAAGGTCTATTTTGCACAGAAAAAAAGTAAACTACATTATGAGAAAAATGACCTATCTCGTCCGAAAATTTAACTAAATTTAATTCTAAATTTTGAGATTCTTTAAATTGACAAAAAATTTTCGGCTTTTTTTGATTTTTAATTACCATTTACGAAATGCATCTTTCTCGAAAAGAAAAAAAATGAACTAAAAATAAAGAAAAAATCTTAAGCGCCAGATCATTGTCATTTTAACAACGCTGTAGTTCATTCTTACTAGTTTTGAGAATTGTACAAAAAACTTCTTCTGTTTTAGTTAGAATTACACTAATTTATATGCAATTGAAATTTTACTGCCATTTAGTTCATAAAATTTTTGAGATATACTTGGAATAAAGAAATAAATCGTTGGGCTGGGGAAAATTTCTTACAAAATTTTAAAAATAAACTAAAACAAAATAAAATTTTTGCAATAAATATTAGTTAATTTAAGCATCAGTTTTACAACAGACTTTTTTCTGTGTGAATTTTCTGCATCCTTTTTAAATTAGGAAAATGATTTTTTATAATTGTATTATAATATAAATTTTTAATATTACATTTATTTGTTCGTAAATAGATTTGTTAATATGAAACGTAGTGTTTGAGACTACAAATGATACACTGAAAAAAAAATATTGTCTTAAACACAAAGATTTCATGTCCTTAAAATTCAAATGCGTTACTTGGAAGACGCATTTCTTTGATACGAAGATTTTTTACTTGACCAAAATGATAAATATTTCACTGAAGGCATTTTATTTTTAGAGTTAGATGTTTCGACATTAATATGGGTCTCTTTCATGAAAGAAAATTGTGTTGGACTAAGGTCACCTTGGTTTTATTAATTCTAAAAAAAATTTTCAAAATTACTGAAAACGTCTTTCAATTCGTAGACTTTTTATAGCTCGTCTAAAAAGCGTTCAAAAATAGGAGACGTATTTCATATTTAAAGACGAGTTTTTCTTGAAAAATCTCAACTTGGTTTTATTAATTCTAAAAAAATCTTCAAAATACTGAAACCGTCTTCCAATTCGTTGACTGTTTACTTTGAAATCTTATAGTTTATATTTATTTTTTATTTATATCCATTTATTTAAGCAATTCAAAGCTTTTAAAATGCCGGTAATTCGCTAACCAAATGTGAGTTTGAATTTCCAATTTTAAGTTACTGTTAATATGCTTATAATAAATTAAGAATCTTAATAAATTAAGATTTTTGTTGTAGTATCAAGTATGCAAATCCTACATTTAAAAGTTAATTGCTTCTTAAATATATCCTTAGTGTAATTGCTTGTTTTTTGTCTCAGAATCAATACCGAAATAATTTAAGTAAAGACAAAACCTTTGGAACTGGGTAAGATTTTTCTCAGTTTGCCGTGGGTACCATGACTTTTTGCTATTCACGGAATGTTTAAAATAAGATTGTCAGTGAAATAAAATTTACCCCAAAAATTTTGAATTTTTCTTGCTATTTAAAATATATGATGCATATTTTTTTCAGTAAATATTTAAATAACAATTTCAAACGAACTCATCCTCGGTCAAGTGTTGGACATAATAAGATTAACACCTTCCAATAATGACGCCAAGGATGTTGAAACGTGATTAACAAATTAATTTATTTGTTATTGTGAATATTATAAACAAAAATAAACAAAAAAAAAACACCTGTCTAACTCTCCTATAACACTCCCCAAAATTTGCATATGAGCAGTTTATTTGTATGTTCAATTTATTAGAAAATATTGTAGTACTTCCCCTAGCCATAGATCTTTTCCGTTCATATTTTTGTTCGTTCTCTCAAGCCTTAGAAAATTGTATTTACAATATGTTTTTGCAAAAAAAAATGTATCTCTACTCAATATTGATCGCATCTTCTTTAGCATGCTAATTTTAATCAATTCTAATAATAAATATTCAGTGCAACACCACACGCGCCATAGAACCTAGAGTACAGAAAATACGGAGAAAAGAAAATAATAAAAATGCAACTTTTTTTGCGATTTGCATAGTAATGAGCGACTACTGACAGACTTAATGTCTGCTTCCTACCGTTTTAGGAAATCATTAATTTTTCCCATAAATCTTGGCTATTTCCATAAAATCCAACCAAGACCATCGGGAAAAAAGTGGCAAATTGCAAACGGTAGTAGCAGCAAATAATCGCATATAAACATTTGAGATGACAATTAGCCAAAGGAGAAATCACCTGCTGCCAGCAGCTGATCAACACCAGTCATACGAGTCAGCTGAGAGTGACATGATTCTTTTGAAAGTAGATTTAAAATTGACAGTTAGATAAGTGATTTGGAAAGCTGACTGCAATCGCATTTGTTGTGATCAATGTACCATAAATACAATTGATCAAATGAAATACTATAAATATATAAGATTTCTATAAATAATACGGGTATGAGTAAAAACAAATAGATAAAGATTTCTGAAGGTAAACTCATTTCCAATTGCAATTAATTATATTTATTTACACATAATAGTCGATTATGTTTTAATAAATCTTGACATTTAGTATTTGAGATTTGTTAGTAAAACATGTTTCATATTAATATATAGACTGAATATGATTTGTTGAGGGAAATATTGATTGGACAAAGATAACTTTAATTTATTTACATGCATTTATTATAGACAAAATATGTTGAGAAGGAATTTAACTAAAAATGATGTCATGAAATATTTTCTTGTGAAACTAAAAACAAAATTAAAATTCCAATTAAATAAATTCGAAAAGAATATTGCAATTTAGCTAAATCTATATAAATTTAATTTTTTTTTTATAATTTTTATTTTTATAATTATTTTTTGCTCTGAGACCAAGATTTCATAGAAAGATATCTTTTACACAAAAAATGTATTGTCAATAATTTCGCATAATTTTTGGATAATTATTTCCTAAAATATAGACCAAAAAATATTTGGTTTTATAGAATTTTTTTTTATACAAAAATTGTATTGTCAATAATTACGCATAATTTTTGGAAAATTATTTCCTAAAATATAGCCCCAAAAATAGTTGTTTTTAGTTTTTTTTTATACACATCGAAATATTGATCTAAGACCCCATAAAGTATATATTAGAGGTCTGCATCGAATAACTTTTCACTACATGTATGCAATTCGCTTTCGAATATAGTACATACACTGTCTTTCTATCAGAGCGCAAGTAGTGAAGTGAAGAGAACACTTGCTTGTCAAATACCACCAAGTACTTATCCGAAAAAATATGTGTTCCGAAAAAAAGGAACAATAAAAATGTAAGTACTTGAGAAAAAGTACAACATGGATTCTCTTCACTTCACGTGGTACCACAAGTATTGCTCAGTTATGTGCGAAGCAAAACTTTTCATTATTATTAGTCATAGATATGTATGTATGTCACATATTTCATATATTTATGTATGTCACACACTTACCTTCACGTTTGCCGTTCTTTATATCAATCCGAAAACATACATTATGGAGAGTAACTGTTTTCTTATATTTCTGAAACTGCACGTGGTACATGGAGTACTCAATGAAGTTTTGTTCTCGCAACATACTCGACGTGATCACTCTGAGTACACTTCAATAAGAGAGAAAGAGGAATATGTGTTTGTTGGTAGTGAAGACATCAGAGTAGCAACAATAAGTTACTAGTGGCTTTTGGTGTTCATCAAAATGTGTACCAATTGTTTTGCGACTCTCTCAAATAGATGTACTCATGTAGCAAGTACACGTGTACTCTTCATTTACAAATGGAGTTGTGCAGACCTCTAGTATATATATTCTGGGTCGTGGTGAAATTCTGAGTTGATCTGAGCATGTCCGTCCGTCCGTCCGTCTGTTGAAATCACGCTAACTTCCGAACGAAACAAGCTATCGACTTGAAACCTGGCACAAGTAGTTGTTATTGATGTAGGTCGGATGGTATTGCAAATGGGCCATATCGGTCCACTTTTACGTATAGCCCCCATATAAACGGACCCCCAAATTTGGCTTGCGAGGCCTCTAAGAGAAGCAAATTTCATCCGATCCGGCTGAAATTTGGTACATGGTATTAGTATATGGTCTGTAACAACCATGCAAAAATTGGTTCACATCGGTCCATAATTATATATAGCCCCCATATAAACCGATCCCCGGATTTGGCTTGCGGAGCCTCTAAGAGAAGCAAATTTCATCCGATCCGGCTGAAATTTGGTACATGGTGTTAGTATATGGTCCCTAACAACCATGCAAAAATTGGTCCACATCGGTCCATAATTATATATAGCCCCCATATAAACCGATCCCCCGATTTGGCTTACAAAGCCTCTAAGAGAAACAAATTTCATCCGATCCGGCTGAAATTTGGTACATGATGTTAGTATATGGTCTCTAATGACCATGCAAAAATTGGTCCATATCGGTCCATAATTATATATAGCCCCCATATAAACCGATCCCCAGATTTGACCTCCGAATTTCATCCGATCCGGCTGAAATTTGGTACATGATGTTAGTATATGGTCTCTAATGACCATGCAAAAATTGGTCCATATCGGTCCATAATTATATATAGCCCTCATATAAACCGATCCCCAGATTTGACCTCCGGAGCCCCTTGGAAGAGCAAAATTCATCCGATTCGGTTGAAATTTGGTACGTGATGTTAGTGTATGGTATCCAACAACCATGCAGGAATTGGTTCCTATCAGTCCATAATTATATATAGCTCCCATATAAACCGATCGCCAGATTTGACCTCCGGTGCCGTTTGGAGAAGCAAAATTCATCCGATCTGGTTGAAATTTGGTACGTGTTGGTAGTATATGATATATAACAACCATGCCAAAAGTGGTCCATATCAGTCCATAATCATTTATAGCCCCCATATAAACCGATCCCGAGATTTGGTTTTGGAGCCTCTTGGAGGAGAAAATTTTATCCGAGTGAGTTGAAATTTGTGGATGACAGTCTTTCGTAGAAGTTTCTACGCAATCCATGGTGGAGGGTACATAAGATTCGGCCTGGCCGAACTTACGGCCGTATATAAAGGGTGATTTGTTAAGAGCTTGATAACTTTTTTTTTTTAAAAAACGCATAAAATTTGCAAAATCTCATCGGTTCTTTATTTGAAACGTTAGATTGGTCCATGACATTTACTTTTTGAAGATAATTTCATTTAAATGTTGACCGCGGCTGCGTCTTAGGTGGTCCATTCGGAAAGTCCAATTTTGGGCAATTTTTTCGAGCATTTCGGCCGGAATAGCCCGAATTTCTTCGGAAATGTTGTCTTCCAAAGCTGGAATAGTTGCTGGCTTATTTCTGTAGACTTTAGACTTGACGTAGCCCCACAAAAAATAGTCTAAAGGCGTCAAATCGCATGATCTTGGTGGCCAACTTACCGGTCCATTTCTTGAGATGAATTGTTCTCCGAAGTTTTCCCTCAAAATGGCCATAGAATCGCGAGCTGTGTGGCATGTAGCGCCATCTTGTTGAAACCACATGTCAACCAAGTTCAGTTCTTCCATTTTTGGCAACAAAAAGTTTGTTAGCATCGAACGATAGCGATCGCCATTCACCGTAACGTTGCGTCCAACAGCATCTTTGAAAAAATACGGTCCAATGATTCCACCAGCGTACAAACCACACCAAACAGTGCATTTTTCGGGATGCATGGGCAGTTCTTGAACGGCTTCTGGTTGCTCTTCACTCCAAATGCGGCAATTTTGCTTATTTACGTAGCCATTCAACCAGAAATGAGCCTCATCGCTGAACAAAATTTGTCGATAAAAAAGCGGATTTTCTGCCACTGATTTTGGTAATAAAATTCAATGATTTGCAAGCGTTGCTCGTTAGTAAGTCTATTCATGATGAAATGTCAAAGCATACTGAGCATCTTTCTCTTTGACACCATGTCTGAAATCCCACGTGATCTGTCAAATACTAATGCATGAAAATCCTAACCTCAAAAGAATCACCCTTTACTTGTTTTATATTTAATTGTTTTAAAGAAATTTTCCAGAATTGTCTTTCTTTGTTACGAACTAAACTTGAACCTAAAAACAAAACTAAAATTCAAATAAAATAAATTCAAAAAAAAAACAAATGGAATTTAGTTAAATTTATATAAATTTTAAAATTTTTATGATTAGTTTTTTTCTTCTAAAAGCAAGATTTAAAAGAAAGTTATCTTTTACACAAAAATTTTATTTCAAATAATTTCGCATAATTTTTGGAAAATTATGTTCTAAAATATACCCCAAAATATTTAGTTTTATTTTTTTTATATTTAATTGTTTTAACCCTCTGTATCATAGTGTAGACTGTAGGCAATATACCGTTCGAATGCCTCAAAATTAATAGAAATAACTTCTTTAGCTCAATCACCCACTGTATCCCGTGGTTTACATACTGAGCTAATAAACTTGTAAAAATAGAACAATTAGGTGGCACTACGTGCTAGAAATTGACCATTCTTTATTGACTATTGGTATTTACGAAAAAGTGCCGGTTTGCTGAGACTTCAAAAAATAATAAAAAAAAATTTGTGATTGTGTTTTGTGTGCAATCTTGATAAATTGGAGAGGTAAGTGTTTGAGCTTTATTGTAGAATGTTCTTTTTGAAAAATTTTTACGTTTTTTTTTTTTTTTTTTGGTGGCAAATAATGTTTGGCAACACACCCAATTTGTGGGAGTTTCTTTTCAAATAAATAATAAAAATAAATGAAAATTAAAAAATACGTGTATTTTATTTTTTTTCCAATACCAAAAATTATACAAATCGGAGTTCAGGAGTGATAGAGGGTTAAAGAAATTTTCCTGAATTGTTTTTTTTTTTTGTCAAAAATTGTTACGAATTAAACGTGGGTATAAAGCATAAGAAATTTTTCGTAACATTCTCAAAAATAGTATAAAAGAACTACAACATTATTAATTAACTACCCAGCAAAAAAAGTGTCACCAAAAAAGTAGTGAAAATGTTCTTTTTAGATCCGGAATATCCACTATTTCAACAGCTGTTGCACCAAATTTGCATCACTTCTTAAGGTGGATGTAATTAACCATTTTTTTTGATATTTATATATATTTTATATTTTTTATGATTTTTATTCCATCTTCCATCTTTTATTCCCTGCCATTGTAATTTTCCAATATTTAATCTCGCAGAACTTTGTTTATAAATGAAATTAGGCAACGTTTTTTATGTTGTTTGTTTGTTTGTTTGTATGTTTGTATGGTTTTTTTTTTTTTTTTTTTTTTTTTTTTTTTTTTAACTGAAGTTAAGTGTAAATATATAAATTAATTTTAGTTTTTTATTTTAAATGGTCTTGGCGTGTAATGGGTTAACACTTGTCTGAATCGTTTGACCTCAAATATTTCAAAATTTCGCAATTTTCCTAGAACGGATTTAGCATTTTCTTCGACAAAATTTGAATAATTTGTAACATTTTATTAATTCTTACTCTGTTTTTACCCCATTTGAAAAAAAAAAAAATAAAATAAACCATTAAAAAATATTTAAAAATAAACGACTTGTAAAAAATTGAATTAAAAAACTTCCTGTGCAATTAAAATAAAGAACATCTTTAGGAGAATATTTTCCGAAGTGCTTTAATGCCAATTTTTTTGCTGGGTAGGTAATGATTTGGCACCAACATTTTGTTCTTTTTGATCAAATCAGTAAATTGTCCTTAATTCATCTAAAAAAAGATAATAAAATTTAGTTCAATTTTCGCATGAGTTAATCCATTTTTCCCTTTAAAATATTTTTCCATTTTTTCCGTGTGGGGTCAGACGGTCATTTATGTGTCCTTAGGTAAATTTATGAACCCCCCCCCCCCCCCCCCCATAAAAACGTATTTTAAACATACATGAAATTATTCACGTTTCACTTAATATTAATTATAACTTTAGTAAAAAAAAAAAAATTAAAACAACAACAATTCACTATTATTGTTATTGTTGTAGTGCGTTTTTGAACTTACCTTCACAGGTTCATCGTTTTCAAATCCACCGTTGGTAAAACCAGTCATTTTGTGTGAGTTATTGTTGTTGATGTGTTTTTTGTATTATAGTCCGGTGGGAAAATATTAATGTATATTATTATTTATAAAAAATATATACGTATGTATATATATAGTAGAGATGCAATATTCTGTAAGGGAGAGAAACAAAAAAAATGTTAATGTTAATAAAATACACAAATAGCCATAACAAAAGATGATAATGATATTAATAAAAACTAATAATAACAATATCGATTTCAATCATATAACAATGTATTATTAACTATAATTTACTAGTTTCGTCATCATAATATATGCGAAAAAAACATGAATATAAATGTATTACATATGAACAAAAAAAAAAAAAAACAATAAATAATCATTACATATTTTTTCTATGATGTTTTATAACGTTCATCGTGTGGATGAATTGTTTTCGTTAATTGTCCAATTATATTCTTTTTTTGTTTCTAGACTGTTATAAATAATTTTATAATTATAATATAATTTAATAACACTAGTCTTCAAAAAATTTGTTATAGAGTTTTTTTTGTAAATTATGCGATCGTTGTTTAAATACATAACAAACTTATATACACAAAAAAATATTTTATGATTTCAGTCACCAAAGTAATTGATTTTTAAATGAAATTGCTTCAATCAATTAAAAAAAAATAACTGATATAATTATATTTTTAAACATATTACAAAATTAATTCATTTAAGAAAATTGTTGAAAGTTTTCACATTTTTAAATTAAAATATTAATTGTCGCACACAAAAATTATTTTTTCTCATTCAATCACGAAATTAATTGATCCAATTAATTTTTTATATTGGAATGTCTTCAATCATGAAAATGATAGTATCAATCACAGTTTTAATTGAAAAGAAAATATTTGAAAAAAAATTAATTGATTTAATTTAAAAATTTCAATTAATTGTTTAATTGATTCAATTAAAAATTTAATTTGATTGATGATAACGAAACTCAATTATTTTTTGTATTAAAACGTTATTATTTTTTTACTTTCTTAACTGACTTTGTGTTTTTATTTGATTATTGTTTGAAATAAATTTTTATGTAAAAATTAAAAAAAAAATCCAACACTTTTTTAACTGACTTAGTCTTCCGAGTTTGATTAAAAAGTTAATTGTATCAATTAATTATTTAACTAAAAATTTAACAAGTATATACGGCCGTAAGTTCGGCCAGGCCGAATCTTATGTACCCTCCACCATGGATTGCGTAGAAACTTCTACGAAAGACTGTCATCCACAATCGAATTAATTGGGTTGTGGTATCTTAAAATTCTTAACATCGTTTTCTAAATTGTGAGTTAGTCCATACGTGGTATATATTAGACAAAAAATGTATGTATAGGTAAGTCTACAAATAATTACGAATCGATATGAACTTTTGCACGGTACGTAGAGAGCCAGAATTGAAATATGGGGGTCGCTTTTATGGGGGCTATATACAATTATGAACTTGATATGGACCAATTTTTGTGTGATTGGGGATCTATTTATCTGAGGGCTATATATAACTATAGACCTATATGGACCTAGTTAGCCATGGTTGTTAAAGGCCATATACTAGCACAATGTACCAAATTTCAACTGACTTGGATGAAATTTGCTCCTTCAAGTGGCTCCAAAACCAAATCTCGGGATCGGTTTATATGGGGGCTATATATGATTATGGACTGATATGGACCACTTTTGGCATGATTGTTAAATATCATATACTACCACCACGTACCAAATTTCAACCAGATCGGATGAATTTTGCTTCTCCGAAAGGCACCCGGGGTCAAATCTGGGGATCGGTTTATATGGGGGCTATATATAATTTTGGACTGATATGAACCAATTCCTGTATGGTTGTTGGATACCATATACTAACATCACGTACCAAATTTCAACCGAATCGGATGAATTTTGCTCTTCCAAGGGGCTCCGGAGATCAAATCTGGGGATCGGTTTATATGGAGGCGATATATAATTATGGACCGATTTCGACCAATTTTTGTATTGGTGTTTGAGGCCATATATTAACACCACGTACCAAATTTCAACTGAATCAAATGAATTTTGTTCTTCCAAGGGGCTCCGGAGGTCAAATCTGGGGATCGGTTTATATGGGGGCTATATATAATTATGGACTGATATGAACCAATTCCTGTAGGTTGTTGGATACCATATACTAACATCACGTACCAAATTTCAACCAGATCGGATGAATTTTGCTTCTCCGAAAGGCACCCGGGGTCAAATCTGGGGATCGGTTTATATGGAGGCTATATATAAGTATGGACCGATTTCGACCAATTTTTGAATAGTTGTTAGAGATCATATGCTGACACCATGTACCAAATTGCAGCCGGATCGGATGAAATTTGCTTCTCTTAGAGGCTCCGCAAGCCAAATCGGGGGATCGGTTTATATGGGGGCTATATATAATTATTGACCGATGTGGACCAATTTTTGCATAGTTGTTAGAGACCATATACCAACACCATGTACCAAATTTCAGCCGGATCGGATGAAATTTGCTTCCCTTCGAGGCTCCGCAAGCCAAATCGGGGAATCGGTTTATATGGGGGCTATATATAATTATGGACAGATGTCGACCAATTTTTGCATGGTTGTTAGAGACCATATACTAATACTATGTACAAAATTTCAGCCGGATCGGATGAAACTTGCTTCTCTTAGGGGATCGGCAAGCCAAATTTGGGGGTCCGTTTATATGGGGGCTATACTAAAAGTGGACCGATATGGCCCATTTGCAATACCATCTGACCCATATCAATAACAACTACTTGTGCCAAGTTTCAAGTCGATAGCTTGTTTCGTTCGGAAGTTAGCGTCATTTCAACAGACGGACGGACATGCTCAGATAGACTCAGAATTTCACCACGACCCAGAATATATATACTTTATGGGGTCTTAGAGCAATATTTCGATGTGTTACAAACGGAATGACAAAGTTAATATACCCCCATCCTGTGGTGGAGGGTGTAACAAAATTTCGCAAAAAATGCCATTATTTACCGCTTATGTAACATTTATAGTCAACTTCCCACCTCGATTAGCAATTAACCAGAAGATAAATCACAGGGATTCAACAATTTTATATGCGATCAGCTGTTCTCTCAAACGATTATCAGCATGTATCACTGAGTATAGGATATCTATCACAGGGTTATTAACCTTTTTGTGCGAAATACTATATCTGCCTATTTTACTGTGCAAAAGTTGTCAAATTCACACAAAAAAAATTTTTCTGATTCAATCACGAAATTAATTGATCCAATTAATTTTTTAATTGAAATGTCTTCAATCACAGAAATGATAGTATCAATTAAAAAATTAATTGACAGTCAATTAAAAAATTAAATTTTTTTCTGTGTTTGCATCCCTATGTATTCGAAAAAAAATCCAAAACAAAGATTTCGCAGTTATTTTGCGAGAACCTGTTTTTTTTATATGGATTGTAACAGTTTTTCGTGTGAAAACGTAATCTAGTACTAGGCTTAGGAGATTAAAGTGACATTTAGAGAACACTTTTGCCAAACAAGTTTATTAGTCAGCTGATTCAGCTGCCATTTTTTTTTATCACATTTTTAGGTAAATGAAAAGCATCCAAAAATAAAATTGGTCCTGATTTTTGTATGTGATAGATCGGATTAGCTTACTTAGTTGATCTATACAAATAGGCTTTCAGCTAAACCAATTTAGTTTTAGGTTCGTACAATACCAACGGCTATATTTGCAATTGAATTCACTGTCAATTGATGTCAAAACAGCTGGCTCGGAAGAGCATTCAACCGAAAAGCCGTTGACTTGTTAATAATATTTAGTATATATATTTTTTTTAATGTTATATTAATACTTATAATAGTTCAAGTTCATGAACAAAATTGTATACTTTTTCCGCTTCACATTCAGTTTTGGCGAAAAAAAAAAACAACATCAACAAAATACTATCATAACAATATTTCAACGTTTGCTCCCAATTTTCAAACAGCAATCAAACATATTTACTACATGAAATCTAAAACACGAAATATTGCATTGCATTTCTTTAGTATATTGTTTTGAAATACAATAACCCACAACCTATTTGGAAATCAAAATCAACTGAAATAACAACAAAAAACACGTGCTTGTTATTGTCAACAAATGCCAAAATAATTGTCATGTTTATTTGTGTGCGTGTGACAGTAATTAATAAATTACCCAAATGTGTTATGGTTAGATTAGTTTTTATGTCTAAAAATAATTTTTAACTGTTACAGCCTTTATTGGGCAATTGCGAATGTTTCAGTTTTTGGCAATTTTAAAAATATTTTTATTTAACAACATTTGTAATTGTTTATAGTTGAAGGAAATTGTTTATCAATATGACCGAGTTTTGAATTCAAAAAGTTTTTTTTTCAAAATATTGAAATAATTTCAATGTTTGTTTTTAGCCCGACACATTTTTTGTTTATTCTTTTCCCTTTGAAATTGCGCTCAATAAAATAATAATTAAATTATCACGATAAATATTTTTAAATTAAATCTAAATCGAAAGAGATTAAATTAATATAAATATAATTAATTCAAGTAGTGTATATAATAAATCAACGATTTCATATAAATGAGCCAAAGGTTAATAAAATAATTGTTGTATGTAAATCAAAAACTGAACATATTTTACAAGTAGGGAAAATCGAAAAACTACCAAACAAAAAAAACTATATTTTCTATAGAAAATGTTGTCAAAATTTTATTTCTATAGAAAATGTTGTCAAAATTTTATTTCTATAGAAAATTTTGTCAAAAATGTATTCCTATAGAAAATGTCAAAAATGTATTCCTATAGGAAATTTTGTCAAAATTTTATTTCCATAGAAAATTCTGTCAAAATTTTATTTCTATAGAAAATTTTGTCAAATTTTTATTTCTATCGAAAATTTTGTTAAAATTTTATTTCTATATAAAATTTTGTTGAAATTTTATTTTGTCAAAAAATTAAATTAATTAAAATATTATTGCCATATTATAATTTTGTTGAAATTTTATTTATATAGAAAATTTTGTCAAAATGTTATTTCTATAGAAAATTTTGTTAAAATTTTATTCCTATAGGAAATTTTGTCAAAATTTTATTTCTATAGAAAATTTTGTCAAATTTTTATTTCTACCGAAAATTGTATCAAAATTTTATTTCTATAGAAAATTTTGTCAAATTTTTATTTCTATAGAATATTTTGTCAAAATTTTATTTCTATAGAAAATTTTGTCAAACTTTTTTTTTCTATAGAAAATGTTGTTGAAATTTTATTTTTTCAAAATTTTATTGCTAGAGAAAATTTTGTTGAAATTTTATTTCTATAGAGAATTTTGCCAAAATTTTATTTCTATAGAAAATGTTGGCAAAATTTTATTTCTATAGAAATTTTGTCAAAATTTAATTTCTATAGAAAGTTTTGTCAAAATTTAATTTCTATAGAAAATTTTGTCAAATTTCTTTTTCTATTGAAAATTTTATCACAATTTTATTTCTATTTTGTCAAAAATTTTATTTCTATAGAAAATTTTGCCAAAATTTTATTTCTATAGAAAATATTGGCAAAATTTTATTACTATAGAAAATTTTGTAAAAATGTAATTTCTATAGAAAATTTTGTCAAAATTTAATTTCTATAGAAAATTTTGTTAAAATTTTATTTCCATAGGAAATTTTGTCAAAATTTTATTTCCATAGAAAATTCTGTCAAAATTTTATTTCTATAGAAAATTTTGTTAAAATTTTATTTCTATAGAAAATGTTGTCAAAATTTTATTTCTATAGAAAACTTTGTTGAAATTTTATTTCTATGGAAAATTTTGTCAAAATTATATTTCTTTAAAAAATTTTGTCAAAATTTTATTTATATAGAAAATTTTGTCAAAATTTTATTTCTATAGGAAGTTTTGTCAAAATGTTATTGCTATAGAACATTTTGTTGAAATTTTATTTTTATAGAAAATTTTGTCAAAATTTTATTTCTATAGAAAAATTTGTCAACATTTTATTTCTATAGAAAATTTTATCAAAATTTTATTTCTATATTTATTTTATTTTATTTTATTTTATTTTATTTTATTTTATTTTATTTTATTTTATTTTTATAGAATGTTATGTCAAAATTTTATTTCTATAGAAAATGTTGTTAAAATTTTATTTCTATAGATTTTTTTTTTTTAAATTTTGCCAAATTTTATTTCTATAGAAAATTGTGTTGAAAGTTTATTTCTATAGAAGATTTTGTCAAAATTTTATTTCTGTAGAAATTTTTGTTGAAAGTTTATTTCTATAGACAATTTTGTCAACATTTTATTTCTATAGACAATTTCGTCAAAATTTTATTTCTACAGAACATTTTTTTCAAAATTTTATTTCTGTAGAAAATTTTGTCAAAAATTTATTTCTGAAAGTTTATTTCTGTAGAAAATGTTGTTAAAATTTTATTTCTATAGAAAATTTTATCAAAAATTGATTCCCATAGGAAATTTTGTCAAAAATTTATTCCTATAGAAAATTTTGTCAAAATTTTATTTCTATAGAAAATTCTGACAAAATTTTATTTCTATAGAAAATTTTGTCAACATTTTATTTCCATAGAAAATTTTGTCAACATTTTATTTTTATAGACAATTTGGTCAAAATTAGAAATAAAATTTTAGAAAATTTTGTTAAAATTTTATTTCTATAGAAAATTTTGTCAAAATTATATTTCTATAGAAAATTTTGTCAACATTTTATTGCTATAGAAAATTTTTTCAAAATTATATTTCCATAGAGAATTTTGTCAAAATTTTATTTCCATAGAGAATTTTGGCAAAATTTTATTTCTATAGAAAATGTTGTCAAAATTTTATTTCTATAGAAAAATTTGTTGAAATTTTGTTTCTATAGAAAATTTTGTCAAGATTTTATTTCTATAAAAAATTTTGTCAAAATTTTATTTATATAGAAAATTTTGTCAAAATTTTATTTTTATAGAAAATTTTGTTGAAATTTTATTTTTATAGAAAATTTTGTCAAAATTTTGTTTCTATAGAAAATGTTGTCAAAATTTTATTTCTATAGAAAAATTTGTTGAAATTTTGTTTCTATAGAAAATTTTGTCAAGATTTTATTTCTATAAGAAATTTTGTCAAAATTTTATTGCTATAGAACATTTTGTTGAAATTTTATTTTTATAGAAAATGTTGTCAAAATTTTATTTCTATAAAAAATTTTATCAAAATTTTATTTATTTTATTTTATTTCTATAGAAAATTATGTCAAAATTTCATGTCTATAGAAAATGTTCACAAAATTTTATTTCTATAGAAAATGTTGTTAAAATTTTATTTCTATAGAAAAATTTGTTGAAATGTTATTTTTTGGAATTTTATTTCTATATAAAATTTTGTTGAAAGTTTATTTCTACAGAAAATGTTGTTAAAATTTTATTTCTACAGAAAATGTTGTCAAAATTTTATTTCTATAGAACATTTTGTCAAAATTTTATTTCTATAGAAAATTTTGTCAACATTTAATTTCTATAGAAAATTTTGTGAAATTTTTATTTCTATAGAAAATTTTGTCAAAATTTTATATCTATAGTCAATTTTGTCAAAATGTTATTTCTATAAAAAAAATTTGTCAAAATGTTATTTCCATAGAATTTTTTTTTCTAAATTTTATTTCTATAAAAAAAACTTTTTAAGATTTTTATACAATTATTTTTCGAGCTTTATGGACAGATATAGATTAAGGAACATGGTTAATAGAGCCATTGAAAAGAAAACGCCAGATACAAATCTATACACGCCTGGACTGTACATGTTTCGGTTCGGGCGAATGAACCTTTCCACAGCCTTTAGTATAGATCTGGCTGGGAGAGATAACTCAATTTTGGGCCCTTTATGCTAACTCCTTATGGAGAAAACATTTGGGAAATTTCCTCTTACAATTTTATCAATTTTGTCAAAATTTTATTTCTATAGAAAATTTTGTCAAAATGTTATTTCCATAAAAAAGTTGTCCAAATTGGGAGCCACCGTGGTGCATTGGTTGGCAAGCCCGCCTTGCATATACAAGGTCGTGGGTTCGTTTCCTGCTTCGACCGAACACCAAAAATATGTAGTGACATGCATGTAGTAAATTCAAAGAACTTATAAACTCTTATCTCTAGCCCTATTTCTGAATCTCGCGTGCTAATCATTATTAAATAATACTTTAATATCATGTTCGTGTTCATATTTAAGTTTATTTAAAAATATAGGTATATATATTTAAGACATAAAATGTAATTAAATAGAATTTGAATTATATTTTAATAGAAATTAGGATATTTGTAAGTCTCATGTTTTGTATGCTATGTAATCAATTTGGCCGAATGAGGCTTCTGGATTATGAAAGTAAATAAATAAATGAAATAAAATAAAAAGTTTTTCAGCGGTTGATTATCCCACCTCAGTAATGGTGGTGACATTTCTGAGGGTTTCAAAGCTTCTCTAAGTGGTTTCACTGCAACGTGGAACGCCGTTCGGACTCGGCTATAAAAAGGAGGTCCCTTGTCATTGAGCTTAACATGGAATCGGGCAGCACTTAGTGATAAGAGAGAAGTTCACCAATGTGGTATCACTATGGACTGAATAGTCTAAGTGAGCCTGATACATCGGGCTGCCACCTAACCTAACCTTGTCAACATTTTTTTTCTATAGAAAAACTTTTCAAAATTTTATTTCCATAGAAAATTTTGTCAAAAGTTTATTTCTATAGAAAATTTTATTTGGAGCTACATGAAAATGGCCTTTAATCAATAATACATTAATTTCAATTAATGCATTGATTAAATTCGTGAAAGTTCTTTCAATTTGAATTAGAAATTTTAATCCAATTCCAATAAATAATTAATTGAATTTCCTGACATAAATTAATTAATGCCCATAAATTATAGATTTATAATTGCTAATATTGCAGTTATTGAATGACAAATTCATGACAATACTACTACAAAATAATAAGGGAATAATGCTACTTTTTAATCTAAAAACATATATTCAATTATTAAAAATTATCTAATGTAGTGGATAATTTTTTTTTACCACAAAACAATTACATGCAATATTTCAATTAACGAATGTTTGACGTCAATTATATGTGATATTCGAATTTTTTCACGAAAATCATCAATGATCAATTAAAGTGATTCCATTATAAGTCAAATGGATTTCTTGAAAATTTCCATTCTTCTAATCGATTTGATTAAATTAAAACGACAAAAAAAATCCAAGGCTATTATTGAGTTTTCATTATTTTATTGTTGTTCCAGTATAATTATAAACAATTGATTATTATCATAATACATGGAATCGACATAAAATGATGGTCAAGATAACATCAACGCCAACGACGATGATAATTTCGTCACTTGCAATACTACAATGATTTTCCCATAGAAAATGACAACAAAATGAAACGTCTAACGTAATCGAAAAAAAAAAAACATTTAATTGAAGAGTTTTGGGAATGTAGTGTTGTTTGGAGTTTTGGAGACTAGCACAATTAAAATATAATTGTTAAACAAAATAATGATAAATATAATTGCTTGTTTTTCTTCATAAAGAGAAAATTAAGTTTTAGCTGAAGGTTGTCTGCATAACATCTAAGATCTATGACAACAATTTGAAAATGAAAAATCTTATTCTGCAACAAGTTAATTTTTTTAGGCATACACGAAGAAATTTAGAGACGTCTGAAGCCAATTCACAGCGCTTTTGAAATTGTTTTTTTTTTTTTTTAATTTCTCTTTAATTTTTTCTTTATTTTGAAGGAACAGCAAATTGTACAAAAATATCAAAATTCTATACATGTCAAAATTTTATTTCTATAGAAAATTTTGTCAAAATTTTATTTCTATAGAAAGTTTTGTCAAAATTTTATTTTTATAGAAAATTTTGTCAAAACTGTATTTCTATAGAAAAGTTTTTTAACATTTTACTTCTATAAATTTTGTCAAAATTTTATTTCTATAGAAAATTTTGTTAAAATTTTATTTCTATAGAAAATTTTGTCAAAATTGTATTTCTATAGAAAATTTTGTCAAAACTGTATTTCTATAGAAAAGTTTTTCAACATTTTACTTCTATAAATTTTGTCAAAATTTTATTTCTATAGAAAATTTTGTCAAAACTGTATTTCTGTAGAAAAGTTTTTAAACATTTTATTTCTATAGAAAATTTTGTTAAAATTTTATTTCTATAGAATTTTTTTTTTTTAAATTTTGTTTCCATAGCAATTTTTTTCAAAATTTCATTTCTATAGAAAATTATGTTAAAATTTTATTTCTATAGATTTTTTTTTTAATTTTATTTCTATAGAAATTTTTTTCAAAATTTCATTTCCATAGAAAATTTTGTAAAAATTTTATTTCTATAGAAATTCCACGTATAACATTTGTACGAATAAAAACGCATTGAACATAATGCCTTAAAATAGGAATTATGTTGATTTATAAGTTGCAAGTCTATGAGTGTTTATACACAATTTTAATGCAAATTTACCGATTTGCACCGCGATTCTCTTCTCCAAAAAGAAATTGAGTCAATCGAGTGTGACGTGGTTGTTTTCAGCAAATTTTACAATAAGTTTAAAACAATGAAAATGAATTTCAATTTGAGAAATTATTGCTAATGAGTTGAATTCTACTGTTGATGGTTTTTCTAGAAAGGATTAAGCATTTTTTTCCGCATAATTTAAATAATTTGCACTATTTTATTAATTATTAATCTGTTTTGAACCTATTTTAAATAATACAATTTTAAATTTTCCATTAAAAATATAAAAAAAATTGACTCAAATGAACTTCCTGTGCAGTTGAAATAAAGAACAATTTTAATGCAAATTTACCGATTTGCACCGCGATTCTCTTCTCCAAAAAGAAATTGAGTCAATCGAGTGCGCAATTGAGTGTGACGTGGTTGTTTTCAGCAAATTTTACAATAAGTTTAAAACAATGAAAATGAATTTCAATTTGAGAAATTATTGCTAATGAGTTGAATTCTACTGTTGATGGTTATGTCTGTTGTTTGTTGAGAACGAATTTAAGCCTAAACCTTTGAAAACTGTTTGAAAACGTGTTGAATACAAGAATTTCTTGAGTACTTGTGCTTAATGGGTTTCATCTTCGATATGCCAATCAGCTGATTGTTGGTTTACCAATAAACACAAGGGTAAGCATTTTTCATATTAATTTGACAATGTACCCCATCCTCAATATATATTCAACCGGCCTTGCAAATTGCTTGCCTCCAACAAATTCTCCAATATTTAGTGCCAATTTCTTATATCTGACTTGTTTTGGAAATCTTAGTCGAACGAAAGCATTGAATTCTACTCTTGAGGGTAATGTCAGTTTTTTGTTGAGAATGCGATTTTTTTTAACAATTTCTCAACCTGAGTTTTGGATTGATCCTTTGAAAAATATTTGAAAGCATGTTGAATATAAGCTTTTCTCCAGTCCCTGTGTTTATTAGGTTATTAGGCTAATCACCGTGGTGCAATGATTAGCATGTCCGCCTTGCATACACAAGGTCGTGGGTTCGATTCCTGCTTCGACCGAACACCAAAAAGTTTATCAGCGGTGGATTATCCCACCTCAGTAATGCTGGTGACATTTCTGAGGGTTTCAAAACTTCTCTAAGTGGTTTCACTGCTATGTGGAACGCCGTTAGGACTCGGCTATAAAAAGGTCCCTTGTCATTGAGCTTAACATGGAATCGGGCAGCACTCAGTGATAAGAGAGAAGTTCACCAATGTGGTATCACAATGGACTGAATAGCCTAAGTGAGCCTGATACATCGGGCTGCCACCTAACCTAACCTAGTTGAACGAAAGCATTCGGTGCGGATAGAGAAATTTGCCGTAAAATTAATTTTAATGTGAGAAGTTGTTACGAGTGTATTACAAACTTATTGCTAATGTGTTGAATTCTACTCTTGAGGGTAATGCCAGTTTTTTGTTGAGAATGCGATTTTTTTTTAACAATTTCTTAACCTGAGTTTTGGATTGATCCTTTGAAAAATATTTGAAAGCATATTGAATATAAGCTTTTCTCCAGTCCTTGTGTTTATTAGGTTATTAGGCCAATCAGCTGATTGGTGGTTTAATATTTTAGTTCCGTTCGAGTATCCGATAATGCACTAACCAACTAAAAAAAACGTTTCTTCAATTTACAGTATTAAAATTTTTTAATTTTTTGTCCAAGTACAATAAACTATATTTAAAAATGTATTATGACATTTTTAATTCTAAGTAACACATCTAATATTGTATTCATATCTAAATCACAGTATTGTTGTTTTTTTCTTGTTTTAATAAAATCTTGGGAAATTTTGTTTGCTGAAAACGCTACCTTATTAATTAATTGCAAATATTTTTATATGTTTGCCACATATGAAGCTAGTTCCCAAATTGATATTTGAGATAAATAGAATTGATTAGAAAAACGAAAACAAGCAATTGAAAATTAATTTAATTTTCCCACACATTAAAGCTTATCATGTTTTAAACAATGGTATTGTTAATGGATTTTCCGTTATTCATAAAATTGATAATTTCTTATATAATTTTCACATTTGAACTAACATGAATATATTAATTTATACTCAAAAGTATTTTAGATGTGAGAAAAATTTTAATTTTGGTTGCATTTTTCCCAAACAAATAATTTTTTTATAATAAACATGAGTCGCAAAATGAATCGGGGGAACTAAAAGACTAAGACTAAGAAGTTATAGAGGTTTAAGGGAAATTATATGACGATGATCATTTTGGCACAAACTTCTTGAACTGCACTCGTATTTGTTTTCTCAATTATGTGTGGGTGATTGTTTGAAAGTTTGAACATTGAACTGAGAATCCAACTGTCAGCACAGTTGTCATCTTTATTGGTCATTTATTACGTATTATGTCAACCGTTGGTCGTTCAAAACAATAATTAACTAATTGTTGACGTTTTTATTATGAGAGTTATTAACTATTTACTAATAAGCTTTTATATGGTTATTTGATAAATATTTATACAAGAAACGTTAAGAATAAAAACTATGTTTTAGATAAATTCGGAGTAGTGTGAAGTTGATTAATATAGAGGAATAAATAAAAAACTATATATTTTGCTCCGAAGGAAAATTAAATGGAAATTTATCATATATGTACCCAGCAAAAAAAGTGTCGCCAAAAAAGTAGTGAAAATGTTCTTTTTGGATACGGAAGTGATGCAAAATTGACGCAGAAGCGATGAATTTAACATGGGCTTGTCATAGGACGAATGCCCACCATTTCAACAGCTGTTGCACTGAATTTGCATCACTTCTTAAGGTGTGATGCGAATCCAGTGTTTTGGATGTGAATTAAGAAATTTTGTGATATTTTGACGAATAAATATTTTTTAAAATTTTCTATGATTTCTAAGGCATTATAACGCTTGTCTGGAGTGTTTGACATCAAATATTTTCAAGAATTCGTAATTTTTAGCATTTTTTCGGCATAATTTAAATAATACTATTATATTAATTATTAATCTGTTTTTAACCTATTTGAGCCACCGTGGTGCAATGGTTAGCATGCCCGCCTTGCATACACAAGGTCGTGGGTTCGATTCCTACTACGACCGAACACCAAAAAGTTTTTCAGCGGTGGATTATCCCACCTCAGTAATGCTGGTGACATTTCTGAGGGTTTCAAAGCTTCTCTAAGTGGTTTCACTAGAATGTGGAACGCCGTTCGGACTCGGCTATAAAAAGGAGGTCCCTTGTCATTGAGCTTAACATGGAATCGGGCAGCACTCAGTGATAAGAGAGAAGTTCACCACTGTGGTATCACAATGGACTGAATAGTCTAAGTGAGCCTGATATATCGGGCTGCCACATAACCTAACCTAACCTAACCTATTTGAAATAATACAATTTTAAATTTCCCATTAAAAATATGCAAAAAGCGAGTTATAAAAAAATTGACTCAAATGAACTTCCTGTGCAGTTGAAATAAAGAACATTTTTGGGAGGACATTTTTCGAAGTGCTTTTAAAGTTGTGTCTTTAGAAGAACTTCCAAATTTTTTTGCTGGGTAATTAAATTTTTTAGGCAAGAAGTTTTATTTACAATTTGAGAAAAATTAAATAAAAAAATTTTCTAATTTTCAAATAAATTATTTTTAATTAAATGTGACACACTTTTTCATGTTGTTTTTCACAAAAAAAAAAATATATTACAACAAAATTTATCATAAAAGTACCCAGCAAAAAAAGAGTCGCCAAAAAAGCAGTGAACGTGTTTCTTTTTGGATCCGGAAGTGGTGCAAAATTGACACAGAAGCGATGTTTTCTATGATTTTTAATGCATTATAACGCTTGTCTGGAGCGTTTGACATCAAATATTTTCAAAAATTCGCAATTTTTCTAGAAAGGATTTAGCATTTTTTTCGGCATAATTTAAATAATTTGCACTATTTTATTAATTATTAATCCGTTTTGAACCTATTTTAAATAATACAATTTTAAATTTTCCATTAAAAATATAAAAAAAATTGACTCAAATGAACTTCCTGTGCAGTTGAAATAAAGAACATTTTTGGGAGGACATTTTTCGAAGTGCTTTTAAAGTTGTGTCTTTAGAAGAACTTCCAAATTTTTTTGCTGGGTAATTAAATTTTTTAGGCAAGAAGTTTTATTTACAATTTGAGAAAAATTAAATAAAAATTTTTCTAATATTCAATTAAATTATTTTTAATTAAATGTGACGCACTTTTTCATGTTGTTTTTCACAAAAAAACAAAAAATATTACAACAAAATTTATCATAAAAGTACCCAGCAAAAAAAAAGTCGCCAAAAAAGCAGTGAACGTGTTTCTTTTTGGATCCGGAAGTGGTGCATAATTGACACAGAAGCGATGAATTTAACATGGGCTTGTCATAGGACAAATGTCCACCATTTCAACAACCGTTGCACTGAATTTGCATCACTTCTTAAGGTGTGATGCGAATCCAGTGTTTTGGATGTGAATTAAGAAATTTTGTGATATTTTGACGAATAAATAATTTTTAAAAATTTCTATGATTTCTAATGCATTATAACGCTTGTCTGGAGCGTTTGACATCAAATATTTTCAAAAATTCGCAATTTTTCTATAAAGGATTTAGTATTTTTTTGGGCAAAATTTAAATAATTTGCACTATTTTATTAATTATTAATCTGTTTTTAACCTATTTGAAATAATAAAATTTTAAATTTCCTATTAAAAATATGAAAAAAAGCGAGTTATACAAAAATTGACTCAAATGAACTTCCTGTGCAGTTGAAATAAAGAACCTTTTTGGGAGGACATTTTTGGAAGTGCTTTTAGGAGAACTTCCAAAATTTTTTGCTGGGTAATTAAATTTGTTAGGCAACAAGTTTTGAGAAATATTAAAATACAATTTTTCTAATATTCTTTTTAATTAAATTATTTTTAATTAAATGTGACGCACTTTTTCATGTTGTTTTTCACAAAAAAAAAAAATATATTACAACAAAATTGTATATGTTTTTAAATATGTGGTATTTGCATCTCTTTCACTAACATATTTCTTTGGGCGTTTATGCTTTAATTAATGCATTTAATGCATGTAAATTTTGAAAATAGACGGAAAAGAGACTTATTTCCTGCATAACATCATCAACGTAACATTGGTCGTTCGAGCATTGTTTCAGGGCTAACAGACAAAAAGATAAGGTATTTATGGCAATTTGCCCAAACATTTTTTGTTTCGTTTGCGTCAAGTGGAAATTACCCTCGATTGAATCACTTTTGCCGAAAACGAAATAAAAATTAAATGACAAAATAAATATGTTAAATAAACAAACAAACCAATTACAATGTAATGTACACAGAAAAAAAAATTCACGAAAATTTTTCCAATTAAAAATTTAATTGAGTTTTAAAAAATATTCAATTTAATTTTATTTTATTTAATTGATTCAAAAAATTTTTTAATTGAGACCAACATCAATCACAAAAATTAATAGTATCAATTATTTTTTTATTGGATCAATTATTTTTTTTAATTAAGCTTCAATTAATTAATACTATCATTGCTGTGATTGAAGATAGTTCAAGTAAAAATTAATTGGATCAATTAATTTCGTGATTGAATCAGAAAATTTTTTTTTGTGTGTATGTGTACAAATAATAATAAGAATAATTATTTAGTATCAAAATCTATTCAAATAAACTATGTCATTTAGATTTCATTGCAATTTTATGTTGACATCTGAGATCTGGTATATATGTTTAGACAATTTTATCAGGCAAATCTTATGGGAAGAAATTATAAACAAAAGACAAATAATAAAATGTTGATTAAAATAATTATTACTTAAGGGAAGTAAACAATATGAATACCTATGCTATTTATAAACACATTGCAATTTGTTATGCAGAAAAGATCCCTTAACATTCACTTCCGAAAATGCTTTGTTAACATCTAGTCTTTATGAATAATATTTGATGTTTGATACCCTATTTTAAACCATATGTTTTTCTATCTACGAGTATTCTCCTTTTCTCACAATAATATCTATTACATATTTTACACTTTTCTGTATTTCTTTATCTCGCACAATAATAATTTCACGACTGTGTATATGCCTTTGTAGCATATAAACCATATTATTTTTCGTAAACAAGAAAGGCGCGTGTGGCGTTTTTAATTAGAATTGCATTTTCACTTAACTAACATACTCATACACACGCAAACTAATACATTACAACATTTTTATTTGCTGCGGAATTAGCTTAACATAATGTAATGCAATTCGTCACAGTAGCCTAACAGGGTTAACGATGCATAACATATTTTATGCATCTGCTACGAATTATCTTAACATCCATAAGTTTTAACAGCTAATTTATGGTTGTTTAAATCTAGACATTTTCAAATGAGAGATTTATGAGTATTTGTTGGATTGTAGACAAAACAGGATAATGGTGGATTTAAACATGTGAATTGTAGAAGACAGTAAGAAACTAAATTTGGATCTCAACTTAATGTCAGAATCTAAAGCTACACTCAAAAAACAGTGAACCCACTAGGAAAGTAAATTCCGTTTAGTTGTAGAAATTTTTAACTAAACTATATTATATTACAAAACGATTAAAAACATAAGTAAATATTTTTCAAACAAATTCAAGAAACTTTATTAGATATTTGAAGAAGCGATTCAATATGACAATCGCGAAATATTGGGAAAATAAATAAAATATTCAAAGAAAGACCTCGAGCTTGAAAAATCATTAATTTATTATTATAACATAAAAAAGGTCGAAGAAAATCAAAGAAAACAATATTTTTTCACTTGTTAAAGAAAATTTCGTAGTTTGTAGGAAAATGCTGGCGTTAAAAATTATTGGTATTTTTACAAATTTTAAAAATTTCTGAACTATTTTGTGGGAGACACGAATTTAGTAAATCCCTCTGCTACATTTGTGTATATTTCCTTTCCTTTTTTTAGTTCAGTTAACTAACATACACAAAATATTATTAAAGTCAAACTTAATAATTTCATGAACTAAAATTGTAATAAGAATTAAATTGGTTTTAGTGCCATATAAAATGCACTTTTTTTGAATCTTTGAATTTCTCTGACAATAACAAACATCTGTATTATAAAGTAACTATGAGTTCCTGTCCCTTTAATGAAAAACCTACAGCAATATTTTAGGATCAGAAAGTTTTACTAAAAGTATGTCCCCGAAATAGTTTCAGTTTTTGCAGTCCCATTAAATTCGGTTAGTATTTTCTGTTAGGCTCAGTTTTTTTGAAAATATATGTGGCAAAAATTTAATTTTACTCGCAAAACTGCTCTGCCGATATCAAATGAACACTGAAAAAACAGGAAGACAACTTTTGGTTAATTGTAGAAAATTTTGAATATTTTTAGACAATTTTAACTAAACAGTATTACAAACGCTGGCATCATGCCGATATCATAAAAATAAGTAAATATTTTTCGACAAATTCAAGAAAAATTATTAGGCGTAAATAATTTTTTTCACTTGTTAAAGAAAATTTTGTAGTTTGAAGGAAAAAATTGGAGTTCAAAACTGCAAGAATGTCTTTAGTGGCATACGAAGTTCATAACGCACGCATTAGTTGTAACATTTACAAATTTAAAGATATAATGAACTATGCTGTGAGAAATACGAATTTAGTAAATATTTATGCTTAATTTGTGTATAATTTTTTCCCGTTTTTTAGTTAATTTAGAGTAAAGGAAACATTATCCAAACATAATAATTCCATGAAATAAAATAAAATTAAATTGGCTTTAGTGAAATAGAGAGTTCACTTTTTTTTGAGTGAAGGAAAATTTTGGTTAATTTTAGAAAACTTTAACCAAACTGTATTGCAAACGCCGAAATCATAAAAAGTAAGTAAATATTTTTCGTTAAATTCAAGAAAATGTCTTAGATATTATTAATTTTTTATTCATTTTTAATTAATTGTTTTGTTAAAGAAAATGTCATAGTTTGAAGGAAAAAATTGGCGTTCAAAATTTGCAAAAATATCTTTAGCACCATGCGAGGTTCAAGTGCAATTGTATTAAAATTTAGAAATTTTTAAGAATTTTTTTTTTTATTTATAGGAAATACGAGTTTAGTAAATCTTTATCTTCATTTGAATACAAAAATATTATAAGTCAAGGAAACTTTCTTATATTGGAGAAATTAAAAAAAAAAAAACAACATAACATGAACTAAAATAGAGTGCTCTGGAAGGTTCACTTTTTTTGAGTGTATTATGAAAAACCTACGTAAAAATGTTAAGAGCAAAAGGATTTACAAAATGTTTGCTATCACAATAGTTTTAATTGGTTTTATTTTTTTATTTTTGCTGCGGCTCAATATTTTTTTTCAGAAAATAAATAAACTATTTTTTTTAACTGAAGAAATCTACGTTTGTTTAAAATATTAATCTAAATATTTTTGTAATTTTACTGTATATTTTTTTATTGAACTAATTTAACTTTAATTTATTTACGAACTTTTAAATCTAATAATTATCGCAAAAACTCAAATTTAATATTATTTCCATTTAATCTAACATAACATTTAATATCTGTACGAGTATTTTATATTTTTTGTATTTTTTTTGTAGTAATTTTGAATTGACTAAAAATTACTTTATTTTACTTCAAAAAAAAAAAAAAATAACCTTTCTATTTTATTATTATTTCCATTCCACTTTTTTTGAGTGTATTATTAAAAACCTATGTATGTAAAAATTTTAAGACCCAAAGGATTTGTTATCACAATTTATTTTTGTTTAATTTGCTGCGGCTCAATATTTTTTTAAGAAAATAAATAAACTATTTTTTATCGAAGAAATCTACATTCGTTTAAAATATTAAACTAAATATTTTTGTAATTTTACTGTATATTTTTTAATTGAACTAATTTAACTTTAATTTATTTACGAACTTTTAAATCTAATAATTATCGCAAAAACTCAAATTTTATATTATTTCCATTTAATCTAACATAACATTTAATATCTGTACGAGTATTTTATTTTTGTTTTGCAATTTTTTTTGTAATAATTTTGAATTTATTAAAAATTATTTTATTTTGTTTCAAAGGTTATTTTTTTATTTTATATTATTTCCATTCCACTTTTTTTGAGTGTATTATGAAAAACTTATGTAAAAATTTTAAGACCCAAAGGATTTGCAAAATGTTTGTTATCACAATTTATTTTTGTTTAATTTGCTGCGGCTCAATATTTTTTTTTTCAGAAAATAAATAAACTAATTTTTTTTAATCGAAGAATTGCAAAGAAATCTACGTTTGTTTAAAATATTGAATTAAATATTTTTGTAATTTTACTGTATATTTTTTAATTGAACTAATTGAACTTTAATTTATTTATGAACTTTTAAATCTAATAATTATCACAAAAACTCAAATTTCATATTATTTCCATTTAATCTAACATAACAACATTTAATATCTGTATTTTATTTTTTTTACAATTTTTTTGTAATAATTTTGAATATATTAAAAATTCGTTTTGTTTTAGAGTGAGATCAAAAACAACAATACTAAAAATTGTTTTATTTTGCTTTAAAAGCTATTTAAATTTTTGTTTCCAATTTTGATTTTACCCCAAACTTATTTTATTTTATTTTAGAAATTATTGAAATAATACACTATTTATAGTAGTTTTTAATTTTGAATATACTCAAAATTATTTTTATAAAATTTTTGATTCCAAATTTTGAATTTATATTATAATGGCGGAACCCCAAAATATTTTCATTTTGTTTTATAAATTATTTAAATAATACACTATTTATAGTTTTTTTGTAATTCGTTAGCAATTTTAAATTCATATTAAAAAAAAATGTTCTGTTATCTTATTAGCACATTAGCATTAAAGAAATTTTGAAAAACATAAAATTTTTTACTTCTATTTATCTATAATTTCATTTCGATTATTATTTTTATTTTATTTTATTTTATTTTATTTTATTGGGTTTTATATTAAAATTAAATCATACTGTTTTTTTTTAATTTTTTGCTGCATAGTTTTCATTTTTTATACAAAATTATTTGTAATTCCATAGTATATTCGAAAAAATTCGATTATTTTACTTTGAATTTATAATTTTACATAAAACCTACACAAGGCGACACAATACCATAAAATATAAAATAAAACAAAAACACGAAAACAGTGAATGTTAAAAAAAAATGCAGAAAACAAATTTTATTCGTCAAGTGAATTTTACGAAAATTAAATATAAACTAACAATAAATGAGAAACCCAGCCAGATTGGATGATATCTTACTTGTTGTCTTATTTCTTTTTTATTGTAAATACTGTTGTTGCTGTTGTTATTACTACTGCTGCCGCTGTTTTCTTGAATACACCAAATAAATACTAAATAGCTTAGGTGATGATGTCGTTGTGTGTTGTTTTTTTTTCGAATTTATTCCCGAATAGCTATTTTGATGTAATTTCGTTTAAAATGTACAAAAAAAAAAAACCGTAGACAAAATACGTCACAATTTATAAAGTAAATTTTTGTTAACGATTTCTTTCAAACACCAAAGATGAAACTTTAAACAAAAAGTTTCTTTTTTATGTTTCTCTTTAGGGATTTTGTGATTTTAATGTTGTCAAATATTCAAAATGATTTAAATAAAATCACACACACTCGCGGTAAACGCAAACACTCGCGTACCCTCTTTATAGTAATGAAATTAGTTTTTTTTTTGTAATAGTGTCTTTTAATATTGTAGAGGGTTTTTTTATATTTGTGATGTTGATGATTTTTGCCTTATTTGCCGTTACCGTTACTGAAAACTCTCACTGTTCGTTATTATTTAAAATTCTTTCTTTACCATCAGTTGGCTTTGAGTGTTATGGTCTAGTATTGGTCGTGTCGTTTTGTGCCACCCCAATGGATGGTCAAATGCACAATGCCAAGAAATTGCGACAATATGCGAATTTTAAATGATTTTTTTAAAGAGCCCTAATCAAAATAAGCTAAAAGCAACAACAGTGAACGCCAACAACCAGAAATCATGGCGAAAAAAAGGTATAAAAAAAAATCACAAAATTAATTGAATGAAATGATATCGAGAAAAAGAAATAATGATTTACACCAGATATGGCCAAAAAAAAAAACACCGCAAACCCTACCAACACCATCAGAGAAAAACAAAAACACAAATCCGCACACACGCACACACACATTTAGCAGGCAGCTAGCTAGCTCATCAAGCCAATTTGCTTAACGCCCAAAAAACACCGTAAAATTATTAAAGCTAAACACCAACGAAGTCAAAGATAGGCTACAAAAGAACAACAACAATAACATCAATAACACTTCACGAAGAACTACGAGGTGTAATCGTGATATTATAAATCACAGTATTGTCTGAATGGGTTCGTGTGTGTGTGCGTGGACCTGGTGAATGTGTTAAAACCTCTTCAGGGCACCATGCAAGTTAAGAATCGGAATATTTTAAATTTCTTTTATTTTATTTTTAATAATTGAAATTACGATTTCAAGGGCTACTAGTCTTTTTCAAATGGTCTACCATCATTACAAAAAAAAAAAAAACTGCAACAATCTAAAAGAAAGCATTCGCATAGTTCGACTGTCATTGTAGGCTATGCTCTTAGATTATTGCTATTTTCTCTCCCTCTCTTATTATCTTTACACTATTTTGGATCTTCATATCGCACACTTGAGAAAATCACACGCTGCCATTTAAGTACTCATATAAAAATCACTGTTAACTAAACAAGTACTTGATAGATATCACAAGTGGAGAATCTTATCGGGCCATGAACAGTAATATAGCAAAAACAATGAAAATGTAAGTTTTGTATTTGAAAGAGAGAAGATGTCAAATATACAGTCATATTAATTATATGGGTATAGTTAGAATGTCAATTGTATGGAGAATAGATTTGAATCAAATACACTGGAAAAATATTACTCTAAAAAAAATTTGCCTAATTTTAGATTCTAAAATTATCATTATTCTTGGACATCAATTTTGTGTAAATATTTAGAACGACAGAGTGCATGAATATGCATATATTTTGAAATGAATAGACTTAATCCCAAAAACAAAATATTTACACTGACACACATAAGTATTGGTACACCAAACAATTTTGTTTAAAAACCACCTGTTAAAAGTGATATGAAGCTATTTTTATTTTAAATAAATATTTGAATTTGGGTTGCGCCACACTGTAGAACAGTGTGTGGAATTATAACTTAGTGCATATATTTGCCTGGGTGTTGCAAATATAAGGAGACGAGATAGACATATGGTGTCTTTGGCAATATTAGGTTACGTTAGGTTAGGTGGCAGCCCGATGTATTAGGCTCACTTAGACTATTCAGTCCATTGTGATACCACATTGGTGAACTTCTCTCATATCACTGAGTGCTGCCCGATTCCATGTTAAGCTCAATGACAACACACAAAAAATTTTCACAAATATTTTTCCCATTAAAATTTTAATTGAGTTTTAAAAAATATTCAATTAAAAATTTAATTGATTCAAAAAATTTTTTAATTGAAACAAAAATCAATCACAAAAATAATAGTATCAATTAATTTTTTAATTGGATCAATTAACTTTTTAATTGACCTTCAATTAATTTTTTAATTGATACTATCATTTCTGTGATTGAAGACATTTCAAATAAAAATTAATTGGATCAATTAATTTCGTGATTGAATCAGATTTTTTTTTTTTTGTGAAAGGACCTCCTTTTTATAGCCGAGTCCGAACGGCGTTCCAAATTGCACTGAAACCACTTAGAGAAGCTTTGAAACCCAGAAAGAAATGCCACCAGCATTTCTGGCAATATTGCGCAGGGCCGGACCCTGAGTCGATTAAGCCATTTCCGTCCGTCTGTCTGTGAACACATTTTTGTGATCAAAGTCTAGGTCGCAATTTAAGTCCAATCGACTGGCACAAATATGTGTTTTGGGTCAGAGTAGAACCCTTTTGATTTTGGATGAAATCGGTTCAGTTGTAGATATAGCTCCCATATATATCTTTCGCCCGATATCTACTACTATGGCCCTAGAAGCCAAAATTTATAGCATGATTTGCTATAAATTTTGCACGAGGAGTTCAAGTGATAGTGTCGTAAAGTGTGCCGAATTTGGTTGAAATTGGTTCAGATGTAGATATAGCTTCTATATATATCTTTCGTCCTATTTACACTCATATGACCCCAGAGGTCAAATTTGTAATCCGATTTAAGTGAAATTTTCCACAGGGAGTAGAATTAATGTTACAGCTATGCATGCCAAATTTGGTTGAAATCGGTTCAGATTTAGATATAGCTCCCATATATATATTTCACCCGATATACACTTGTATGGTCCCTGAAACCAGAGTTTTGCCTTGATTTGCTTTAAATTTTGTACAGGGGATAGAATTAATGTTCTCGATGTACATGCCAATTTAGGTTGAAATCGGTTCAAATTTAGATATATCACCCATTTATATCTTTCGTCCGATTTATACTCATATGACTCCAGAGGTCAAATTTATAATCCGATTTAAGTGAAATTTTGCTCAGGGAGTAGAATTAACATTGTAGCTTTGCATGCCAATTTGGTTGAAATCGGTTCAGATTTAGATATAGCTCCCAAATCAAGTACTAGAGCAAATTTAACTCTATTTTACTTGATGACATTATTATGTTTTGAGAAAGTTTCCTTGACTTTAATAATTTTTTTTAATGTTTTTTCATGGAAAAAAATTATACACAAATGAAGCATAAATATTTACTAAATTCGTGTCTCCCACAAATTAGTTCATGATTTCTTACAATTTGTAAAAATTACCAATAATGAGCCCATCTTGAACTTTGTATGACACTAAAGACATTTTTATAATCTTGAAATCCAATTTTGTTCTTCAAACTACCAAATTTTCTTTCATAACTGAAAAAAAATGTCCAAACAGAAAAAATTTCACGAACATTTTTGCAATTAAGGTCTTAATTGAGTTTCTAAAAATATTCTATTAAAAATTTAATTGATTCAACAAATTTTTTAATTGAAACAGAAATCAATCACAAAAATTAATGGTATCAATTAATTTTTTAGTTGGATCAATTAATTTTTTAATTGACTTTCAATTAATTTTTTTTTAATTTAAAAATTAATTGGATTGAATACAAAAAATATTTTTTTGTGTGTAATAAATAAATCAATCACAAAAATTAATAGTATCAATTATTTTTTTAATTGGATCATTTAATTTTTTTTTGATTGACTTTCAATTAATTTTTATTGATACTATAATTTCTGTGATTAAAGACACTTGCACTTAATAAGTCAGTATACCCGTCTGTTATATTCTTTTTCAAATTTATCCACCTATGATTTATCCCTCTCATACGTTCTAAGGTTTACAGAAGCAAATGTTTATATGTCTGATATATAAAAGATTGACTTGATTTGATTTATTGTGAAATACTCTATATATCTATTTACTGAGTTACATTTTTTCATACCTATACCCTGGAACCAACGTCATTTTTAAATCAATATTTTTCCAATTTTTTTTCTTATTATCATTTCATTAGCGTCGACGCGTTATAAAAAAAGAAAATAATATTATTAACTCCTTATTACTAATTTGGCATAATAAATATTATTAATCTCTTAGAAGCTTTTTGGACATCGGTGCTTGTTTTCTTCTTTTTTATGTAGTGCGTCATAAGTTTATTTATTTGTTTTATTTTTATATTGAAAACCCAAGACATATGACAAATACATAAAAACAAAGATTTGGATATTATTGGAGCGAAAATGAAAAGAAAACGTGTTTCTTTTATCGATAAGATAAATAATAAAAATAAATATTTTTAATATATAATTTTTGCACGTTTATTGTTATAAAGTAAAGTAAATTATTTGTTCACATTGTTTATTTGAAAAGAACTATGTAGATTTGATTGATTTTTCTAGATTTTTGGAAATTTCCTTGTCTTGAAAATTCACAATAGTTTACTATTGTGAATTGAAGAATTGATAACTTGCTCAAAATTCAACATGGCAATATTGGCAATGTAACATACATTGACATTAAGTGTTAAATAATTGTATTTTTATTGTTTTAAATACGTTTTTTTTGTTACATATTGCAAATTATGATCAAAATTCAAAATAATATGCTGCTGTGATTTGATGAAATGTTAGATTGTTCAAAACTCATCATTGAATGCCACTGATAAATGCTTTCTGATTGATATAGTATACTGCTATGGCGGAAATAATTTATACGAAATGTTCTCCATCTTCTCCATATATTAATATTTATTTAATTCTTTATTTATAACAGTGAATATATTATTAAATTTAAGCCTTATGAAAATAAAATTTAAAAGAAGAATGACATTTATAAGATTATACTCTAGTCATCATACCTGTGGAAACACATGGTTATTTTTATTTTATATTTTGCATACCTGAAATAAAAGAAGAATAATTTTATTGAATGTTAAAAAAGTTGCATACAAAAATTAGATTGAAGATGATTACGAATTTTCAATTTCTTAAAAAAAAACAAGTAAGGAAAGTCTAAAGTATATGGGAGCTATATCTTAATCTGAACCGATTTCAACCAAATTTGGCACACATATCTACAATGCTAATTCTACTCCCTGTGCAAAATTTCAACTAAATCGGAGCAAAAAATTGGCCCCTGTGGTCATATGAGTGTAAATCGGGTGAATGCTATATATGGGAGCTATATCTACATCTGAACCGATTTCAACCAAATTTGGTACAGAGAGTTGAAATGTTAATTCTACTGTGTAAGTAAATCGGAGTAAAAGATTGGCCACTGTGGTATACTCATATACAAATCGGTCGAACGATATAAAGGGTGATACGGTCAAAATTTGGTCAAGGGAAAACGCGTGTATATCGGTGAAATCGTTTATTTAAAAAAACCAATTTAAATTTCTTTTTCAAGTTCAATTAGTATAAAGTTCAGGAAAAATATTCAGTTAGGCTTTCGCTTTTCCAAATCCGAATTGCCGGGCCTCACGCTTGACACCTGCCATCAGATTTTGTACAGCCACCTTGTCCACCTTCTTCGCCGCAGAAAGCCAGTTTGCCTTGAACTGCTGCTCGTCCTTAGCAGTTTTTTTGGTCTTCTTTAGGTTCCGCTTGACAATAGCCCAGTATTTCTCAATTGGGCGGAGCTCTGGCGTGTTGGGAGGGTTCTTGTCCTTGGGAACCACCTGCACGTTGTTGGGGGCGTACCACTCCATGGCCTTTTTACCGTAATGGCAAGATGCCAAATCCGGCCAAAACAGTACGGAACAACCGTGTTTCTTCAGGAAAGGCAGCAGACGTTTATTCAAACACTCCTTCACGTAAATTTCTTGGTTGACAGTCCCGGAAGCTATGAAAATGCTGCTTTTCAAGCCACAGGTACAGATGGCTTGCCAAACCAGATATTTCTTTGCGAACTTTGACAGTTTTATGTGCTTGAAAATATCTGCTACCTTTCCCCTTCCTTTTGCCGGAAGCTGCTTGTAGTCGGCTTTGACGTAGGTTTCGTCGTCCATTACCACGCAGACAAACTTCGTCAGCATCGTCGTGTACAGCCTCCGGGATCGCGCTTTGGCCGTCGTATTTTGTTTATCATCGCGATTTGGAGTCACTACCTTCTTGTGAGTCGATAGTCCGGCTCGTTTTTTGGTTCGATGGACGGTTGTAGACGATACACCCAGCTTATTTGCGGCATCTTGGAGAGAGAGGTTAGGGTTTCGCTTGAAACTACCGGCAACTCTCTTTGTCGTCTCAGCGGCTTCCGGTTTTTGATTTCCCCCCCGATCCAGACTTCCTGGCTGTCGACAAACTTTCCCCAAACACTTTAATTACATTTGTAACGGTTGATTTGGCAACTTTTATCGATTTTGCCAGCTTTGTGTGCGAGTAGCTCGGATTTTCGCGATGCGCGAGCAAAATTTTGATACTCTGCTCTTCTTGCTTGGACGGCATTTTGACAACTGAAGAGTGAATTCCAAAATCAAAATAGGAGCAACATTCTACACACACACCTTCAAAATGAGGGGTGTTCGGGTTTTTTAAATGCAAAATTGAAAGAAATACGTCAAGTTTATATTGACCAAATTTTGACCGTTTCACCCTTTATATGGAAGCTATATCTAAATCTGAACCGATTTCAATAAAACTTGGCACACTTGACTATAGTACTAATTGTTCTTCTTGTGCAAAATTTTAAGCAAATTAGGTTAAAACTGTGGTTTCAATAGGGTTATATTCTAAGCCAAAACACATACTTGTGTCAAATTTGAAGTCGATTGGACTAAAACTGCGACCTAGACTTTGATTATAAATATGTGTTCACTGGCATACGGACATGGCTATAGTCGTGATTCACGCGTGAATCACGTGAGTCATGAATAAAATCTGAAGCAACTCTCGAGAATGTGCGTGAATGGGACTAAAATAAATATGTCGTGCGTGAGCGTGAGTGAGTAATAAAATCGGTTCGTGAATGTGCGTGAATAAAATTTCTGCAAAAACACGCTAACGAAAAAAATTTAGATTTAATTCTTACTCGTATGTTAAATTAAATTGATTTAGCTGTCGAACTATATTTTATTTATGAATTTTGTTACCTTTGCTCATTCCCGGTTGGAAAATGTTGTGAGTCTCGTGAATTTTTCGTGAGTCACGTGAATTGTCGTGAATCGTGCGTGAGTCTGTAAACGTAGTTCGTGCGTGAGTAATGCTTTTCATTTTGTGAATGTGCGTGAGTGTGAGTGGCTACGACACTTATCGTGCATGAGCGTGCGTGAATAAATATTTGACTTCGTGAATGTGCGTGAGTTTAAGTGAAATTTCACTCACGCGCACACCTCTACTCAGGAGCCCATCCTGAGCATTTTTGCCAAAGACACCATGAGTCTATATATATATATGAACTACCTTATAATGCACTAACTTATAATACCCGGTTCCGCAGTGTGGAGCAGGGTACAAAAAACAAGTTTGTGTATCTAAAATAGTCCGAAGGTCCTTACATCACCTCTATCCTCAGTAATGCTGGTGACATGTCTGAGGGTTTCAAAGCTTCTCTAAGTGGTTTCACTGCAATGTGGAACGCCGTTCGGACTCGGCTATAAAAAGGTGGTCCCTTGTCATTGAGCTTAACATCGAATCGGGCAGCACTCAGTGATAAGAGAGAAGTTCACCAATGTGGTATCACAATGGACTGAATAGTCTAAGTGAGCCTGATACTTCGGGCTGCCACCTAACCTAACCTAACCTATCCTCATATTCTTCTTATAATAAAATTTTCGGATGCCTTAGGAAATTTAGTGGATGAATTTCTACACCGACCAATTTAGGAACTTTAGTGGATGAATTTCTACACCGAAAAAAAAAAATACTTTCCTCCGGAACGAAATTTTAGACAAACGGAAAATCCCTTTTATTATAAAATATTCCCTTTGGGAGCAATTAAATTCGAATTTATAATGATTCAACAATTGTTTCTAATTTTTTATTTTTATTTATATTTTTAAAGAAAGTTTTTTACCATAAAAAAAATCTTCGCTTGTCGAAAATTTCGTTCCTTGGAAAAGAAATCTCTTCTTTCAGAGTAAGTTAACTTATCTTAGAGGATAATCGTGTATCTCGCTATGAATTGTAATTGCTGCCAATGATCCTAATGTCTTATTAGATTCCTCTTTCTTTCGTTTAACATTGAAATCATTTAGAGAGTGACTTTGTTTTGATTTTCCCATAGTTTTCCCCCTTATACCTTCTACAAAATGAAGATAGCCATTCAATTTCAAAGTACTTAGTTTAATTGTCTACTACTTGTTTTATTTCTCATAATTATCTATGATAATTGTGGTAAATTTAGTTCAATATCAAATATAAGTATGGAATTGCATTATTTTCATTTATCAATACATTGACCTCATTTCAAATAACCATGATTTTCAAAGATTACAAAAGAGGTCTTGGGGAAAATGCAAAGAATATCAGTCGTAGCGTTATTTCTCCGGAATTGACCTGAATTGCGAGGACAAGCTATTGGCAATGAATATAAAAGAAAGACAAATGGTGTGAGTGTGATCAAGAGGGAAGCTAACACGAAGTGTTTCCCATTTTTACTGATATTTCTATAAAACTGGAAATGACAGTTACTTGATTGCAAAACTCAATTAATTTTTGGAATTAAAAACTCTTTTCAATTTTGAATATATGAAATAAATGGGGGTATATTAACTTTGTCATTCCATTTATAACATATCGAAATATTACTTTAAGACCCCACAAAGTATATATATTCTGGGTCGTGGGGAAATTCTGTGTCGATCTTGCCACGTCCGTCTATCACAGTGGTTACAACTCGTTTTTTTAGAAAAATTATGCAACTTTTAAACGGATAAAGATATCAACATAATTTTTTCTGTGTATGAACGCTGAAATGTTGATATCTTTATCCGTTTAAAAGTTGCAGAAATATTTCCAAAAAAAGCGATTTTGAACCACTGTGCGTCCGTCCATCTACTGCAATCACGCTAACTTCCGAACGAAACAGGCTATCGACTTGAAACTTGGCACAAGTAGTTGTTATTGTAGGTCGGATGGTATTGCAAATGGGCCATATTGGACCACTTTTACGTATAGCCCCCATATAAACCGACCCCCAGATTTGGTTTGCGGAGCCTCTTAGAGAAGAAAATTTCATCCGATCTGGTTGAAATTTGGTACGTGATGTTAGTACTCGAATATGGTCTCTAACAATCATGCTTCGGAGCCTCTTGGAGGAGCAAATTTCATCCGATCCGGTTGAAACTAGGTACGTGGTGTAAGTATATAGTCTCAAACAGCCATGCAAAAATTGGTCCATATCGGTCTATAATTATATATAGCCCCCATATAAAACGATCCCCAGATTTGACCTCCGGAGCTTTTTGGAGAAGCAAAATTCATCCAATCCGGTTGAAACTTCCGGTACGTGATGTTCGTATATGGTCTCTAATAGCCATGCAAAATTGGTCCATAATGGTCCATAATTATATATAGGCCCCATAAAAACCGATCCCCAAATTTTACCTCCGGAGCTTTTTGGAGAAGAAAAATTCATCCAAGCTGGCTAAAATTTGGTACGTGGTTTTAGTATATGCCCGCTAACAACCATGCCAAACTAGCTCCATATCGGTCTATAGTTATATATAGCCCTCGGATAAACCCGTCCCCAATCACACAAAACTTGGTCTATATCGGTAAAATAATTGTATAACAACCCCCATATAAAGCGACCCCCATATTTTAATTCTGGGTCTCTAATTACCGCGCAAAAGACTGTGTCGGTTCGTAATTATTTGTAGTCTTACTTAGCGTTTTTTGTCTAATACACTCTTAGAAAAATATGTTTTTCATATGTTCCGATATAAACAAAATGTGTTTCGGGCACAATTTTTAAACACAATTTATTTAAGTGCAAACATGTAATGTTCCTAAACTAACACTAAATGTTTGGGACATCTATGTTAATATGTTAGAATATATTATGTTTGGGGCATGAATGTTTCATAAAAATCATATGTGTGAATGCAAACATATATAAATTTACAAATTTCGACTAAACAGACATATGTTGTGATATTTTATTCAAAGCGACAGAGAGAGAGAGTATAGAGAAAAAAATAGAGATGGAAACCGGGAGAGTTGACGAAAGATATCAACATAACACACCGAAAGAATCAAAAGAGAACAATTTCTGTGAAACCGCTTGCATGTTGTTTCGGAAAACTGTTTTATGATAAGGCCAAAAATTTGATATGCTTAAGTCTAAATATTATTTAATTTGAATAAAGAGAATGGACATTCCGAACCAAGAGAATATACATTTGAAAAACAACCAGCATACGTTTTCGCCTTGAGAGCAGCATTTTATGTATGTGTGGACATGTGTTTTGTTTATCATTTTGGCATTATGGGCACAATTTTTTTCTTGGTTCGTTAAAAGAAATCAGTGGTCATCATAAAAATAACAAAAAGGGCACTATACTCTTTTTAGAGTTGGGACAGTAAAATGAAATAAGGAGGAAATAGTGAAAAATTACGCAGTAAAATGTATAAAAACAAAGTTTAGTTCCTCTTTATTAATATGTAGTCCACGAGGAGTTGACGGACACCTTCAAATATAAAAGCGGGCATTAAGTTCGAGTTTTGCAGCTAAAACAATTTAAAAAGTTTATTTTCTTTAAAATGAATTATTAAAGAAAAATTTCCTGGAAGTGAAAATTACGATAATGTTAGGGAATGAGCACAATCGTCTTTGGGAAAAATTCTTCCAAGCATATAATATTTTTGGGCTCAAAATGCTTCCAAACATATCATATGTTCACATAAAACAAACATATTAATGTTTCGGCAGTATCCAATAATATATGTGCTTCCTGCAAAATATGTTTGGAACATATGTTAAAGAAGCGATTTTTTTTGAGGGTGTATATACCACGTATTGACTAAGTTACAATTTAGAAGACGATGTTAAGACGTTTTAAGATACCTTGTCATAAGTAGGTATTACCACAACCCAAGTAATTCGATTGTGGATGACAGTCTTTAGAAAAAGTTTCTACACGCAAAAAAATAATTCTTTCCTCCCAAACGAAATTTTAGACAAACAAAGTTCGTTTCTCATTTGCTTTTCGTTGAAAGGAAGTGTATTTGGAAGAAAAGTATATACTTTTTGTGATAAACGTTTATTCTTTTCCAGGATGTAAAAACAATTTCATAAAGACTAACTGAAAAAATTTTTTTCTGGCTAATTGCATTTTCCCTCACATCTTTCTCACTTCCACGAAGTTTTTTAGTTCTTTAGCACCTTTTTCTGTAATACAAACAATGTAGAAGAAATTATACGATTTTATAAATTTTAATTTTTTTTTTTACCTTTCGCCTGGACGGAGAATCGAACCGCGGACCATGCAATTTGTGAGCCAACACACTACCCACTGAGCTATGTAGCCGTTATTGTCATCAATAGACAATTACCCATATAAGTTATATTTATATAGCATAGCTTGCGGCGCCCACGAGCCGATTAAACAAAGTTTATTTCACAGAAAAATACATATAGTTGGGCACCATGGAGCAGTGGTTGCTACGTCTGACTTGCATGCCAAGGGTCGTGGGTTCGATCCCTGCTTCGACCAAAGTTTTTTTTTTTTTTTTTACATATATTCTATTCTATGTTAGGAAGATTCCGAAAAAATGTTCAACATTACATTGTAGTATATTAAATTTTGAACTGTAAAATGTGTCTTATTAAAGACCTAAAGTCGGAAAAGAACAGTGTTTGATATAAACGAAATGGACTGTGTTTTTAGTTCAAAAATAACTTTTTTTATTAAAAAAATTAACATTTTGTAACAAACGAATTTTTTTGGTGATAAAAGTGTATACTTTTCGAAGCAATTCAAAAAACTCTAACAAAAGAAAAACGTTTTCGGTACACGTTTTCCAAACGTTTTTTTTCTTTGCGTGTACGCAATTCATGGTGGAGGGTACAAATGGTGATTTCGATTGGTAAAAAATATGTTGTATATTTTACAGCTTACCCCCATAAATCTAAAATTTTTGTTCGATTGGAAAATTCGGTCCAGCCTACCCAAAATGTGGACGTTCGATTGACGGAGTGTTAGCCATCGCAAGAACAAAACCCATTTTACACCGTAGCTGGTCTACGGTGCAGAGGGCTACACATTCAATCATATGTTGAAAAAGCTTTTATTCTTCGACCTAAATAATAGCGTTGTTGCAAATACAAAAGAAAGTGCGTGACACGTGTATTGTGGTTGCTTTTCAATTTCTTTAACACAGCTGATTAATTTACCAAGAAGAAGCATATCAATTGTTTAGTGCCGCGACAACAAAATTCGATATTAAATATTTTTAATATAATAGCAAAATGCAAAAAGCACATGCGTTTTTTTTTCCAACACCATTGAAGATGCGCTATTGGAGAGTAGTTCTTGTGACGACAAGGAAGAAGTTACAACATCATTGCTTGGACGAAATGACCAACGGCGAGTTAAAAACTTTGTTAAGGATGTAATTAATTTGTACTTTGAAGTAGAAGTAAGATCATTAAAAAAAATATAAAATCAAAAGTTTTAACAAATTCCCTTAGTTCAAGAAAAATTTGCGTGTTAGTCGAGATTCCAATAATAATTGTTAATAATAATCGAAATATTTCCGCCAAATTTCTTTTGTTGCACCTTTTTTGTTCGTTTTCACACGGAAACGGTGTTGTCATTGCAAGGGGTTTCGGCAACACTGTGGTAACACCATAAAATGTACCATTTGTGTGCAACACGTTTTTTCCCAAACGAAATCACCATAAGATTCGGCCTGGCCGAACTTACGGCCGTATATATTTGTTTCAAATGACTTAGTCTTCCGCGTTCGATTAAAAAGTTAATTGTATCAATTAATTTTGTAATTATATATTTTCAATCATTGACTTAATTAATTAATTAATTAAAAAGTTAATTGTATCAATTATTCTTTTTAATTTAAAATTTTTCAATCATTGACTTAATTAACTTAATGCTTCTATCTAGATTAAACATTTAATTGTATCAATTAATTTATTAATTGAAAAAAAAATTCAACTTCAATCAACTTTTTAATTGGAAATATTTTGGTGATAGTTTTTTCTGTGTACCATTCCAAAAAGCAAAGGAATTGAAATGTATATCTTATTGAACTATTTTTTCTCTGTTTCCTAACTACTTCAAATATAGTTCAGTTTGAATTGGAATCAATACCAAAGATCTTAAATTGAGCAATACAAGGAAGCATTCAATATTCTTTATTTTCCACATTCCGTTTGTAGTTGTTTTAATTCAATAAAAATATTTCTTTAAATATAATTTACTATTAATTTTGCATATTAAAACTTTGAAAATTATGAACCATATATTATTATGATATATTTAGTATCTCAATATTATAATTATAATATATCTTAGAAGATAACCCGGAAATAATCAGATATGTCATTTATTATTTGATTCACTAAATAAGTATTTTTTTTTAAATATCCATATCAATATCTGAAATATCTACAAAGCAATTTTTTTTATTTTTTTCATAATTAGTTTTGTGTTTAAATCCAATTAAAATTTAATAACATTACATTGTCTGTCATAGGGTTATCATCGCTTTTTTGCTGTTGTTTCAAAATTTTATTTGAAGGTTTCACGCTATGGGAAAATAGTTGATAAAACTATTTTCCTCAATTATATTTAATAAACTTTTATAGCAAAATCATAAAAGTTTAGTGAACTTTAGTAAGTTTTAGTTTTTTGTCTTTTCTTAGTTAATGTCAATGTTTAACTAATTGTTATTTAAGCTTTACTTACTGAATTCTTAAAAACAAACAAAGTTTATTCTTTAATTGTGTTGTTTTTGTTTTGACTTCTAAATAATTAACATGGCTAATTAGCCATTGTAGCTAAACAAATAAAAATTGCGGTCTACTAATGTTGGCCGTAACATTTTTGATCAATAGAAGATTTATATTTGTTTCTCATATTAAGTGAACTTAATAATTTTTGAAATGAGATTCGAGTGTTTTGTTAATATTTTTCATTTGTAATTAAAACTTTTAAGTCATGCTTATGAAATCTACTCGTGATAGTGGGGATTAAATTAATTAATTTTTCACTATGATAAATTAAAGAGTGGGGAGGGATGCGCCTCAAGATAAAAATGTTTCCACATTTTTATATTCTATAAAAATATGGATATTTGGAAATGTATAGAAGTTCAGAGGGATTTGATGACAGATACTCTTCCAACCAGATCGGTTCATATGGTTCACTTCCTGTAAGATAAATTTAAAGTTTCTCAATGGAGACTATATAACATTCTGGATTTATAAAAACCATCTCATACATATTTCTAGCATTACTCGAATGTGTGCGAGAAATAAAATCGGACAAATTCTCTTTATTTCCGTGGCCTTTTTGGAACTGAAGTACCTCTAGATTTCGAATTCTGGCAACTCGGATAAATATTTGGGTGTATAGACGCCCAAGAAATCAAATTAAAAGATAAAAGGCTATACCACAACATGGACCGATCCTCCCATATTAGGCACACCTATTTGTGGACCTAAAATAAATCTAGATTTTGAATTTCAGGTGAATGTGATAAATATTGTGCTATCTAGAAAAAAAATCTGGATATCGGTATATATGGGGCCTATATATGGACACGGTTGCCATAGTTGGTAGAATTCTATCAAAAATATATAGATTTTTTACTGTTTGGTACATTGGTAGAATTCTTGATGTTTTGGTAGATTTTGTGAATTATTCCTCTCCAACTAAGAGGTACTTCACAAAATTTTCTATAGAAATAAAATTTTGACAAAATTTTCTATAGAAATAAAATTTTGACAAAATTTTCTAGAGAAGTAAAATTTTAACAAAATTTTCTATAGACATAAAATTATAACAAATTTTTCTATAGAAATAAAATTTTGACAACATTTTCTATTGAAATAGAATTTTGAGAACTTTTTCTATAGAACAAAAGATTTTGACAAAATTTTCTATAAAAATAACATTTTGACCAAATTTTTTACAGAAATAAAATTTTCGTTTTGACAAAATTTTCAATAGAAATAAGATTTTGACAAAATTTCTACAGAAATAAAATTTTAACAAAATTTTCTAAAGAAATAAAAGTTTGACAAAATTTTCTATAGAAATAAAATTTTGACAAAATTTTCTATAGAAATAAAATTTTGAGAAAATTTTCTATAGAAATAAAAGTTTAAGAATAATTTCTATTGAAATAAAAGTTTGAGAAAATTTTGTATAGAAGTAAAAGTTTGAGAACATTTTGTATAGAAATAAAATTTTGATACAATTTTCTATTGAAATAAAATGTTGCAAAATTTTCTATAGAAATAACATTTTGAGAAAATTTTCTATAGAAATAAAAGTTTGAGAAAAATTTCTATAGGCATAAAATGTTCACAAAATTTTCTATAGAAATAAAATTTTGTCAAAATTTTCTATAGAAATAAAATTGTGACAAAAATTTCTATATATATAAAATTGTGAACAAAAATGTCTATAGAAATAAAATTTTGAAAATGTTTCTATAGAAGAAAATTTTGACAAATTTTTCTATAGAAATAAAATTTTGAAAAAATTTTGTATAGAAATAAAATTTTGACAAAATTTTCTATAGAAATAAAATTTTCGTTTTGACAAAATTTTCAATAGAAATAAGATTTTGACAAAATTTTCTACAGAAATAAAATTTTGACAAAATTTTCTATAGAAATAAAATTTCTGCAGAAATAAAATTTTGACAAAATTTTCTACAGAAATAAAAATTTAACAAAATTTTCTAAAGAAATAAAAGTTTGACAAAATTTTCTATAGAAATAAAATGTTGACAAAATTTTCTATAGAAATAAAATTTTGAGAAAATTTTCTATAGAAATAAAAGTTTAAGAATAATTTCTATTGAAATAAAAGTTTGAGAGTTTTTTTGAGTTTTGTATAGAAGTAAAAGTTTGAGAACATTTTGTATAGAAATAAAATTTTGATACAATTTTCTATTGAAATAAAATGTTGCAAAATTTTCTATAGAAATAACATTTTCAGAAAATTTTCTATAGAAATAAAAGTTTGAGAAAAATTTCAATAGAAATAGAAGTTTGATAAAAAGAGAAATAAAGTTTTTACAAAATTTTCTATAGAAATAAAACTTTGAGAAAATTTTCTATAGGCATAAAATTTTCACAAAATTTTCTATAGGCATAAAATTTTCACAAAATTTTCTATAGAAATAAAATTTTGTCAAAATTTTCTATAGAAATAAAATTGTGAAAAAAAATTTCTATAGAAATAAAATTTTGAAAAAGTTTCTATAGAAGAAAATTTTGACAAAATTTTCTATAGAAATAAAATTTTGAAAAAATTTTGTATAGAAATAAAATTTTGACAAAGTTTTCTATAGAAATAAAATTTTCTACAGAAATAAAATTTGGACAAGATTTTCTATAGAAATAAAATTTTGACAAAGTTTTCTATAGAAATAAAATTTTCTACAGAAATAAAATTTGGACAAGATTTTCTATAGAAATAAAATTTTGACAAAGTTTTCTATAGAAATAAAATTTTCGTTTTGACAAAATTTTCGATACCAATAAAATGTTGACAAAGATTTCTATGGAAATACAATTTTGATAAAATTGTCAATAGAAATAAAATTTTAATACAATTTTCCATAGAAATAAAATATTGACAAAATTTTCTATAGAAATAAAATTTTAAAAAAATTTTCTATAAAAATCAAATTTTGACAAAATGTTCGATTGAAATAAAATTTTGACAAAGTTCCCTAAAGAAATAAAATTTTGAGAAAATTTGTAAAAAAATAAAATTTTGATTTTATCGAGATAAAAATGGTCCAATAGTAATTTCCACTTTCTGGCAACACTTCTTAGCAGACCCAAAACAATGACTACTGATTCATAGCACTACTTTTTTACCACATTTAATCTCACCTTAATATCGCAATATTTTTCCTTAGAATTTCCGGTAGCTATTATATCTAAGAGGTTATTGACTTCCTACTGGGTGGGTGGTCTTTCCCATTTAATTCCATTTAATTAATTTACAGATACCGATAATATTGATTTATATATAAAAACAAAAATAACCAAAATCCCCTATACAAACATGAAACCTATGTAATCGAAAACGTAATTGTAAGCCTTATGAGCTATCATAATATAAGACTACTGTGATGATGATATATTCATTTAGAGTTTGAGAAATGTTTTATTGTTTCCGCTCAAGTGTGGACACTCGAAATTTCTGTGCAAAATGATAAGACGACAAACAACCTTCCCGACCGCCTCCCTGCCACCATTTCCATTGTTGTTCCCATCATTGATCGGCACGCACCACCACCGCCCAACAGTAATGATATGGCCAAAATATAATGGCATTTATTGCCTTTCTGGCAATTGTTTAAATCAGTTTAATCGACCACCGACCGACCGACCACTGATTATAAATTTATCATTTCCCCCAAAAGGCGATAGCATAACTGGATGAAAGCAGTTCCGTTTTCAAATCTCAGTCGTAATGTGTTAAAAATTTTAAGGAACTTTTCGATAGGTAATTTTGTTTTGGCCACTGGCTCTGTATACTAATAAATTTTTAGAAAATTTTGCAAATTTATGATCTTAGATTTGCAGGTTGCGCTCTTTGCTTATGGGTTTTCGTCTGTTTTGAAATCAAAGTTCGTTATATTACCTGGGTTTTTGTGCAAAAATTCAAAACATAAAATCATCATCACGAGTCTTGGGGTGGGATTTTTTAATATTTGGCCATTGATATAGCAGCAATAAGACTTAAAAAATATTTGTAAAATCTTATAATTGAAAATTGATAAGACGGCCAAGATTGACTAATTGGAAAACATATCAGCATTTTTTGGAATATTCATCCAGGTCCTGAGATAATTTAAAATTCGAAAGTATGTACTTAAAATGACCTACCTTTTAATAAGCAATGGGAGAGTTGTTTGTTTTGGAAAAGTAAATACTACCGAAAGTTCTGCTAGGGCGAATCAAATGTGCCCTTCAAACTTCGCATGGTTGTTAACGGACATATATTACCAGCATGTACCAATATTGCAACCGGATCGGATGAAATTTGACCTTCAAGGAGGCTCCGCAAAGCAAATCTGGGAAACTAATTATTGACCCATATAGAAAAAATCTTTGAATGGTTGTCAACAATTCGGCTGGTATATAACAATTCAATGTATGCATCCAACCATGGTTGGTAGCATTTTACAAAAATTTTTAGATTTTTTGCCGTTTAGTAGATTCGTAGAATTCTTGATATTTTGGTAGATTTTTACTAAATATTCCTCTCCCTCTGAGAGGTACTTCATAATTGTTTTAATATAAATAAATTTTTGACAAAAGTTTTAATAGAAATAAAATTTTGACAAAATTTTGTATAGAAATAAAATTTTGACAAATTTTTCTATAGAAATAAAATTTTGACAAAATTTCCTATAGAAATAAAATTTTGACAAAATTTCCTATAGAAATAAAATTTTGACAAAATTTTCTTTAGAAATAAAGTTATGACAAAATGTTCTTTAGAAATAAAGTTATGACAAAATGTTCTATAGAAATAAAATTTTGACAAATTTTTCTATAGAAATAAAATTTTGACAAATTTTTCTATAGAAATAAAATATTAACAACTTTTTCTATAGAAATAAAATATTAACAAATTTTTCTATAGAAATAAAATTTTGACAAATTTTTCTATAGAAATAAAATTTTAATTTTCTATAGAAAAAAAATTTTTAGAAATTTTTTATAGAAATAAAATTTTGACAAAATTTTTATAGAAATAAAATTTTGACAACATTTTCTATAGAAATAAAATGTTGACAACATTTTTTATAGAAATAAAATTTTAACAAATTTTTCTATAGAGATAAAATTTTAATTTTCTATAGAAATAAAAATTTGACAAAATTTTTTATAGAAATAAAATTTTGACAAAATTTCTTATAGAAATAAACTTATGACAAAATGTTCTATAGAAATAAAATTTTGACAAATTTTTCTATAGAAATAAAATGTTGACAAATTTTTCTATAGAAATAAAATATTAACAAATTTTTCTATAGAAATAACATTTTGACAAATTTTTCTACAGAAAAAAAAATTGACAAAATTTCCTATCGAAAAAAAAATATTGACAACTTTTTCTATAGAAGTAAAAAATTGACAAAATTTTCTATAACAATAAATTTTTGACAAAATTTTTGTGGAAATAAAAATTTTGACAAAATCTTCCATAGAAATAAAATTTTGCAAAAATTTTCTATAGAAATAAAAATTTGACAAAATTTTCTATAGAAATAAATTTTTGACAAAATTTTTTATGGAAATAAAAATTTGATCAAAATTTTCTATAGAAATAAAATTTTGACAAAATTATAGAAATACAATTTTTACAAAATTTTCTATAGAAATTAAATTTTTACCAAATTTTTTATAGAAATTAAATTTTGATGAAATTTTCTATAGAAATAAAATTTTGTTGTTGTTTTTTTATTTCAGCTTAAAACCATACATTGACTAAACTACAAGAGTAGCTTAACCAACAGAGGAAAAGAATGTTTGTCAAATTTATTTGGGCAAAGCCCTATAGACTGCAAGATGGTTGGATGGACGCACGTTTCGGAATTATCACATTCCTCATCAGCATCCTCTACTTGCAGCAAAACTATCAACCAATTATCAGAATAAATTCAGGCAGTTTATTAAACCCAACAAAAACCACACTTGAACCCTCCGAAAAAAGGTTTTACATTGATAGCCGGCTTATGCCAAATAAATTCGAAACAAACATATCTCTTTTCCTATGCCACTGTCAAATCATCGATTTGAATTCACATGACTGGGTTTATTTTGAGCGTGCCTCCTCTTCTTTTTCCATTTGTTTTGTTTTGTTATTGTTGGTTTTGTTCTTTAAGCATTGTTGTTGTTTTTTTATTTCAGCTTAAAACCATACATTGACTAAACTACAAGAGTAGCTTAACCAACAGAGGAAAAGAATGTTTGTTTAAAATGTTTAAAATTTTGATAAAATTATAGAAATACATTTTTTACAAAATTTGCTATATAAATTAAATTTTGATGAAATTTTCTATAGAAATAAAAAGTTGAAAAAATTTCCTATCGAAATCAAATATTGACATATTTTTCTATAGAAATAAAAATTTGACAACATTTTCTATAGAAATAAAATTTTGACAAACTTTTCTATAGAAATAAACTTATGACAAGATTTAATAAACTTATGACAAAATTTTCTATAGGAATAATATTTTGACGAAATTCTCTATAGAAATAAACTTATGACAAAATTAAATAAAAATTTGATAAAATTTCCTATCGAAATAAAATATTGACAAATTTTTATATAGAAATAAAAATTTGACAAAATTTTCTATAGAAATACATTATATTACATGTTAGCCTGATACCGAAACAGGCAATTGACGTCCAAATGCATTATATCTAATTATACAATTATTATTCGAGCTTTATGGACAGATATAGATTAAGGAACATGGTTAATAGAGCCATTGAAAAGAAAACGCCAGATAAAAAATTTTTATATAAATTTTGATTAAATTTTTTATATAAATAAAATTTTTATAAAATTTTTATAGAAATAAAATTTTATAAAAATTTTCTATAGAAATAACATTTTGACAAAAATTTTCTATAGAAATAAAACATTGCCAAAATTTTTTATAGAAATAAAATTTTGACAAAATTATCTATAGAAATAAAAAAAAATTTACAAAATTTTCTACAGGAATAAAAATTTTATAAAATTTTCTATAGAAATAAAACTTTGATAAAATTTTCAATAGAAATAACATTTTGACAAAATTTTCTATAGAGATAAAATCTTAGTTTCTATAGAAATAAAATTTTTAGAAAATTTTCTATAGAAATAACATTTTGACAAAATTTTTATAGAAATAAAATTTTGACAAAATTTTCTATAGAAATAACATTTTGACAACATTTTTTATAGAAATAAAATTTTGACAAAATTTTTTATAGAAAAAAAAATTTGACAAAATTTTCTATAGAAATAAAAATTTGACAAAATTTTCTATAGAAATAAAAATTTGACTAAATTTTCTATAGAAATAAAAATTTGACAAAATTTGCTATAGAAATAAAAATTTGACAAAATTTTCTATAGAAATAAAATGTTGACAAATAAATAAAATGTTGAATAAAATTTTGACAAAATTTTCTATAGAAATAAAATTTTGAAAAATTTTCTATAGAAAAAAATGTTGACCAAATTTTCTTTAGAAACAAAAATTTTGACAAAATTTTTTATAGAAATAAAAACTTTGACAAAATTTTTATAGAAATAAAATTTTGACAACATTTTTTATAGAAATAAAATTTTGACAAAATCTTCCATAGAAATAAAATTTTGCAAAAATTTTCTATAGAAATAAATATTTGACAAAATTTTCTATAGAAATAAATTTTTGACAAAGTTTTCTACAGGAATAAAATTTTGACAAAATTTTCTATAGAAATAAAATTTTGACAAAATTATAGAAATACAATTTTAACAAAATTTTCTATAGAAATTAATTTTGATGAAATTTTCTATAGAAATAAAAATTTGACAAAATTTTCTATAGAAATAAATTTTTGTGGAAATAAAAATTTGGACAAAATTTTCTATAGAAATAAAAATTTAACAACATCCCAGCAAAAAAATTTGAAAGTTCTTCTTCAATGATGTTCTTTATTTTAACTACCCAGGAAGTTCTTTTAATTTAATTTTTTATAACTTGGTTTTTTCATAGTTTTAATGAGTAATTTTAACTTTTTTTTTGTTTCCAAGAGGTTAAGAAATAATAAGAATTCATAAAATGGTACAAATAATTTAAATTTTGTCGAAAAGAATGCTAAATCCAATCTGAAAAAATGCGAATTTTTGAAAATATTTGATGCCAAACGTTCCACGCAAGCGTAAGAATGCATTAAAACTCATAAAAAATTTAAAAAAATATTTATTTGTCAAAATATCACAAAATTTCTTAATTCACATCCAAAACATTGAATTCGGATCACACCTAAAGAAGTGATGCAAATTCAGTGCAACGGCTGCTGAAATGGAGGACTTCCGTCCTATGACAAGCCCATGTTAAATTAATCGCTTCTGAGTCAATTTTGCACTGCTTCCGGATACAAAAAGAACATTTTCATTACTTTTTTGGCTACGCTTTTGTTGCTGGGATTTTCTATAGAAATAAAATTTTGACAAAATTATAGAAATACAATTTTAACAAAATTTTCTATAGAAATTCAATTTTGATGAAATTTTCTATGGAAATAAAATTGTGACAAAATTATAGAAATACAATTTTAATAAAATTTTCTATAGAAATTAAATTTTGATGAAATTTTCTATAGAAATAGAAATTTGACAAAATTTCCTATCGACATAAAATATTGACAAATTTTTCTATAGAAATAAAAAATTGACAACATTTTCTATAGGAATACATGTTTGATAAAAATTTTTATATAAATAAACTTTTGAAAAAATGTTCTATAAAAATTAAATTTTGACAAAATTTTCTATAGAAATATTTTTTTTTGTTTTGTTATTGTTGGTAAATTTTGACAAAACCTTCTATAGAAATAAAATTTTGCAAAATTTTTCTATAGAAATAAAAATTTGACAATTTTTTCTATAGAAATAAATTTTTGACAAAATTTTTTATGGAAATAAAAATTTGAAAAAAAAATAGAAATAAAATTTTGCCATTACTTACCATTAATTTCGTTAAAAATATAATGAAAATATTAATATACCTCCATCCTACAATTGATAATATAAAAAATATATATTTGTCTTTATTGTCGTATTCCTTAGTGAACTCGTATACACCTAATAGGCACCTAAAATTAAGTATGACACATGTTTATAAGCATGTAATAAATCAACGAAAATATTATGATGTTGTAATAATGTCAGTTAAAATATTTATAGTACAATTTATGGTTATAATAATTCTGTGATTTTTTTATTATTATTGTAGATAAAAGAAATAGCAAAGAGATTATAAAAGAACACTTGATGATTGATTGATTCTGTAAAAGTCCATTGTTGGCAATTAATGGGAACTGCAAACCAAGAGAATTTATAACATTTCCCTCATGGTTTTGTTTTCAATAATTAGGCAATAATTGTTATTAATGAAAATTCTTTTAATACGTAAACAAAATAATCAAGTCATTGTATTTGCTTCCAATCTTTATTAAATGTGAATCATGAATTTTAAGCTATTTCATTTTTTGGGGATTTTTTGTTAAATTCAGTGTAACGGCTGTTGAAATGGAGGACTTCCGTACTATGACAAGCCCATGTTAAATTCATCGCTTCTGCGTCAATTTTGCACCACTTCCGGATCCAAAAAGAACATTTTCATTACTTTTTGGCGATGCTTTTTTTTTGCTGGGAAGGAACATATTTTGGAAGTTGTGCTTTTAGAACAACTTCCAATTTTTCTTTTGCTGGGGAGTTTACGATATTACGTACAGTGAAAGAAAAATTAATTTTTTTATTTATTTTTCATAAAATAGTATTCATAAATGTACATATGAAAAAGAATGCCGAAAATTTTCCAATTAAAATTGTAACTGAATTTAAAAAATATTCAATTAAAAATTTAATTGGTCCAAAAAGATTTTTAATTGAAACAAAACTTAATTGTAGCAATTAAATATATTCTAATTGGAACAATTAATTTGTTAATTGATTTGTCTGATTGATAATTTCAATTTTGACAAAATTTTCTATAGAAATAAAATTTTGACAAAAATTTTCTATAGAAATAAATTTTTGACAAAACTTTCTATAGAAAGAAAATTTTTACAAAAATTTTCTATAGAAATAAAATTGTGACAAAAAAATTTCTACAGAAATAAAATTTGGACAAAATTTTCTGTAGAGATACAATTTTGACAAAAATTTCTATAGAAATAAAATTTTGACAAAATTTTCAATAGAAAGACAATTTTGTAAAATATTTTTTTTGTGTTTGGTATTTTTTGGTAAAATAATCTCCAAATTTTGGTAGATTATTTTCTATAGAAATAAATTTTTTACAAAAATTTTCTATAGAAATAAAATTTTGACAAAAGGTTTCTATAGAAATAAAATTTTGACAAAAATTTTCTATAGAAAAAAAAATTGACGAAATTTTCTATAGATATAAAATTATGACAAAATTTTCTATTGAAATAAAATTTTGACAAAAGGTTATATAGAAATAAAATTTTGACAAAATTTTCTATAGAAATGAAATTTTGACAAAATTTTCTATAGAAATAAAATTTTGACAAAAATTTTCTATAGAAATAATATTTTGACAAAAAATTTTCTATAGAAATAAAATTTTGACAAAAATTTCCTATAGAAATAAAATTTTTAAAAATTTTTTTTAGAAATAAAATTTTGACAAAAATTTCCTATAGAAATAAAATTTTTACAAAAATTTTCTGTAGAAAAAAACAAATTGACAAAATTTTCTGTAGAAAAAAAACATTCGTTAATTGGAAAAATCAAATACAGGTGGAATACAATAAAAACAAGTTTGTAAAAAATTTGACAAATTTTTCTATAGAAATAAAATTTTGACAAAATTTTCTATAGAAAAAAAAATGTTGACAAAAGGTTTCTATAGAAATAAAATTTTGACAAAATTTTCTATAGAAATAAAACTTTGACAAAAATTTTCTATAGAAATAAAATTTGGACAAAAAGGGTCTATAGAAATAAAATTTTGACAAAAATTTTCTATAGAAAAAAAATTTGACGAAATTTTCTATAGATATAAAATTTTGACGACGTTTTCTATAGATATAAAATTTTGACAAAATTTTCTATTGAAATAAAATTTTGACAAAAAATTTTCTATAGCAATAAAATTTTGACAAAAGGTTTCTATAGAAATAAAATGTTGACAAAAATTTTCTACAGAAATAAAATTTTGACAACAAATTTCTATAGAAATAAAATTTTGACAAATTTTTCTATAGAAATAAAATATTGACAAAAATTTTCTATAGAAATAAAATTTTGACAAAAAAATTTCTATAGAAATAAAATTTTGACAAAATTTTCAAAGAAAGAAAATTTTGTAAAAATTTTTTGTTTTGTGTTTGATAGTTTTTTTGTAAAATATTCTCCAAATTTTGGTAGATTATTTTCGGCTCGAGTGGCAACCGTGATAGTTACATCCACACATAATATTTTTATTAAAAAGTTGATGTCCCAAACATTATATATTCTAACGTATTAAGATATTTGTCCAAAACTTTTTATGTTAATTTTGGAACAATATATTTTTGTATTAAAAAAAATTGTATTCAGCAGATAGCATATTTTGTTTACATCGGAACATATAAAAACATCATTCTCTCTCCGTGTAGAAAGTAATTATTTGCGAAACAAATTTGAATTATATTTTTAATTGGAAATATTTTAATTTAATTAAAATTTTAATGGGGAAAAATTAATATTTCGTTTAATTAATAATTTTAATTTTTTACTTAACTGACATTATTTTTCAAATTTTAGAAATATCAAAATTTTTCCTTTTTATAACATTTATTGAAATTTCACACTGAGAAAATATTTGACAGAAATCTAAAAAGAATTTGTGGCCACAGTCAAACCAGCAGAAATTATTAGCTCATCACAGTAGGAGTGTTTTCCAAAAACTTTATCCAGTAATTTCGAAAGAGCTCCAGGAAAAATCTTTGACACTTTTTTTTGGCAAATATTTGCCTAGTGTGACCATACCCTTAGTTTTAAAATGTCCCTATGGTAAATGAACATTGGACTCGGAATCAATACAAAAATCTTTAAATATAAGTCAACTGTATTATTCAATGATGAAATTTCAAAGATAGGTTACCAAGAAATCGCTGACTTTAAATGAATTAACACATGTTTTTTACGATTAAAAACAAAATGTCTCTGATAATAGAAACTAAAACATTCCTAATTATTGTTAATGGTGAGTGTATTTTCAAAATCAATTCAAATAAATATTATAGTACATTGATGATTGTAGAATTTCATCGACAACGACGGAGCAAAGTATAAAAAAACCAATAAAGATAAACCTGATTAATTATCTCCGCACCTCAGGGTTTTCTATTCATAGCCCATGGTTAGAATAATTCAGCTATTGTGGGATTGTTTCGACAAGGAAGTGCTTTAAATAACCTATCACCAACTTTAGGAAAACTAATTTCTTCTTTTATTTTAATTAAAATAATCTGGGGAATATTTGAAGCATATGACTCCTCATAAAATAAGGGGATTTTTAATATTGGGCTATAGATAATCCTTATCATTGTTTTCGGCTAAAGCAAATTTTTTCTGGCATAATTTCTTCAAAAGAAAAGCAGTATAGTAATTTCTAAAAAAAAAAAAAACAATAACTAAAATAAGAAAAGAAAGCACGTGACAATAACTGATATGGTGTTTAGGATTTCTTATCAATAGCATTGTATTGATTTTGTAACGAAATTTCTTCTACATGTACGAGTATTAAAGTTGAATTTTTTTAGACGAAACACTTTTGCTACAAGGTCTCACAGACCTTCAAATTTTTATAGCCAAAGAAATTGTTTTTTTTTAGAAAATTATTATTTTTGTAATATATCTCCAAAAGGTTTTTTTTTTTGAAGAAAAGCAGACGGACAATAAAACGAAAATATCTCTATTATTAATTTTTTTGATAAACTTATTAAAATTATTATTATTATTATTATTAAAAAATATCTTAGATCAATATATGAACATTTTTCAATTTGTCCTTCAAATGTGATCGCTCTATGACTAATATTTGTTTAACCACTTATTAAGTGTATTTGACATCTTTAAGTGCCATCATTTTGATTTTGGCATTTCAGATGAAATTTTGAAAATATTGATAAGATTTGTTTTGATATGCTTCCAGGGAATATATCATCATTATTACTATTAATGTATATTTATTTGACTTTTTCAAGTAATAATTAATTTAACTTTATGAAAATACCATTGTATAAATAAATACATGTTGTGTTTTGTTTTTGTGAATACTCGTATTTTGAGTTTTTTGTAGTTTTGGTTAATTAATGAAGTGGTAGTAAATTGGGTATTGAGGGTAATCGTAATCCATTAAAAGTAAATTGTTTGTAATAGGATGTGAGATACAAGAAGAGTATCATAGAGTCCTTTCATATATAGTAGAGTTCATATCTTGACAAAAAAAAATTCCTCTAAACGAATTACAGGAAAATTTTAATGATAGAGGTTCTTCTCATCGTACAAGTAATTATAAGGTAGACTTTGAAATCTAGACGGAGAGAAGGAATATGGTCACCCATAAAAAGTTTTAAGAGCAATATGTTGTTCTTAGACTGGAATATTTTTGTCGCGAAAATATTGTTTTCTTGCCAAAAATGTACATGGTTACTGAAATCTGAGAAAATAACATCATGGTTGCGATAAACACGTTACATGTTTCCCCTTCATATTCCTTCTCTGGGTGTAAATTCAACAAAATTTTTATCCACATTACTCGAATGAGAACGAGAAATAAAATCGGGAAATTTTACTTGTATTACCGTGCAATTGAAATGATCAGTGCGCCTTCCCTCAAGAAGTTAAATCGTTGTTTCGGTTTGAATATAATTTATTCAAGGATAATAATTCACTGATCGTTTTTAGCTACTTACTATGTGGGGAAACCATGGTGGAAAAAATTACCTGAAAAAATTAAAAAAATATATATTTTTTAATTTAATTGGATTAAATTAATTTTTTTTTATTTAAAAAATAAGGTTATGTTTCCATTTCTATTCAATTACTATAATATCAATATAATCGATGATTGATTGTTTATTAGCATAAGACTAGGTTGGTTTATTGGCCATATTGGTAAGAACCATTTTTCATACGCACTCAATAGAGTATATATCAAATATATACGTTGATGATTTTACTGCCCCATTACTGATAGTATTGATGTATTGATGTCATGCATTCGTCATAGAAATATGTCATAAATTGTGATTGACATATGTGTGGGGATATCACGAGTTAAATATGCAATAATCGAAATTTGTTATCCAGATATCAAATCTTTTAAATATTAAGAGTTCAAATAGTGATTAAATTTGAATTATGAAAATCGTCTGTACTTTAGTACATACAGAGAAAAATATGATTCGGATTAAGTTGGGACATAAAGCTGTCAATAAAAATTTTGAAAAAGGTTAGGTTAAAAAGGTTAAGTTGGCAGCCACTTAGACCATTCAGCCCATTGTGATATATTTCTATAGAAAATTTTGTCAACATTTTTCTTTTATGGAAAATTTTGTTTAAATTTTATTTCTATAGAAAATCGTGTCAAAATTTTATTTCTATAGAAAATTTTGTCAAAATTTATTTTTTATGGAAAATTTTGTCAAAATTTTATTTCTATGGGAAATTTTCCCAAAATTTTATTTCATTGAAAATTTTGTCAAAATTGAATGTTTATGGAAAATTTTGTCAAAATTTTATGTCTATGGGAAATTTTGTTAAAATTTTATTTCTATAAAAAATTGTGTCCAAATTTTATTTTTATACAAAATTTAGTCAAATTTTATTTCCATAGTTTTTTTTATTTCCGTACAAATTTTTTCCGTACAAAGGTCAGGTTAACAATGTTAAATTGGCAGCCTGAGTTATTTTCAGGCTCGTTTAGACTATTCAATCCATTGTAATATATTTCGATAGAAAATTATGTCAAAATTTTATTTTTTTTATTTCCGTATATTTTTATTTTTAATTTGTATTGCTATATAAAATTTTGTCAAGTTTTATTTTTATAGAAGGTTAGGTTAACAAGGTTAAATTTGCAGCCTAATTTATTTTCAGGCTCACTTAGACCATTCAGTCCATTGTGATATATTTCTATAGAAAATTGTGTCAAAATTTTATTTCTATAGAAAATTTTGTAAAATTTTATTTCTATAGAAAATTTTGTAAAATTTTTTTTCTACAGAAAGTTTCGTCAAAATTTTATGTCTATAGAAAATTTTTACAAAATTTTATTTCTGTAGAAAATTTTTACAAAATTTTATTTCATAGAAAGTGTCATCAAAATTTTATTTTTATGGAAGATCTTGTCAGAATTTCATTTCTATGGAAAATTTTATTTCATAGAACATTTTCCCAAAATTTTATTTCTGTAGAAAATTTTCCCAAAATGTTATTTCATAGAAAGTGTCATAAACATTTTATTTTTATGGAAGATTTTGCCAGAATTTCTTTCTATGGAAAATTCGGTTAAAATTTTATTTAAATTTCGTCAAAATGTTATTTCTATAGCAAATTTTGTCAAAATTTTATTTCTATAGAAATTGGTATCAAAATTTTGTTTCTATAGAAAATTTTGTCAACTTTTTTTCTATAGAGAATTTTATCAAAATTTTATTTCCATAGAGATATTTTCTAAATTTTATTTCCATAGATTTTTTTTATTTCCGTATAATTTTTTTTTTAAAATTTGTATTGCTATATACAATTTTGTCAAGTTTTATTTTTATGGAAGGTTAGGTTAACAAGGTTAAATTGGCAGCCTGATTTATTTTCAGGCTCACTTAGACTATTCAATCCATTGTGTTATATTTCTATAGAAAATTTTGTCAACATTTTATTTCTATAGAAAATTTTGTCAAAATTTTATTTCTATAGAAAGTTTTGTCAAATTTCTATTTCTATAGAAAATTTTGCCAAAATTTTATTTCTATAGAAAATTTTGTCAAAATTGTATTTCAATAGATAATTTTGACAAAATTTTATTTCAATAGAAAATTTTGACAAAATTTTATTTCTGTACAAAATTTTGTCAAAGTTTTATTTCTATGGAAAATTTTGTCAAAATTTTATTTCTCTAAAAAATTTTATTTCATAGGAAGTGTTGTCAAAATTTTATTTCTATGGAAAATTTTGTCAACAGTTTATTTTTATAGAAAATTTTGTCAAGATTTATTTTCTATAGGAAATTTTGTCAAAATTGTATTTCAATAGAAAATTATGACAAAATTTTATTTCAATAGAAAATTTTTCAAAATTTTATTTCTATAGAAAATTTTTACAAAATTTTTCTATAGAAGATTTTGTCAAAATTTTATTTCTATAGAAAATTTTGTCAAAATTTTATTTCTGTAGAAAATTTTGTCATAATTTTATTTCTATGGAATATTTTGTCACAATTTATTTTATATAGAAAATTTTGTCAAAATGTTATTTCTATAGAAAATTTTGTCAAAATTTTACTTCTATAGAAAATTTTGTCAAAATTTTATTTCTCTAAAAAATTTTATTTCATAGGAAGTGTTGTCAAAATTTTATTTCTATGGAAAATTTTGTCAACAGTTTATTTTTATAGAAAATTTTGTCAAGATTTATTTTCTATAGGAAATTTTGTCAAAATTGTATTTCAATAGAAAATTATGACAAAATTTTATTTCAATAGAAAATTTTGAGAAAATTTTGTCAAAATTTTATTTCTATAGAAAATTTTTACAAAATTTTTCTATAGAAGATTTTGTCAAAATTTTATTTCTATAGAAAATTTTGTCAAAATTTTATTTCTATAGAAAATTTTGTCAAAATTTTATTTCTATAGAAAGTTTTGTCAAAATTTTATTTCTATGGAAAATTTTGTCAAAATTTTATTTCAATAGAAAATTTTGTCAAAATTTTATTTCTATAGAAAATTTTGTGTAAGTTTTATTTCTGTAGAAAAGTTTCCCAAAATTTTATTTCATAGAAAGTGTTGACAAAATTTCATTTTTTCATTTCATTTTTTTCATTTATTTCTATAGAAAATTTTTACAAAATTTTTCTATAGAAGATTTTGTCAAAATTTTATTTCTATAGAAAATTTTGTCAAAATTTTATTTCTATGGAATATTTTGTCAAAATTTATTTTCTATAGAAAATTTTGTCAAAATGTTATTTCTATAGAAAATTTTGTCAAAATTTTATTTTTATTTAAAATTTTGCCAATATTTTATTTCTATAGAAAATTCTGTTAAAATTTAATTTCTCTAGAAAATTTTCCCAAAATTTTATTTCATAGAAAGTGTTGTCAAAATTTTATTTTTATTGAAAATTTTGTCAAAATTTTATTTCAATGGAAAATTTTGTTAAAATTTTATTTCTATAGAAAATTTTGTCAAAATGTTTTTTCTATAGCAAATTTTGTCAAATTTTTATTTCTATAGAAATTGGTATCAACATTTTATTTCTACAGAAAATTTGTTGAATTTTTTTATAGAGAATTTAGTCAAAATCTTATTTCCATAGAAGTTTTTTTATTTCCGTAGAACATTTTTCAAAATTTTTATTGCCATAGAAATTTTTCTTGAAGGTTAGGTTAAAAAGGTTAAGTTGGCAGCTTGATTTATTTGCAGGCTCACTTACACCATTCAGTCCATTGTGATATATTTTTATAGAAAATTTTGTCAAAATTTTATTTTGATGGGAAATTTTGTCAACATTTTATTTCTTTTTTTGTCAAATTTTATTCCTATAGAAAATTTTGTGAAAATGTTAGTTCTATGGGAAATTTTGTCACAATTTTAGTTCTATGGAAAATTTGGTCAAAATTTTATTTCTATAGAATATTTTGTCAAAGTTTTTTTTCTATAGAATATTTTGTCAAATTTTCTATAGAAATAAAATTTTGTCAAAAATTTTATTTCCATAGAAAATTTTGTGAATTTTTGTTCGCTTCCCAAGTACATCAATCGACATCAGCAAGTGATTTACTACACTCAAAAAAAAAAAGTTTATTGGATCCAAGGATTTTGACCTTCTCTTAAGGATTTTGGTATTGACTCCGAGCCAAAGATGCGGCTTCTTTAGAATAAAGAAATTTTTTATCGACCTATCTGGCTTTAAATCTAGGACCAATAAAATTAAAATTAGGATACATATCTCATTTATCAAATTTGCATTCTCCTTTCGCTGTTTATTAATAAAGGTACTCACGTACAAACAAATGCCAGTTTAAAAATCCAAATTATAACGTATAATTCAAAGTAAAAAATTCCAAAAAAAACTTTAAACCAAAGACACTAACCCCCATTTTCATGAAGCTCCGTTAGTGCTACGTTATCCAACGGACTTTTGAGCTGTACTGTGGAGATATCTGTCATTTTGCCTATTTATTCCATACGTCAGTTAGGATCTTAACTATTGAAAATTTATCAGTTAAAGTTAACCGGATAGAAGATATTCGCAGTTTATTTTCTGTTAACTGACAGTTAAAGCCTAACGGAGCTACATGAAAATGGCCGTAAATCCTCAAAATAAGTCTTAGCCTATATTTAAAGTGTTTTTATCTTAAATCTAAAGTTTCAATATTTCAGTTAATTTAAGGACAATTTCTTAAAATCAAAAATGTGTTTCTTTACTTTAAGGAAAAGTAGCCTTAGTTCTAAGACAAGAGAATTTAACGGAGGGTCGCAAATGTAAAAAATTCGTGTCGTAAATTTAATGAAAAAAATTTTTGAAACAAAGATTATAAACTTTATTTTAATTAAAATTTGATTATTTTAAAGAAATTTGTCCTTAATATTTTGTATATCTCGCATTTTAAATTTAGGTTGCGTAATTTTTAATAGCACGTAAATATTTTTTTCAGTGTAGAGAATGAATGTCATTCCGTACCTAAATCCCTAAGGAAAGGCCAAAATGTTTGGATCCAAGTAAACCCTTTTTGTGTGCGTATTTGAATTATGATGGTCTTAAAAGTGAATCCCGCGATGGGGTTAAAACTTTTCGTATTAATTTAATAAATTGCCTTTCCTTGACTCTATTTTAACCCTGAATTCAGTGTTGGGCTTGGGATATATACAAAAATACTTTCTTTTCCATATTATCCACTTCTATTTTATCTTGTTTCTAAGGCCATTAAAACGCAGAAAAAAAAATACATATTCATATCTTATACTGACCTTCATAAGAACATTGGTTAAATTAACCAATTTTATGGGATAATATGCAATAATAGGGGGGCCATCTGATTTCGTTATGTTTACTATATCACCCTTTCTCTCTGTTCGCCTTTCCCCTAATGAATTTTGTTAGATCCCTTAACCGGCTTTTATTACTCCTTTCATTGACGTTAAATTTGCAATCTAAATTTGTTTATTTCACTAAAATTAAAAATTTTTATTACTCCTTGTCTGCAAATTTCAATCTTTACCTAATAAAAAAAAAATCAAAAAAACAGCGTTTATTTATGGTTAGCATTGGGGAAATCAGTGATATTTATAAACTTGGCCAAAATATCTGAGTTCATTTGGATGTTGGGCTCTATCATATCAGCTAACACCAAATACCGTAATCGAAGTGCGTTTAGCTTAGCGTTGATGGTGAATTGTCCATAAAATAAGTAAACTGGGCTAAGTAACCATGAATGTACATAAGGTTTTTTTTGTGTATCGTTTTATGACGTCATGTTCGCAAAGCATTCCATTTGTCCAACATTTGTTGCAAGAGAAGAAGGAGGAATATTTAAAAAAGAAAAAAGTAATCGATTTTTTTATTTTTATGTTTTGGTATTGGTTTGTAGTTTTTTAAAAAACCAGTTCGTTGTTTTTTTTTATCTTGTTTTATTGATTTTTGTTTATTTTAAATTTATTTATATTAACCAATGGTTAGTTTATGTACTCTTGGAAGTAAATTGTAAACCACAATTAGCAAATTTTGTAGCATATTTTTTCTTTGCAAAAAATATTGTTTTTTTTCTATTTCTGCCATTGCTTTTAAATGTTGAGTTGTTAATTTAACTAGCATTTTAGATTATGTCTGTGGAGATATTTAATTGAATTTTATTGTTTTTACATTTTAACACTTTCAATTAAAATTCCGAAAGCTGGCATATATTTATCGGAAGTTGATCTTACAAAAAATGTTTTTTGTTTGTTTTTTAATTAAACATATCACTTATGTGTTTAAACATAATGGAAGCGATACGCGAATGCGTGCGGATTGGGCCACCCTAATGTTGCACACGCAGAGAAGGAATATGATCACCTCAAACATGTTTCAAGAGCAAAATGTTATTTTTGTATGGTGACCATGTAACATGTTTGTCACTAAAATGTTATTTTCTCGTCAAATATAACCTGCTTGCCGAAATCAGATACATGATTTCCGAGAAAATAACATGGTTGCGAAAACCATGTTACATGGTCATCACCCAAAAATAACATTTTGCTCTTAAAACATGTTTGAGGTGATCATATTCCTTCTCTGGGTGCAATATGTCAACTGACAGCTCTATCGCAATGCTTGACATTATGCAGGTACTAAGAACGATTTGACATACGAAAGCGTTTTGTGTTGTTTACAGCAACTTAAAAGATTCATCTCGCCACACTATTCATTACATGGACGGCGGAAGTATACAGGCAGTTAGTTGAATGTCAGAGTCGATGGTGAAATAATTTCAACTATAAATTTCCCCAAGATTCTCGGGTTCACACTCGACAGCCTTTTTAAGTCGCCTGGCCATGCGACTCCGCGTTAAAAACAAGATCCTCAAGTCGCTTGGCGGCAGCACTTGGGGTGCGGGCAATGAAACCTTGTTGACAACATATAATTAATTGGCCGGTCAGTGGACACCTCAAGCGATACGCAATGGAATAACATACAAAGCTGTCAGAACGCCACCCTTAGAACTGCGATAGGATGCCTCCGCACTACACCCCTGGATCACCTTTATACGCAGACCAAGATTATCCCAGTGCGTCAACACAGTTACATGTTGTCAAAGCAGTACCTCTTGGATTGCTATTGCAGTATCCATTCAAATCACCACCTTGGGGATAGGCAACCACCACCCAGGAATGTAAGGGTTGATCTTCACCTTCTAGAGAGCGAGATCCAGTGTTACAAAATATAACCTCTAGATCAGGTAGCGTACCAGACTGGTCTGAAGAGGATTCATAACGATACTTTAGCTGAAATGGTGACAAGCTACAAGGTTAACCCGGTGGATTATCCCCACTCAGTAATGCTGGTGGAATTTCTGTGTGTCTCAAAGCTTCCGCAATGTGAAAAGCTGTTAGAACTCGGCTATAAGAAGGAGGTCCATTGTCAATAAGCTAAACATGAAATCGGGCAGCATTGATTTATTGAGGGAAGTTCCAAAATGTGGTATCACAATGGCCTGAATAGTCTGAGTCTGAAATAACAGGCTGCCACAATACCTAACCTATGGGAATTTAAAGATGAGCCAAATCCGAAAAAGTTACTCACGAACAAAGCACTTCCTAAAAAATGATCGCAGTTTTTTTGGAAAAACTGGACATGTCGCAATCGTAGCACGGTTACCACACTTGAGAGAATTCTACTAAAATGGTATATTTTTTTAGTGTTTAGTAGAAAAATTTCTATAGAAACAAAATTTTGAGAAAAATTTCTACACTGAAAAAAATATTTACGTGATATTAAAGATTACGAAACCTAAATTTTAGGATGCGAATTTTAGAAAATAGGAAATATAAATATAATATAAAGAAATATAAATATAAATATATAAATATAAGAAACTTTAATTAAAATAAAGTTTATATTCTTTGCTTCATAATTTTTTTCATTAAATTTAGGACACCAATTTTGTAAATTTGCGTCCCTTCGTTGAAGTCGCATGTCTTTGAACTAAGGCTAATTTTCCTTAAAGTAAAGAAACACATATTTGATTTTAAGAAATTGTCCTTAAATTAACTGAAATATTGAAACTTTAGATTTAATATAAAAACGTTTCATATATAGGCTTAGATTTATTTTGAGGATTTAGCGTCTTTGCTTAAAAGTTTTTTTTGGAATTAAGAAAATTTGATAAATGAGATCTGTATCCTAATTTTGATTTTATTGATCCTAGATTTAAAGCCAGATATGTCGCCTAAAAATTTATTTAATTAAAAAAAAAATTCTACAGAATTAAATTTTTGAGAAAAATTTCGATACAAATAAAAATTTGATATTGAAAAAATTTGCTATAGAAATAAAATTTTTAGAAAATCTCCAACTAAGAGGTACTTTACAAATTTTTATAGAAATAAAATTTTGAGAAAAATTTCTATAGAATTACAATTTTAAGAAAAATTTTTATAGAATTACAATTTTAAGAAAAATTTCTATAAAATTAGAATTTTTAGAAAAATTTCTATAGAAATAAAATTTTGAGAAAATTTTCTATAGAATTAAAATTTGGAAAAAAATTCGATACATATAAAAATTTGATATTGAGAAAATTTTCTATAGAAATACAATTTTGAGAAAATTTTCTGTAGAAAAAAAAATTGAGAACAATTTCTCTAGAAATAAAAATTTGAGAAAATTTTCTATAGAAATAAAATTTTGAGAAAATTTTCTAAAGAAATAAAATCTTGAGAAAATTTTCCATAGTATTTAAATTTTTAGTAAATTTTCGATACAAATAAAAGTTTGATATTAAAAAATTTTCTAAAACAATAAAATTTTTAGAAAGTCTCCAACTGGTACTTTACAAATTGTTATAGAAATGAAATTTTGAGAAAATTTTCTATAGAAATAAAATTTGAAAAATTTCTCTAGAAATAAAATTTTAAGTAAAATTTTTTATAGAATTAAAATTTTGAGAAAAATTTCTATACAAATAAAAATTTGATATTGAGAAAAATTTCTATAGAAATACAATTTTGAGAAAATTTTCTATAAAAAAACAAAATTTTGAGAAAAATTTCTATAAAAAAAACAAAATATTGAGAAAAATTTCTATAGAAAAATTTATACAAATAAAAATTTGATTTTGAGATAATTTTCTATAGAAATAAAATTTTGAGAAAAATTTCTATTGAATAAAAATTTTGAGAAAAATTGATATACAAATACAACTGTGAGAAAATTTTCTATAGAAATAACATTTTAAGAAATTTTTCTATAGAAATAAAATTTTGCTAAATAAGATTTCTTGTTTGGTAATTTTGTGGTAAAATTTTTTCAAAATTTTATGTAGATTATTTTTGGCTTGAGTGACAACCGTGAATTGTACCCCAAGAATAGTCGTCGAAGACGGATCACTTTTCACCACGGCAATGCTAGCTCTCACACATACATAGGTTCAAACAATCGCATTTTGAAGCACTCAACACTTCGGTTTGATATGTTAGGTTATCCCCTGTATAGTATTCACTTGGCACCGAATAACTTCTTTTTTCCCGTAAAAAATAAAACGAGAGGACATATGTTTTCGACACATGAAGACGCGGTTAATGCATTTAGAATGCATGTTTTGGAGATACCCCAAACAAAGTGGCAAAAGTGTTTCGAAAACGCAGACAAAAGTGTATAGATATTAATGGGGAATATTTTGGAGAAAGAATGAAGCTATTTTTGAAAATTAATATTTGTGTTTGTTCTCTAATCCCAAAATATAAAATGTAACCCTCGTATATAATGAGATATCAATAGGACAACTATCAAGTAGCTTTCGTTTCTACACACAAAAAAATTTCACGAAAATTTTTCCAATTAAAATTTTAATTGAGTTTTAAAAAATATTCAATTAAAAATTTAATTGATTCAACAAATTTTTTAATTGAAACAAAAATCAATCACAAAAATAATAGTATCAATTAATTTTTTAATTGTATCAATTAACTTTTTAATTGACCTTCAATTAATTTTTTAATTGATACTATCATTTCTGTGATTGAAGACATTTCAATTAAAAATTAATTGGATCAACTAATTTCGTGATTGAATGAGAAAAATGTTTTTTTGTGTGTAGTTCTACAGATATCCCAGTAAGAATATAGTAAAAGCTCGTATCAACTACCCTGTGTATGAAATATTTTTAAATTTTATAAAATCCAAAATTATTATATAAATTTATTAAACACTTTGCACTTGACCATTGGTTAGTACAAAGTTTTTGTTGTTTTTTTAATTATGTTGATTATTTAATCTTAAGCTCTTATGAACACTATTTATTCTTCGCAAGTATGTTGCAAGAGGTCCGCTTCGAAAAAAATTTGCAAAACCCCAAATTGATAGGAGGGTCAAATAAAAATATTTTTATAATAAACTGGCAAGTGATTGTAAATCTTTTAAATAAATATTCGCATAAACTGAAGTAAAATACAAAAAAAGATAAACATGAATATTACTCATACGCCAGACGACCACTTAGGATAGAAATGAGTTTGTGAAATTTGTATTTTTTTTTGTTTTAGAAGAACAAAACCAGAAACAGATTTCAACTGTTGTTATTTGAGAAAACAAGGAAGAAATATTTCTGTTTCTTGTATTTTTTTTGTTTTTGTTTGCAAGTGCAATCTGTTTTGTTATCTCTCAACTCAAAACTCAAGTGATTTCTGATAAATTCTTCAACATCATTTAATTTGATGGCATTATTTTGCGAATAACTCATCTTTGCTTTGGATTTTGGATGGTCGATAAATGCTATGGCAAATAATTAGTGCTAAAAAATTAGCACACAATGAGCTGGTGCTATGTACTGATTGATCGAAAATATTGTTTGTTTTGGTGAATAATAATTTATTCTGTTGATCCATTTTATGCCCATCATGGTAGAAAAAATATTTCGGGGATTTTCTGTGGATATAAATTTTCACCAAAAATTAAAAGAAATAAATAAATTACAAAAAAAAAATCGAAGTTGTTTCTTCCTTTTAAATGCATCCAATATCCCGTTTTGATCAAATTATTTGGCCAAGTCTTAGAAAATATAGTTTTACATTTTGGGAAAGTTATAATCCACAAAAAAGAAAAAAAGAACGTAATAAAAACACTTTCTTCATACAAAAAATACTGGGCGGCTGATATGTAAAGCAAGTTAGTGTATACACACAAAAACAAAAAATTCAAAAAATTCATCAATAACGGAATTAATTGATCCAATTAATTTTTTAATTGAAATGTCTTCAATCACGAAAATTATAGTATCAATCATAGTTTTAATTGGGCATAAAAAATAATTGATTAAAATATTAAGAGATTTGATTTGAAAATTTCAATTAATTTTTTAATTGATTCTATTAAAAAATTAATTGATGTTGATTGGAAAAATCAATTAATCTTTTAATTGATTTAATCAAAAATTTAATTGATGTCAATTAAAGAAGGTTTGCAATCAACATCGATTAATTTTTTTAATTAAATTGCTAACTGGAACAATTAATTGTCTAATAAAAACCGCGAAAAATGTCACTCATTTTCTTTACTAACTGTGTGTTATAAGTTTGATTAAAAAATGACTGTATTAATAAATTTTCAATTAAAGGCGTAATTATTTTCAATCACGTTCTTAATTGCATTTCTGTTTTTATTTTGATTAAAAATTAAAAAAAAAAAATAATTATTTTTTTACTAAATTAGTATTAAAATTAATTGTATCAATTATTTTTTGAATAAAAATTTTAATTCAAATTTTTTTCAATCATTGACTTAATTGACTTAATGTTTCTAGTTGGATTAAAAAGTTAATTGTACCAATTAATTTTTAAATTGAAATAGGTTTCAGATTTTAATTGGAAATGCACTATTATTGGCCTTATTCAATTTCAATTTTTATACCCTCCACCATAGGATGGGGGTATATTAACTTTGTTATTCCGTTTGTAACACATTGAAATATTGCTCTAAGACCCCATAAAGTATATATATTCTGGGTCGTGGAGAAATTCTGAGTCGATCTGAGCATGTCCGTTCGTCCGTCCGTCTGTTGAAATCACGCTAACTTCCGAACGAAACAAGCTATCGACTTGAAATTTGGCACAAATAGTTGTTATTGATGTAGGTCGGATGGTATTGCAAATGGGCCATATCGGTCCACTTTTACGTATAGCCCCCATATAAACGGACCCCCAAATTTGGATTTCGGAGCCTCTAAGAGAAGCAAATTTCATCCGATCCGGCTGAAATTTGGTACATTGTGTCAGCATATGATCTCAAACAACTATGCAAAACTTGGTCCACATCGGTCAATAATTATATATAGCCCCCATATAAACCGATTTGGCTTGCGGAGCCTCTAAGAGAAGCAAATTTCATACGATTCAGCTGAAATTTGGTACATGGTGTTAGTATATGATCTCTAATGACCGTGCAAAAATTGGTCCACATCGGTCCATAATTATATATTGCCCCCATATAAACCGATCACCAAATTTGACCTCCGGAGCCCCTTGGGAGAGCAAAATCCATCCGATTCGGTTGAAATTTGGTACGTGATGTTAATATATGGTATCCAACAACCATGCCGGAATTGGTTCATATCAGTTCATATAGCCCTCATATAAACGGATCCCCAGAATTGACCTCCGGTGCCTTTTGGAGAAGCAAACTTCATCCGATCTGGTTGAAAGTTGGTACGTGGTGGTGTTATATGATATTGAACAACCATGCCAAAAGTGGTCCATATCAGTCCATAATCATATATAGCCCCCATATAAACCGATCCCGAGATTTGCTCTTGGAAGAGCAAATTTCATCCGTGTCAGTTGAAATTTGGTACATTGTGGTAGCATATGGCCGTTAACAACCATGCCTAGCTCGGTCCATATTGGTCTATAGTTATATATAGCCGTCAGACAAATCGATCCCCAATCACACAAAAATTGGTCCATATCAAGTTCATAATTGTATATAGCCCCCATATAAGCGACCCCCATATTTCAATTCTGGCTCTCTACGTACCGTGCAAAAGTCCATATCGATTCGTAATTATTTGTTGTACATACCTTTTTTGTCTAATATATACCACATATGGACTAACTCATAATTTAGAAAACGATGTTAAGAAGTTTTAAGATACCACAACTCAAATAATTCGATTGTGGATGACGGTCTATCGTAGAAGTTTCTTCGCAATCCATGGTGGAGGGTACATAAGATTCGGCCTTGCCGAACTTACGGCCGTATATACTTGTTTTTATTTGCTATTATATAGTTTATGAAAAATAATAATTTCCTTTGTCTTCGGAAAGTATTTTATTTTTCAATACAATATATAAAAATTCTTTTCTTTTAGGCTTTTAAACAATAAAATGACTTATCACTCGTATAAATCTGTGAGCGGCTTATAAATGATAGCATCCTATGGTTGGTTGCAATACATATCAGACACCCTGTATATGCCGAATATAATAATTTAAAACTATAATATCGCACATATTGGAAATGACATTTCAATGCATCGTGTTAAATGGCGTTTGTGACTGAGTGTACTAACTCGTTCTGTTATTGTCAGGGTTGCCAATCTGGGGTTTCCCCGTTTTTTTAAAGTCTTTTGGTGGGAAAAATGTCATAGACTATTTGGGGGGTTTATATGCATTTTTATCTAATCCTTAGTTTAGGTTAGGTTAGCCACTGTGGTATTACAAAGGCCCGAATAGTCTATGTGAGCCTGAAACATCGGACTGGCACTATGCATAACCTAACCAATCTAATACCAGAATAAGGTTTTCCACATATTTCAGAGTTCAATCCAAATATTAACAACAATTCCTGTCGTGACTTTTACAAGATTTTTGTCATTCACTATTCACTATTCTCTCTATAATAGGCTCAGGTGATAAGTAGTCATCGGACGTATGCAAATATTTTCCTAGATAACAAAATCATATGTCCCCCAACATCACAACGCAGTAACAGTTTCATTCAGAATAATATCGTCAATTACGAGAGATAGTGTTGCTAATTTTAACTTTATTTTGTCTTTAACTTATGCCTCAAAGTGGTAACAACCAGATATGAAAGAAATTCACAGAGAGACAGACAGACAAAGAGACATTTCAACTAAAGTTGTTTAAACATCTTTAGTTGACAGTAAGTGGGGGAAATTAGATGGATGGTAACAGTTTAGGATATCATAGCCAAAGAATACAGCATAATGACGATGATTTGACAAGACTTTATCTAAATGCAAACAAATTAATTTATTTTCATGCAACTATGTGAAGAGAACACTGGGAACATGGAGGCACAGTGGGGTAAATTTATGCACATTGTTTAGGATAAAAAGTATTGGATAAAATCGATTTAATGTTTCACATGTAGTTGCAGTAGAAGATAAATAAATACAAATAGTTTTGACGCCCTGTGGCATCACCCTGTGTTTAAGACAGCTGATTGCGAACAGACATTTTTTAAAGTATATGTAAAAAACAGTAGTTTTGTCACCCCGTGGCATTCTACATCACCTTGCGTTCAAGACAGCTGATTTCGAACATACATATTTTAAAGGCTATATAAAAAATCGATTTAAGAAATTAAAGCTATTTTAATTTATAAGGTAGATTTTCAAGAGCTCAGAAAATGTTAAAATATATTAATAGATATTAGTTGTGTGGAATAAAACTGGTGTAGTTTGATATTATTTTGAGCTATTGTTATATTTTTGTTTTTATTTTTGGGCTAGTGAGTCTACCTTATAACTATTTGTACCACGATATACAGCTTTCCAAAATTTCATTATTTTCATTTTCTATAAATAAAAATTGAAAATAGGTATCGGAGGATAGCAGTTGACTTCGAAAACCTGAAAATATATTTTAAAAAAATTTTTGGAGAAAGAATTTTACATGTCCTGATTAAAAATTATCGAACCACTTTTATTGTAGATCGACTCCTGATGAAGCAATTCAATGTAATTGCGAAATATTGAAAAATAAAGAAACCAATACATACAAAAAACGAACTCAAACTTGATTAATTATTTTCTATTGGATAAAAGAAAGATCGAATAAAATCAAAATTTCTAATTTCTAACAAAATTTTTTGACTAATTTTCAATTATTATGAACTCTTCTGCGAACATTTGACAATTGTGAAATTTAAATTATTCCGAAATAACATAGAAATCTCCCACTGTTCATCGCATTTAACATTTGCACTTATGATTTATAACTTCTAGTTTGAGTATCTTGGGAAATATTTTTCCACTCATCTTCATATTCTGACGTCAAAGGTTTGGCGCACTTTTAAATATTTACCCATTGTCACTCAAATACCTGTGGCAGTCACTTCATTGCGTTGAATCATGAATCATGCATTTAATGGACTTATTTTATTTGCAAAACATGATGTTTTCTTTTTAGAAAATCAACTGCAGATGATTTAATAATTTATAATAACGAATAAAAAAAAACAATCTGAAAATATGGATTACATAAAAATACTTTTAATTTTTCTTTTGCCGGGTGGTTATTGCTTTTGGGTGATGTTGCAATTTCAAGATGTAAACTTTTCAAGGAAGAAGAAATTGTGTTAAGTTCCTTGTTTGTTTTTTAAATAATCAAAATTAAATTGTTTAATAAATCAACCTTGTATTGTTTACATCATACTACGTGGCATTTAATAAAGCAATTCGAACAATTTGTTTTAACGACAGATACACAGTCTTACACAAGTTTACATACCCCTGAGTTTTTAACCTACTAACCAAACATCTTTCCTGTTGTTTTTTATAAACCACACTAAAAAAATATTGTTAAAAATTAACAAATACTATGTTTTCAAATTATTTTACAAAAATTAAAGCATGTATATGCATAGTTTATAATATTTTATTATTTCAATAAAATACAAATTCTTTAATCGTATGTAAACTTGTGTGAGACTGTGTAAGTGAAATTTTATGAATGGAAAAAAGGCCGTATGTACGAAATGCATGTAATTCATTTCAATGTAATTTAAGTTTAATTTAAATTGAGTGCAAGTTAATTAAATTTTAATTATTTTTATTGCCATTTAGTTAAAGTTTATCAGTTTAATCAATTTCGTTCGTTTTCCTACTAAAAGAAATTCGGAATGTGTTGCTTTTATGCAACCTAAATATTAAGGACAAATTTCTTTAAAATAATGAAATTTTAATTAACAGAAGTCTATATTTCGATTCTCATTACAGATTCTCATAATCCCAGGACGTCTTCAATCACAGAAATTATTCCATCAATTAACAACATCAATTCAATACTTAATTTATCCAATTAGGAAATTAATTGAAACAATTAATTTTTATGCTTGATTTTTGCTGCAATTAAGAAATTGAATGAATCAATGAAAAGTTCAATTGAAAATTTGGCGAAATTCAATTAAAATATAAATGGACAAATTTTTGTGATATTTTGTTTTCTGCACAATCACAAAATTGACCCAATTAATTTAATTGAAATTTAGTTTAATTATATTTAATTGAAATTTCTTCAAACAAGAAAATGGTGAATGAATCAATCACACAATTAAATGGAAATAGAAAATATACTTGATTAAAAAAATAATGGAATTCTTTGGCACTCTGTTTTTTCATTGTTTTAATTAAACATTTAATTGATTGTGATCGGAAAACTCAATTAATTTTTTAATTGACGGAATAAATTATTTATGGTAGTATTGTTTATTAAGTTATAATTACTTTTCCTTTAGATGAAATAATTTTCTTGTAATTTTACAAGAGTGTATATTTTCTTATGAATTTACCGATTACAATTATACACAGAAAAAAATGTCACAAAAATATTTCCAATTAAAAATTTGATTGAAGTTGAAAATGTAATCAATTAAAAAACAAGTAAGTAAAGTAGAAAGTCGGGCGGGACCGACTATATCATACCCTAAACTACCCCTACTGAATTAGTAAACAAGCATTTGTGGGGTAACATTGGTATAGGTTTGAGAGATAAACCGCATTTTCATATTTAAGAACATTAAGGAGTAAATTTGTATGGGATTTTTGTCACAATCTGAGCAGAAATGCCTGATTTAATATATACTTGTAGCTATAGTTGATTTAGCGCCTACAGATATCGCTCAATTCGGGCAATATTATAATGTAAGAGTTACATGTAAGTCTAAATATGATCGGATAATACATACAAATTTGAAACTTGAATAGCATTGGTTAATAAATTAGAGTATTATGACCAAATTTGGGAAAAATCGATGTATATATATATATATATGGGAGCTATATCTAAATATGAACCGGTTTGGATGATATTTTTCAGGTTTGTTGAAACCATAAAAGGTTACCTTGTGCTAAATTTGAATAATTTCGGGTGATAAAGAAGAAAATTAGGCCAGAAATAAAGTTATAATGGAAAACTTTTGAAAAATGGGCGATACATATATATTGGGAATATATCTAAATCTGAACCGATTTGGATTATGTTTTGAAGGTTTGGTTGATGTATCATGAGACTATCTTGTGTTAAATTTTAGTAAGATTGGTTAATAAATGAGGCCACTATGGTCAAAAATAAGGTTATAAGGGCACATTTTTCAAAATAGGGCGCTACATATATATGGGAGCTATATCTAAATCTGAAGCGATTTGCATGATATTTTGCACATATAGTCAGAAGATTAGAGTAAGCCTAATTTGAGTAAGATCGGTTGATAAATAATGGTTTTATAACCAAATTTGTTAAAATCGGGCGATACATATATACGGAAGCTTTGACTAAATCTGAACCGATTTTGATGAGTTTCTGCACATATAGTAAGAACTATAGAAACTTAGATTTGGCCAACTTTGAGTAAGATCGGTTGATAAATAAGGAAATTACGGCCAAATTTGGGAAAATCGGGCGATACATATATATGGGAGCTATATCTAAATTTGAAGCAATTACCATGAAATTTTGCACACTTAAAGGGTGGTCAATTGGATTACTTTGTGGCAAATTTGACGCCGATCGGCTTGTAAATGAACGCAATATGACCCCATTTATCGAAATCGGGCGATACATATATATGGGAGCTATATCTAAATTTGATCCGATTTGTCCCAAATTCAATAGCGTTCGTCCTTGGTCCAGAAAAACGCCATATACCGAATTTCATCAAAATTAATAATTGCGACTGGAATCCTGCCAACAACAAATACATGGACGGACGAACACCAAGCGCTAGATCGACTCAGGATGTGATTCTGAGTCGATCGGTATATATTTTATGGGATCTAAAATCAATATTTCTTGTAGGCACATTTTTTGGCAGATCAAAGTTAGCATATTATATCCTGACCACTATGTAATTTAGGGTATAATGAATCCAATTCCGAAAATAATGGAACATTTTTTACTGTTTGAATTAAAATCCCATTAAAATTCTAATTAAATTAAAAATATTATATTTCATGTTAGCCTGATACCGAAACAGGCAATTGACGTCCAAATGCATTATATCTAATTATACAATTATTTTTCGAGCTTTATGGACAGATATAGATTAAGGAACATGGTTAATAGAGCCATTGAAAAGAAAACGCCAGATACTATACACGCCTGGACTGTACATGTTTCGGTTCGGGCGAATGAACTTTTCCACAGCCTTTAGTATAGATCTGGCTGGGAGAGATAACTCAATTTTGGGCCCTTTATGCTAACTCCTTATGGAGAAAACATTTGGGAAATTTCCTCTTACAAATTGAATCATCTTTTCTCCCACTGTACATCATCTTTTCATATAACTTACAAGTCCCTTAATTTTATTTTTATTTTGTATAATTCGAGATAAAAACCTATGTTGAGAAATCCAAATTTCCTTTTGGAAATAATTATTTTCTATATATATATACACAAAAATTTTTTTTCTGATTGAATCACGAAAATTTTTGATCCAATTAATTTTTTTAATTGAAATGTCTTCAATTACAAAAATGAGAGTATCTTTTAAAAAATTAATTGTAAGTCAAGTAAAGAATTAATTGATCCAATTAAAAAATAATTGATACTATTAATGTTTTGTTTCAATTAAAAAAAATTGTTGAATCAATTAAATTTTTAATTTAATATTTTTTAATACTCAATTAAGACTTTAATGAGTAAATTTTCGTGAAATTTTTTTTCTGTCCACTAGAAACATTAAATTTGGGCTCAAATTCAAAGAAAATCTTAAAAAAAATATATATAAATCGTTTGAAAATCCCTTCATTTAAAGGTAAAATAATTACTAATAAATAAATAATTGATTACCTCATTTAAAAAATTAATTGACCTTTGTGGAAAAAATCATTTAAATTTTAATTGAAAAAATTAAAAAATTAGTTCAAAATGTTGAAAAAATCAATTAATTTTTTTAATCAAGAATATTTTTAATTTCTAATTAATTTATGTTCGTGATTGAAACAATTTCAATTATAAACTTAATTGGGTCAATTAATTTCGTGATTGAATTGTGAAAAGATTTTGTCCTTTGTAGTTGATTTTTTCCTTAGATTCCCAGCAAAAAAAGTGTCGCCAAAAAAAGTAGTGAAAATGTTATATTTTTGGATCCTGAAGTGGTGCAGAATTGGCGCAGAAGCGATGAATTTAACATGGGCTTGTCATAGGGCGGATGTCCATCATTTCAACAGCCGTTGGACTGAATTTGCATCACTTCTTAATAATTTAGTGTTTTGGATGTAAATTAAGAAATTTTGCGATATTTTGACAAATAAATAAATTTTAAGTTTTTTATGATTTTTAATGCATTCTAACGTTTGTCTGGAATGTTTGACATCAAGCATTTTCAAAAACTCGCAAGTTTTCGAGAATGGATTTAACATTCTTTTTTTTTGGCAAAATTTAAGTAATTTGTATTATTTTATAAATTCTTGGTGTGTTTTTAACCAATTTGAAATAAATTAATAAATAATAAATAAATTGCGTAGAAATTTCTACGAAAGACTGTCATCCACAAATTTCAACTCACTCGGATGAAATTTGCTCCTCCAAGAGGCTCCAAAACCAAATCTCGGGATCGGTTTATATGGGGGCTATAAATGATTATGGACTGATATGGAACACTTTTGGCATGGTTGTTAAATATCATATACTACCAACTCGTATCAAATTTCAACCAGATCGAATGAATTTTGCTTCTCCAAAAGGCACCGGAGGTCAAATCTGGCGATCGGTTTATATGGGAGCTATATATAATTATGGACTGACAGGAACCAATTCCTGCATGGTTGTTGGATACCATATACTAACATCACGTACCAAATTTAAACCGAATGGGAAGAATTTTGCTCTTCCAAGGTGCTCCGTAGGTCAAATCTGGGGATCGGTTTATATGGGGCCTATATATAATTATGCACCGATGTGGACCAATTTTTGCATGGTCATTAGAGACCATATACTAACATCATGTACCAAATTTCAGCCGGATCGGATGAAATTTGCTTCTCTTAGAAGCTCTGCAAGCCAAATCCGGGGATCGGTTTATATGGGGGCTATATATAATTATGGACCGATATGAACCAATTTTTGCATGGTTGTTAGAGACCATATACCAACACTATGTACCAAATTTCAGACGGATCGGATGAAATTTGCTTCTCTTAGAGGCCTCGCAAGCCAAATTTGGAGGTCCGTTTATATGGGGGCTATACGTAAAAGTGTACCGATATGGCCCATTTGCAATACCATCCGACCTACATCAATAACAACTACTTGTGCCAAGTTTCAAGTCGATAGCTTGTTTCTTTCGGAAGTTAGCGTGATTTCGACAGACGGACGGACGGACACACATGCTCAGATCGACTCAGAATTTCACCACAACCCAGAATATATATACTTTATGGGGTTTTAGATCAATATTTCGATGTGTTACAAACGGAAGAACAAAGTTAATATACCCCCCATCCTATGGTGGGGGGTATAAAAATTTAAATTTCCCATTAAAAATATGAAAAAAGCGAGTTTTAAAAAATTGACTCAAATGAACTTCCTGTGAAGTTAAAATAAAGAACTTCTTTGGGAGAACATTTCTGGAACTGATTTTAAAGTTGTGCCTTTAGAAGAACTTCCACATTTTTTTGCTGGGTTTGATTCAACAATTCAATTATATTTTTAATTGGTTATATATATTTTTATTTAATTAAAATATTTAAAAAAAATGTAAAAATATTTAATTATTTTCTTAAAGTAATAAAGTAAAGCATTTTTAATATGAGTAAAAGTTAATTGTAATAAATTAAATTTTTAATTGATTACATTTTAAACTCCACTGGACTACATGGCCCAGTTGTGTGTTGGCTTACAAATTGCAGGTAAAAGGTAAAATTTATAAAATCGATTAATTTCTTCTACATTGTTTGTATTACAGAAAAAGGTGCTAAGAACTAAAAACCTTGTGGAAGTGAGAAAGATGTGAGGGAAAATGCAATTAGCCAGAAAAGATTGTTTTTTTTTGAGTTAGTCTTTAGGAAATTGTTTTTACATCCTGGAAAAGAATAAACGTTTATCACAAAAAGTATATACTTTTCTTCCAAATAAATTTCCATACAGCGAAAAGCAAATGAGAAACGATCTTTGTTTGTCTAAAATTTCATTTGGGGAGAAAGCATTATTTGTTTGCGTGTAATATCGCCATTTATACCCAGCAAAAAAAGCGTCGCCAAAAAAGTATTTTCATTACTTGCGGATCCGGAAGTGGTGCAAAATTGACGCAGAAGCGATGAATTTAACATGGGCTTGTCATAGGACGGAAGTCCTCCATTTCAACAGCCGTTGCACTGAATTTGCATCACTTCTTTAGGTGAGATCCAAATGCAATGTGTTGGATGTAAATTAAAAAATTCTGTGATATTTTGTCAAATAAATAATTTTTATAATTTTTAATGGATTCTAACGCTTGTCGGATACGTTTGATCTAAAAAATTTTCAAAAATTCACAATTTTTTCAGATTGGATTTAGCATTGTTTTCGACAAAATTTAAATGATTTGTACCATTTTATTAATTCTTAATCTGTTTTTAATCTATTTGAAACAAAGAAGTTTAAATTACCCATTAAAAGTATGAAAACCCCAAGTTATACAAAATTGATTTAAAAGAACTTCCTGGGTAGTTAAACTAAAGAACATCATTGGAAGTGCATCTTATGGAAGTGCTTTTAAAGTTGTGCCTTTGGAAGAACTTCCAAATTTTTTTGCTGGGTATGTTATGGCTTACAACTAATTTCTAAACGTTTCAATTTCATTTTCCTAAATTTGTACACAGCTTCCGGTTATACCTATGATATTTGTTAAGATTTAATGCGAAAAGTTGTATGAGTTTCCTTGCTACTATGTAACAAAATGCCGAATACTTCCTGCCTATAATGAAAAAAAAAATTAATGAGAAACACGTGTAAACATCAGAAGGTTTTTCTACTCATGTGAATATTTTCATGGGACAACCAATGAAAAACAATCTCATTCATTATCATATTGATATGCAACAATTTGTATAATTTACTTCTATGATAGAATTTTCTCAGCACTATTATAGAATTTAATTTTGAATTTCACGCCTTTAATAAGGTAATCTTTTACTTTGGGAAAAAATCAGAAGCATCCATTTTTCCCCCAATGTACCAGTACTAAAAATCAATGACGTTAGTCATTGACTTCCTTTACTAAATTAATATGAAAATTTTCAAAAAAATTTTGATGAATGAATGAATGAAAATTGAATAAATACATGTGAATGCTTTGAATAATTTATAGGATTGTTAAATGTAAAATTTTAGAGAAATTTGTTTGTATTTTTTTTTGGATGAAAACTTCGCGAAAATACAAAGTAATTTCGACTTCCTCACAGTATATTAAAAAAAAAAAATGATTGTGTAAACCTTTTTGAATACGAAAGGTGTTGTTTCACTTCAATAAAAAAAATGTGATATGCTTTTTGTTTATAAATTTTTGTATTAAACATATGCTTTTTTTTCGATGATTTTCTTGATAAACTTGAAGACAAGTGTGGATGGCTAATTATCAACATAAACAGGGGCAGCTTTTTATTTATTCACTCATAATCGTTGAAGTGTTAATTACGATCAAAATCAACGTTGTCACTGTTTTGGCACTTGACATTTTTATGAAAGCGGATGTAGGCTGAGATCTTTGAGATATCACCATTATTCTTGGTGCAGAATGAGAGAGTTTGCGATTTTTTTTCCAGATGTTTCCACTACAATGTTTGATTTGTATTGGAAAGATGCTTGGTTGGTGATAAGAACATCATGACGTTCTATATTGCAGAAAAAAAGACAGGAGAAATATTTACAATAACAAACTAATTTAAGGAAGTAGGGGAATTTTTTTAAACAAACACCTTTGATAAGATATGCGAATATTTTGGCAAAATTAAAAATTCCAATGTCAAGATTAACATTTAAGAAATACACAAATATTTTAGAGAAGTTTTGTTTGTTTTGCATTTATTTTGGAACTGTAATGAAAAGACTGATGTAAGAGAAAATACCCTCAGAAAGAAACCCAGCCAACTGCATTCAAATCGATGAATTGACTTTGGTAAAGGAAAACAAATTGTAATCGAAAAATAAGATTAAGGGATTGTAACAGGTTGGCTGATAAGTCCACGGTCTGACACATAGATGGCTTCGCTAGCATTAAATGCATATTATTTTTATATAGTACCAACCTTCAAATGATTCGTGTCAAAATTTGACATCTGTAAGTCAATTAGTTTGTGAGATAGAGCGTCTTTTGTGAAGCAACTTTTGTTATTGTGAAAAAAATGGAAAAAAAGGAATTTCGTGTTTTGATAAAATACTGTTTTCTGAAGGGGAAAAATACGGTGGAAGCAAAAACTTGGCTTGATAATGAGTTTCCGGACTCTGCCCCAGGGAAATCAACAATAATTGATTGGTATGCAAAATTCAAGCGTGGTGAAATGAGCTCGGAGGACGGTGAACGCAGTGGACGCCCGAAAGCGGTGGTTACCGACGAAAACATCAAAAAAATCCACAAGATGATTTTGAATGACCGTAAAATGAAGTAGATCGAGATAGCAGAGGCCTTAAAGATATCAAAGGAACGTGTTGGTCATATCATTCATCAATATTTGGATATGCGGAAGCTCTGTGCAAAATGGATGCCGCGCGAGCTCACATTTGACCAAAAACAACAACGTGTTGATGATTCTAAGCGGTGTTTGCAGCTGTTAACTCTTAATACACCCGAGTTTTTCCGTCGATATGTGACAATGGATGAAACATGGCTCCATCACTACACTCCAGAGTCCAATCGACAGTCGGCTGAGTGGACAGCGACCGGTGAACCGTCTCCGAAGCGTGGAAAGACTCAAAAGTCCGCTGGCAAAGTAATGGCCTCTGTTTTTTGGGATGCGCATGGAATAATTTTTATCGATTATCTTGAGAAGGGAAAACCATCAACAGTGACTATTATATGGCGTTATTGGAGCGTTTGAAGGTCGAAATCGCGGCAAAACGGCCTCATATGAAGAAGAAAAAAGTGTTGTTCCACCAAGACAACGCACCGTGCCACAAGTCATTGAGAACGATGGCAAAAATTCATGAACTGGGCTTCGAATTGCTTCCCCACCCACCGTATTCTCCAGATCTGGTCCCCAGCGACTTTTTCTTGTTCTCAGACCTCAAAAGGATGCTCGCAGGGAAAAAAATTGTTTTTCTTTGTTAGACCGGGGACTAATCAGCCAACCTGTTAGCTACATGAGAAGATGATGCACAGTGGTGGTGAAAAAAAAAATGGTTCAAATTGGGAGAAATGATTTTCGTATGTAATTTTCATAGAAAATTAACATATAAGACCCAAATCATCTCACCCAACCAGATCTTACTAGAGACTATGGAAATGTGGATTGGCCGACACTGAAACATATGTATTGTCAGGCTTGTAAGGCTTGGGTATGTGGCATTTTTTTTTTCAATAGCTTAATAATACCAATTCCTTAAACTTCATGTCCAATTAGCTTGCATTAAAATTTTAATAATATGTAAAGTAATTGATTTGGACGAAAAACCATCTTTCGTTGATATCAGGCTAACGTAAAACTAAAAACGTTTTTGTTGGGTGCTTCGAATGTAATTCATAATGGGTTTAATGAATTCACGAATTTATTCTAGTAATTGGTTGATAGTTTCCTTGCAAGTGAAAGATGATGATGAGGAATGTGTTAGTTCCGAAACGGTTGTCATAGATGTAGACGAATTGATTTGTGAACTAAAAAACTGTCCTATGCAACTAATGAAATTGATTTTAAGAAACTGTAAGAATGCAAGAGGTTTTCATAGGCTGGACTTTTGTTTAATGAAAACGCATTTCATGTGTGCAGAATATTTATTTAGGTCTAGTAAGATCATTGTATATGAAAATCGTTCTACTGTAATTTTAGATGAATTGATCTAGAAACGTTTTATATAGTGCATAACGTGGTCTAGTATCTAGATTGATAATATGCTGATTGCCTGACTGTGTGCAAACGTATTTATTTTAGTTGTCTTTACAATTAAGTTTTTAATTCTTGCATTTTTTATGAAATAAACTTTGATTACAACTAATATTTAGAACTACATCACCATTGCCTCTACGAATTCTTGAGAAATTAATGTGGCTTTATTCATAATCAACTGACATTATCTTAATTTGGATGTTTGAATTCGGAGTTGTTATATATCTAATGGTTTTATTCATGTTTTTTTTTGTGTAGTTAAAAAAAAAAAACTCCGCCTTGCTATATAAAAATTTTTTTCCTAATTAATATATTATTCCTCGGTTAATTAAGCTATTCTTTGGAACTGAAATTAAAACAGCGAAGTTCTTCAATTACATAGAACAGCCTGTGATTATTATCTTCATGCATACAAATCAAAAATCTAGGCGAACTGATATGTGAATTAAAAAACTTCCTATGTATCTAATGAAATTGATTTTAAGAAACTGTAAGATTATAAAAGGTTTTCATAGTCTTGACTTTTGTTCCGTAGAAAACTTTTTCATGTGTGCAGAAATATTGATACCAATTATCTACAAAATCAAATGCTCTACGGTTAAATATACATATTTTTAAAATAAAGTACCTTGGATTGAAAAATAATACACTCAGCTTTCAATTTGAACGGCCAGCTATAAATTACATTTTAGAGAAATCATAGTACATACATCTTAAACATTTGTATATATGTGCCATGTGGAAAATGATCCATTGGAGAAAATGTAAAACATTTATATATGTGTACCAATATAACTCTCAATTTGCAAAAAGTGCTGTTCTGTGGATCTAATGAAATTGATCTAAGAAAACTGCGTGTAAGGAACGTTTCTTTAGATCATGTGTTCAAAAATATTTGCACGATTCTGTAGAATCTATAATAAATAATGCAGTTTAATAAATTAATTAAAAATTAAGAAAACATTTTTTTACGAAAAAACGAACGGTGATAAATAGATAAGAATTGTATCGATAATGATAAGATTAAAATTCGATGTGATTTCTATTGAACTGACATGAAAAAGAGATTTAATTATAAAACGTTTATACATATATGCAACAAAAAATATTGTACAACATCTTTAGCATAACTGATATAGAGTAAATTTGAAACAATTCTTTGTAAAGGGTGATACGGTAGAAATTTGGTCAAGGGAAAACGCGTGTAAATCGGTGAAATCGTTTATTTAAAAAATCAAATTAAATTTCTTTTTCAAGTTCAATTAGTATAAAATTCAGGAAAAATATTCAGTTAGGCTTTCGCTTTTCCAAATCCGAATTGCCGGGCCTCACGCTTGACACCTGCCATCAGATTTTGTACAGCCACCTTGTCAACCTTCTTCGCCGCAGAAAGCCAGTTTGCCTTGAACTGCTGCTCGTCCTTAGCAGTTTTTTGGTCTTCTTTAGGTTCCGCTTGACAGTAGCCCAGTATTTCTCAATTGGGCGGAGCTCTGGCGTGTTGGGAGGGTTCTTGTCCTTGGGAACCACCTGCACGTTGTTGGCGGCGTACCACTCCATGGCCTTTTTACCGTAATGGCAAGATGCCAAATCCGGCCAAAACAGTACGGAACAGCCGTGTTTCTTCAGCAGAGGCAGCAGACGTTTATTCAAACACTCTTTCACGTAAATTTCTTGGTTGGCAGTCCCGGAAGCTATGAAAATGCTGCTTTTCAAGCCACAGGTACAGATGGCTTGCCAAACCAGATATTTCTTTGCTAACATTGACAGTTTTATGTGCTTGAAAATATCTGCTACCTTTCCCCTTCCTTTTGCCGTATAAAACTCCTGTCCCGGAAGCTGCTTGTAGTCGGCTTTGACGTAGGTTTCGTCGTCCATTACCACGCAGTCAAACTTCGTCAGCATCGTCGTTTACAGCCTCCGGGATCGCGCTTTGGCCGTCGTATTTTGTTTATCATCGCGATTTGGAGTCACTACCTTCTTGTAAGTCGATAGTCCGGCTCGTTTTTTGGCTCGATGCACGGTTGTAGACGATACACCCAGCTTATTTGCGGTATCTCGGAGAGAGAGAGGTTAGGGTTTCGCTTGAAACTACCGGCAACTCTCTTTGTCGTCTCAGCGGCTTCCGGGTTTCGATTTCCCCCCGATCCAGACTTCCTGGCTGTCGACAAACGTTCCCCAAACACTTTAATTACATTTGTAACGGTCGATTTGACAACTTTTAGCGATTTTGCCAGCTTTGCGTGCGAGTAGCTCGGATTTTCGCGATGCGTGAGCAAAATTTTCATACGCTGCTTTTCTTTTGATACGCATTTTGACAACTGAAGAGTGAATTCCAAAATCAAAATAGGTGCAACATTCTACACACACACCTTCAAAATGAGGGGTGTTCAGGTTTTTTTAAATGCAAAATTGAAAGAAATACGTCAATTTTATATTGACCAAATTTTGACCGTATCACCCTTTATATGGAAAAATATTTCCATAAAAACTAATCGCGTTTTCTTTTCGCAAAAAATATGTTGCCCTGGTGTTACATTACTTTTTCCCTCATTGTATTGTCGCTCAAATAGTAGTGTCATTCCAAAGTTCTTGTTAATTCATAATATTGCTAGGGATGCAGGATCTCAAATCTATAACAGCGGCCTTCATATATGGCCATCAATTTCGAGAATGTTACACCTTTTTTCAAATTGAAATGGCCTTAAGATTTCATGTGCTTTAAACACGAATGACATTTTTGCGTAGCATAGAAGAAACCTTTCTCTTACGAGGATTCAATCCAAATTCGACTTCATGAAAAATGTATGACAATTGTTATTTGAAATTGAGTTTGAATTTAGAATTCTAAGTTGTGGTTTATGAAGGAGTTTGATTTAACAATATAAGAAAACTCATAAATTAAGATTTATTTCCCAGTATCAAGTACACAAAACATAACAGCGAATTGCCGATAGTAGCTTCTAGAAAATATTTTTAGAATTTAATTATAAATTATTTTCATTTTCTATTTGTCTTGTTTAGTTGCCTTGTTTCTTTAAATAAACTGATATACAAAATCATTAAACAAAAAGTTATTGTTAATATTGTCTACTTTTATGGAAGGTTAAATATTTCCCTGTGTGCACAGATGTTTCAACCAACCCACATTGGCATAAGGGAAAACGGATAATGTTTATGTATATTGAAGCAGCCTAACGCAACTTTAAAATAATTTATTAATATTTATAAATTTATTCTATGAACATATTTTGTAAATCAAGAGTTAAATAAAACAAAAAACACTAAGATGTAGCACAATTTCTACCAAGTATTTTAATAATAATTCCCCTATCTAAAATTGTAAAATAAATGGTTAAAAAAGTAACGATGTTTAATTTTGATTCTGAGCTTACATATTAATTGATGTAGAGAAGTAGTAGTAAGAGTGTAATTTGCTACAGTATTTTCTTTTATAATATGTAAAAGATTCTTATGTGTGCATAATAATAATAGTAATACTCCTATCCAAAATAGTAAATCATAGTAATACTCCTATCTAAAATTGTAAAATACTTGGTTAAAAAAGTAACGATGTGTAATTTTGATTCTGCGTTTACATATTAATTGATGTAGAGAAGCAGTAGTAAGAGTGTAATTTGTTATAATATTTTCTCTTATAATATGCAAAAGATTCTTATGTGTGCATAAATGGTTTGTCGAATGTAAAGTGTTTTCAAATCCAGAAATTTAGACCTAGAATATTCGGAGTGAAGATACTTTACTTTGTAATTTAAAAATACGTGTTTTACTGTACTGCTAAATAAATTGATCGTGAACAGTTCTATATAGCACACAATGTGGTATAGTATCTAGTATTAGAATAGGCGATCTATCTGAATGTGTGAAAAATTATTTTAGTTTTTTTTTTAAAAATAAACTTTTAAATTTTCTTTTTTTTTAGGAACTATCTGTTGATAACCATTGGATCTATGAATTCTTGGGAAATTAATTTGGCTTTATTCATACTCAACTGACATTATCTTCTTAATTTGGATTTTTGAAATCGTAGTTGTTATATATCTAATGGTTTTGTTTTTTACCTGAGTGCTTTAAGGTATCATCTCATTATTTTTATTTATGTTTTTTCTTTGTGTGGTTAAATTAACAATAAAACTCCGAAGAGGCTTACAGAAGGTCTATAAATATAATTTGTGGTTTCTCTGATTTATTCTTAGCTTTACACGTAGATGTGGGAGATTAGTTTAAAATAGGTTAATGAACCCGAACAGGTAAAAAATGATCAAAACACTCTAAGTCATTAAAATATAAAAAAAATACTTTTTAATGTTGGCTTTTAGTGTGGTTTAGTGGTTTTCGTTGAATGTAAATCTCTTTTTGTTAGATTATTATTTTAAGTTTTCTTGTGGTCGTTTTTGAGAATTTGATGTTTTATAAAAGTAGAAAAAAGTATAAAAACTATATGAAAGTGTGCAATTAGTTAATTGAATTTACAGACAATAACAATAAGTTTTTAGGTAGCAATATAAACTTACTGTGCAGCTTTTTATGATTATTAATTCGCAAATGTTACCTGAAATGAAAAAGAGAAATTAAATTAATAAAAATTAGTATTAGTTATAGGAAATTATATTTTTAAATTCCATGTAATTATGCTGTAAATTTCAATTAAATTAATAAAAATTTGTATTAGCTATAGAAAAAATATTTTTAATTAATTTAATAATATCGATTTCAGATATTGTATTGGCCAGAGTCTAATTTTTTGTTTAATATGGAAATGGCGGTTTGCATGTACCCAGCAAAAAAATGGAAGTTGTTCCACAAACATTTCATTTAAAGCCCATCCCAGAATCCCCCATCGAGTTTTTCCAACTTCCGATGCAGTCCTTTTGGACAAGTCCACAAACATTTCTTCTAAAGAGCATCGTGGGATCCCCCAATGATTTTTTTCCACTTCCGATGCAGTCCTTTTGGACAAGTACACAAACATTTCTTCTAAAGCGCATCTTGGGATCCCCCAATGATTTTTTTCCACTTCCGATGCAGTCCTTGTGGACAAGTATTAGAAAGAACGCAATCATGTTATTTTAAGTGCAAATTTTGGACAATTAAATTTTACAAAATAATAGAAAACTAATAAAAAAAAATAGAAAATTAATAAAAATAATAAAAAAATAAATTTAAATTTTACAAAATAATAGAAAACTAATAAAAAAATAGAAAATTAATAAAAATAATAAAAACATAAATTTTATCCCCGCTGGGATTTGAACCTGTGCCGTTTGACTTTTTTGCTTCCATGGAAGTTCTTTTGAGAAGATTTGATCACAAACATTTGAATTGACCTTTCGACGCTTCACGTTCAATGGATTTTTGTGGCTGAGTGTGCTAAGGCGTTCTGTTATGGTGCCAGCAAACCCAGGTTCAATCCCTGGTCGGAGCGAAAAAGTTTTTCAAATTGTAAAAATTAGATAATAGGAAAAAATAGTGTAATAAAAATATGGATAAAAAAGTGAAATTGGCTGAAAATTTGTTTTTTGCTTTTTAAATTTCTTCATTCAAATTAACTTCCAGGGCACAACTTCTAAAGCAATGCAAAGGATCCGTCCTATGACAAGATAATCCAAGTTTGCACTACTTCCGGATCACAGATTGGGCATCCAATCTAGTTTTTTGGAAGCTCTTTTTTGCTGGGTAATTATTTAATAATGTGTATTTGTTTTATGTAGAGTATTTGTTTTATAATGTAAACCAATATTCCGATTTTAATTCTTGGTCGCATTTGTGTTCATAATAATTGATTTTTATTGTCTCTTTGTCATCTTCTGTTGACCTCTGTCTTAAAATATTCCGATTTTAATTCTTAGTCGCTTTTGAGTTCATAATAATTGATTTTCATTGTCTATTTGTCATCTTCTGTTGACCTGTGTCTTAAAATAAATTGATATAAAAAATCTTTAATGAAGAAGTAATTACCAAAATTGTCTACTTTTATGGAATGTTAAAAATTTCCATGTGTGCATAGATAATTCAGCTAACTCGTATTAGTATAATGGTAGGGGTGATATAACACAATTTCTACCATTTTAATTCTTGGCCGCATTGGACCTATCATAACTTTATGCAATTCTTTATGTTTTGGTAGATTGTGCAAAATATTCTTCTAAGGAATACTTCATAAATTTTCTATAAAAATAAAGTTTTGACAAAATTTTCTATAGAAATAAAATTTTGACAAAATGTTCAATAGAAATACAATTTTGACAAAATGTTCAATAGAAATAAAATTTTGACAAAATTTTCTATAAAAATAAAATTTTGACAAAATTTTCTTTAGAAATACAATTTTAACAAAGTTTTCTATACAAATAAAAGTTTGACAAATATTTCAATAGAAATAAAATGTTTACAACATTTTCTATAGAAATAATTTTTTTACAAAATTTTGACAAAATTTTCTATAGAAATTAAATTTTGAAACAATTTTCTATAGAAATTAAATTTTGACAAAATTTTCTATAGAAATTAAATTTTGAAAAATTTTTCTATAGAAATTAAATTTTGACAAAATTTTCTATAGAAATATAATTTTCACAAATTTTTCTATAGAAATAAAATTTTTAAAACTTTTTCTATAAAAAAAATTTTTCACAAATTTTCTATAGAAGTAAAATTTTGACAACATTTTCTATAGAAATAAAATTTTTACAAAATTTTCTATAGAAATAAAATTTTGACAAAATGTTCTATAGAAATTAAATTTTGAAAAAATTTTCTATAGAAATTAAATTTTGACAAAATTTTCTATAGAAATTAAATTAAAAAAAAATTCTATAGAAATAAAATTGTGGCAAATTTTTCTATAGAAATAAAATTTTGACAAAATTTTCTATAGAAATATAATTTTGACAACATTTTTCTGGAAGTAAAATTTTGAAAACAATTTCTATAGAAATACAATTTTGACTAAAAATTTCTATGGATATAAAATTTTAACAAAATTTTCTATAAAAATAAAATTTTGACAAAATTTTCTAGACCAATATCTTGAGTTTTCTTAGTTCTGGAGCATCTAGAAGCCGTAATTTTCATCAAATAGGCATGAACATCAAATAGGCATGAACATCAAATAGGCATGAACTATGCCACCCTTCATACCATTTGTCACCTTTCATACCTTTATGGAATTCTTTATGTTTTGGTAGAGTGTGCAGAATATTCCTCTAAGGGATACTTCATAAATTTTCTATAAAAATAAAATTTTTTATAGAAATAAAATTTTGACAAAATTTTCTATAGTAGTAAAGTTTTTACAACATTTTCTTTTGAAATAAAATTTTGACAAAATTTTCTATAGAAATTAAATGTTGAAAAAAAATTCTATAGAAATTAAATTTTGACAAAATTTTCTATAGAAATTAAATGTTGACAAAATTTTCTATAGAAATACAATTTTGAAAAAAAGTTCTATAGAAATAAAATTTTGACAAAATTTTCTTAAAAAATAAAATTTTGACAAAATTTTCTTTAAAAATAAAATTTTGACAAAATTTTCTATAAAAATAAAATTTTGACAAAATTTTCTACAGAAATAAAATATTAACAAAATGTTCCAATAGAAAAACAATTTTGGCAAAATTTTCTATAGAAATTAAAAATGTTGACAACATTTGCTATAGAAATAAAATTTTTACAAAATTTTTTTATAGAAATAAAATTTTCACAAAATTTTCTATAGAAATACAATTTTCACAAATTTTTCTATAGAAATAAAATTTTGACAAATCTTCTATGGAAGTAAAATTTTGACAACATTTTCTATAGAAATAAAAATTTTCTATAGAAATAGAATTTTGACAAAATGTTCCAATGGAAATAAAATTTTGACAAAGTTTTCTATAGAAATTGAATTTTGCAAAAATTTTCTATAGAAATTAAATTTTGAAAAAATATTCTATAGGAATTAAATTTTGACAAAATTTTCTATAGAAATTAAATTTTGATAAAATTTTGACAAATTTTTCTATAGAAATAAAATTTTGACAAAATTTTCTATAGAAATATAATTTTCTCTGGAACTAAAATTTTGACAACATTTTCTATAGAAATAAAAATTTTCTATAGAAATACAATTTTGACAAAATGTTCCAATAAAAATAAAATTTTGACAAAATTTTCTATAGAAATTGAAGTTGGAAAAAATTTTCTATAGAAATAAAATTTTGAAAAAATATTCTATAGAAATAAAATTTTGACAAAATTTTCTATAGAAACTAAATTTTGAAAAAAATTTCTATAAAAATAAAATTTTGACAAATTTTTCCATAGAAATAAAATTTTGACAAAATTTTCTATAGAAGTATAATTTTGACAAAATTTTCTCTGGAAGTAAAATTTTGACAACATTTTCTATAGAAATAAAAATTTTCTATAGGAATAAAATTTTGACAAAATTTTCTTTAAAAATAAAATTTTGACAAAATTTTCTTTATAAATAAAATTTTAACAAATTGTTCCAATAGAAATAAACTTTTGATAAAATTTTCTATAGAAATTAAAAATGTTGACAACATTTGCTACAGAAAAAAAATTTTCTATAGAAATAAAATTTTGACAAAATGTTCCAATAGAAATAAAATTTTGACAAACTTTTCTATAGAAATAAAATTTTTACAAAAATTTCTATGGAAATAAAATTTTGACAAAATTTTCTAAAGAAATGCGATGTTGAAAAAAATTTGATTAAACTTTTGGTGAAATTTTCAGCAAATTGAACTCAACAGGGTGGGATATGTATTTATATCCGTTGTACGATTTAATAATTGGTTAGCTAACATTACGCTAACGGAGATTCATGCAAATTATACCTTATGCAAATACCAAAAAAAATCTAAGTTCAACTTTCAATTTTTATAGGGACTTTTTGTCGGCATACTTTTAAATATATACATTTCGAATTAGCGGAAGTTTAAAATTATTTTCAGTTTCTAGTGATCGCGTGTTAGGTTTGTATTTAAGATTTAACAAAAAGATTTAATATTAAAGTCATTAATAGCTTGATTTTTAAATCTTGTGTGTGAATTAACTTAGACAACACTCCCACCATTTAGAATAAACTTTTCATAGAACAAAAGAACACGCATACTTACACAACCTGAGACTTTTTTTTATTTTAAAGAAAAATTTGATTGTGAGTAGGAGGGGTGCTAACGGAGAAGGGTTCCCGGTGATTTCTTCCCATAGACAAGTGTAAACAAAGTTGCAGCACTTCAAAAGATTACAATGTGATGTCATGTTGTTCGATGGAAATTCCCACAATTTCTCATTGATAAAGGGAAATATATGGTAGATGCTATTCATTTAAAAATGATAAGTTTTGTTAAAAAAAAAATAATAAACAGAAATAAAGTTTTTATAGAATAAAAGTCGTGTGTAGAGACGTAGAAAATGTCTAGCTTTTGTGTATGTTAGTAAAGTAATGAAAAATTAATTTTCTTTTGAATTGTTATTGAAAGAAAAGTTTTTGAATCGATATGTGGCGTATAAGTAATATTTAGCAATAATTGTTATACGCCCCATTGTTCACTTAAGAAAGATATTTAATATTAAGTGCAATATTGCAACCACGCTAAATAGAATGACAAGGACACTGAGCTAAACATTTCACATTATGGTGAAACAACTTAGAAAATGATTAAAACATTGAGAAATCTCAACAGAAATAATGAGAGATAGGATATCCACCGGGAAATTGATGTTCGATCATGGGTTCAGACCACGGTTGCCACTCTTGCTAAAAATAATCTACCAAAATTTGAAGAAAATTTTACCACAAATCTACCAAAGTTAAACAATTATTTTTATAAGTTTTGATTTTTGTGGTTAGTATAAATAATTGTTTTTTTCCATGAAAAGAATGATCCCTCCTATTGTTTGGTGTAAAAAAATCCCTTGAAATGTATATAACTATAAATCTTTAAGTACTAACGTACTAAAAGAAAATACACTACTGCTCTATCCAGGACATGTCCAAAACTGTGGACCACTTGTATCAGATGCTTAACATCAATCAGAGGAATAATAATAAACATTTATTTCAATTTCATGTTATTCGACAAATAAATCACTATAAATTGATACAATAAATAATCACTATAAATTGATACTTTATCAAAATGCAATGTAGCAACACCGACTCGATTTGTACTGATGAGATGTTCTGGATAGAACATAAGTGCAAAGATTTTCTGGATAGCTCATACAAATGTTGTAAAAGAAAAAAACACTTATGTCGAATTTTAAATATTTTAATGATTTAAGCTTGCGCCAACAAGGGAAAGTTACTACTTCTACAAACACGGAGTACTTACTCACAATGGATTTGAATGTATTAAATACCACGAAAATTACATTTGGATTGAATTTGTAAAGAAAGTTGTCAAAATTTTATTCCTATAAACAATTTTGTCAACATTTTATTTCTAAAGAGATTTTTTTAAATTTTTATTTCTATAGAAAATGTTGTCAAAATTTTATTTCTATAGAAAATTTTGTCAAAATTTTATTTCTATAGAAAATGTTGTCAAAATTTTATTTCTATAGAAAATGTTATCAAAATTTTATTTCTATACAAAATTTTCTTAAAATTTTATTTCTATAGAAAATTTTGTCAAAATTTTATTTCTATAGAAAATTTTGTCAACATTTTATTTCTATAGAAAATTTTCTTAAAATTTTATTTTTATATTGAAAAATTTCTCAAAATTTTAGTTCTGTAAAAATTTTCTTAAAATTTTATTTCTATAGAAAATTTTCTCAAAATTTTAGATCTATATAAAATTTTCTCAGAATTTTATTTCTTAAACAATTTTTATTTCTATAGACAATTTTCTCAAAAATTTATTTTTATAGAAATTTTTCTATTTACATTTTTTATACATTTTCTCAAAATTTTATTTCTATAGAAAATTTTCTTAAAATTTTATTTCTATAGAAAATTTTCTTAAAATTTTATTTCTATAGAACATTGTCTCAACATTTTATTTCTATAGATAAGTTTGTCAAAATTGTATTTTTATAGAAAATTTAGCCAGGATTTTAGTCAACATTTTATTTCTATAGAAAATTTTGTCGAAATTTCATTTCTATAGAAACTTTTGTCAAAATTCCATTTCTATAGATTTTTTTTACTTAAATTTTTTTCTTATTATTTTATTTCTATAGAAAATTTTCTCAAAATTTTTATTTCTATAGAAAATTTTCTTAAAATTTTATTTCTATAGAAAATTTTCTCAAAATTTTATTTCTATAGAAAATTTTGTCAACATTTTATTTCTATAGAAAATTTTCTGAAAATTTTATTTCTATATAGAAAAATTTCTCAAAATTTTAGTTCTGTAAAAATTTTCTTAAAATTTTATTTCTATAGAAAAATTTTGCAAAATTTTATTTCTTAAACAATTTTTATTTCCATAGACAATTTTCTCAAAATTTTATTTGTTTAAAATTTTTTCTATTTATTTTTTTATATATTTTCTCAAATTTTTATTTCTATAGAAAATTTTCTCAAAATTTTATTTCTATAGAAGATTTTCTTAAAATTTTATTTCTATAGAACATTGTATCAAAATTTTATTTCTATAGATAAGTTTGTCAAAATTGTATTTTTATAGAAAATTTAGTCAGCATTTTTTTTCATAGAAAATTTTGTCAAAATTTCATTTCTATATAAATTTTTGTCAAAATTCCATTTCTATAGAATTTTTTTTACTTAATTTTTTCCTTAAAATTGTATTTCTAAAGAAAATTTTCTCAAAATTTTATTTCTATAGAAAATTTTGTCAACATTTTATTTCTATAGAAAATTTTGTCAACATTTTATTTCTATAGAAAATTTTCTTAAAATTTTATTTCTATATAAAAAAATTTCTCAAAATTTTAGTTCTGTAAAAATTTTCTTAAAATTTTATTTCTTTAGAAAAATTTCTCAAAATTTTATTTCTTAAACAATTTTTATTTCTATAGACAATTTTCTCAAAATTTTATTTTTATAGAAATTTTTCTATTTATATTTTTTATATATTTTTTCAAATTTTTATTTCTATAGAAAATTTTCTCAAAATTTTATTTCTATAGAAAATTTTCTTAAAATTTTTTTTCTATAGAACATTGACTCAAAATTTTATTTCTATAGACAAGTTTGTCAAAATTGTATTTTTATAGAAAATTTAGTCAACATTTTATTTCTATACAAAATTTTGTCAAAATTTCATTTCTATAGAAACTTTTGTCAAAATTCCATTTCTATAGAATTTTTTTTACTTAAATTTTTTTCTTATTATTTTATTTCTATAGAAAAATTTTCTCAAAATTTTATTTCTATAGAAAATTTTCTTAAAATTTTATTTCTATAGAAAATTTTCTCAAAATTGTATTTCTATAGAAAATTTTGTCAACATTTTATTTCTATAGAAAATTTTCTTAAAATTTTATTTCTATATAGAAAAATTTCTCAAAATTTTAGTTCTGTAAAAATGTTCTTAAAATTTTATTTCTATAGAAAAACTTTGCAAAATTTTATTTCTTAAACAAGTTTTATTTCCATAGACAATTTTCTCAAAATTTTATTTGTTTAAAATTTTTTCTGTTTATATTTTTTATATATTTTCTCAAATTTTTATTTCTATAGAAAATTTTCTCAAAATTTTATTTCTATAGAAAATTTTCTTAAAATTTTATTTCTATAGAACATTGTCTCAAAATTTTATTTCTATAGATAAGTTTGTCAAAATTGTATTTTTATAGAAAATTTAGTCAGCATTTTTTTTCATAGAAAATTTTGTCAAAATTTCATTTCTATAGAAATTTTTGTCAAAATTCCTTTTCTATAGAATTTTTTTTATTTAATTTTTTTCTTATTATTTTATTTCTATAGAAAATTTTCTCAAAATTTTATTTCTATAGAAAATTTTCTTAAAATTTTATTTCTATAGAAAATTTTCTCAAAATTTTATTTCGATAGATAAGTTTGTCAAAGTTCTATTTTTATAGAAAATTTTCTCAAAATTTTATTTCTATAGAAAATTTTGTCAAAATTTCATTTCTAGAGAAACTTCTGTCAAAATTGCATTTCTATAGAAATTTTTTTACTTATATTTTATATATGTATATATACAATTTCCGGAAATTTTTTTTTAGAAAATTTTCTCAAATTTTTGTTTCAGTAGAAAATTTTCTTAAATTTTTATTTCTATAAACAATTTTCCCAAAATTTTATTTCTATAGAAAATTTTCTCAAAATGTTATTTCCATAATTTTTTTTTTCAAAGTTTATTTCTATAGATTTTCTATAGAAATAGAACTTCTCAAAATGTTTTCCTATACATAAAATTTTGTCAAAATTTTATTTCTATTGAAAATTTTGTCAAAATTTTATTTCTATTGAAAAATTTGCAAAAATTGTTTATGTAAATAAAATTTGACAAAATTTTCAATAGGAATAAAATTTTGACAAAATTATATATAGGAAAAAATTTTGAGAACATTTTGTGTAGAAATAAAACTTTAAAAAAAAAATTAAAGAAATAAAATTTTGAGAAAATTGTCTATAAAATAAAATTTTGGAAAAAATTGTTTATAGAAAATTTTCTCAAAATTTTATTCTGTAGACAGACAATTTTTTCAAAATCTTATTTCTATAAACACACAATTTTTTCTAAATTTTATTTCAATAGAAAATTAAAGTACTTTTTAATTGGAGAGAAATTTTTTGCAAAATCTACCAAAACATCAAGAATTCTACCAATCTACCAAAGAGTTAAAAATCTACCTTTTTCGGTAGAATTCTACCAACTGTGGCAACCTCGGTCAGACCCTTTGCATGCAAAGCTGGAATGCTAATAATTGTAACACCGTGATGCGACTCGTACTTTGGCCGATTCAAAATAATAGTGAAGACAAAAGGTAGTCATAAAAAAAGTTAATGGTTTTTTAAATTTAGATCATTTCCACACGTTTCTGCATTTTTTCTCTCATTTGCATCAATAAAAAATATTGGTACTATTAAGGACAATTATTTTCTTTGCAAGTTATATTTCACCTTAAAAATGGCTACTAGGCAGTCTAGTTCAAAGTCTTCTTCACGCCGTTTAGCGAATACGTAACTGGTGAAGCTATTGCTTCATTTCAAATTGAATTTCATTCGATATTGAAACAGACGTTTGTCTGTCAAAACAAAAATTCAATCAACCGCAAAAATGATGAAGTGAGCCCAGACAATTGTGGTTTTTTTTTGCTACTGTTGTTCGTTATTATTTACATAGATATCTCATTTTCGTTTTTTTTTGTCAAAGTCGTAATAAAATACAAAAACTTAATTAAAAATATGAGCGTATATTTCTACTTTTTCATGTTGAAGAAAAGCATTTTTGTGATTTTGTCCTTTGCGATTTGATTTTCGTTTTTGATACTAGGACAACCAAAACTTACAATTCCATATATAAACAGGACTTTTAAAGTAAGGAAATCATGGAATTTAAGGAAAATTTTTACAATATTTATATTTTGACCTCAGTTCAGTCGAATCTCTTAAATATTTTTGATCAGAGAAATGCATCTTCTATGCAAAAAATCGCATTCGAATTATAAGAACAAGACATTTTGGTGATTTCCGCAATATTTTTCCAGTGTATTTTCCTAAATAAAATAATTCGAAGTGCTTCGCATTCACCAATACTTAATTAAATTTATTTATCGTTGACATTCACAATTGACTGTTATTGTGAATTATTTTTATCGTTGACATTCACAATTGACTGTTATTGTGAATTGAAGTAGCGTAAATTTGGCAGCACTTTTGAAAGAGGCATTGGCGAGAAGATTCTCACTGCTCTTCCAACTAATACTCATTATATTTTTAATTCACTCAGCTTTAATGAATATTTTTTTACGCATGCAGAAAAAAATTTCTTCTATCTTCAATTACGAAATTAATTGATCCAATTGAGTTTTAAATGAATTGAAATTTAAAAAAAATTATGTTAGCCTGATATCAATGCAGGCTGGCTTAATGTCCAAATTATTTACTATATATTATTACAATATTTATTCGAGCTTATACTAACTTCTTATGGAAATTACATACGAGAATTATTCGTCTCAAATTGAACCATTTTTCACAATATTGAAATATTTTTGGAAATTCAATTAAAATTGGAATTGAGAAAATTTTGCTTATAGATTTTTTGCTGTGTGTAAACATGGCAAAATAAATTCACGTAAAAGTGATTTTGATTTTTTTTTCAATTACCTTTGTCTTAGAAAATCCCTTTTGGATAAAACAAAGAAACCAAGGCAAACAAATATATGTAAAATAATGGTTTCTTTTGAAATTGCTTCTAGCAAAGAGATCTGCGTGAAATTCTTCAAAATATCAATTGAAAGCCGGTTTTTGTCTGCAGATAGAAAAATATGTAAATGCTATGGCCAAAAACAAATAAAATTATTCCAAATTTTATGCTAACCATGATTCTTGTTTTCTATACCAACATCATATCAATTTGGTCACAAATCCAGTTTCATTTTGTATTTTGTGTGGAGATTTAAAATTGTATACACATTTTTTAAAGTTAATTGAAAATTATTATAGCAATTAATTAAAACGTTATAATAATTTTTCTTAATCAAAAGATTGTTAAATTTTATGGTCTTTGAGATTTATGCAGATGAGTACTTTCAAGTTTGTTTTTGGGTTATTGCTAAAATTAAAGAAGAGGCAATTGTATATGATATTGGCATATTAGGCCAACACAGATTTAGAAAGTATTATGAATTGATTTACCAAGGAAATTAAGCAAAATTGAAATATTTAAAACTCAATTGTAAAACGAAGGCATTTATAAGCCTTCGTGCCAATTTTTAATATTGGAATGTATTTTTTTAATACTTTATACAATATTCATATGAAGTCTCAAAAATATTGTTGCATTTGTGGTCTATTTCATGTTGACGGTAGATTTATTATTCTACTCATACTCACGTTATTCAATGTTGGGAAAAGCCACAATTGTGTGTTCATCTGCAGATATACTGGAAAAAAATATTGAACTAATCTGAAAGATAATACCATCAAAATCTTAGTACACGAAAGATGAGATTTTCATAGGGCAGAAGTAATCTTTTTAAGCATCCGTTATATTTTTCACAAAATTTTCTACAGAAATAAAATTTTAACAAAATTTTCTTTAGAAATAAAATTTTAGAAAATTTTCTATTGAAATAAAATTTTGACAAAATTTTCTATAGAAATAAAATTTTGACAAAATTTTCTATAGAAATAAAATTTTGACAAAATTTTCTATAGAAATAAAATTTTCACAAAATTTTCTATAGAAATAAAATTTTGGTAAATTTTTCTATAGAAATAAAATTTTGACAAAATTTTCTATAGAAATAAAATTTTCACAAAATTTTCTATAGAAATAAAATTTTAGAAAATTTTCTATTGAAATAAAATTTTGACAACATTTTCTATAGAAATAAAATTTTGACAAAATTTTCTATAGAAATAAAATTTTCACAAAATTTTCTATAGAAATAAAATTTTCACAAAATTTTCTATAGAAATAAGATTTTGGAAACATTTTCTATAGAAATAAAATTTTGACAAAATTTTCTATAGAAATAAAATTTTGACTAAATTGTCTATAGAAATAAAATTTTCACAAAATTTTCTATAGAAATAAAATTTTCACAAAATTTTCTATAGAAATAAAATTTTGATAAAATTTTCTATCGAAATAAAATTTTGACAAAATTTTCTCTAGTAATAAAATTTTGATAAAATTTTCTATAGAAATAAAATTTTGACAAAATTTTCTCTAGTAATAAAATTTTGACTAAATTGTCTATAGAAATAAAATTTAGGCAAATTTATCTATAGAAAAAGAAATCTGACAAAATTTTCAATAGAAATAAAATTTTGACAAAATTTTCTGTAGAAATAAAAATTTTGACAACATTTTCTATAGATACCCGTGTAAAAAAATCGTGGATCTTATTAGATATAATCAGATCTCAAAATTAACCACTTTGAAATAAAATTTTGACAAAATTTTGATAAAATTTTCTATAGAAATAAAATTTTGATAAAATTTTCTATAGAAATAAAATTTTGGCATATTTATCCATAGAAAAAGAAATCTGACAAAATTTTCAATAGAAACAAAAATTTTGACAACATTTTCTGTAGAAATAAAATTTTGACTAAATTATCTATAGAAATAAAATTTTGGCAAATTTATCTATAGAAAAAGAAATCTGACAAAATTTTCAATAGTAATAAAATGTTGACAAAATTTTCTGTAAAAAAAAAATTTCTATAGAAATAAAATTTTGACATTATTTTCTATAGATACTCATGTAAAAAAATGGTGGATCTAATTAGATATGATCAGATATCAAAATTAACCACTTTGGATATAACCAGATATTACGAGATATAATTAGATGTAACTAGATATAATCCCATATATGACAATATCTAACATCAGATCTATCTGCGTAGAGGACTATGTATAATTATTTCTAAGGCATTATATCTAGACCAATTTTGAGATCTGATTAGATCTAAATCAATAGTAATTAGATATAATCATATCTTTCCAATTTTTGGATTTGCTCATATGTAATTAGATCTCTCAATTGTTACTCGGGTATAAAATCTTGACAAAATTTTCTATAGAACTAAAATTTTGACAAAATTTTCTATAGAACTAAAATTTTGATAAAATTTTCTATAGAAATAAAATGTTGACAAAATTTTCTATAGAAATAAAATTTTGACAAAATTTAAAAAAAAAAAATGGACAAAACTTTCTCTATAAATAAAATTTCGGCAAAATTTTCCATAGAAATAAAATTTTGACAAAATATTCTATAGAAATAAATTTTTGACAACATTTTCTATAGAAATAAAAATTTGAAAAAATTTTCTATACAAATAAAATTTTGACAAAATTTTCTGTAGAAATAACATTTTGACAAAAGTTTCTATAGAAATAAAATGTCGGCAAAATTTTCTATAGAAATAAAATGTTGGCAAAATTTTCTATAGGAATAAAATGTTCACAAAATTTTTTATAGAAATAAAATTTTGACAAAGTTTTCTATAGATATTAAATGTTGACAAAATTTTCTATAGATATTAAATTTTGACAAAATTTTCTATAGAAATAAAATTTTGACAAAATTAAAAAAAATGGGCCAAATTTTCTCTAGAAATAAAATTTTGACAGCATTTGCTATAGAAATAAAATTTTGACAAAATTTTCTATAGAAATAAAAATTTTGACAAAATTTTCTATAGCAATAAAATTTTGGCAAAATTTTCTATAGCAATAAAATTTTGGCAAAATTTTCTATAGAAATAAAATTTTTACAAAATATTCTATAGAAATAAAATTTTTACAAAATATTCTGTAGAAATAAAATTTTGACAACATTTTCTATCGAAATAAAATTTTGGCAAAATTTTCTATAGAAATAAAGTTTGTAGATATTAAATTTTAGAATTAGATATAAAATTTTGACAAAAATATCTATAGAAATAAAATTTTGACAAAATTATCTATAGAAATAAAATGTTTACAAAATTTCCTATAGAAATAAAATTTTGGCAAACTTTTCTACAGAAATAAAATTTTGACAACATTTTCTATAAAAAAATTTTTACAAAATTTTCTAAAGAAATAAAATCTTGCCAACATTTTATAAAGAAATAAAATCTTGCCAACATTTTTTATAGAAATAAATTTTTTGACAAAATTTTCTATAAAAATATCATTATGAGAATACTTTTTTTTCTCTCTTTTACGAATGAAAAACATAACAGTTATCTCTCTATTTTGAATATCTCAAAGACTTATTGTCCAATACACTCGCTATTGTGAACGACAATAGTTTTATTCAAATATCCAAGACCATCAAGGACAACAGATGTTAAATCAAAAATTCAAATGCACAACATGCCACAAAAATTAAATCCCAAATTAAGAAATAACCAAAAACAACAACAACAACAATTATTATTTGTATTCGGCAATTGTCAAAAGAACTTTTATGCAAATACTTGTGGAGACAAGTATTATTCAGCAAACATTAAAGTTTATATGATATCCATAAATATTGTTTTGTCTGAATAAATATTTAATAGAAACAAAAAAATAAAACGAGAGAGATAGCAATAAAAACCAGAGAAAAATCGTCAATATTAAACTAGTTTATTGTTGGCTTAAATTAATGTCTAAGACATATGTGAATTTGACTCTAAACATAGCTACACTATTTATTCAATACATCAGAGCATTATTTTAAAAATAATTTTAAAATAAACAAAAAAACTTTTGAATTTTATTTGCAAGTTCCATAGGTGTGTATGAGATATCTAAAAGATCAGGTTTTGTTTTTATTGTTGTTTTTTTTTTTTTTTAATTGTTAAGAATAAAAGAAAAATTGTTTTAAATATTAAGAAATCGAAATTACTTTCGCTTTGAGATTATTTTGCAAATCCTATTTATAGAGGATTTAGCGAGACAATACCCTCTGGATCACATCATCGATGGTATACAAAAAAGACTATATTCAGCTAATACCAATAGCTATCCGGTCCTGAAACTATATGCAAAATAGTGAAAGGCATAATAAAGATAAATTTATATATGGGGTAATTATGATACTTACTAGTATTAAAAACAAAAACTGTATATATTTCAATAAAAATCTTCTACTAAGCAGAAACTCTGCTGGAAACTTCAGTTTCTTATTTCTGCTAAACCAAAGGACCATAGGTATAAGCTAACCCAGATACTAAGATCAGGATCCACCATGGAAATATTGGTCTCTGAGACCCCATAAAGTAAACATATTTTCTGGTTAATGATGGAATTTTGTGTCGATCTAGCGATGTTCGTCCGTCCGTCCGTCTGTCTGTTGAAATCACTCTAACTTCTGAACATGGCACAAGTAGTTGTTATTGATGTAGGTCGGCTGGCATTCGAAATGGGTCATATCGGACCACTTTTAAGGATAGCAGACGCCTCTTGGAGTAGAAAATTTCATTCGATCCGCCTGAAATTTGGTACTTGGTGTAAGTATATGGCCTCTAACAACCCTACTAAAATTGGCCCATATCGATCCATAATTATATAGCCCCCATATAAACCGATACCCAGAATTTGCCTCTTGAGCCACCTGTAGAAACAAATTTCATCCGATCCCGATGACATTTCGTACGTAATGTCAGTATATGATTTCTACTAATCACGCAGAAATTAGAATATATCGATCCACAATTATATTTATATGGCCTTCATATAAACCAATCTTCAGATTTGATTTCAGGAGGATGCAATTTTCAATCGATCCGTTTGAACTTTTTTAAGTGATGTCAGTATTGGCGATCAATCTCGAAAAAAAATGGATCATATAGGTGCATAATTATATAAAAACCTCATACACAGAAAAAAATTTCACGAAAATTTTTCCAATTAAAATCTTAATTGAGTCAATGTAAAACCTTTTTTCGGAGGGTTCAAGTGTGGTTTTTGTTGGGTTTAATAAACTGCCTGAATTTATTCTGATAATTGGTTGATAGTTTTGCTGCAAGTAGAGGATGCTGATGAGGAATGTGGTAATTCCGAAACGTGCGTCCATCCAACCATCTTGCAGTCTATAGGGCTTTGCCCAAATAAATTTGACAAACATTCTTTTCCTCTGTTGGTTAAGCTACTCTTGTAGTTTAGTCAATGTATGGTTTTAAGCTGAAATAAAAAAAACAACAACAATGCTTAAAGAACAAAACCAACAATAACAAAACAAAACAAATGAAAAAGAAGAGGAGGCACGCTCAAAATAAACCCAGCCATGTGAATTCAAATCGATGATTTGACAGTGGCATAGGAAAAGAGATATGTTTGTTTCGAATTTATTTCGGCATAAGCCGGCTATCAATGTAAAACCTTTTTTCGGAGGGTTCAAGTGTGGTTTTTGTTGGGTTTAATAAACTGCCTGAATTTATTCTGATAATTGGTTGATAGTTTTGCTGCAAGTAGAGGATGCTGATGAGGAATGTGGTAATTCCGAAACGTGCGTCCATCCAACCATCTTGCAGTCTATAGGGCTTTGCCCAAATAAATTTGACAAACATTCTTTTCCTCTGTTGGTTAAGCTACTCTTGTAGTTTAGTCAATGTATGGTTTTAAGCTGAAATAAAAAAACAACAACAATGTTTTAAAAAATATTCAATTAAAAATTTAATTGAATCAACAAATTTTTTAATTGAAATAAAAATCAATCACACAAATTAATAGTATCAATTATTTTTTTAATTGAGAGTCAATAAACTTTTTAATTGATACTATCATTTCTGTGATTTAAGACACTTCAATTAAAAAATTAATTGGATCGATGAATTTCGTGATTGAATCAAAAAAATATTTTTTGTGTGTATAAACCAACGCCCAGATTTGACTTCTGGAGGAACAAATTTCATAACGATCCGGGTATGGTTCTTTTATTTAAAAAATCAAAATCATGTTTTATTCAAATATTAAAAATACATTTCCTTTGTAAAACATTGAAATTTTGATTTCCGACATTATAAATTAAATATTATTGGTCAGGGAGAAAATTGACGACGATCTAATGATGTCCGTCTGTCTGTCTTTTTAATTCACGCTGGTTGATATGAGACAAGATCAAAATTTACACAAATTCGTTTTTTGTCTTCAGGCAGGACCAGTTCGAAGATGGGCTATATCGCTCCAAGTTTCAATATACTTCCGATTTCACTTCATGGTGGTATGGAAGCCTCCTAGAGGTATTTTAGATTCGTAAGGGCAGTTCTAAATTTGGTATGTATAGGGCAATGTTTCGATACTGCCCCCATAAGACCGATCTCCCGATTTAATTTTAAGATGGTTCACAGAAAAAATTTTCATATTTCCAATTAATATTTCAATTAAATTTTCAAAAAATATTTTAATTAATTTAATCGATCATAAGAATTAATAATATCAATTAATTTTTTAATTAAACCAATTAATTTTTTAATTGGATCAATTAATTATACCCTGCGCCACACTGTGTAACAGGGTATTATAAGTTAGTGCATATGTTTGTAACACCCAGAAGGAGACGAGATAGACATATGGTGTCTTTCGCAATAATGCTCAGGGTTGGTCCCTGAGTCGATATAACCATGTCCGTCTGTCCGTCCGTCCGTCCGTCTGTCTGTGAACACATTTTTGTGATCAAAGTCTAGGTCGCAATTTAAGTCCAATCGCCTTCAAATTTGGCACATGTTCCTAATTTGGGTCAGAATAGAACCCTATTGATTTTGGAAGAAATCAGTTCAGATTTAAATATAGCTCCCATATATATCTTTCGCCCTAATATGGACCCAGCAGCCAGAGTTTTATACCGATTTGCTTGAACTTTTCTACAAACATAACACTTAGTCGTATAGTCAAGTGTGCGAAATTTGATTGAAATCGGTTCAGATTTAAATATAGCTCCAATATATATCTTTCGCCCGATATGGACTTATATGGCCCCAGAAGCCAGATTTTTGGCCGAATTTGGTTGAAATTTTGCACTAGGAGTACAATTAGTAGTATAATCAAGTGTGCAAAATTTGATTGAAATCTGTTCAGATTTAGATATAGCTCCCATATATATCTTTCGCCCGATATGGACTAATATGGTCCTAAAAGCCAGAGTTTTGGCCCAATTTGGTTGAAATTTTGCACAGGGAGTAAATTTAGCATTATAGCTATGCGTGCCAAATTTGGTTGAAATCGATTCAGATTTAGATATGGCTCCCATATACATCTTTCGCCCGATATGTACTTATATGGACCCAGAAGCCAGAGTTTTATCCCGATTAGCTTGAAATTTTGCACAAGGAGTTCAGTTGGTAGAATAGCCATGTGTGCCAAATTTGATTGAAATCGGTTCAGATTTAGATATAGCTTCCATATATATATAGTTTTCGCCCGATATGGACTTATATGGCCCCAGAAGCCAGAGCTTTGGCCCAATTTGGTTAAAATTTTGCACTAGGAGTACAATTAGTAATATAGTCATGTGTGCCAAATTTGATTGAAATCGGTTCAGATTTAGATATAGCTCCCATATATATGTTTTTCTGATTTCGACAAAAATGGTCAAAATACCAACATTTTCCTTGTTAAATCGCCACTGCTTAGTCGAAAAGTTGTAAAAATGACTCTAATTTTCCTAAACTTCTAATACATATATATCGAGCGATAAATCATAAAAAAACTTTTGCGAAGTTTCCTTAATATTGCTTCAGATTTAAATGTTTCCCATATGTTTTTTTACTAAAATTGTGTTCCACCCTAGTACATTAGCCAACTTAAATTTTGAGTCTATAGGTTTTGTAAAAGTCTATCAAATTCTGTCCAAATCGAGTGATATTTAAATCAATGTATTTGGGACAAACCTTTATATATAGCACCCAACACATTTGACGGATGTGATATGGTATCGAAAATTTAGATCTACAAAGTGGTGCAGGCTATAATATAATCGGCCCCGCCCGACTTTAGACTTTCCTTACTTGTTTTTTAATTAAGTTTGGTGATTGATACTATTATTTCTGTGGTCGAAGACATTTCAATTAAAAATTAATTGGATCAATTATTTTCGTGATTAAATCAGATTTGTTTAAAATGTAATTTTTTTTAGATCAAAAAGAAGATATGCCAAATGTAATTTTTGTAGGTCAATATATAACTCCTTTATTGTTCAATCTCCCGATTAGACTTCTTGGATCAATAGAAACAGCAATTTTTACTTGGTATGTCCGTAATATATTTTGGACACATAAAGTACACAAATGAGTATATAAAAAATCGAAATTAAATATATATCTTTTAGTTTTTATAGGCTGATTACAATTATTCATTTCGATTAATAGCCATCCACTGTAAAAATATACACAACTTACGTCTCGAATTATATTGTGCGCAAGACAGAAATTTAGAAATCCCTCTAGAATTTAAACAAAAAAGCTCCCCAATCGCTAGGGTCTCTGGCGATAAGGGAGCTGATTTTTGGCCACCTTATTTGGATATAGATAATCGAGTGAATTTATTTATATGTTCACTTCCTCGGGGGTTACCGTTTTATTATGTTTATTATTTTTTTTTTTCGTTCATTATAATATTTAATTATTGATCTCATAAATAATGTAAATTCCCCTCCTCGAATGATCTACAAAATCAAGCATGTTTTTGCTTCCCATTATTTTTTTTTCAACTTTAGCTTCAAAATATATACTTCCAAAAATCTAGGTGGTCAGGGTCGTCCACAGTATTTTCGCAAGAAAAAAAAATAGTAAAAAGATATAAAAACTGGTTTTGTGGAATTTTTAGGATAAGTACAAAATGTGGATTGTCAATAAAAAAAAAAAAAACATTATTATATAAGGAGAGACAGATGAACAGTTGAAGGATATTTTCTAAAACATTATTATTTAATAAATAAATATAAAATCATAAAAAAATATAAATAAATATTAAAAAATATTAATATATATATTAAAAAATATAGAAATAGTATTTTCAATATTCGAAATAAAAAAGGCAGAACATTATTGGTAGGTAAAAACAAATAAAAATAAATTAAGCAAATATTCTGAGTATTTTCAATATTCGAAATAAAAAAGGAAGAAGATTATTGCGAGTTAAAACAAAAAAAAACATAAAAAATATATAAAAATAAAGTAAGAAAATATTCAGATTTTTGTATATTTCTTCATATAAAATTTTTGAGTTTTTTTTTTAACAAAATTTTAAAAATTGTGCTCAATTAAAATAATAATTACAAAGTTCGGAATAAAGAGAAGCAATAGGTTTAAAATCTGATATTTATAAGGTAAGATTTAAAAGAAATATTTTTCATAAAAGAGTATAAGAATAAGAAGTTCTCAGATTTTAAAATATTTTTATTATAGCATTTTTTATGATATTATTGACAAAGGGTTGAGAATCTTTAAAAGACATCGAGTCCGTGTCATGCAAATGCGAATAAAAAATAATTAATAGTGAATTTATGTTTTATGTAATTAATAAATTATTTGAATTTGTTTTGTTTCATACAAAAATATTTCATATGGCCAAATATGAATTTGTTATAATTTTTAAATAATTAGAATAATTTTTATTTTGTTCAATCCAATTTAAATAATTATTTTTATGAATAATAAAAATAAAATAAATAAATAAATAAAAATAAAAACATTTATCCACATAAGTTATCTTTGTTAATAACTACTTATCGAATTATGTATGAATTCGTGCATACATTTTGTTGCACACTCTATGTATATTATAAAAAATAGAATATGTAAATATAAATACAATGAATAAATATATATTATAAAATACAACTTTCTGATTTTTTTAAATAAATTTGTATATTTTAAAATTAAAATAACAATAAAAATATGTTATACCCTTCAATTTTTCTATTTATTATAACACTTTTAAATATTTTATTCTTTGCCTATTAAATTAAAAAAAAAACTTTTAATTTAATAATTTAAAATATCAAAATGTTATGCAATTTTTGTTTTTGTAAATAAAACATTTAAAAAATATATTCCCAATGAAGAAAGGAAAACATATTGAAAATCTTGTAAATATTTTGTTAACAAAAATTTTAAAAAAGTATTTTTAAATTCTAAATATTGTACACTTTAATTGTTCTTGTTTTATTTATTATAATTTTTATTTATTTGTGTTTTGTTTTTCAACCTACCTTATTTCTATATAAAATCAAAACAATAGTTTTGTTAGTTTTGTTCTCCTGATATGTGTTCCTTGGTTTGTTGCTTGATTTGCTGAGTTATGGTTGAGGGACCTTTTGTGTTACGTATTTACAATTATTTATGACTATTTGTTATAAGATCACAATATTTTTTGTACTTTACTTTAGAATTTTTGTGAGATAATATCTGGGTTTATGTTAGTAATATTTTTTGTTATTGTTTTTTTTTTTAATTTTTTGTTGTATAAGTTAAATTAAATATTTTTGTTTTTATTTAAAAAAAAACTATTGGGGGCGAATGATTTACATTTCCGTTTTAATATTCAAAATTTCTTCCAAATAAAACTCGGCAAAACTTTTTTCAACTCTCAGTAATGCGTGTATGCGTTTTTTTTCTAATTTTCCAAAAAGAAATTTTAAACTGGAAACTTGTTTTATTTTTCTTTCTTTTAGTACGTATTTTTGTTTAATTTTTTTGTTACATTTACGATCAAGTTATATATAGAGACCAAGAAGATCGTTGAGTTTCCCTTATTTGTATTTTATGGGAATTTTGTTATTATTATTATTGGTTCAGTACAAAACACTTTTCGTTTAAAAATACTTTTGTTTTAAGCATGTGTTTGATTTTTTTTTATATTGTTAAAAAAGAATAATAAAATTTACATGCATGGATATTTGCACACCCGCTTTAATTTAAATGTAATGCTGTTTTTTTTTTTTCAAAATTCAATTTTTATAATTCGAACGCGGAACAGAAAATGTTTTTTTGGTTCAAAGCGTAGCGCCTGAGCGTAGAGTTGTAGAAAACACGACCAACTCGAAAACGTAACAAAACGGTATTGAATTCAATTACTAAATTTAACTTCGCAAGTTGAGTTCAGGCAAATTTAAAAAAGCCAATTCTGCTGCTCTGGTTTGAGGAGACAGAGAGAATTGCGTTTCGAAGCCAATGAAACGTTGGCTAACCTACTGTTGTCGCGGTCGTTAAGATTTTCAATGGTCAACGTCTACGTAGACATTGTCGTCTCAGCTGCCTTTGCAATTTTACACAAGTCTCTCGCATAGAGTTGTACATCACTCTTGGGACTAATGTAATGTTTTTAACTATTTTTCAAGCACTTGAAGGTTTTTCTTTTTGTTCTTTGCCTTTTAAATGTTATCTTTGTATATTTCTTTATTACTATTCTCATTGGGCTTCCGTTTGATATTCTTGTAGATCAAGCCACTTTAGACCATGGTTGGTGGCTTAGATTTTAGCTTATATACACACAGATCCTGTTTGGGAGAAAAAAGCCCACAGTAAAAGAAAGAGAGTGGGAGAGGGAGAATTAAGCCACATTTACTCACACCACCCAAATACCCCCCGAAATTCATAACAATCGCAAGCAACAACGTCAATGTATGTTCGATGTCGACGTTATTGTCTACATTGGCTTTAGTTGAACATCAGAGACGGCAAAGCTTTTGTTTGGTTAACTTCATACGACTCTTTTCCCACCACTATCTAGTTCACCCCCACCTTAGCTTTACAGACTCTTTATATTATCTCTTGTACTCTCTCTATTTCTCTCTAAATGTAAAAAAAATATATTTCTGAAGATCTCATCATTTTATCTCAAAATATTAATCTCCCAAATTTGTTTGTGTATGTTACCAAAAAAAAAAACACATTTCGTGCAAGTCGTAAAAGTTCGGCTTTAAACACTGGCCCCGTATACCAATCTATGAGTATATGTGTGTGTGAATTGTATGTATAGCGGTAAAATGCGAATTTTATTCTCCCATTCAACCAATCAAAACATTTTGATGTTTACCTCTTCCATTCGTCTGTGTAATGAAATGGGTACATACTGCTGTCAGTGGGTGGTATCCCTAGCCAACCGAAGATGATTTGTTTTTGGTAGTGGGACCGAATAATGTTTCGGTGACAAATTTTGAAAAAATCTTCTCAGGATACGCTGTAGGCCAAACGTAGGTAGTGACTAAAAGTTACTAAGGTGTTATAATTAACATGACTTGCTACACTGAAAACAATTATGAGGATCCAATAGTTTCATCTCCATTTAAGTGACCTTTGTTTCAATTTCAGGCCAAAGATGCGAGACATTATGCTAAAAATTTTGTTTTTTGAGTTTTTTTAATGTTATTGTTCAAATGCAAAAAATTACGTAAATAGAATCAAATTTTAGATTCGGTTCAGATTTGTTCGAATTGACTAGTTTTGGCGCGAATTATGACAAACGGACGACAAAGCCATCAAACGCTGCAAGAAAGTGGTTCTGCTGTATTTTGGCCCATTACAAAATGTGTTGCATCCGTTCTCGTATATTCAACTATAGAGAACAGACTCCGTAGAACCGGGGATGAAACTCAAATTTTTTAATTGTACCAACGAGAATATAAAAGTGTACTTTTTGGGTTTAAATTGTACCAAATTTCAAAAATAATAGATTGAAAGATATTTACATAAAAATATTTATTAGCTTGTAAAAGGAAAAGAAACTGACACAAACCAAAAAAAAATATCCTTAGTAATACTTACACGCAAAGAAAAAAAACGTTTGGAAAACGTGTACCGAAAACGTATTTATTTTGTTAGCGTTTTTTGAATTTCTTCCAAAATTTTAAACTTTTATAACCAAAAAAATTCGTTTGTTACAAAATTTTTTTTTCAATAGAAAAAATTATTTTTGAACCAACAATACAGTCCATTTTACAGTTCATATCAAGCACTGTTCTTTTCTGACTTTAAGTCTTTAATAAGACACATTTTACAATTCATAATAAAAATTTAATATAGTAGTATGTAATGTTGAACATCTTTCCCGAATCTGTCGAACGTATCTGGAATATATGTAAACAAAAAAAAAACAAAAAAAAACTTTTTGGAGTTCGGTCGAAGCAGGGCTCGTACCCACGACCCTTGGCATGCAAGGCTGACGTAGCAACCACTGCTCCACGGTGTCCAACTAAATGTTTGTTTCTGTTAAATAAAGTTTGTTTAATCGGCTCGTGGGCGCCGCAAGCTATGCTATATTAATATAACTTATATGGATAATTAGCTATTGATGACAATAACAGCTACGTAGCTCAGTGGATAGTGTGCTGGCGAAAGGTAAAATTTTAAAAATTTATAAAATCCTATAATTTCTTCTACATTGTTTGTATTACAGAACAAGTATACAAGTATATACAGCCGAATCTTAGGTTAGGTTAGGTTAGGTTATGTGGCAGCCCGATGTATCAGGCTCACTTAGACTATTCAGTCCATTGTGATACCACATTGGTGAACTTCTCTCTTATCACTGAGTGACCTCCTTTTTATAGCCGAGTCCGAACGGCGTTCCACAGTGCAGTGAAACCACTTAGAGAAGCTTTGAAACCCTCAGAAATGTCACCAGCATTACTGAGGTGGGATAATCCACCGCTGAAAAACTTTTTGGTGTTCGGTCGTAGCAGGAATCGATCCCACGACCTTGTGTATGCAAGGCGGGCATGCTAACCATTGCACCACGGTGGCTCCCGAATCTTAAATACCCACCACCATGAATCAAATATTAGGGTTTCCTTTGAAATTTCAGGAGGGCTAGAGGACTTGAGGACACTTCCCGAAGATAAATTTAAAGATTTCACCTTTGAGGACTATATCTGATTCTGGATTTATAAGAACCATTTTTGTTTGAGTTTTAGAGGAATCATTAACATCTCTTGTAAGTGTGCAAGAAAATTATAAAATAACGTCTTGATTTGAAATCTTAAATCTGTAGAAGTAAAATCTGGAAATTTTACATTGAATTTCAAGCAATTTTCATTATCAGTGCGCCTTCTACACCCTCAAGAAGTGCAGTAAGTCTATATGGAGGCATTACCAAATGGACCGATAATAACTTAATCCGATACACGTTTTTGTGAGCCTAAAATACCAGAATATTGACAATTTCAGGCAAATCAGATAAAATCTACGGTTTCTAGAAACCCAAGGAGTTAAATCGGGAGATCGTTCTTATGGGGGCTATACTAAAATATGGACCGTTTTCGGCACACCTCTTTATGACCCGAAAATACCTCTAGATTTCCAATTTCAGGTAAATAGGATAAAAAACTTCGGATTCTAGAAGCCCAAGAAGTAAAATCGGGAAATCGGTCTATATAGGGGCTATACCAAAATATGGACCGATACTCACCATTTTCGGCACACCACTTTATGGTCCTAAAATACCTCTAGATTTCTAATTTCAGACAAATTGGATAAAAACTACGGTTTCTATAAGCCCAAGAACCCAAATCAGGAGGTCGTTTTATATGGGGACCATACCAAAACATGGACCGATACGTATTTGTGGTCCTACAATACCTCTAGATTTCCAATTTCAGGTAAATTGAATAAAAACTGCGGTTTCTATAAGCCCAAGAAGTAAAATCAGAGGATCGGTTTATATGGGGGCTATACCAAATAATGGACCGATATTCACCATTTTTGGCACACCTCTTTATGGTCCTAAAATACCTCTAGATTTCTAATTTCAAGCAAAGTGGATAAAAACTACGATTTCTATAAGCCCAAGACCCCAAATCGGGAGGTCGGTTTATATGGGGACTATATCAAAACCTGGACCGATATAGCCCATCTTCGAACTTGACCTGCCTGCAGACAAAAGACGAGTTTGTGCAAAATTTCAGCACGATTGCTTCATTATGGAAGACTGTAGCGTGATTACAACAGACAGACAGCCAAACAGACGGACATCGTTATATCGTCTTAGAATTTCTCCCTGATCAAGAATATATATACTTTATATAGTCGGAAATCGATATTTCGATGTGTTACAAACGGAATGACAAACTTATTATACCCCCGTCACCATTCTATGGTGGTGGGTATCAAAAGGTGCTAAGAACTAAAAAAACTCGTGAAAGTGAGAAAGATGTGAAGGAAAATGCAATTAGCCAGAAAAAAATTGTTTTTTGAGTTTGTCTTTATGAAATTGTTTTTACATCCTGGAAAAGAATAAACGTTTATCACAAACAGTATATATTTTTCTTCCAAATAAGCTTCCTTACAGCGAAAAGCAAATTAGAAACGAACTTTGTTTGTCTAAAATTTCGTTTGGGAGGAAAGAAGTATTTTTTGCGTGTACTGCCAATCAGGGTACCTCGCATTGGCTGATACTTTGCTTAGACTTGGCTATAAAATGGCTTGACATGAGAGAAGTTTCAACTGTCCCTTGATATTCATGAGAAATTAGTAGTCATAACGAGTCAAAATTCTAACACCTTCATTATTTGTAATAAGGCAAAGAAAACAAGTAAATACGGTCGTAAGTTCGGCCAGGCCGAAGCTTATGTACCCTCCACCATGGATTGCGTAGAAAGGATGAAATTTGCTCCTTATAGAGGCTCCGCAAGCCAAATCTGGGGATCGGTTTATATGGGGGCTATATATAATTATGCACCGATGTGAACCAATTTTTGCATGGTTGTTAGAGACCATATACTAACACCATGTACCAAATTTCAGCCGGATCGGATGAAATTTGCTTCTCTTAGAGGCATCGCAAGCCAAATTTGGGGGTCCGTTTATATGGGGGCTATACGTAAAAGTGGACCGATATGGCCCATTTGCAATACCATCCGACCTACATCAATAACAACTACTTGTGCCAAGTTTCAAGGCGATAGCTTGTTTCGTTCGGAAGTTAGCGTGATTTCAACAGACGGACGGACGGACGGACGGACGGACGGACATGCTCAGATCGACTCAGAATTTCACCACGACCCAGAATATATATACTTTATGGGGTCTTAGAGCAATATTTCGATGTGTTACAAACGGAATGACAAAGTTAATATACCCTCCATCCTATGGTGGAGGGTATAAAAACAATTTTTTAGTCACGAGTTGTCCATGATCTGGGAGAAGTTTCGACATGACTTCAGTATCAAGAATAAATTTCAATAGAACCCTATCTCCTAACATTATTGCTCTCTTTCCTTTTTTACACGGTGCACATCCACTCCTCTCTCCCTCTTATACGCGGTAAAAAATAAAAATACGAGTCAGTTATGGCTTAAAATGCAACAATATCCATTTTCGAAAATGTATTACGGTATGTACTAATCGGAGCATCATCGTACTAATGCCCATGTAAGTATATCACAAATATTTTTGATCCAGCCGAATATCCCATATTCGGTTTGGCGCTGTTAAAAAAACCACCAACGAACTTCACTGTAATATTTCGTCAAAGCACCCATTATTGAGGTACTTGAGTGAATTGTGATTTCTCTCATCATTTTCAGTTGCGATTGCCACTTGTCTGTTTACACACTTGTATTTTTATCTCAGTGAGATAAAAACAAGATTCAAAATGATGATATCAAATCTCATCTTTGCTAGCGTTTTATGGTAATGCGAAATAGTGATAAGAGTTGTTTAGGATAATTTTTCTATATTTCTGCAGATGTTAACGGAAATGATTTAGCAGAAAAAATGTATTTTATTGCAGTAACTAACATACTTATGAGTGATACATAATTTTGTTAAGAATTAATTGAAAATTACAAATGAATTTTTGTAAGACTAAACGCCTATTATTTAATTTCGAATCAATGGATTTGTTTTACTTTTCCTTTATGGTTTTGCATGGAACTAATACTCACAAAAATATTGGATAATATAAATATTAATTTTTTTTGAGGAGGTGGGAAATATAAATAATTTGAGACAAATATTGCACAGTGATCGTCTATGCACAGTGAGCGTCATATCTTTTAGCATTAATTGTTTTTTGGTTAAAAAAAATATCCAATTTGTTGACAGTTTGTTTTTATTTATTTATTAATTAATCCCTACTTATTTATATTCCATTTCACTCAATCTTTTTGATTATCTATGACCTTTTAAGGAAGCAGCATTCGTCACCACTAGAGAACATCCAGAACTTTAAAGATCCATAATGAGTTCCTTATGGTAGCATTTTTATTTTGTCTCTCGTTAGGTAAAATATATACTAAATTTGTCATTCCGTTTGTAACGCAGTAGCGTAAGCGGTAAAAATGATATTGTCTTGTTCCAGTTATTTTGGTATCTATCTGGAAAGTTCAAACTTTGATCACCAAAAATTTGTCTACTATACCATTTTTATTTTTGCCGTAAAAAAGTTATATAATGAATTTACGCTATTCCGGGATTTGGCAATCCTAGTAATATGGCAATTGACAGCTCTATCGTAATGCTCAGAACGTTTTGACACACGAGAGCTATTTATGTTTTTACAAAACCTAAAAAATTCATCTCATCTTAAAGCTGAAATTAAATCTTGAATATTTTCGTCCGATTATTTTTACAACATTCGACGTGGGTTAACTCAATAAGAGTGAATCTATGAATTTAATTTAATTTTTGGCGATGAAGCTCCGTCAAGGACCAGTGTTTATCGATGGTATGTTAAATTCAACCCAGGTCGCAGTTAACTCCAATACGATTTTCGTGAAGGTCGTCTAAAATCAGTTGTTGTTCCGGAAACCATAGGAATTATTGGGACCAACATACGTTCAATTTTGCATGTACATTTGACCGTCAAAAAAATTGTTCTTCTTGGATCCCACACAATTTGTCAATCGGTCAAAAAAAGTTCGTGTCATCGTGTTTTTTCACTTAAGATCTTATTGAAATTTAAAATATCAATTTTGAAGATAAATTGATTCAAGTTTTTTATTGAAACAATTATCAATCACACATTGTAATTAAATCCATTAAATTCCTTTTTTAATTATTGAATCAATTAAATAACATCGGTGACTGATATTAACATCTTATGCTTGTTTTCAAATTATTTTAATTGAAATTTTAAATTGAGTTGACCTAAATTACACAAAAAAAATAGGATTGACTTAGTTTATATTAAATTTTAAATAAATTATGTTACATAAAATTTTATTCATGTTGGGAGCACTCGCCAACAGTCGCTAGAATATTCAAATTCGGATCCCCTCGCTTGATCACGCTTTTCCTGTGAAATTGCTGACTCACCGTCTTCTGCTACAGCCAACGATAATCTTGGCCTTAGAAATGTAGAAGCTTATGCACCAAAAAAATTTTGTAAAAACTTTATTCCTATAGAAATTTAGTTAAATTTTATTTCAATAGAAAATTTTACCAAAAATATATTTATATAGAAAATTTTTTCGAACTTTTATTTCTATAGAAAATTTTGTCAAAATTTTAGTTCTATAGAAAATTTTGGCAAAACTTTATTTCTATAGAAAATTTTCTTTATATAGAAAATTTTGCCAAAATTTTATTTCTATAGAAAATTTTATCAAAATTTTATTTCTATAGAAAATTTTGTCAAAATTTAATTTCTCTTTTATTTTATTTTGGCAAAATTTTAAAAAATCGCTTCTCTAACATATACCCCAAACACATTTTGCTTCAAGCATATATATTTTCAGGACTTGTCCAAAAAAATATTGTTTGTATTGTTTAAACATATTATGTTTCACCTTAGGGCATGTTACATTGGTAGAAACATTTTTAATGAAATTTTCTTTGTGTGGATATAGTTTTAAGGCGCCAATTGGTTACTTCCATTATTTTACTCTCTAGGTCTCTAGTTCTAAACACATATATGTTTATAGGCTTTTTCTAAATTAATATATGTTTGAATCTAAGCATATTATATTTTTGGAAACATTTTATGTCCCAAACATAATATGTTCTAACATAATAACATATATGTATGTCCCAAACATGTTATGCTAGTTTATGAACATTATATGCTTGCACTTAAAAATATTGTGTTAAAAAATTTGAGTCCCAAACTTATAATTGTTACACCCAAACATACCAAAAACAGTCTTTTTCGTCCGTGTATAGAAAAAAATTTTTTACCTTGGCCTTAGAAATGTAGAAACTTACGCACAAAAAAAATTAAAAATTTTATTTCTTTAGAAAAATTTGTCAAAATTATATTCCTATACACATTTTTGTGAAAATTTTAGTTCTCTAGAAAATTTTGTCCTTTTTTCTATAGAATTTAGAATTATAGAGAATTTTTCAAACTTTTTTTCCTATAGAAAATTGTTTCAACATTTTTTTCCTATAGAAAATTTTATCAACATTTTATTCCTTTAGAAAATTTTGTCAAAACTTTATTTCTATAGAATATTTTGTCAAAATTTTGTTTCTAAAGAAATTTTTATCAAAATTTTATTTCTATAGAAAATTTTGTCAAAGTTTTATTCCCGTAGAAAATAATGTCAAAATTTTATTTCTATAGAAAATTTTGTCAAAATTTTATTTCTACTGGAAATTGTGTAAAAATTTTAGAGTGTATTTTAAAAAAAAAATTTGTAAAAATTTTATTTCTTTAGAAAAATTTGTCAAAATTATATTCCCATACACATTTTTGTGAAAATTTTAGTTTTCTAGAAAATTTTGTCTTTTTTTCTATAGAAAGTTTTGTCAAAATTTTATTCCTATAGAGAATTTTTCAAAATTTTATTTCATTAGAAAATTTTGTCAAAATTTTATTCCTATAGAAAATTTTATCAATATTTTATTCCTATAGAAAATTTTGTCAAAATTTTATTTCTATAGAATATTTGGTCAAAATTTTATTCCTATAGAAAATTTTGTTAAAATTTTATTCCTATAGAAAATTTTGTCAAAATTTTATTCCCGTAGAAAAAAATGTCAAAATTTTATTTCTACTGGAAATTGTGTAAAAATTTTAGAGTGTATTTTAAAATATTTTGTAAAAATTTTATTTCTTTAAAAAAATTGTCATAATGATATTCTTATACACATTTTTGTCAAAATTTTAGTTCTCTAGAAAATGTTGTCTCTTTTTCTATAGAAAGTTTTGTCAAAATTTTATTTCTATAGAGAATTTTTCAAAATGTTATTCCTATAGAAAATTGATTCAACATTTTTTTTCCTATAGAAAATTTTATCAAAATTTTATTCCTATAGAAAATTTTGTCAAAACTTAATTTCTACTTGAAATTGTGTAAAAATTTTAGAGTGTATTTCAAAAAAATTTTGTAAAAATGTTATTTCTTTAGAAAAATTTGTCAAAATTATATTCCTATACACATTTTTGTCAAATTTTTTTTTTCTCTAGAAAATTTTGTCTTTTTTTCTATAGAAAGTTTTGTCAAAATTTTATTTCTATAGAGAATTTTTCAAAATTTTATTCCTATAGAAAATTGTTTCAACATTTTTTTCCTATAGAAAATTTTATCAAAATTTTATTCCTATAGAATATTTTGTCAACATTTTTTTCCTATAGAAAATTTTATCAAAATTTTATTCCTATAGAATATTTTGTCAAAATTTTATTTCTATAGAATATTTGGTCAAAATTTTGTTTCTAAAGAAAAATTTGTCAAAATTTTATTTCTATAGAATATTTTGTCAAAATTTTATTTCTATAGAAATTTTTATCAAAATTTTACTTCTACTGGAAATTGTGTAAAATTTTAGAGTGTATTTTAAAATATTTTGTAAAAATTTTATTTCTTTAAAAAAATTTGTCAAAATTATATTCCTATACACATTTTTGTGAAAATTTTAGTTCTCTAGAAAATTTTGTCTTTTTTCTATAGAAAGTTTTGTCAAAATTTTATTTCTATAGAGAATTTTTCAAAATGGTATTCCTATAGAAAATTGTTTCAACATTTTTGTCCTATAGAAAATTTTATCAAAATTTTATTCCTATAGAAAATTTTGTCAAAATTTTATTTCTATAGAATATTTTGTCAAAATTTTATTTCTATAGAAAATTTTATCAAAATTTTATTCCTATAGAAAATTGTGTCTAAATTTTATTTCTATAGAATATTTTGTCAAAATTTTATTTCTATAGAAAATTTTGTCAACATTTTTTCTTCTATAGAAAATTTTGTCAAAATTTTATTCCCGTAGAAAATATTGTCAAAGTTTTATTTCTATAGAAAATTTTGTCAAAATTTTATTTCTATATAAAATTTTATCAAAATTTTATTTCTACTGGAAATTGTGTAAAAATTTTAGAGTGTATTTTAAAATATTTTGTAAAAATTTTATTTCTTTAAAAAATTTGTCAAAATTATATTCCTATACATATTTTTGTGAAAATTTTAGTTCTCTAGAAAATTTTGTCTTTTTTCTATAGAAAGTTTTGTCAAAATTTTATTTCTATAGAGAATTTTTCAAAATTTTATTCCTATAGAAAATTGTTTCAACATTTTTTTTTCCTATAGAAAATTTTGTCAAAATTTTATTCCTATAGAAAATTTTGTCAAAATTTTGTTTCTAAAGAAAAATTTGTCAAAATTTTATTCCCGTAGAAAATGATGTCAAAATTTTATTTCTATATAAAATTTTGTCAAAATTTTATTTCTACTGGAAATTGTGTAAAAAATTTAGAGTGTATTTAAGTCGGTTTACCCAACTGTATTACTGGTTTAAATATCAGTCCATTGTTATGCAATGCTAATCTTGGTAATGACGATAATTATGACGAGTGTGCTGCGGGAATATTTCACTTTTAATTTGTATGCCTTTCAGTACTCACATCTTTTGTTTAGAATGAAAAATATGGATGATTAATAAATGCATGGTTATTTAAAAAAAATCGTCACAAGATTTCATACGATGACATTAAAAATAAATTTTGTATAAAATAAAAGTAATGTTTTATTAAAAAATATATAACAGCTTTATATAACAAAAAAAATATCTACGAAACAACAATTAATTTGTACTGCGTTAGTTATTTATTTATCATTTATTACAATTTTTAAAAACTATAATAAACATAAAATCACTAGCTACCAAGGCTATCGGCTTAAATTCGTACTCTAATTTATTGAGATACATTTAATGAAGTGCCTTTTAATCTGTGTGAATTATTCGAGTTTCTTGGAAGAACATATTAAAATTACCATTTTAATTATTTGTATGCAGAATTTTCTGTGTCATTATCAATATACAATAAAAGGAATACATTAATCCATAAGTCTTTCTTCTTCGCCTCTTATTGTTAATTGTTTTCTTTATACAAACATTGAAAATTATCAGTGACGCATGCGCGTTGGATATCCCTGTTTTTTTACCAGCGCCAGGCATCATCATTATGCGCCGCTCATTTGCATTAAACGCATTTTACAGTTTTTTCTCCCATTCTGTTTGCTACAACGAATCAATCGATGAAAAGTGTTTGTATTTCGCAGTGGAATAATACCCATTTATTTGCGTAAATAATTGCTCAATTAACATGAGATGTTGCCACTTATTCAGTGGTTGACCCAAATTATGTGAAAATATGTGAAAAAATGTAAATTATCGATAAATAGAAGATATAAGTCAGTCAGAATAAAAAAATGTATATGATTATTAGGTTATTGAATTTATTTAAGTACAGGTAGTTACGGTTGGGAACATTCGTTTATATGGATGCCATATCTAACAATTAAGAATGGTATTGACTGAATCGAAGCTTATACATTTATCATGGATTTGAATGATCAGGCTTGTCTGCAGAAACGGGTATATTAGGCCTATTTTCTTTTACTACTGTATGCAACATTTATATGAGCTATCCAGAACATCTTTGCATTGGTGTTCCATCCAGAACATCTCATCAGTGCAAGTCGCGTCGGTGTTGCCAGATTGCATTTTAATAAAGTGACGTTTTCGAAAACGTCTATGACATTGTGATAAGGTACACGCATGAGTCGTACGCGACACCTAAACAATCAGTTGATACGTTAAGAAAGCATGTTTCGGAGATACCTCAATCAGAGTGGCAAAATGGCTTCGACAATTGGTTCAAACGCATGCAAAAGTGCATAGATCTAAATGGGGAATATTTTCAAAATAAAGTACAGCTATATTTGATGATTAACATTTGTTTTTGTTCTCCGAAATACAAAAATCAACTCTTATAAAATTTAAGTAAAAAAATCATATATTATTTCACTTAAAATCTTATTGAAATTTAAAAGTTCAAAAGAGATTTATTGATTTATTTTTTTAATTGAAACAAAAATCAATCAACCATTGTAATTAAATAAATTAAATTCCTTTTTTAACTATTAAATCAATTAAATAACGTCGGTGATTGACATTATCATCTTATGCCTGTTTTCAAATTATTTTAATAGAAAATTTAAATTGAGTTGAGTTAAATTAAACAAAACAAGTATATACAGCACTAAGTTCGGCCGGGACGAATCTTAAATACCCACCACCACGAACCAAATATTACGGTTTCCTTTGAAATTTCAGGAGGGCTTGAGGACACTTCAGGAAGATAAATTTAAAGATTTCGCCTATGAGGACTATATCAGATTCTGGATTTATAAGAACCATTTTTATTTGAGTTTTAGAGGAATCATTAACATCTCTTGTAAGTGTGCAAGAAAATTATAAAATAACGTCTTGACTTGAAATCTTAAATCTGTAGAAGTAAAATCTGGAAATTTTACATTGAGTTTCAAGCAATTTTCATGATCAGTGCGCCTTCTACACCCTCAAGGAGTGAAGTCGGTCTATATGGAGGCATTACCAAATGGACCGATAAAAACTTAATCCGATACACGTTTTTGTGAGCCTAAAATACCAGAATATTTACAATTTCAGGCAAATCAGATAAAAACTACGGTTTCTAGAAACAAAAGGAGTTAAATCGGGAGATCGTTCTTATGGGGGCTATACTAAAATATGGAGCGATACTCACCGTTTTCGGCAGACCTCTTTATGACCCGAAAATACCTCTAGATTTCCAATTTCAGGCAAATAGGATAAAAACTTCGGATTCTAGAAGTCCAAGAAGTAAAATCGGGAAATCGGTCTATATGGGGGCTATACCAAAATATGGACCGATACTCACCATTTTCAGCACACCTCTTTATGGTCCTAAAATACCTCTAGATTTCCAATTTCAGACAAATTGGATAAAAACTACGATTTCTATAAGCCCAAGACCCCAAATCGGGAGGTCGTTTTATATGGGGACCTTACCAAAACATGGACCGATACTCACAATTTTTGGCACACGTATTTGTGGTCCTACAATTCCTCTAGATTTCCAATTTCAGGTAAATTGAATAAAAACTGCGGTTTCTATAAGCCCAAGAAGTAAAATCGGGAGATCGCTCTATATGGGGTCATAAAATACCTCTAGATTTCAAATTTCAGGCAAATTGGATAAAAACTACGATTTCTATAAGCCCAAGACCCCTAATCGGGAGGTCGGTTTATATGGGGACTATATCAAAATATGGACCGATACTCACAATTTTTGGCACACGTATTTGTGGTTCTACAGTACCTCTAGATTTCCAATTTCAGGTAAATTGAATAAAAACTGCGGTTTTTATAAGCCCAAGAAGTAAAATCGGGAAGTCGGTCTATATGGGGTCATAAAATACCTCTAGATTTCAAATTTCAGACCCCTCATCGGGAGGTCGGTTTATATGGGGACTATATCAAAACCTGAACCGATATAGCCCATCTTCGAACTTGTCCTGCCTGCAGACAAAAGACGAGTTTGTGCAAAATTTCAGCACGATTGCTTCATCATTGAAGACTGTAGCGTGATTACAACAGATAGACGGACATCGTTATATCGTCTTAAAATTTCTCCCTGATCAAGAAATCGATATTTCGATGTGTTACAAACGGAATGACAAACTTATTATATCCCCGTCACCATTCTATGGTGGTGGGTATAAAAAAATTAAGATTGATTTAATTTAAATTTAATTTTACCAGAATATTCACATTCGGATCCCCTCGCTTGATCACGCTTTTCCTATGGAATTGCTGACTCATCGTCTTCTGCTATAGCCAACGATGACCTTGGCCTTAGAAATTTAGAAACTAACGCTACAAAAAAATTTACCAAAATTGTTTCCTATAGAAAATTTTGCCAAAATTTTATTTCTATCAACAATTGTGTCAAAATTTTATTCCTATAGAAAATGTTGTCAAAATTGTATTTCTATAGAAAATTTTGTCAAAATTTTATTTCTATAGAAATTTTTGTCAAAATCTTATTCCAATAGAAAATTTTGTCAAAATTTTTTTCCAATAGAAAATGTTGTCAAAATTTTATTTCTGTAGACAATTTTGTCAAAATTTTATATCTATAGAGTTTTTTTTTAAATTTTATTCCTATAGAAAATTTTGTCGAATTTTATTCCTAAAGAGAATTTTGTCAAAATTTTATTTTTATAGAAAATTTTGTAAAAATTTTATTTCTATAGAAAATTTTGTCAAAATTTTATTTCTACAGAAAATGTTGTCAAAATTTTCTATAGAACATTTTGTCAAAATTTTATTTCTATACAAATTTTTTTAAACATTTTATTCCTATAGAAAATTTTGTCAAAATGTTATTCCTATAGAAAATTTTGTCAAAATGTTATTCCTATAGAGAATTTTGTCAACATGTTATTCCTATAGAGAATTTTGTCAATTTTATTTTTATAGAAAATTTTATTTCTATAGACAATTTTGTCAACATTTTATTTCTACAGAAAATGTTGTCAAAATTTTAGTTCTATAGAAAATTTAGTCAAAATTTTATTTCTATAGAAAATTGTTTCCAGGTAGTTACGGTTGGGGACATTGGTTTATATGGTTACCATATCTTACAATTAAGAATAATAAGCGTACACATTTATCATGGGAGCCACCGTGGTGCAATGGTTAGCATGCCCGCCTTGCATACACAAGGTCGTGGGTTCGATTCCTGCTTCGACCGAACACCAAAAAGTTTTTCAGCAGTGGATTATCCCACCTCAGTAATGCTGGTAACATATCTGAGGGTTTCAAAACTTCTCTAAGTGGTTTCACTGCAATGTGGAACGCCGTTCGGACTCGGCTATAAAAAGGAGGTCCCTTGTCATTGACCTTAAAATGGAATCGGGCAGCACTCAGTGATAAGAGAGAAGTTCACCAATGTGGTATCACAATGGACTGAATAGTCTAAGTGAGCCTGATACATCTAGCTGCCACCTAACCTAACCTAACCTACACATTTATCACGGATTTTAATGATCAGGCTCGTCTGCAGAAACGTGTATATTAGGTCTGTTTTCTTTTAGTATTGTATGCAACATTTGTATGAGCTATCCAAAACATCATCGTCGGTTTTGCCAGATTACATTTTATAATAAAGTGACGTCTTTTCGACCCACAATAGCAATTTATTGTGACCAATTCGTCGAATAAAATTAAATTCAAAGCGGTATAGTGTCATAAATAATCTCAACAGTAAATATGTATTACTATTTGAGTATTTAATACATTGAAAATGTAAGATTTCATTTGTTTTTAAACAGCTGATGACAGTGTTGCATATGTTTTGAGATGTCCTGCATAAACGAGTACTCTGTTTTCTTTTAGCACATCACGGCTTAGAGCATATCCTAAAATACTAAAAGAAAACAGACCTATTATATGCTCTTAAGATCCCTATCGCTTATTGTCAAATTGATGTGTTGCCTTCAATCATTTTTGGCAATCGATAAATTATAATATTTAATCGTCTTTAACCCAAATCATCAATCTTATTTTCTATATAATTAGCTAAGAAATACAATTTCAAGAAAATAATAACTGACCGTTTAACATTCGTTTAATTAAATAATCAATAATTAGCAAAGCTAATTGAAGACCGAAAGCAAATTGGCACACTCACACATACGAAATTTGAGAAGATTTTAACCAGGATCAGTGGCCTTGTTTGGTAAATTACCCAGACACGTCGCCCTGTTTCTGTGGATAAGTCAATTAAGTACTCGTGTTTTGGGGGTAATATTAAAAGTTTTAATATCCCATTAACATCGAATTTAAAATAATTAAACGTTAAACAGGTCTATGTCACCTAAATTTCCAAAAAAAAACATCATAAGACAAAGAGGAGGATGATACTATTAAGAATCGACAAAATCAAGTCAATTATATTCGAATAATCAATAATGTACATAACTCAATGTTATATAATGTTCATCATGCATTTAAATAGTGCCAATAATGAATGTATACATTTAAAGTAAAAATCCTTCCTCACGAATGAGAAAATTTTCTATAGAAATAAAATTTTGAAAAAATTTTCATAGAAATTAAATATACACAATTTTTTTTAAAGAAATACAATTTTGATAAAAAATTTTTATAGAAATAAAATTTTGACAAAATTTTCTATGCAAATAAAATTTTGACAACATTTTCTATAGGAATAAATTTTGACAACATTTCTATAAAAATAAAATTTTGAAAAAAAAAATGAAAGAAATAAAATTTTGAAATAAAAAAAATGAAAAAAAAATTGTATAAAAAGAAAATTTTGTCAAACTTTTTTATAGAAATAAAATATTGACAAAATTCTCTATTGAAATAAAATTTTGACGAAATTTTCTACAGAAATAAAATTTTGACAAAATTTTCTTAAGAAATAAAATTTTCACAAAATTTTCTATAGAATCTATAACAAAAATCGTGTTTTTTTTTTGTTTATTGATTATTGTTGGTTTGTACTTCAATCATATTTGTTTTTTTGATCTGAGCTTTAAAACCATTTTGTTGACTAAACTACAATAGTAGCTTAACCAACAGAGGAAAAGAATGTTTGTCAAATTTATTTGGGCAAAGCCCTATACACTGCAAGATGGTTGGATGGACGCACGTTTCAGAATTACCACATTCCTCATCAGCACCCTCTACTTGCAGCAAAACTATCAACCAATTATCAATCAGAATAAATTCAGGCAGTTCGCTAAACCCAAAGTGAACCACACTTGAACCTTCCGAACCTTCTCTCTTTTCCTTTGCCACCATCAAATCATTGATTTGAGTGCAGTTGGCTGGGTTTATTTTGAGCGTGCTTCCTCTTACTTCATTCGTGTTTTGTTTTTATACCCTCCACCATAGGATGGGGGGTATATTAACTTTGCCATTCCGTTTGTAATACATCGACATATTGCTCTAAAACCCCATAAAGTATATATATATATATATATATATATATATATATATATATATATATATATATATATATATATATATATATATATATATATATATATATATATATATATATATATATATATATATATATATATATATATATATATATATATATATATATATATATATATATATATATATATATATATATATATATATATATATATATATATATATATATATATATATATATATATATATATATATATATATATATATATATATATATATATATATATATATATATATATATATATATATATATATATATATATATATATATATATATATATATATATATATATATATATAATAGTAGTGCTGTGCTGAATTTTTTTTCTGCTTCTTCTATTCCTTCCACTAAAGGTTTATTTTATCTTTGTTTTGTACTATATCATTGTTTGGAGTATGCATAATAAAACCAGTAAGGAAAGTCTAAAGTCGGGCGGGGCCGACTATATTATACCCTGCACCACTTTGTAGATCTAAATTTTCGATACCATATCACATCCGTCAAATGTGTTGGGGGCTATATATAAAGGTTTGTCCCAAATACATACATTTAAATGTCACTCGATCTGGAAGAATTTGATAGACTTCTGCAAAATCTATAGACTCAAAATTTAAGTCGGATAATGCACTAGGGTGGAACACAATGTTAGTAAAAAATATGGGAAACGTTTAAATCAAGCAATTTTAAGGAAACTTCGAAAAAGTTTATTTATGATTTATCGCTCGATATATATGTATTAGAAGTTTAAGAAAATTAGAGTCATTTTTACAACTTTTCGACTAAGCAGTAGCGATTTTATAAGGAAAATGTTGGTATTTTGACCATTTTTGTCGAAATCAGAAAAACATATATATGGGAGCTATATCTAAATCTGAACCGATTTCAACCAAATTTGGCACGCATAGCTACAATGCTAATTCTACTCCCTGTGCGAAATTTCAACTAAATCGGAGTTAAAAATTGGCCTCTGTGGTCATATGAGTGTAAATCGGGCGAAAGCTTTATATGGGAGATGTATCCAAATCTGAACCGATTTCAAGCAAATTTGGCACGCATAGTTACAACGCTAATTCTACTCTCTATGCAAAATTTCAACTAAATCGGAGCAAAAAATTGGCCTCTGTGGGCAAATGAGTGTAAATCGGGCGAAAGCTATATATGGGAGCTATATCGAAATCTGAACCGATTTTGCTGATATTTTGCAAGTTTTTCGAGACTCATAAAATATTCGGATGTACGGAATTTGAGGAAGATAGGTTGATATACACGCCAATTATGACCAGATCGGTGAAAAATATATATGGCAGCTATATCTAAATCTGAGGAAAAGAATGTTTGTCAAATTTATTTGGGCAAAGCCCTAGAAACTGCAAGATGGTTGGATGGACGCATGTTTCGGAATTACCACATTCCTCATCAGCATCCTCTACTTTCAGCAAAACTATCAACCAATTATCAGAATAAATTCAGGCAGTTCGCTAAACCCAAAGTTAACCACACTTGAACCCTACGAAAAAAAATTTTGACAAAATTTTCTTCAGAAATAAAATTTTAACAACATATTCTATAGAAATTAAATATTATTATATTTAATATTTTCAAAAGAAATAAAATTTTGACAAAATTTTCTATAGAAATAAACTTTTTATAAAATTGTGTCAATTGTTTCTATAGAAATAAAATTAACAAAATTTTCTTCTAAAATTTTCTATAGAAATAAAATTTTGACAAAATTTTCTATAGAAATAAAATTTTGGCGAAATTTTCTATAGAAATAAAATTTTGGCGAAATTTTCTATAGAAATACAATTTTGACAAAATTTTCTATAAAAATTTTTACAAACTTTTCTATAGAAATAAAATAGAAATAACATTTCTATAGAAATAAAATTTTGACAAAATTGTCTATAGAATTTATATATTGACAAAAAAATTTATAGAAAAAAAATAAACTTTTGACAAAATAATTTTGTAAAAAAAATTTTCACCTAATTTTGGTAGATTTTTTTTGGCTCGAGTGGCAATCATGACAACGTCTCCAACTTTCTGGTATCTACGATTCGAGAAAAACGAAAGTCATGGTTTCTTTCTTCGCATATTCTTAAATAAGACTGAGAGAAGTAACATAGAAAATCTAATGAGTCTACGAATGGTATTACTACCTCGAAGTTTATTAATAAAATATCTATCATATCAATCATCGTAGTAAATTTGTTCCCCTAAAAAAAGCAGAAACAAAGATTGAACTCCTTCAACCCTTCGATTTCAGTTAATGATCTTGCCTTCAGGCATTAACTTTTCTACATCATCATTTCTCCTCGTTAACCATATATGGATTAGTTCATCATTCATACTTGGTTGATCATATGAAAGTCATACTTCTATATAAATTTCAATATTCACCATCGAATATGAATTTTGCATTTCACGATTTATGATTTTGAATTCCATTCAAATATGAATTAAATTTCAAATTTATTTCTTTGTTTATTGTTTTTTTTTTTTTTTTTTTTTTGTGGTACTTGTCCGGATATTGTCTGTGCTGTTGAGGGTGATTGGAAAGACACTTTTCACATTTGATTTTCATTCATAAAATCGCATAGACAGACGGATGAATTATTCAAATTAACTTCTCGCTACATCTGGATAGAACAAACGAGGGATGCTAAAAAAAGATGATACGAAGAATGAACTATCATCCTAAAATATACACAGTTCAAAAAAGTTGTCTTTGTGGTATTGATTTCCAGCCAAAGAAGAGAGAATGCAATTTATGTACATGATTGGGAGAAAAGAATTGATTTCTTTAGTCTTTTCAGCGTTTCTCTCATACGGAAGTTAGCTTCTATTTGCCAGTACGATTTAACTTTATAGACAAGTTACAAAAAAATTATCGAATTTAAAAACGACTTCAATAATGTTCCCACAGATAAGTTCCCACTTTTTTAGGACAATTTGACCACAGTTCAATAGATTATTTTATATAAAGATACCCATTCTGAACATTATTCTCAGAACTACCCTCGCATATGGCTATAAATATTTCTGTATAATGTGAACCAATCATTTTTCAATTATATTCACATGCAACCGGATGTATTGGCGAATAATACAGTATTACCATAGACTTTCAAAGGTATTGGAGATTACATTTTCCCAAAAAACGGCACAGTGCTAATTCCATAGTAGCTTAAATCTATATAGCATTTTAATAATGTCATACTACGCAAAAATGATAGCAACCAACTTCAGTTTGCTATAATTTCTAAACCGCTCATCTGGGAGCTGACAGATTTAGTCCAGTAATAGTTCCTTTTATTGTTTACAAGTTTACATAAGCATTTTTATCTATTGCATTCAGAAATAAAGTTATTCGTGGCGACATTCAAGCGGGATAGAGTGATTGCTTTATATTTGGCTGGAACCAGTGTTGCCAGAAGTAGAGGAAATTCCCCACATGTAGTTTTATTTCTAATATCTAGCGCCTTGTAGGGACGTAGCGGGAGAAGGTAAGGACGTTCAACACCGAAAGTTTTACATTTCGGTGGCTCTAGAGGAGGAAATAAGAAGCTGGCAAGGCTTGTAACCGTGGTTACCACTTGTGTAAAAAACCTCTACCAAAATTTTAAGCAAATCTTACCACAAATTGTATTTCTATAGATAATTTTGTTAACATTTTTTTCTATAGAAATTTTTTTTAAAATTTAATTTCTATAGAAATTTTCTTTCTATAGAAGATTTTCTCAAAATTTTATTTCAATAGAAAAATTTATCAAAATTTTATTCTATAAAAAATTGTTCGTCAAAATTTTATAAAAAATTTTTCGTCGACATCTATAGAAAATTTTGTCAACATTTTATTTTATAGAAAATTTTGTCAAAATTGTATTTTGTCAAAATTTTATTTCTATAGAACATTTTCTCAAAAATTTATTTCTATAGAAAATTTTGTCAAAAAATTCTTTCTATCGAAAATTTTCTCAAAATTTTATTTCTATAGAAAATTTTGGCAAATTTTAATTTCTATAGAAAATTTTGTCAAAATATTATTTCTATAGAAAATTTTCTCAAAATTTTATTTCTATAGAAAATTTTTTCAAAATTGTATTTCTAAAAAAAAATCTTGTTAAAATTTTATTTCTATAGAAAATTGTTCGTCAAAATTTTATTTCTGTGGACAATCTTGTCAACATTTTATTTCTATAAAAAAAATTTTCGAAATTTTATATCTATAGAAAATTTTGTCAAAATTTTATATCTGTGAAAAATTTTGTCAACATTTTATTTCTATAGAAAATTTTGTCGAAATTTTATTTCTAAAGAAAAATTTCTCAAAATTTTATTTCTGTAGAAAATTTTCTCAAGATTTTATTTCTATATAAAATTTTGTCAACATTTTATTTCTATAGAAGATTTTTTCAAAATTTTATTTCTAGAAAATTTTGTCAAATTTTTATTTCTATAGAAAATTTTGTCAAAATATTATTTCTATAGAAAATTTTCTCAAAATTTTATTTCTATATAAAATTTTTTCAAAATTGTATTTCTATAAAAAAGTTTGTTAAAATTTTATTTCTATAGAAAATTGTTCGTCAAAATGTTATTTCTGTGGAAAATTTTGTCAACATTTTATTTCTATAGAAGATTTTTTAAAAATTTTATTATTTCTATAGAAAATTTTCTCAAAATTTTATTTCTATAGAAATTTTTTTCAAAATTGTATTTCTATAAAAAATTTTGTAAAAATTTTATTTCTATAGAAAATTATTCGTCAAATTTTTAATTCTATAGAAAATTTTGTCGAAATTTAATTTCATCGTTGTTGTTTTTTTTATTGCAGCTTAAAACCATACATTGACTAAACTACAAGTGTAGCTTAACCAACAGAGGAAAAGAATGTTTGTCAAATTTATTTGACAAAAGAAATTTTTGTCAAATCTTTATTTCTATAGAAAATTTTGTCGAAATTTTGACAAACATCCTTTTCCTCTGTTGGTTAAGCTACACTTGTAGTTTAGTCAATGTGTGGTTTTAAGCTGAAATAAAAAAACAACAACAATGCTGAAATTTTCAATTCTATAGAAAATTTTTTCGAAATTTTATTTCTATAGACAAATTTGTCAAAATTTCATTTCTATTGAAAATTTTCCCAAAATTGTATTTCTATAAAAATTTTTGTTAAAATTTTATTTCTATAGAAAATTTTTCATCAAAATTTTATTTCTGTGGAAAATTTTGTCAACATTTTAATTCTATAGAACATTTTGTCAAAATTTTATTTCTATAGAAAATTTTGTCAAAATTTTATTTCTATAGAAAATTTTTATTTTAATTTCTATAGAAAATTTTGTCAAATTTTTATTTCTATAGAAAATTTTGTCAAATTTTTATTTCTATAGAAAATTTTGTCAAATTTTTATTTCTAAAGAATTTTTTTTCAAAATTTTATTTCTATAGAAAATTTTGTCAAAATTTTATTTCTATAGATAATTTTGTCAAAATTTTATTTCTTTAGAAAATTTTGTCAAAATTTTATTTCTATAGAAAATTTTGTCAAAATTGCATTTCTATAGAAAATGTTGTCAAAATTTTATTTCTATAGAAAATGTTGTCAAAATTTTATTTCTATAGAAAATTTTGTCAAAATTTTATTTCTATAGAATTTTTTCTCAAAAATTGTTTCCATAGAAACTTTTTCCTAAATGTTATGTTTAACATATATAAAGTTTTTCCAAAATTGTATTTATATATAAACAGAGAATACGGATTGGTTATGATAACCGAATTTACTGCCAACCTCCTTTTGGCAGTTTCAGCTACTATCAGTTGGCAGTTGTATCACCCGAATGATTCGGTCGACACAACTAATATCACATATTATGTTGGTTGGGTCTTCCGACGACATTGATTGTGTTACCTTCTTAATTCAGTTGTGTTGCCCAACCTTGATAATAGTCATGACCGAATTAAAAATCAATTCCTTTCCAGTTAAATATTTTATTATATTTAAATATGTTTATATTGGTACAAATTGTTCTAAATACAAGATTTTGCATATCAAAAGATGAAAATTGCATTTTATGATTTTTTTTGCGATTAAGTTGGTTCTTATAAATCCTGAATCTGATATAGTCCTCATATGTGAAATCTTTAAATTTATCTTCGGGAAGTGTCCTCAAGCCCTCCTGAAATTTCAAAGGAAACCCTAATATTTGGTTCATAGTAGTGGGTATTTAAGATTCGGCCCGGCCGAACTTACTGCTGTATATACTTGTTTTGTTTCAAATGGATGAAAAACAAAGGAAGAATTAATAAAATGGTACAAATTGTTAAACTTTTGTCGAAAAAAATGCTAACTCCAATCTAGAAAAATTGTGAATTTTTAAAAATATTTGAGGTCAAACGTTTCAGACAGGCGTTAGAATGGATTAAAAATTATAAGATTTAATTATTAGGCAAAATATCACAAAATTTTTCAATTCACATCGAAACCACTGAATTCGGATCACACCTTAAGAAGTGATGCAAATTCAGTGCAACGGTTATCGAAATGGTGGACATCCATCCTATGACAAGCCCATGTTAAATTCATCGCACCTCTTCCGTATCCAAAAGGAACATTTTCGTTACTTTTTTGGCGGCGCTTTTTTTTTGCTGGGAAATCATTACATACCTGTATGATGTCACACGAATTAACGCAAAACAAAATTCATAGACCGAATTTTTGAAGCCACCGTGGTGCAATGGTTAGCATGCCCGACTTACATACACAGGGTCGTTGTCGATCAAACACCAAAAAAGTTTTTCAGGAGATCCCTTGTTATTGAGCAAAAAATATAATAGGGCAGGACTTAGTGATATGAGAGAAGTTCATAACTGAATAGTTTAAGTGAGCGTGGGGCTACCGGGCTAACTTGACCTAACCTATAAATCGAATTTCCATATGCGTATCGAAACTGGCCACTATAGACCAATTTTAAACAATTTTTCGTATTTTTTTAGACTTGGTCTACTATGCAATTAAGGCATCGATATGGTTCGATGAAAGATTGGTTGTTATATCCCCTACCGCTCTACCAAAATGACCCACTACACCTTGCATCTCTTTTTCCATCTTGAATGTCTACTCTAGAGGTGCTGAATATCCGTTCGTTTCCATCATCTATTGATAGGGTAGTTTTTTCTTCTAATTTTTTTGTGAATACTTGTGTAAAGTTCACATATAATTTTCTAATTATATGTCACTTTTTTCATTTGATGATAATATATATGTGTATGTTTATTACCTGCTTACCGCTATTTGACAGTCTGTAATTTAGTCCAACAGTTCAGTGTTTTTTTTTGCTCCATTGTCTAAGCGGAAATCTATCTTGATTAGAAAAAATAAATCATTTGGAGGGGTAAAGTGGGTAAGCATATGGGAAAAAGAATCTTGTTAATATTTCTAAGGTTGCGAAATAATGTAAAGTTAGTATTGCCATAAAAGATTCAGTTAGGGGATGTTGATTTTAAGAGGCATACACCTATATTATGACATGCCATGAAATGAAGTGAAATGGAAAAACAAATGTCTTAGGATGTGAAAACAAAATTCTATAAAAATTAGCATGACCTCCTCAAAATTGGTAGTGTGATAAAATTTGATTATATGGTGTTTATATATTTCTCCGTGAAAATTATTTAAAATTAAAGGTCTGATTTTGTAAAATTGAAGGCCTGAAATTGGAAGATCAAAATCATTTGTATATCAAAATACACTTTATTAAAACCTACTTAATTATTATCTCCAAAGAAAGAATGGAAGTTTCCGATTGACATTTCATGTGATTTCCATTAGCATGTTAACAAAGGGAAGGAAGTGAAAAATTATATGAGGAAAATATTGCCATTTTAAGGCTACAATGCATATTTGTTGTAACATTTACTATACAATCTTAAATATTTTTCCTTATATTTGTGTTGTAAATTAATTTGAAGGTTATATAGGAGTTTTTGTTTTTATACCCTTCACCAATACTGTGGTTCAGGGTATTATAAGTTCGTGCATATGTTTGCAATACCCAGAAGGAGACGAGATAGACACATGGTGTCTTTGTCAAAAATGCTCAGGGTGGGCTCCTGAGTCGATATAGCCATGTCCGTCTGTCCACTCGACTTCAAATTTGGCACAACTATGTGTTTTGGCTCAGAATAGATCCCTATTGATTTTGGAAGAAAACGGTTCAGATTTAGATATAGCTCCCATATATATATATATATATATATATATATATATATATATATATATATATATATATATATATATATATATATATATATATATATATATATATATATATATATATATATATATATATATATATATATATATATATATATATATATATATATATATATATATATATATATATATATATATATATATATATATATATATATATATATATTTCGCCCGATAGGGACTTATATGGCCCCAGGAGCCAGAGTTTTACCCTAATTTGCTTAAATTTTTGCACAAGAAGAACAATTATTACTATAGTTAAGTGTGCCAAATTTTATTGAAATCGGTTCAGATTTAGATATAGCTCCCATATATATCTTTCGCCCGATATGGACTAATACGGTCCCAGAAGGCAGAGTTTTACCCCAATCCGGTTGAAATTTTGCACAGGGAGTAGAATTAGCATTGTAGCTATGCGTGCCAAATTTAGTTAAAATCGGTTCAGATTTAAATATAGCTCCAATATATAGCTTTCAGCCGATTTACACTCATATGACCACAGAGGCCAATTTTTTGCTCCGATTTAGTTGAAATTTTGCACAGGGAGTAGAATTAGCATTGTAGCTATGCGTGCCAAATTTAGTTGAAATCGGTTCAGATTTAGATATAGCCCCAAAATTTAGCTTTCGGCCGATTTACACTCATATGACCACAGAGGCCAATTTTTTGCTCCGATTTAGTTGAAATTTTGCACAGGGAGTAGAACTAGCATTGTAGCTATACGTGCCAAATTTGGTTGAAATCGGTTCAGATTTAGATATATCTCCCATATGTAGCTTTCGCCCGATGTACACTCATATGTCCACAGAGGCCAATTTTTAACTCCGATTTAGTTGAAATTTAACACAAGGAGTAGAATTAGCATTGTTGCTATGCGTGCCAAAGTTGGTTGAAATTGGTTCAGATTTAGCTCCCATATATATGTTTTTCTGATTTCGACAAAAATGGTAAAAATACTAACATTTTCTATATTTCATGTTAGCCTGATACCGAAACAGGCAATTGACGTCCAAATGCATTATATCTAACATTTTCCTTGTAACTAAAATCGCCACTGCTTAGTCGAAAAGTTGTAAAAATGACTCTAATTTTCCTAAACTTCTAATACATATATATCGAGCGATAAATCATAAATAAACTTTTGCGAAGTTTCCTTAAAATTGCTTCAGATTTAAATGTTTCCCATATTTTTTTACTAACATTGTGGTCCACCCTAGAGCATTAGCCGACTTAGCCTATACATTTGAGTCTATAGATTTTGTGGTAGTCTATCAAATTCTGTCCAGATCGAGTGATATTCAAATGTATGTATTTGGGACAAACCTTTCTATATAGCCCCCACCACATTTGACGGATGTGATATGGTATCGAAAATTTAGATCTACAAAGTGGTGCAGGATATAATATAGTCGGCCCCGCCCGACTTTAGGCTTTCCCTACTTGTTCCTTTATATATTTTACCAAGATATGTTAACCTAAGATATAGAAGAAGGTTTTTATATTCGTTCGATACGGTAAAATATTTCGCTTATCGCCATTCGATACTGTTTCGTTTTACCTAATTAGATTAGCGAAGGTGGCCGACAGGCTTACTTTGTAGTTCACCACAGCTGGTAACTTTCTTTTATACCAAACATTGCTATTTAAGGCAATTTTAATAAAATGATTAGGCCAGAGGTGCACTGTCAAATGTAATCTTTTATAGCCCTCCCCCGATTGGCCCAATTTTAATTCTGTAGGAGTATAATAAAGTATATCTCCTAGTTGTATCACAACCCAGCAAAAAAATTGGAAGTTCTTCTAAAGGCACAACTTTAAAAGCACTTCCAAAAATGTTCTCCCAAAGATGTTCTTTATTTTAACTGCACAGGAAGTTCATTTATGTCAATTTTTTTTATAAGTCGCTTTTTCATATTTTTAAAGGGAAATTTAAAATTTTATTGTTCCATATAGGTTAAAAAGAGATTAATAATTAATAAAACAGTGCAAATTATTTAAATTTTGCCGAAAAAAAATTGCTAAATCCTTTCTAGAAAAATTGCGAATTTTTAAAAATAGTTGAAATCAAACGTTCCAGACAAACGTTATGCATTATAATCATAATCATAAACAATTAAAAAAATCATTTATTCGTCAAAATATTACAAAATTTCTTAATTCATATCCAAAACACTGGATTCGCATCACACCTTAAGAAGTGGTGCAAATTCTGGGCAACTGCTGTTGAAATGGTGGCCATCGGTCCTATGACAAGCCCACATTAAATTCATCGCTTCTGCGTTAATTTTGCATCACTTCCGGATCCAAAAAGAACATTTTCACTACTTTTTTGGCAACGCTTTTTTGCTAGGAAGACTTGCATAAGTCATATTACCGATCTTATTGCAAAATATCTGACATATGTCCATATTTCTGTCACCTACACGCAGAAAAAATGTTTCTGATTCAATCACAAAGTTAATTAATCCAATTATTTTTTTAATTGAAATGTATTCAATCATGAAAATGATAGTATTAGTATCACAGAAAAGATACTTAATTAAAAAGTTAATTGAGTTCAACAATTTTTATTCAATTAAATTTTTTATTGATGTGGATTGCAAACGTAACTATTTTCAATCACTACACTTACTATAACTATTTTTTTATTAAAACAATTTAAACATGTATATACGGCCGTAACATCGTTTCCTAACATCGTTTTCTAAATTGTGAGTTAGTCCATACGTGGTATATATTAGACAAAAAAGTTATATATAGGTAAGTCTACAAATAATTACGAATCGATATGGACTTTTGCACGGTACGTGCAATATGGAGGTCGCTTATATGGGGGCTACAATTATGAACTTGATATGGACCAATTTTGGGGATCGATTTATCTGAGGGCTATATATAACTATAGACCGATATGGACCTAGTTAGTCATGGTTGTTAACGGCCATATACTAGCACAATGTAACAAATTTCAACCAGATCGGATGAATTTTGCTTCTCCAAGAGGCTCCAAAACCAAATCTCTGGATGGATTTATATGGAGCTATATATAATTATGGACCGATGTGGACCAATTTTTGCATGGTTGTTAGAGACCATATACTAACACCATGTACCAAATTTCAGCCGGATCGGATGAAATTTGCTTCTCTTAGAGGCCTCGCAAGCCAAATTTGGGGGTCCGTTTATATGGGGGCTATACGAAAAAGTGGACCGATATGGCCCATTTGCAATACCATCCGACCTACATCAATAACAACTTCTTGTGCCAAGTTTCAAGTCGATAGCTTGTTTCGTTCGGAAGTTAGCGTGATTTCACCAGACGGACGGACGGACGGACATGCTCAGATCGACTCAGAATTTCACCACGACCCAGAATATATATACTTTATGGGGTCTTATAGCAATATTTCTATGCGTTACAAACGGAATGACCATACCCCCCATCCTATGGTGGAGGGTATAAAAAGGAATTAAAAGAAAATTATTTTTTTTTGGTATTTGCATTTTTCTACACAACATTTTTAAATGGACGTTAAAATAGAGTTCAAAGATGTAAAGAATGTGAATTAAATATGGAAAACTCATGTCTATACAGAAAATTCCGCTTCAATTGACGTATTGGAAAACAATATTGAATTTCATGTCATTTTTATACCAACCACCATAGAATGGTGATGGGGGTATAATAAGTTTGTCATTCCGTTTGTAACACATCGAAATATCGATTTACGACTATATAAAGTATATATATTCTTGATCAGGGAGAAATTCTAAGACGATATAACGATGTCCGTCTGTCCGTCTGTCTGTCTGTCTGTCTGTCTGTTGTAATCACGCTACAGTCTTCAATAATGAAGCAATCGTGCTGAAATTTTGCACAAACTCGTCTTTTGTCTGCAGGCGGGTCAAGTTCTAAGATATGCTATATCGGTTCAGGTTTTGATATAGTCCCCATATAAACCGACCTCCCGATTTGGGGTCTTGGGCTTATAGAAATCGAAGTTTTTATCCAATTTGCCTAAATTTTGAAATCTAGAGGTATTTTATGACCATAAAGAGGTGTGGCAAAAATGGTGAGTATAGGTCCATGCTTTGGTATATCCCCCATATAGACCGATCTCCCGACTTTTACTTCTTGGGCTTATAGAAACCGCAGTTTTTATTCAATTTACCTGAAATTGGAAATCTAGAGGTATTGTAGGACCACAGATACGTGTGCCAAAAATTGTGAGTATCGGTCCATGTTTTGGTATGGTCCCCATATAATACGACCTCCCGATTTGGGGTCTTGGGCTTATAGAAACCGTAGTTTTTATCCAATTTGTCTGAAATTGGAAATCTAGTATTTTAGGACCATAAAAAGGTGTGCCGAAAATGGTGAGTATCGGTCCATATTTTGGTATAGGCTCCATATAGACCGATTTCCCGATTTTACTTCTTGGGCTTCTAGAATTCGAAGTTTTTATCCTATTTGCCTGAAATTGGAAATCTAGAGGTATTTTCGGGTCATAAAGAGGTGTGCCGAAAACGGTGAGTATCGGTCCATATTTTAGTAAAGCCCCCATAAGAACGATCTCCCGATTTAACTCCTTGGGTTTCTAGAAACCGTAGTTTTTATCTGATTTGCCTGAAATTGTAAACATTCTAGTATTTTAGGTTCACAAAAACGTGTATCGAATTAAGTTTTTATCGGTCCATTTGGTAATGCCTCCTTATAGACCGACTTCACTTCTTGCTTGAAACTCAATGTAAAATTTCCAGATTTTACTTCTACAGATTTAAGATTTCAAATCAAGATGTTATATTAATGATTCCTCTAAAACTCAAACAAAAATGGTTCTTATAAATCCAGAATCTGATATAGTCCTCATAGGTGAAATCTTTAAATTTATCTTCAGGAAATGTCATCAAGTCCTCAAGCCCTCTTGAAATTTCAAAGGAAACCCTAATATTTGGTTCATGGTGGTGGGTATTTAAGATTTGGCCCGGCCGAACTTAGTGCTGTATATACTTGTTTTGCCCATTTTTGTTGTCTTAAGGTGTGTTTTACTAAAAGTTTCCTGATTAAATGAAGCTCGCCTAAAGGCGGGCTTGTGCATTAGAGGGTTAAATTTGATTGATATCGTTTCAGATTTTAATATAGAACTCATACTTATGTTCTTCCGAATTGGGCTAATCTAGCCAAAATACCTATATTTTCCTTATAAAATCGCCATTGCTCAGTCGACAAATTTTAAAAATTAATCAAAATCAAATTTTCTTATACCTTATACATATTTATCGACCGATAAATCATAAATACACTTTTGCGAAATTACATAAAAATGGCTTTAGATTTAAATTTTGTATGTACATAAACTTTTATATATCGCACCCAACAAATTTCAAGGATTTGAGATGGTTTCGAAAATATAGACCTACAAAGTAATGTAGGGTATAATATAGACTTCCCTTACTTGTTATTTATTTTTTTAATTTTCTCTAAAAGATCACCCATTAGCATTTCAAATTAATAAACGAAATAATTGCATAAGTTTCGATGGTAGGATATTTACAATTGATCGGCTATATACACACAAAAAATTTTTTCTCTGATTCAATCACCAAATTAATTGATCCAATTAATTTTTTAATTGAAATGTCTTCAATCACGAAAATGATAGTATCAATCACAGTTTTAATTGGGCATAGAAAAAATTCTTGATTAAAAAATTAATTGATTTTTTCAGCAAAATTCGATTAATTTTTTAATTGATTCAATTAAAAATTTAATTGATGTTGATTGCAAAACGCAATTAATTTATTAATTAAAAAAGGTAACTATTTTTAATTACTTAGTTAGATTGGCTTAGAGTTTTTATTTGGATTAACAAATGATTGTTTGAAATACATTTTTAATTAAAAAAGTAAAAAAAAATCAGCACTTTTTTTAACTGATTTAGTCTTCCGAATTTGATTAAAAAGTTAATTGTATCAATTAATTGTTTAATTAAACATTTTAAAAATTTCAATCATTGACTTAATTAACTTAATGTTTCTATCATGATTAAAAAGTTAATTGTATCAATTAATTTATTAATTGAAAAAATTTTCAACTTCAATTAACTTTTTAATTGGAAATATTTTGGTGATATTTTTTTCTGTGTACTTGTAATTAATTGTTCATGCTTTACATGTTACCCAAAGTAATCAAAGTCCAATGTTTGGTTTTCAGAACAGCATATTAAGTCAATGAACTTAAGCTTCAATCATTTCTCAACAATATTTACAAACATTACAACACCTTTTTAGGTGGTATTTAAAAATCGTAACGAATACTCGACACCCCCAGACCTCCCCCAAAATAAAGCAAAGACATTACAACGAACATGGTCAAGTGGAGCAAGTTAGAAACGGCCATGTATGCGCACAACATTGCTGATTTGATGTTACTGAGGCTACGCATGCGTTTAAGCCTACTCTGTTAAAGGCTAAGTCAACATAAGCAGAAGCAGAGCTGAGTATAATGTTTACATTTCCACCACTTCTCTTGATAAATCAAAGTCTCTCTCTCTCTCTCTTGATTTCTTACGGAAACTGCCGTTATGTATTGAAAGGTAATCTGTGGACTAACAAACTACACAAGATTTGAAAATAGATTTGAAAATATTTTTAGTATAATTAATGCAAATAAATACGATACGTTATAAAAACGAAATATTTATCGCTTTATTTATCAAACTTGTGTTTGAGTTACATTTTGTTGTTGATATTACTTTAAGTTTACATTTGCTTACACCATAACTTTTGGAGAAGAAGAGTAAGAGAGATTACATTCTGATAGTTTTGTTATTCGTCTGACTTTGACTGGCTACCAGTGTGTAAAAATGTAAAGTACGGCGTCAGATATTTGTTTTGAAATAGAAAAAAAAATATGATGACAAATGCCGGTAAAAACCAAATTAGACTAGAATGAAGCGGTTAAAGACCATGCACTTGATGCGATTGTTTAATCAAGTAGTAGTAACACAGAATGCAATAAACTTGAAACAACACCATTTCACACAAAAAGTTTATATTTGATACACCCCTGTCTAAAAAAATTATATTATTTTATGGAAAAAACTAACTACTTGGTGCTAAAATTTAACTAAATTCTACTCACGTTTCCGCAATGCGTTGAAGGAAAATAGAAATGAAAAGGGAGTTTCTTTTGAATTTGTAAACATGTTATAGACTCACACACATACTTTGAATTTGGTTCACGATCAACTTTGAACTTTTTGCAAATTTGGAAAAATGTTTTGAACACTCGACGTGTGGTATAATATGTCTCTTTTAATGCAATGTCGACTCAGTCGATTATGGTCAATATCAAAATTCTATTAGACGTTTTGAGTCGACTTTCAAAGATATCAAAAGGCAATTAACCGTATGTAAAGATTACAAATAGTTCACTTCGACTTTTTTGACAAAAAGACGATTAGTATATAAGATTTTCAGTTTATTGTAGTACCAGAAGTAGTGAATTTCTCTCTTATCTGATTGTTAATCCGATTTCTTTACAAAAAATCTCATATGTCCACTAATTAACTGTACGTTCTACCTGTAAACAGCTGAGATATATGCGAATTACAAAAAAAAATGTACTTTTCTAAAATATGTACACACTTTGGGTTTGGATTTTTTTTTACGAATTTTGCGAATGAGAGCAAATAGTGCTCAATATATATTTTTCCAAATGAATTTTTCCTGCAAACGTCAATAAAAATCATAATGATATCATAATTCAAAAGTTGTAAAGGTTCCGATTCATATATTTAATTCTAAAATACTATCAACTGCCCCAAAAACTATCAGTTTTCGTAATATCTGTTTTTTACATACATACAAAGATTTTCACTAAACCTCACAAACTCTGGTAAAATAGTGCATATCTGTAAATTTACGCTTATATGGGGGCTACACGCAGAGAAGGAAAAGGTTATTTTTGTATGGTGACCATGTAACATGTTAGTCACGAAAATATTTTTTTCTCGTCAAATATAACCTGCTTGCCGAAATCAGATACATGATTTCCGAGATAATAACATGGTTGCGACAACCATGTTACATAGGTTAGGTTAGCATGCCTGCCTTGCATACACAAGGTCGTGGGTTCGATTCCTGCTTCGACCGACCACCAAAAAGTTTTTCAGCGGTGGTTTATCCCACCTCAGTAATGCTGGTGACATTTCTGAGGGTTTCAAAGCTTCTCTAAGTGGTTTCAGTGCAATATGGAACGCCGTTCGGACTCGGCTGTAAAAAGGAGGTCCCTTGTCATTGAACTTATCATGGAATCGGGTAACACTCAGTAATAAGAGGGAAGTTCACCACTATGGTATCACAATGGACTGAATAGTTGAAGTGAGCCCCATACATAGGGCTGCCACCTAACCTAACAGGTTGGCTGATAAGTCCCCGGTCTGGCACATAGATGGCGCCGCTAGTATTAAATGCATATTATTTTTATATAGTACCAACCTTCAAATGATTCGTGTCAAAATTTGACGTCTGTAAGTCAATTAGTTTGTGAGATAGAGCGTCTTTTGTGAAGCAACTTTTGTTATTGTGAAAAAAATGGGAAAAAGGAATTTCGTGTTTTGATAAAATACTGTTTTCTGAAGGGAAAAAATACGGTGGAAGCAAAAACTTGGCTTCATAATGAGTTTCCGGACTCTGCCCCAGGGAAATCAACAATAATTGATTGGTATGCAAAATTCAAGCGTGGTGAAATGAGCACGGTGAACGCAGTGGACGCCCGAAAGAGGTGGTTACCGACGAAAACATCAAAAAATCCACGAAATGATTTTGAATGGCCGTAAAATGAAGTTGATCGAGATAGCAGAGACCTTAAAGATATCGAAGGAACGTGTTGGTCATATCATTCATCAATATTTGGATATGCGGAAGCTCTGTGCAAAAACAACAACGTGTTGATGATTCTGAGCGGTGTTTGCAGCTCGTAACTCGTAATACACCCGAGTTTTTCCGTCGATATGTGACAATGGATGAAACATGGCTCCATCACTACACTCCTGAGTCCAATTGACAGTCGGCTGAGTGGACAGCGACCGGTGAACCGTCTCCGAAGCGTGGAAAGACTCAAAAATCCGCTGGCAAAGTAATGGCCTCTGTTTTTTGGGATGCGCATGGAATAATTTTTATCGATTATCTTGAGAAGGGAAAATCATCAACAGTGACTATTATATGGCGTTATTGGAGCGTTTGAAGGTCTAAATCGCGGCAAAACGGCCCCATATGAAGAAGAAAAAAGTGTGTTCCACCAAGACAACGCACCGTGCCACAAATCATTGCGAACGATGGCAAAAATTCATGAATTGGGCTTCGAATTGCTTCCCCACCCACCGTATTCACCAGATCTGGCCCCCAGCGACTTTTTCTTGTTCTCAGACCTCAAAAGGATGCTCGCAGGGAAAAAATTTGGCTGCAATGAAGAGGCGATCGCCGAAACTGAGTCCTATTTTGAGGCGAAACCGAAGGAGTACTGCCAAAATGGTATCAAAAAATTGGAAGGTCGTTATAATCGTTGTATCGCTCTTGAAGGGAACTATCGGGGTAATTTGGGGGTCCGCTTATATATGGGGGCTATACGTAAAAGTGGACCGATATGTCCCATTTGCAATACCATCTGACCTACCAATAACAACTACTTGTGCCAAGTTTCAAGTCGACAGCTTGTTTCGTTCGGAAGTTAGCGTGATTTCAACAGACGGACGGACGGACATGATCAGATCGACTTAGAATTTCACCACGACGCAGAATATATATACTTTATGGGGTCTTAGAGCAGTATTTCGATGTGTTACAAACGGAATGACAAAGTTAATATACCCCCCATCCTATGGTGGAGGGTATAAACATTTGATTGATTTAATGATTTCCTTAATAAAAATCAATTACATATATTAATAGTAACAAATACATTTTTTATTTTGATCTATTAATTGACATTTTTGATTGATACTATAATTTTTGTGATGGAAGAAACTTAAATTAAAAATTTAATGAAATGAATTTCGTGATTGAAGGCAAAAATATTTTTTCTTCTAAGGATAATTTTCGCAATTGAAATTTATCAACCTTTCGACTTCACCATATATAGGTCACTAAATGGGCCAATTCAATTAGTGACATATATATGGTGAAGTCGAAAGGTTGATAAATTTCAATTGTGTTGAATATTAGTACTCTATTCCACACAAGCCCCATTTCCATCGAAATGGTGTATTAAGTAAATATTGGAAATGACAGTAGTATTTGTTTTTTTTTCGTTGGGGTGCTACTGAAACTAAGGAAACGCGTCATTGTAAAAACAACAATGTAATTTACAGTAGGGCAATTCTTTAAGATGAAACGCCAAAAAGTTCTGAAGGCACAACAATGGTGTACACAAGGACAAATATTATTAAAATTATTTATTTAGCACTACTACAAGAGAATTTGTTAGTTATGAGAATGATGAGGCGAATATTATCATGAGATTGTGACTAATTAATAAACGCCTATCTATCGTAATATAACATATGAAGAACTAAGACTACGTCTGTACACAAAAAATATGCATTTAGAGAAAAACTCAAAACAAAGAGGTGTATTCCAAAGTTCACACAAAACAAAATATTTTCTTCTTCAGTCACGAAATCAAATGAAATTGCTGCAGTATCCCAAGTGATCGAAATAAAAAATTAATAGATTTAATTAGCATCTTTAAGCGATTTCAGGTTGGATTAAATATTAATTTAATAAATCAAATATCCAATGGAATATTTTCCAAATTCAGTTAAATTTGAATTGTTTGTTGTTGGTGATACGTCCACCTTAGTTTCAAGTTTCATTTGAAATGAAAAAGATTTCATTTGATTTGAAGAATGTTTCATTTGATTAAAAAAAAAAGGTTTCATTTCATTTGAATCTGCTCTATATATCGTTCAGTGAAAAGTTAATGGAACCATGTACCTATTCTAATTTATACCACTGTAGAGTGCAATCATATCAAAATTGTAACACCAAAGCGCTAACTAATCTACAATATTATTTTTAGTTGTTTGTTTTTCTATCACAGCTAACTGAAATCTTTATGTTCTATTAATAACTTTACATTAATCAAATAAAACCTTTGAAATTTTAATTTGTTCATATGTCTGGCAACATAAATACCAACTAAACTGCCAGGGGCACATGGACTCTTTATTTATTTACCAATGACATGATGTTACAGTTTATCAACATTGTGATCGAGAGAGAGGCTTCTCGGTTGTTTGTTTACTTTTTGGTTAATAACATTAACATTTAATTGTTTTACAATGTTGCTGTTGTAGTGCCGTGGTTTCAACAAGCAGCAATGGTGTTTTGGAAGTGTATGGGTTAGGTTTAGGTGCCAACGGCACTATATGGTGTTCATGGGTCCACTAAAGTTCTATGCGTGTTCCCATTGTACATTCCAATAGACAGTGACAGTGAACTTGAAATACCAATTAAACATTCAGTTAAGGTATCAGAAGGGTACGGGCACACATGATAAATAGTGAATCGTAAAAATTATAAAACACCTACCTACCTCCTCACACCACATTGATCGTAAAGTATTCAAAATTCTAGCTTTTGTAAGAAACAAAAAAAAACAAAAAAATTGTGTGTGTTATTAAAAACAGAATATAAAATCAATAACAACAACAATAAACTCGTTTTTATCAATTATGCATATTTTTGTCGTTTTCCCCAAAATAGAATTTGTTTTTAACGAACAATAATTGGCAACACAATATTCGTAATTCATATAACCCAAACAACATAGCAGCTGTGATTAGAAAAAAAAAAAACAAATAAATCGTATTGATTTAAATCGAAGTGAATCGAATTGACTCGAAACGCATCGAATCTCGATACGTGCTTTGCGATCGAATAACTGTCAATGTACGACGAATCGTATGGCATTGTAGGTCATAAATACATGTCTATCAAAAAGTTCTTCAATGTGTTTATATGTGTTACTTACAAGCAAAGAAAAAAATAATTAATTTTTCTCAAACGAATTTATGGACAAATGATAAAAAAAAAAATAATTTTTCTCAAACGACAAACGATCGACATTTTTATTTTCTATTAATTTTTTTTAAGAAAATCGTTAACTCAAAAATAACAATTTTTTTGTAAAATTTTCAGGTTATACCGTGTGGTTGATATTTAATATGAAAAGTAAGGCGCTATGCTTTTTTACTCTTTTTTTAATATTATTGTTAAAATACAAAAATTTTGGAAAAAAAACATCAATTTTAGAATAAATTTAGATTTTTACGCATTGGCTACCTTTGGAACGAATTATGGCCGATAAAGCCAGTGTTGCCTGGTTGGGGGTTTTCCCCCCAAATTTAGGGGTTTTTTACAATGGAGCAATTCTCAACGAAATTTGGAACAATTCTGGAATGAATTTTGAAAAAAATGAGGGAAATCAACCCATGTTCTTAAATACAAGCAAGTAAGCAATTACATTCTGTTTTAAACGCATCTGTTGAAGGGGAATTTTTAATATTTGATACAATTAAAAACAAATTAAGAAATGGTATTGTAACATTAAATTATTGGTCTCATAATTTCACGCCTACAATTTTGGCGAATAATGTATATATTTACTGGACTTTAATTTTTGTTTATTTTTTATTTCTATTATTTGAACTTTATAAGCCAATGTTTTAATTGATTTGATTTGAAAGATTTATACATTGAATTATATTGTTTTGTCTGCTCTTTATATTGATATACATTTTGTATTATTATACCTATAGAAAAATTACTTTCCTCAGGAACGAGATTTTAGACAAATAAACCCGAATTTGTGAAAAGTGTTATAATGATGTTATCTACTGATTTTTATTTACTTCAAAAGAAATTTTGTTCTTCAGAAAAAAAGACTTTCAGTATATATATTTGTGTTAAATTTAATTTGTAAAGTATATCACTGCAGGATTTTTTAACGAAATTTGGGACACCTTTTTGACTTATTAACATTCTTAAATTTTTTTGGGGGTTTTTGAAAAAAGTCTAGACCAATTTAGGGGTTTTTTTCTTAAGATTTGGGGGGAAGAATCAAAAATCACCTGGCAACACTGGATAAAGCCATTACACGCACTAAAAAAAAGCATGTCTGGTTGGTATTGAGTCCGAGCCACAGAAGTAAAAATTGGAGTACTTTTAAGACACCACTCTCTTTTGAAGTTGAGTTTGGCGTACTTGATTCTAGGAAACTAATTTTAATATATTCACTTTTTATACCCTCCACCATAGGATGGGGGCAAATTAACTTTGTCATTCCATTTGTAACACATCGAAATATTGGTCTAAGACCCCATAAAGTATATATGTTCCGAGTCGTGGTGAAATTCTGAGTCGATCTAGCTATGTCCGCCCGTCCATCCGTCTGTGGAAATCACGCTAACTTCCGAACGAAACAAGCTATCGACTTGAAACTTGGCACAAGTAGGTCATATCGGACCACGTTTACGTATAGACCCTATATAAACCGATTCCCAGAGTTGACCTCCGGAGCCTCTTGGAAGAGCAAATTTCATCCGATCCGGTGGAAATTTGGTACGTGGTGTTGGTATAGGATCTCTAACAACCATGCGTAACATGTAAACCGATTCCCAGATTTTACCTGCGGACCCTATTGGAGGAAATTTGGTATGTAGTGTAAGTATATGGTCTCTAACAAACATGCAAAAATTGGTCTATATCGGTCCATAAATATATATAGCCCCCATATAAACAGATCCCCAGATTTAACATCCGGAGCCCCTTGGAGGAGCAAAGTTCATCCGATCCGGTTGAAATTTGTTACGTGGTGTAAGTATATGGTATCTAACATACATGCAAAAATTGGCCCATATCGGTCCATAATTATATATAGCTCCCATATAAACAAAATTTTATTTCTATAGAAAATTTTGACAAAATTTTCTTTCTATAGAAAATTTTGTCAAAATGTTATTTCATTAGAAAATTTTACCAAAAAAAAAAAATTTTATTTCAATAAAAAAATTTGTCAAAATTTTATTTCTAGAGCAAAATTTGTCAAAATTTTATTTCTATAGAAAAATTTGTCAAAATTTTATTTGCCAAAATTTTATTTCTATAGAAAATTTTGTAAAAATTTTATTTCAATAGAATATTTTGTCAAAATTTTATTTCTATAGAAAATTTTGTCAAAATTTTATTTTTATAGAAAAAAAATTATGGCAAAATTTAATTTCTATAGAAAATTTTGTCAACATTTCATTTCTATAGAAAATTTTGTCAAAATTTTATTTCTATAGAAAATTTTGTCAATTTTTTTTTTTTCTATAGAAAATTTTGTCAAAATATTATTTCTATAGAAAATTTTGTCGAAATTTTATTTCTATAGAAAATTTTATCAAAATGTTATTTCTATAGAAAATGTTGTCAAAATTTTATTTCTATACAAAATTTTGTCAAAATTTTATTTCTATATAAAATTTTGTCAAAATTTTATTTCTATAGAAAATTTTGTCAAAATTTTATTTCTATAGAAAATTTTGACAAAATATTCTTTCTATAGAAAATTTTGTCGAAATTTTCTTTCCATAGAAACTTTTGACAAAATTTTCTTTCTATAGAAAATTTGGTCAAAATATTATTTCTATAGAAATTTTTGTCAAAATTTTATTTCTATAGAAATTTTTGTCAAAATTTTATTTCTATAGAAAATTTTGCCAAAATTTTATTTCTATAGAAAATTTTGTCAAAATTTTATTTCTATAGAAAATTTTGTCAAAATGTTATTTTTATAGAAATTTTTGTCAAAATGTTATTTCTATAGAAATTTTTGTCAAAATTTTATTTCTATAGAAAATTTTGTCAAAATTTTATTTCTATAGAAAATTTTGTCAAAATGCTATTTCTATAGAAAATTTTGTCAAAATTTTATTTCTATAGAAAATTTTGTCAAATATTTATTTATATAGAAAATTTTGTGAAAATTTTATATCTATAGAAAATTTTGTCAAAATTTTCTTTCCATAGAAAATGTTGTCAAAATTTTATTTCTATAGAAAATTTTGTCAAAATGTTATTTCTTTAGCAAATGTTGTAAAATTTTTATTTCTATAGAAAATTTTGTAAAAATTTCATTTCTGTAGAAAATTTTGTCAAAATTTTATTTCTTTAGAAAATTTTGTCGGAATTTTTGACATAAGGTCTAAGGTAATCATCCCTGTCATAAAAAAGCTTAAGGTTTCGCTGAACTGCATATGTGCTGGCCAATGAGGGTGCTCGTCAAACGAATAATGTATATGCACACGTTTCCACATCCGCTGTATTCACATCCTTGCAGGATTCATGTCAACTATGATGAACTATGGCGAGGACGTTGAGTCTCTGCGGAAGATTGCGAATTCTTAGCACCTTTTGCTGTAATAGGAACAATGTAGAAGAAAACTTGTGTTACAGGTTGTAAGTCAACACATTATCCTCTGGGCTACATAGCTGTTATGGTCGTCAACAGACAATTATCGCTATAGCCATGAACGCAAACAGTCAAGGAGTTATATTTATAGAGCATAGTTTTCGGCGCCCACGAGCCGATGTAAAGAAAAGAAATACTTGGGATAAGGAAAATTTCATTGTACTGTGGAAATTAAAAAAAAAAATATTTTAATATTTAACTACAAACAAATAACGTTCTGCTTAACTACGGCCCTTTTTTGTGTGAGCAATGTTTTTCAATGTGTACATTAGGTATTTGGTCATTTTGGTGGACCGAAAACATCAAATTGTGATTCTACTGATTAGTTGGCATTAATTGTTGTTTATTATTCGTCAAAGCTATCGTCTGATTGGTTTAGTAAGTCATGGTTTTCTTAGAGTGCAAAAAACGTACACCATTGGAACATAAAAAATTCTGTTAGGAATTTCTAATTGAAGTGAGTTAACATAAACAAATGTTTCTTGTTGAACCATAATTGAATACATTTGATACATATGAACTTGTATGGTTGATACTAAGTGACGGATCGGACAGATGGACAGACATAAAGCAAAAATTAAGGAAAACACATTCGTTCAAATATTTTAAGTAGCACCCGCAGCAATTGGCGGGGAGTAGAGAAATCAATCGTAGGGGATTTTGTGTTTTGTTGATATGTTCTTCACGTAGCGTATATGCCGGAATTACTGAAATATTGAATTTTATATGAATATAGGCATAATTAATAATTCTCAAAACAATACGAGTACTCACTGTTTTATTTAGATCAGATATTATTTTTTATTCCAATTGAGAGTGAAACTAAATTCGTTTGATTTTTACGTTTAGAAGTAAACTAGAAATATATGGGATTGGCTTTTCAATACCGTTAATGAAATATGAACCAAATGTTACTGTCCCTTTTTAGAGAGTATGTTTTGCATATTGATTATAACATAATTACTAAAATTTCGATTTGGCTTTTTGTACTCGACTTTTAACCCATCGAAATATCAGATATACTCAAAACATTTTACTTGGATTTTGACCTTCTCTTAAGGAGAAGGAGAGGCTTCGTTAATATAAAGACATTTAATAGGTTAGCTTTAAATTTAAAATTGAAACAAAATTTTCTATAAATATAACATTTTGAGAACATTTTTATAGATAAACTTTTCTACAGAAATTGTGACAAATTTTTCTATAGAAATAAAATTTTGACAAAGTTTTTTATAAATAAATGTTTCTATAGAAATGCAATTATTACAAATTTTTCTACAGAAATAGAATTTTGACATAACTTTCTATAAAAATAAAATTTTTGACAAATTTTCTAAAATTGGCTATAGAAATAAAATTTTGAGAAAAATTTTTATAAAAAAATGTTACAATAGAAATAAAATTATGACAAATTTTTCTACAGAAACAAAATATTGACAAAATTTTCTATAAAAATAAAATTTTGACAAATTTTCTAAAATTATCTATAGAAATAAAATTTTGAGAAAATTTTTTATAAATAAATTTTTCTATACACGGACGAAAAAGACTGTTTTTCATATATTTCAGTGTAAAAATTATATGTTTGACACTCATTTTATTATCACATTATTTTTAAATGCAAGCATATAATATTCATAAATTGGTATAACATGTTCAGGACATGTATGATAAGTTGTTAACACATATTATGTTTGGGACATTACATTTTCTTAAATATAATATCTCTGGATACAAAAATATATTAATTTGGAATTTCAGATAAACAAATATATGTTTAGAAACGTCAGATAGTGCAAGAGAGAATAGGGAAAAATGATGAGAGAAGAGAAGATTGAGAAACATATTACTTATGTTAAAAATAAGTTTGCATTCAGTATATGTTACAGAGGCGATTTTTTGAGGGTGTAGAAATAAAATTTTGACAAAATTTTCTTTTTAAATAAAATTTTTTATAAATATTTTTTTCATTGTTGTTTTTTTAATTGCAGCTTAAAACCATACATTGATTAAACTACAAGTGTAGCTTAACCAACAGAGGAAAAGAATGTTTGTCAAATTTATTTGGGCCCTATAGACTGCAAGATGGTTGGACGCACGTTTTGGAATTACCACATTCCTCATCAGCATCCTCTACTTGCAGCAAAACTATCAACCAATTATCAGAATAAATTCAGGCAGTTCATTAAACCCAACAATGAACCACACTTGAACCTTCCGAAAAAAGGTTTTGTATGATAGACGGCTTATGCCGAAATTAACATATCTCTTTTCCTATGCCACCGTCAAATCATCGATTTGAGTTCAGTTGGCTGGGTTTATTTTGAGCGTGCTTCCTCTTCTTTTTCCATTCGTTTTGTTTTGTTATAACAATAATAACAAAACAAAACGAATGGAAATATTTTTTTCTATAGAAATATATTTATGACAAATTTTTCTACAGATATAAAATGTTGACAACATTTTCTAAAAATTTCTATAGAAATAAAAGTTTGACAAAATTTTCTATAGAAATAATTTGGACACAATTTTCTACGGAAAAAAATTGATAAAATTATATACTTATAATTTTGAAATAATTTTGAAAAAATTTTCTATAGTAATAAAGTTTTGACAAAATTTTCTATAGAAATAGAATTTTGACAAAATGTTATACAATTTTCTACAGAAATAAAATTTTGACAAAATTTTCTACTGAAATAAAATTTTGACGAAATTGTCTATAGAAATACATTTTTAACAAAATTTTTTATAAAATTAAATTTTGACAACATTTTCTATAGAAATCAAATTTTGACACAACGTTATATGGAAATAAAATCTTAACAAAAGTTTCTATATAAATAACACTTTGACAACATTTTCTATAGAAATAAAATTATGACAAATTTTTCTATAGAAATAAAATTATGACAAATTTTTCTACAGATATAAAATTTTTTATACAAATAAAATTTTGTTGTTGTTTTTTTGATTTCAGCTTAAAACCATACATTGACTAAAGTACAAGTGTAGCTTAACCAACAGAGGAAAAAAATGTTTGTCAAATTTATTTGGGCAAAGCTCTATAGACTGCAAGATGGTTGGATGGACGCACGTTTCGGAATTACCACATTCCTCATCAGCATCCTCTACTTGAAGCAAAACTATCAATGAATTATCAGAATAAATTCAGTCAGTTCACTAAACCCAACAATAAACCACACTTGAACCCTCCGAAAAAAAGTTTTACATTGATAGACGGCTTTTGCCGAAATAAATTCGTACAACCATCTCTCTTTTCCTTTGCCACCGTCAAATCATCGATTTGAATGAAGTTGGCTGGGTTTTATTTTGAGCGTGCTTCCTCTTCTTTCTTTCATTCGTTTTGTTTTTTTATAACAACAATAACAAAACAAAACGAATGGAAATATTTTTTTTCTATAGAAATATAATTATGACAAATTTTTCTACAGATACAACATTTTCTAACAATTTTATAGAAATAAAATTTTGACAAAATTTTCTACTAAAATAAAATTTTGACAACTTTTTCTACAGAAATAAAATATAGACAAAATTGTTTATAGAAATACATTTTTGAAAAAAATTTCTATAAAAATAATACTTGGACAAAATTTTCTATAAAATTAAATTTTGACAAAATTTTCTATAGAAATCAAATTTTGACAACAGTTTCTACAGAAATAAAATTTTGACAAAATGTTATAAAGAAATAAAATCTTGACAAAATTTTCTATAGAAATAAAAGTTTGACAAAATTTTCTACGGAAAAAACAATTTTGACAATATTTTCTATAGTAATAATATATAGTAATAAAATTTTGACAAAATTTTCTATAGAAATAAAATTTTGACAAAATTTTCTATAGAAATAGAATTTTGACAAAATTGTATACAATTTTCTACAGAAATTTTCTACTGAAATAAAATTTTGACGAAATTGTCTATAGAAATACAGTTTTGACCAAATTTTCTGTAAAATTAAATGTTGACAACATTTTCTATAGAAATCAAATTTTGACACAATGTTATATGGAAATAAAATCTTAACAAAATTTTCTATAGAAATAAAACTTTGACAACATTTTCAATAGAAATAAAATTATGACAAATTTTTCTATAGAAATAAAATTATGACAAATTTTTCTACAGAAATAAAATTTTCTATAGAAATAAAATTTTGACAAAATTTTCTATAGAAATAAAATTTTGACAAAAATTTCTATAGAAATAAAATTTTGACAAAATTTTCTATAGAAATAAAATTTTGACAAAATTTTCTATAGAAAAAAATTTTGACAAAATGTTCAATAAATTCAATCTTTAAAATTTTTAATTTTCGTGTTAGGTCATACAATGAAAGTCCATTGTGAGTAAGTTCTCCCTTTTTGTAGAAGTAGTAACTTTCCCTGGTTGGTGTGACTTTTATGTTTTTTGATCTGCTGAATTCGAAAAACTTTTTTAAAATTTTATTTATTTATTTATTTTTTGAGATGTCCCGTTATTTTTAGTTTTTCGCTCTTTTTTCACTAAACAAATTATATCTCGAGTTAGAAATGTCCGAAAATTTATATCGTTGTTGGTACTTAAATGAAAGGCAAATTTTCTAAAAAAAATAATGTAAGACATGATTTTTTGGAAAATTTGTCTTTTTGGCATCGATATTTTTTGAACCACTTAACTTATTATATAGCAAATTATACACGATTATTCGTCATCTCAATAGCTTTCATTTAAGTACCAACAATGATATAATCGGACATTTCTAACTCGAAGTGTTTAGTGAAAAACAAGTAAGGAAAGTCTAAAGTCGGGCGGGGCCGACTATATTATACCCTGCACCACTTTGTAGATCTAAATTTCCGATACCATATCACATCCGTCAAATGTGTTGGGGCTATATATAAAGGTTTGTCCCAAATACAAACATTTAAATATCACTCGATCTGGACAGAATTTGATAGACTTCTACAAAATCTATAGACTCAAAATTTAAGTAGGCTAATGGAACACAATGTTAGTAAAAAAATATGGGAAACATTTAAATCTGAAGCAATCTTAAGGAAACTTCGCAAAAGTTTATTTATGATTTATCGCTCGATATATATGTATTAGAAGTTTAGGAAAATTAGAGTAATTTTTTCAACTATTCGACTAAGCAGTGGCGATTTTACAAGGAAAATGTTGCTATTTCGACCATTTTAGTCGAAATCAGAAAAACATATATATGGGAGCTATATCTAAATCTGAACCGATTTCAACCAAATTTGGCACGCATAGCAACAATGCTAATTCTACTCCCTGTGCAAAATTTCAACTAAATCGGAGCAAAAAATTAGCCTCTGTGGTCATATGAGTGTAAATCGGGCGAAAGCTATATATGGGAGCTATATCTAAATCTGAACCGATTTCAACCAAATTTGGCACGCATAGCTACAATGCTCATTCTACTCCCTGTGCAAAATTTCAATTAAATCGGAGTAAAAGATTGGCCTCTGTGGTCATATGAGTGTAAATCGGACGAAAGCTATATATGGGAGCTATATCTAAACCTGAACCGATTTCCACCAAATTTGACACGCATAGCTATAATGCTAATTTTATTCCCTGTGCAAAATTTCAACTAAATCGGAGCAAAAAATTGGCCTCTGTGGACAAAGGAGTGTAAATCGGGCGAAAGCTATATATGGGAGCTATATTTAAATCTGAACCGATTTGGATGATATTTTGCAAGTTTTGCGAGACTCATAAAATATTGGGATGTACGGAATTTGAGGAAGATCGGTTGATATACACGCCAATTATGACCAGGTTGGGTAAAAAATATATATGGCAGCTATAGCTAAATCTGAACCGATTTTTTCCAAAATCAATAGGGATCGTCTTTGAGCCGAAACAGGACCCCATACCAAATTTTAGGACAATCGGACTAAAACTGCGAGCTGTACTTTGCACACAAAAATACATCAACAGACAGACGGACAGACAGACAGACAGACAGACAGACAGACAGACAGACAGACGGACAGACAGACAGACAGACAGACGGACATCGTTAAATCGACTCAGAATTTAATTCTAAGACGATCGGTATACTAAACGATGGGTCTCAGATTTTTCCTTCTTGGCGTTACATACAAATGCACAAACTTATACCCTGTACCACAGTAGTGGTGAAGGGTATAAATATGGGAAACATTTAAATCTGGAGCAATTTTAAGAAAACTTCGCAAAAGTTTATTTATGATTTATCGCTCGATATATATATATTAGAAGTTTAGGAAAATTAGAGTCATTTTTTCAACTTTTCGACTAAGCAGTGGCGATTTTACAAGGAAAATGTTGGTATTTTGACCATTTTTGTCGAAATCAGAAAATCATATATATGGGAGCTATATCTAAATCTGAACAGATTTCAACCAAATTTGACACGCATAGCTACAATGCTAATTCTACTCCCTGTGTAAAATTTCAACTAAATCGGAGTTAAAAATTGGCCTCTACGGTCATATGAGTGTAAATCGGGCGAAAGCTATATATGGGAGCTATATCTAAATCTGAACCGATTTCAACCAAATTTGGCACGCATAGCTACAATGCTAATTCTACTCCCTGTGCAAAATTTCAACTAAATCGGAGCAAAAAATTAGCCTCTGTGGTCATATGAGTGTAAATCGGGCGAAAGCTATATATGGGAGCTATATCTAAATCTGAACCGATTTCAACCAAATTTGGCACACATAGCTACAATGCTAATTCTACTCCCTGTGCAAAATTTCAACTAAATCGGAGCAAAAAATTAGCCTCTGTGGTCATATGAGTGTAAATCGGGCGAAAGCTATATATGGGAGCTATATCTAAATCTGAACTGATTTGGATGATATTTTGCAAGTTTTTCGAGACTCATAAAATATTGGGATGTACGGAATTTGAGGAAGATCGGTTGATATACACGCCAATTATGACCAGATCGGTGAAAAATATATATGGCAGCTATATCTAAATCTGAACCGATTTTTTCCAAAATCAATAGGTATCGTCTTTGAGCCGAAACAGGACCCCATACCAAATTTTAGGACAATCGGACTAAAACTGCGAGCTGTACTTTGCACACAAAAATACATCAACAGACAGACAGACGGACAGACAGACAGACAGACGGACATCGCTAAATCGACTCAGAATTTAATTCTAAGACGATCGGTATACTAAACGATGGGTCTCAGATTTACATACAAATGCACAAACTTATTATACCCTGTACCACAGTAGTGGTGAAGGGTATAAAGAGCGAAAAACTAAAAATAACGGGATATCTCAAAAACTGTTCCATAAAAAATTTTTACCATTTTTTTTCGAATTCAGCAGATCAAAATACATACGAAAACTCACATCTCATCAAATGTACATTTTCAGTGTAAACTAATGTTACCTTCCACCGTGGTGCAATGGTTAGCATGTCCGCCTTGCTACACAAAGGCGTGGGTTCGAGTCCTGCTTCGACCGAACACCAAAAATTTTTTCAGAAGTGGATTATTCCACCTAAGTAATGCTGGTGACATTGTTGACTGTTTCAAAGCTTCTCTAAGTGGTTTCACTGCAATGTGGAACGCCGTTCGGACTCGGCTACAAAAGGAGGTCCTTTGTCATTGAGCTTAACATGGAATCGGGCAGCACTTAGTGATAAGAGAGAAGTTCACCACTGTGGTATCACAATAGACTGAATAGTCCAAGTGAGCGTGATACATCGGGCTGCCACCTAACCTACTTTCCTTTAGAGTAAAAATTATAATTAGAGTTTTACAATTTTTGGTATCCAAATCATTTTTACATTTCCCCCTTTGCTTTGTGAGAGATGCATAGCCTTGGCATTGTTCTAAAATATAAATCCTCGCATAAACTCACAGGTAATTTTCTTTTCATAAATCAGAGTGTATATACTTGAAAAATTCATTTTTATCTTAGAAAAAATATGAATGTCATTATTGTTTTCAAAAACGTATCACACTTTACACGAAGATATTACTAAATAATTTATTTTTATTTATTTACACAAGAATTCTAGTTAATTTGTGATCTTAGCGATCTCAGCGTTCTGTTGCGTGACATTTTAATAATGGTCTTATCCATCGCATTTTGGAGGTACATGGAAATTTAGACTCTTTCAAATCTAGACAAATATAAGATTGTCGCCATTGTTATACTCATGCCGTGTATGCCATATTTCCTCAAAGATACATGAAGGCCTACTGCGGTTGTGTTTTTTTTTTGTATGGAAACTGCATATCTACAAATTTCGTTAGGCCGTGTGATACAAAAGTTGGAAGGCATGAAAAATTCTGTATTGAGAATTTTTTTAATTTTATTTTGAATTTTGATTAATTTATTATTTTTTGATTGCCAAGAGATTTATATACTATTCTAACGAAAGATGCTGTGCATTTTCCTAGCTCTATTATCATATTTATTATATAGCTGACATTATCACCGCCCACATTATGAAGATAAAATTACGGGAGTCTCAACATTACACGAATTTCAATAATCATCGGTGTTTGCACTAATTTCACTGTCAGTCATGGTCAGGCCGTAATATAAAGTTGATTATTCTCTTCCTTGTTTATATTGTCAAGTATGATATATATAATCGTATTGTGAAATTAAATTATTATGTATTCAAAAAAAAAAAAATATTAGAATTTCTTACACTGAAAATAATGGCATGCTGAAATAATATTTTTTTTTTTTTTATTTAAATAATTCATATAATATATTAAGCTCAGTAAAATGCGGCCTCAGCGCCAATTAAAGGCTTTAAAGAGGCAAGTTGGCAATAGATACAATACAAAATCTATAGGTTAGTCAAAAGAAAATGAAATAATAACAATAAGGACTTCAAATTAATGTTATTTCAAAATTACCTGACTTACAAAAGAAGCGTTTTAAATCTTTCACATAAATACGACTTACATCTAGTTTTGAAGACAGAAATTCTTTCAGAATTCTTTACGTTAATGGGTAAATAGTTAAATTTTACTCCTCCACTATAATCAATTCTTTGTTTACATCTTTCCAATCTACATCTTGGAATTCGAAGATTAGACTGATTTCGCGTATTGAATTCAAGTTGGTTTTGAGAAAAAACAATCGTTTGATGTCCGATATTATGTATGTTTCTGTAAACGAATATTAAAGCTTGACATTCATATAATCCATAAATAGGCAGTATAGTTTTCGAAACATCATTGTACAATGAGATTGTTGGGTATGTTAAAGGTAGACCATATACTATTTTTAAGGCCTTATTCTGCATACGTTGCAAAGATCTCATAGCAGCACAATTCTTATTGAATGCATATACAATTGCCAAATAGTTCAAATGGGAGTGTATCAATGCCTGGTAAATCATTAACTTTACCTTCATACTTAGTTTATTTTTAAACTTATACAAAATTCCCACGGCTGGTGCTATCTTCTTCTTTAAATCCTTAATATGTAGATCCCATAACAGATTGCTCTGCAAAGTTATTCCCAAATACTTTACACAACTTGATTCATATATTCTTTCCCCGTTAACATTTACATAGAAGTTAGCATGTAGATCAGAAATACGAGGTCTGAATCGAATTAACTTCGTTTTCTGTGGATTAACTAAAAGCCTATTTAAGCGAGCATACTCAAGTATCAATGCGGCGTCTCTCTCAATCATAGCCTTTACCACTATATCACGCGAGTATGGATAAAACAATGCTATATCATCCGCAAACATGAATAGTTTCCCCCTCAGCTCTAGGTTCTTCAAATCATTCAAAAAAATCGAGAAAAAAAGAGGGCCTAAACAACTACCCTGCGGTACTCCGAACTTCGCGTCACACCTAACACTACTGCAATCATTGATGTGCACATACTGCTTACGGCGATTCAAATAATCCCGAAACAATAATTGTTCTTTCCCTTGTATTCCATAGTACCTCATCTTTTCTATAAGTATGTCATGATCCACGAGATCAAAGGCTTTCGTGAAGTCGAAAAATATACCGCAGACTCCACTAGATCCTTCATCGAAAGCAGTACAAACAAATCGAACCACATTTACAACCGCATCTTGAGTACCACAACCCTTCCTGAAACCAAACTGAAAATCGTATAAGAATTTATTTTCCTCCATATAACTAAGTAATTTGTCATAAATTATCTTCTCAAATACTTTATTTATGGAAGGTAAAACTGAAACTGGTCTGTATTTATCCGTTGTTTTCGCATTTGTTTCTTTCGCAATAGGCACAATTTTTTGTACCTTAAGGGCATCTGGATACACCGAAAAGTTTATCATTTTATTTAATATATCGTGTAGAACTGGCACAATAATATCTGCACATTCTTTAATAAATTTTTGTGCCACATTATCATATCCAGGGCTTTTATTGACTACAATCCGAGACACGGCATCAAAAACTTCCTGAACATCTATATAACGTAACAAAAAACGTTTGTTAGTAGAGTATAGGGTACGTAAACAATTAACGTTGTCACCCGGCAGCACCTCAATCCCCTCTCTTAGTTCCCCAACAACATTACTAAAATAGTCATTGAGTCTATTCGCCTTCTCCTCGTCACTTGAAATTAATTGACCATCAGAATCCATCAATTCTGTATTTCTGGGTCTGGATCTACCAAGGGTATCATTAATAAAAGACCAACATTTCCTACTGTCATTTTCCACATTCGTAAGGTTTTCAATATAATAATTCTCTCGGCAAATTCTTGTAGCTATTTTAATAATCCTACTAATTCTCTTTAGCTCTCTCTCAATTAGTTGAACATTCTTCAATCTTCGCCTTGCCTTCAAGAGTTTTCGCTTGTGTGTAATCAAGCTCTGTATATTTCTATTTATCCACGGAGTTAACTCAAATTGTATATGTTTCCTATTTCTCGAGACTACCGTTGATCGACTTATGGCCATTTCCATCACTTTCATTAACGTTTCTGTTAACATAGAAGCCGTCGAAGAATAATCAGCCGGTAAACTTTCTCTCAATATCTCCTTCGCCTTGTCGTAATCGCAATATACTTTCTTAACCTCTACACAATCATCCCTGTAAGTATTTGCCATAATCTTGCAGAAAATCATGTTATGGTCAGACAATTCGCATTCAATGGAATCTATGTATAGTTTCTCAGCAAAATTACTATATACATGATCAATACATGTACCACTACTTGGTCTCGTTATTATGTTGTGCATGTTGACACAGTCATAATTTTGCAACATATCCAACAACTCTGTAAAATGTGGATTATGTAAACCGTCAACATTTGTGTCTCCAATTAAAATGATGGGAAACTGTGCGTATGCATCTAATACCTCTTCCAAGATGTTCAGAAAATCCCTCAATTGACATTTCTGGGATCGGTAAAATGAAACAATTTTTAATGGCTTATTGTGAATTTTAAAATTTTTCAGAGAAATTACAATAAGTTCAACAAAGTTGTGACTCTTGCAAAGGTCTACTTGATACTGCGACTTATTGTGAATGTATAACGATGTTCCCCCATAACCATCAGGTCTACAACAGTGAACACTTTCAAAACCACCCAATTTGTAAATTTGCGATATATCTTCACGAAACCAAGTCTCTTGAATCGCAATAATGTCTGGTAACTCCGGTAATCTTGAAATCAATTCCTTAAACTGATTAAACTTTCCAATAGACGAAACGCTTCTAATGTTTACATTTAAAATTTTAAAGAAACTGTACTTTAATTGAACAATATGATTCTCAAAATCAGAAAATTTCTTAAAATAATTATTTTTATTATTCATTATAAAAAACATATTAGGTTAACTAGTATAATTCATCAGTAATAAGCTTCAATTTTGCGAAGGAGAAGCAAAATCAACATCTTCCTCTTCACTATTTTCATTATTGTTATGAATCATAGATCTTCGCTTCCAATGTTTGTTTGTAGTTACGTCTAATAAGATCTTATCCACATCCTCCTCACATCGTAGTATTTGCTGTCGCGTTATGTCACTCTTCTTACAAAAAACTATTCCATTTCTAGCATAAACGTGTTGATATCCAATTGTTTTTAATGTCCGGGCATAATATAAAAGCTGCAATGTTTCCTTGCTGAGATAGTCATTCACATATACACCTTTAGTAGCTTCACTATCTTTTAACTTTGGCTTTGACAACATTAGCTTGCCCTTCTCAGATTTCGACGCAAATTTTACAACCATTGTTTTTTTTACACCACTTTTATTTCCAATAAAGTATGCGTCTTCTACACCTGTACTTGTCATATCAACACCAACAGTTTTTGATAAATCAATTAATGCATCAATAGCTTTAGTTCCTTCTGGTACCTTCAAACCACTTATGATGCAATCATTCTTAACAGCGGCATTGTTCAATATTTTTACGGAATCTTTCAAATTTTGTACTTCAGTTTTTAGTCTTTTATTTTCTTTTTATACCCTCCATCATAGGATGGGGGTATATTAACTTTGTCATTCCGTTTGTAACACATCGAAATATTGCTCTAAGACCCCATAAAGTATATATATTCTGGGTCGTGGTGAAATTCTGAGTCGATCTAAGCATGTCCGTCCGTCCGTCCGTCCGTCCGTCCGTCCGTCCGTCCGTCCGTCTGTTGAAATCACGATAACTTCCGAACGAAACAAGCTATCGACTTGAAACTTGGCACAAGTAGTTGTTATCGATGTAGGTCGGATGGTATTGAAAATGGGTCATATCGGTCCACTTTTACGTATAGCCCCCATATAAAGGGACCCTCAGATTTGGCTTGTGGAGCCTCTAACAGAAGCATATTTCATCCGATGCGGCTGAAATTTGGTACATGGTGTTGGTATATGGTCTCTAACAACCATGCAAAAATTGGTCCACATCGGTCCATAATTATATATAGCCCCCATATAAACCGATCCCCAGATTTGGCTTGCGGAGCCTAAAAGAGAAGAAAATTTCATCCGATCCGGCTGAAATTTGGTACATGGTGTTGGTATATGGTCTCTAACAACCATGCAAAAATTGGTCCACATCGGTCCATAATTATATATAGCCCCCATATAAAACGTCCCCCAGATTTGGCTTGCGGAGCCTCAAAGAGAAGAAAATTTCATCCGATCCGGCTGAAATTTGGTACATGATGTTGGTATATGGTCTCTAACAACCATGCAAAAATTGGTCCACATCGGTCCATAATTATATATAACCCCCATATAAACCGATCCCCAGATTTGGCTTGCGGAGCCTCAAAGAGAAGCAAATTTCATCCGATCCGGCTGAAATTTGGTACATGATGTTGGTATATGGTCTCTAACAACCATGCAAAAATTGGTCCACATCGGTTCATAATTATATATAGCCCCCATATAAACCGATCCCCAGATTTGACCTCCGGAGCCTCTTGGAGGAGCAAAATTCATCCGATCCGGTTCAAATTAGGAACGTGGTGTTAGTATATGGTCGCTAACAACCATACCAAAATTGGTCCAATCACACAAAAATTGGTCCATATCGGTTCATAATCATGGTTGCCACTAGAACCAAAAATAATCTACCACAATTTTATTTCTATAGAAAATTTTGTCAAAAGTTTATTTCTATAGAAAATTTTGTTAAAATTTTATTTATTTAGAAAATTTTGTCAAAATTTTATGTCTACTTTATCAAACTGAATTATATACGTATTGGATCGTTTTTTTTTTTTTAATTAATATATACCACGTATGGACTTACATACAATTTAGAAGATGGTGTTAGGAGGTTTTAGTATACCTTGCCATCGGCAAGCGTTACCGCAACTTAAGTAATTCGATTGTGGATGGCAGTGTTTAGAAGAAGTTTCTACGCAATCCATGATGGAGGGTACATAAGCTTCGGCCTGGCCGAACTTACGGCCGTACATACTTGTTCTATTTCATTCATTTTCTTTTTGTTTTCGGCAACATCTTTTATTAGTTCATCAAACTTTCCGGACATAAAATGTATCGACTCAGTCAGCTGATCGAGTTTTTCAAGTTTTTTTAGTTCTGTTTTGATTGTATTTAGCTCCTTCCTTATCTCTCCTTCACCACCTTTGCATATACGACAGTAATATAACTCGCTCTCATTTTTTACAAGTCTCTCAAACTCTTTTCTGCTAATGTCAGAGCACTGAGAGTGAAATACTTTTCCACATTTATCACATCCTATGCTGTCATCAACGTCTTCTTTAACTTCTTCTTTGCATTCATGGCAAATTACTTTTTTACTTGCAACACTACGACGGGATGCTACTTTAGGCATTTTTTATGTTAGAAACACACAATTTACTTTATTTAATGTGTACGCGTTAGTGTATTAATCGTTTGTGCGTTATAACTTGCAAAATTTAAATATTATTCAGAGCGCAATATGAACAGCGAAAAAAAGTACTTGTTGCTTCAAGTGATGCCAACTTAATAACTATATATATTTTGTGGACGAATATGGTGTTTTTTCAGGTGGAATTGATGGTTAGGTTAGGTTAGGTGGCAGCCCGATGTATCAGGCTCACTTAGACTATTCAGTCCATACCAATGATACCACATTGGTGAACTTCTCTCTTATCACTGAGTGCTGCCCGATTCCATGTTAAGCTCAATGACAAGGGACCTCCTTTTTATAGCCGAGTCCGAACGGCGTTCCACATTGCAGTGAAACCACTTAGAGAAGCTTTGAAACCCTCAGAAATTTCACCAGCATTACTGAGGTGAGGATAATCCACCGCTGAAAAACTTTTTGGTGTTCGGTCGAAGGAGGCGGAATTGATGAAAATCAGAACTTCAAGATGCTCCAGAAGTATATATGGCTTCTGGAGCATTAATTAAGTGCCAGGGACGTACGTAGAGCGCGGGCCCTTAGCACAGTGCTTCGAAAGAGGCGAAAACATATGTGCTCCGATTTTATTCTAATTTCTGTTTTTAAAAGTCTAAGATATGGAGCTTCGAATACAAAAATAACATTTTGCTATAAAAAAATTGTATTTTAAGCTTTTTTTGGTTGAAAATTGGGTTAAATTACGTGGATGGTGTACAAGAACGAATGGTCCGATTTTAGCCAAGTTAAATATTTTGTGTAGGTATTGGCGGTGGTTTTTGAAAAAAATAAATAAATTTAAGCAAAATAAAATTTTGAAATTTTTTTCAAAGTTTTGCGATTTTTCAACGATAATTTACAAAACGATAATTTACAAAGTACGTCAAAAAATTATATCGCTCAATTTTGCTCTCACTATTTTTTGGGTTGATTTTCGCTCAATTTTGTTCTCACTATTTTTTGGGTTGATTATATTTTATTATTTTTATTGAATCGAAAAATAAAATTCTGCTATTTTTAATTAGAAATATTTTTAAAATATTTTGGTTTTTGGAGTATATTTTCGGCTTTTTGGAGTATATTTTCTCATTTATAACAACGAATGGATTTTGGATGAACGAGTTTTTGTCATGCCTTGTGTTTTATGTTAATTTTTTTAGCTTTGAGTATTCGATTTTAGTTTATATTTGTTGTCGTCTATCATCCACAAAAATAAAATTCAGTAAACTTTAGAAATCAACGTCATTTGGCCAACTTAGTGGCACTTTGAGGACTTTTAAAAAAATTATATCTCTGAATTTCATTTCATTCCTTTTTGATTTTGTTTTTTTAATGTTGTAAGTTTTCCATTCCAAAAAATAAAATTTTGCTAATTTTGAAAAAGTAACATTCTTATTGCAAAAGTTTGTATAACAGGTGAAAATTCCAAATTTTTTTTCCTTTTTGTCCATCTTGATGGTACACTCAAAAAAAAGTTTACTTGGATCCAAAGATTTTGACCTTCCTTTAAGGATTTTGGTATTGATTCCGAGCCAAAGATGCGGGTTCTTTAAATTAAGGCCATTTTTTGCGACCTATCTGGCTTTAAATCTAGGATCTATAAAATTAAAATTAGGCTACAGATCTCATTTACCGAATTTTCATTCTATTTTTCCGTTATATTAATAAAGTTGGGGAGCCACCGTGGTGCAATGGTTAGCATGCCCGCCTTGCATGCTAACCATTGCGGTATTATATATGATTTACGTACATAATACCGTTTACACTACAGTGGGTTCTATTCCTGCTTCGACCGGATACCAAAAAGTCTTTCAGCGGTGGATTATCCCACCTCAGTAATGTTGGTGACATTTCTGAGGGTTTCAAAGCTTCTCTAAGTGGTTTCACTGCAATGTGGAACGCCGTTCGGACTCGGCTATAAAAAGGAGGTCCCTTGTTATTGAGCTTAACATGGAATCGGGCAGCACTCAGTGATAAGAGAGAAGTTCACCAATGTGGTATCACAATGGACTGAATAGTCTAAGGGAGCCTGATACATCGGGCAGCCACCTAACCTAACCTAACCTAACCTAACCTAACCTAACCTAACCTAACCTAACCTAACCTATATTAATAAAGTTATTCACGTACAAACAAATGCCAATTTAAAAATCCAAATTATACTTCCAAGTAAACAATATTTTCTTAATTCCAAAAAAAAATTTAAACCAAAAATGCTAAATCCTCAAAATAAGTCTTAGCCTATATTTGAAGCGTTTTTGTTTTAAATCTATAGATTCAATATTTCAGTTAATTTACGGACGATTTTTTTTAAATTAAAAATGTCTTTCTTTACTTTGAGGAAAATTTTCCTTAGTTTAAAGACATGCAACTTTAACGAAGGGATGCAAATTTTCAAAATGTGTGTCATAAATTTAATGAAAAATTGTTGAAGCAAAGATTATAAACTTTCGTTTAATTAAAATATCATTATTTTAAAGAAATTTGTCCTTAATATTGTGTAAATTGCGCATCCTAAAATTAAGATTGCGTAATCTTTCATAACACGTAAATAGTTTTTTCAGTGCACTCTGAGAATTTGCAACAAAAAATTAAATCTCTGAATTTCATTTCTTTTTTATACCCTCCACCATAGGTATATTAACTTTGTCATTCCGTTTGTAACCCATCGAAATATTCTGGGTTGTGGCGATCTAGTCACGTCCGTCCGTCCATCTGTTTGAAATCACGCTAAATTCCGAACGAAATAAGCTATCGACTTGAAAATTGGCACAAGCGGTTGTTATTGATGTAGCTCGGATGGTATTGCAAATGGTCCACTATCGGACCACTTTTACGTATAGCCACCATATAAACCGACCCCCAGATTTGACACCCGAAGCCTCTTGGAGCAGCAAAATTCATCCGATCCAGTTGAAATTTGGTACATTGCTCTAGTATATGGCCGTTAACAACCACGCAAAAATTTTTCCATATCGATCCATAATTATATATAGCCCCCATATAAACCGATCCCCAGATTTGTCCTCCGGAGCCTCTTGGAGGAGATAGTTCTATTCGATCCGGTTGAATTTTGGTACATTGCTCTAGTATATGGTCGTTAACAACCATGCCAAAATTGGTCCATATCGGTCTATAGTTATATATAGCCGATCCCCAATCACATAAAAATTGGTCCATATCGGTGGCCAAACCTTTATTTCATTCGTTTGGTTTGTTATTGTTGGTTTCTTTTCAATCATTATTGTTGTTTTTGATTGCAGCTTAAAACCCTGCATTGACTAAACTACAAGTGCAGCTTAACCAACAGAGGAAAAGCACGCTCAAAAACAAACCCATCCAAATCGATGATTTGAGTTTGGCAAAGGAAAAGAGATATGCTTGCAAATTTGTTTAGACAGTAACCGACTATCAAACCTTTTTTCGGAAGGTTCAAGTGTAGTTCACTTTGGGTTGAGTGAATTACCCGAATTTATTCTGATAATTGGTTGATAGTTTTGCTGCAAGTAGAGGATGCTGATGAGGAATGTGACAATTCCGAAACAGCTGTACATCCAACCATCTTGCAGTATATAGGGCTTTGCCCAACTAAATGTGACAAGCATACTTTTCCTCTGTTGGTTAAGCTACACTTGTATTTTAGTCAATACATGGTTTTAAGCTGAAATCAAAAACAACAATAAAATTTTATTTCTATAGAAAATTTTGTCAAGGTTTGATTTTTATTTTTGTAAAAATTTTATTTCTATAAAAAATTTTGACAAAATTTTATTTTGTCAAAATTTTATTTCTATAGAAAATTTTGTCAAAATTTTATTTCTATAGAAAATTTTGTCAACATTTTATTTCTATAGAAAATTTTGTCAAAATTTTATTTCTATAGAAAATTTTGTCAACATTTTATTTCTATAGAAAATTTTGTTAACATTTTATTTCTATAGAAAATTTTGTCAAAATTTTATTTCTATAGAAAATTTTGTCAAAATTTTATTTCTATAAAAAAAATTTTGTAAACATTTTATTTCTATTTTGTAAAAATTTTATTTTTATAGAAAATTTTGTCAAAATTTTATTTCTATAGAAAATTTTGTCAAAATTTTATTTCTATAGAAAATTTTGTCAACATTTTATTTCTATAGAAAATTTTGTCAAAATTTTATTTCTATAGAAAATTTTGTCAAAATTTTATTTCTATAGAAAATTTTGTCACAATTTTATTTCTATAGAAAATTTTGTCACAATTTTGTTTCTATAGAAAATTTTGTCAAAATTTTATTTTTTTAGAAAATTTTGTCAAAATTTTATTTCTATAGAAATTTTGTCAAAATTTTATTTCTATAGAAAATTTTGTCAAAATTTTATTTCTTTAGAAAATTTTGTCAAAATTTTATTTCTTTAGAAAATTTTGTCAAAATTTTATTTCTATAGAAAATTTTGTCACAATTTTATTTCTATAGAAAATTTTGTCAAAATTTTATTTCTATAGAAAATTTTGTCAAAATTTTATTTTTAAGCTGAAATAAAAAACAACAAAAATTTTATTTCTATAGAAAATTTTGTCAAAATTCTATTTCTATAGAAAATTTTGTAAAAATTTTATTTCTATATAAAATTTTGTTTATATAGAAAATGTTGTCAAAATTTTATTTCTTTAGAAAATTGTGTCAAAATTATATTTTTGTTTTATTTAGTATACAATTCATAAAATAAAATTTTGCTCATTTTGTGGTATCACAATGGACTGAATAGTTTGTGATCTCAGCTTAAAGCCATGCATTGACTAAACTACAAGTGTAGCTTAACCAACAGAGGAAAAGTGTGCTTGTCAAATTTATTTGGGCAAAGCCCTATAGACTGCAAAATGGTTGGATGTACAGCTGTTTCGGAATTACCACATTCCTCATCAGCATCCTCTGCTTGCAGCAAAACTATCAACCAATTATCAGAATAAATTCGGGTAATTCACTCAACCCAAAGTGAAATACACTTGAACCTTCCGAAAAATAAAATAAAATAAATTTGACAAGCATACTTTTCCTCTGTTGGTTAAGCTACACTTGTAGTTTAGTCAATGCATGGCTTTAAGCTGAGATCAAAAACAACAATAAAAATTTTATTTCTATAGAAAATTTTGTCAAAATTTTATTTCTATAGAAAATTTTGTCAAAATTTTATTTCTATAGAAAATTTTTTCAAAATTTTATTTCTATAGAAAATTTTGTCACAATTTTATTTCTATAGAAAATTTTGTCAAAATTTTGTTTCTATAGAAAATTTTGTCAAAATTTTATTTTTTTTAGAAAATTTTGTCAAAATTTTATTTCTATAGAAATTTTGTCAAAATTTTATTTCTATAGGAAATTTTGTCAAAATTTTATTTCTTTAGAAAATTTTGTCAAAATTTTATTTCTTTAGAAAATTTTGTCAAAATTTTATTTCTATAGAAAATTTTGTCACAATTTTATTTCTATAGAAAATTTTGTCAAAATTTTATTTCTATAGAAAATTTTGTCAAAATTTTTTTTCTATAGAAAATTTTGTCAAAATTTTATTTCTATAGAAAATTTTGTCAAAATTTTATTTTTAAGCTGAAATAAAAAACAACAACAATTTTATTTCTATAGAAAATTTTGTCAAAATTTTATTTCTATAGAAAATTTTGTAAAAATTTTATTTCTATATAAAATTTTGTTTATATAGAAAATTTTGTCAAAATTTTGTTTCTTTAGAAAATTGTGTCAAAATTTTATTTTTCTTTTATTTAGTATACAATTCATAAAATAAAATTTTGGTCATTTTGAAAATTCATAAAGTAATCTATAACCGTTCCTAAATGACGGTCATTTTGCTATATGTGTTATCATACCCGTTTATGCAATCAGATATTTTGTATCACTTTCTATGGGAGGTACGTGAAGGAGTGGTGTGATCAAAACCAATCTTCGCATTTGTCTTAGTTTTGACCATCAACAAGGCTCTTCAAAGTTTCGCCCTTCTGCCCCCTTCTATTTTTATCCATTCGTTGCATGTCATCGAAGCACTGTGGAGGAGGGCCTAAAGGATCAGTGTTTATCGATGGTATGGTGAATTCAACAGAGGTCATACTTCGCTCTAAGGCTGTGAGCCAACTAATTTTGCGAGATCGTCATATGACCTAATGTGAGATTGAGACAACCTTAGGCATTACATTCTATGAACATTTGACCGTCAAAACAAAATTTTCGACGGCATTGGCAGAGAACTCAATTGCTTGCAATGACAAAGCTGCCTGAATCCCAACCAACAGCTGCTATCGGAAGCCATTCGAGCCCTAGCTTCGGTTCTATGTACGAACACCGAGTAACCTCCTTGTGCCGGCGGTATGTCTAAACTTGCCAGTTTAGATTTATAACATTCAGTTCAAAGACAAATTTGTACGATACTGTCTTGAATAATTACCAATTTCTTGAACTACTACACTGAAAAAACAGTGGACCCACCACGAAGAAAAATTTCGGTTAATTTTGGAAAATTTTGAATATTTTTAGAAAATTTTAACTAAACAGTATAACAAACGCTGCCATCACGCCGATTTCATAAAAATAAGTAAATATTTTTCGACAAATTCAAGAAAATTTATTAGACATAATTAATTTTTTTCACTTGTTAAAGAAAATTTTGTAGTTTGAAGGAAAAAATTGGAGTTCAAAATTGCAAGAATATCTTTAGTGACATACGAAGTTCATGATGAACGAATTTGTAATAAAATTTACAAATTTAAAGAAATATTGAACTATTTTGTGGAAGACACGAATTTAGTTAATCTTTATCCTTCATTTGTGTATATTTTTTTCCTCGGTTTCAGTTAATTTAACTGACGTACACAAAAAAAAATTATTAGAGTAGAGAAAACCTTCTCGAAACATAATAATTCCATGAACTAAACGAAAGTTAAATTGGCTTTAGTGAAATAGAGAGTTCACTTTTTTTTGAGTGTAGTTTAAGTATCTATTGTGAATTATCACGATTTAAGAAAACATTTTCTTGGCAAGTACTCAAAGATGAATTCAAACACTTGCATCATATCTCTAGAACGGTGAGCATAACACACTCTCAAATAAACCAACTGAAACTCAACCAACTCTTTCCTCTTTTACTTCTTGTCCATAATATGTCTTCTGAGACATATTTTGTACTGCACAGTGTTCCACCACTGAATTTTTCCTCTTTGTTGAAGATCCCTCGCACCAACGGAGTAAACACCAGTCCTCAATATACAGTCCACTATTTGTTCGGACATCGGTACAAGTACCCGTCTCTTGCATATCAAAGCTTTCGTCCCGATTCCCCCTCTTACACGATCTATGTCTCAAAGTAGTAGGGAATATTTGAAACTTTCACCCAACTTAAGTATTATAGTAAATTTCTACGATTTTTTTCTCACATTTCACGTCATCTCCATCTCTATATATATATACTTCAATTTTGCCTTGGGGCTAACTCCCCAAAAATTCTTTCCATCATGAGGTCTGATAAAAAATTATATCTGTCAATCGTCTCATTATCCAGTCTACGGATCTGATCTGTTATGCTCACATATGTCATCCATTTATAATTTAAAAAATTTTGAAAGTAAAACATTAATCAATTTGTAAAAATTAAATCTGAACAAAATAAATCGCTTTAAACTTCTAAAGCTTTTCTTTCACAAAAAAAAAAAAAACAAACATAGAGCTTTCCTCGCATTCGAGTTCATTACCATTATTGTATAACGCCCGTAATGTACTATGAAATAAATGTTCAGTGAGCTTCAAACAAGTTGCCAATATTAATGAGATACAACAAAAAAAATAAAAAACAAAATAATTTATCAAAATCCATAGAAAGACAAGATTAGCTCTACACCTTACACATTGTTTTCTTCAATCTGCAAATATTCTCAGAAATGTTTAACAAAAAAAAATAAAATATCTAAAATTTTTAATACAAAAGACAAAGTGATTTGTTTTCTTTTGTTTTGTTTAGAAATAAATCATTAAATATCATAAAAATCGTTTAATTTATAAAATAGCCAAAAGTTAAAATTTTATTGAATTAATAGACAAGAATATACAACTGTAGGTTCGGCTAGGTTGAATATTAAATATTCACCACCATGGGTTAAATATAATAGTTTCCTTTGATAACTCCTCGCCTTAGCGGGTTATTTGATAATACATGGACTACAAAAATTGACCTTATTTTAAAGGTTATACAACCTAAATTTTAGGATACGCAATTAGAGGTTATTAAGCGCAAATTTCTTTCAAATAAAGAAATTTTAATTAAGAGAAAGTGAAGAAAAATATTTAATAACACGTAAGGAATTCTAAAGTCGGGCGGGGCCGACTATATTATACCCTGCACCACTTTGTAGATCTAAATTTTCGATACCATATCACATCCGTCAAATGTGTTGGGGGCTATATATAAAGGTTTGTCCCAAATACATACCTTTAAATATTACTCGATTTGGACAGAATATGATAGACTTCTACAAAATCTATAGACTCAAAATTTAAGTCGGCTATGTACTAAGGTGGAACACAATGTTAGTAAAAAACTATGGGAAACATTTAAATCTGAAGCAATTTTAAGGAAACTTCGCAACAGTTTATTTATGATTTATCGGTCGATATATATGTATTAGAAGTTTAGGAAAATTAGAGTCATTTTTACAACTTTTCAACTAAGCAGTGGCGATTTTACAAGGAAAATGTTGGTATTTGACCATTTTGTCGAAATCAGAAAAATATATATATTGGAACTATATCTAAATCTGAACCGATTTCAACCAAATTTGGCACACATAGCTAGAATGCTAATTTTACTCCCTGTGCAAAATGTCAACTAAATCGAAGCAAAAAATTGGCCTCTGTGGTCATATAAGTGTAAATCGGGCAAAAGCTATATATGGGAGCTATATCTAAATCTGAACCGATTTCAACCACATTTGGCACGCATAGCTACAATGCTCATTCTACTCCCTGTGCAAAATTTCAACTAAATCGAAGCAAAAAATTGGCCTCTGTGGTCATATGAGTGTAAATCGGGCGAAAGCTATATATGGGAGCTATATCTAAATCTGAACCGATTTCAACCAAAGTTGCCACGCATAGCTACAATGCAAATTCTACTCCCTGTGCAAAATTTTAATTAAATCGGGGTAAAACATTGGCCACTGTGGTCATATGTGTATAAATCGGGCGAACGATATATATGGGAGCTATATCTAAATCTGAACCGATTTCAATAAAATTTGACTACACTACTAATTGTACTCCTAGTGCAAAATTTCAACCGAATTGGGGTAAAACTCTGGCTTCTGGTACCGTATTAGTCCATATCGGGCGAAAGACATATATGGGAGCTATATCTAAATCTGAACCGGTTTCAAAAAAATTTGGCACACTTGACTATAGTACTAATTGTTCTTCTTGTGCAAAATTTTAAGCAAATTAGGGCAAAACTTTGGCTGCTGGGGCCATATAAGTCCATATCGGGCGAAATATATATATGATAGCTATATCTAAATCTGAACCGATTTCTTCCAAAATCAATAGGGTTCTATTCTGAGCCAAAACACATACTTGTGCCAAATTTGAAGTAGATTGAACTAAAACTGCGACCTAGACTTTGATTACAAAAATGTGTTCACGGACAGACGGACATGGCTATATCGACTCAGGAGCCCACCCTGAGCATTTTTGCCAAAGTCACCATGTGTCTATCTCGTCTCCTTCTGGGTGTTGCAAACATATGCACTAACTTATAATACCCTGTTCCACAATGTGGCGCAGGTTATAAAAAGTTATGCTTAAAAAAACCTTTAAATTTTCTCCTCGAAAATTTACGATTGCAATACTGGTCTCTGGACATCTGGCCACCACAATCAAAACTTAATATCTTCTCCAAAAATTATGGATTATTGCTATACATATGGGGTTTGGCGTAAGACAAGATATTCGTTCTTAAAGAGGAATGCACGAGACTAAACTCACTAGAGCGCATGTGCGCCAATATTTACAAGAACAACATCAATAACAACAACAACAACATTTTAAGACCTGAACAAAAAAACAGCTTTCATTTTTATGGGTGATATTGTATTGTGTACAAGTTTATTTATTTTATTATATATTTCTTCATTTCGTGTTTTATTTTGTTTTGTTTTTACTTCGGTAGCTATTGCATTGGGGTGGGACAGAGCACTGAAAAGGCATTAGGTTTGGATCAAGCTTTAATCTTGGTCTTGGCACAGGTATTGCTAATGGTGTCGTTGTTGTTGTTCTTGTTGTCGTTTACATTTCCAACAATTCTAGTTGGAACTGGTACTAAGCGGTTTATTCATTACGTTTGTTTGTCGGAGGCAAACACGACCCAAGTTACCACGAAACCAAACCATTAACAATCCGCCGTCCGCCGTCCGCCGTCCGCCGTCTGCGATCAAAGAACCAAAGAAAGAAACTGAACTCCAAAGACTCATTGATTATTTGTGGTCCCCTTTCTTCCTTTCCAACCCGATGTAATAAACTTGTGGCTATGGCGTATGCCAAAGCGATTAAATGCATTTTTCCAAACAAAATTTATTTTTATTTATGCTTCAGAATGACATGAATTTATCGCCTCGTACAAGAGATTTTTTTGGCTGTTTAACGCGATGCATGGTAGCTCCAAAAAGATGTGGTGAATTAACCAAAGACAGAATTGATGCTGAATTTCGATGGTTGATGAAGCAATTAGTGATTTTTGCTCTAAAAGTGTTAGTCAACTATAATATGCCCTAAACTGGAGGATATTATATATACATTATAAAACATAGCAGATTTCCCTTTTGAGTACTACCATATAGTCAACCTAATTATGGTAATTTCTTAGCCTGATATGAAAAAAAGCGATCAATGTCCAAATACAGTATGTCAAGAAAGTCTTTTGACATTGCCAACTATTTCAACTTCTAGAAATAATTGAAATATTAAATATTTTATTAAATTTTTAATTCTGTGTACGTATGTATACTTTGCAAAATACATAATAAAATATTTTTTTAAAATTTCATTATATTTAATTTTGGAACAAAACATAATTTTTATCCCATTGTCAAAACACTTTCTTGACAAACTGTACATGATTTAATTTGTAATAAATTATTATTCGAGATATATCGATGCATTTTTAGTAACACATTGTTTCTAACACTTAGTCCTATTTGCAAATTAACTATAGTCATGAATTTAATTATCTCGCCTGTCCATTTGGTACATAATACTTCTCATATCATTCTAAGTTCATTTTACCATGGATTTAATCTTAGAAGATAAATGAAGGAGAATTTCTTGTAAGGAAAAATTAAAAAATGATCAGTGCTCGAAGGCATTGATAGGCCCTAATTTAGTCACTATAACTAAATATCACTATAACTAAATATCGCCACTAATTTTCGCGGTCTTACTCAACGATATCATGCAGCGGATTCGATCAAAGAGAAAAGGTATCGTTTGGACTCTGCATCGTCAGCTAGAGGACTTGGATTTTTCGGACGACATTTGCCTCATGTCGCATAAATTCATAGACGTTCAGGAAGAGCTAAACGATGCATGCAATGCGTATAAACAATATAATCGACCACCACATCAAAATTAATAATGAGCCGCTACAATATATAAAATCATTTTACTACTTGGGATGCTATATGGACAGTGACGGAGGAGTAGAAGGCGATGTGTACAGCAGACTAAACAAAGCCAGATCAGCATTTGGTCGATTAAACAAAACATGGAGGTCGAAACATCTGTCGCTCAAAACGAAACTGTGTATTTTCAACGCATGCGTTAAATCGATTCTTCTCTATGGGAGTGAGACCTGGCTCTCTTCAACAACAGCAACACAGAAATTACAAGCCTTCGTCAATAGATGCCTCATTTGCGGCATCTTTTGGCCAAATAAAATTTCAAATTCGGAATTATGGAATAAAACAAACGAAGAACCTATAGAAATCCAGATAACCACGCGACAATGGAAGTGGATAGGACACACTCTACGCAAATGTCCCAGCAGCATTTCAAAAACTGCTCTGAATTGGAACCAACCAAGGAATCAGACGCTCAGTACGTCCGACAAACACGTGGCGAATATCTGTATCCAGTGTTGCCATTAATTTTCTGCCTCTTGTCCCCAAATTATGATGCTTTGGTCCCCAAATATCCCCAATTTAAATTCAAAATTCCTCACAAAAAATATGAAGATGGGAGTTCGGTCACCTTGTATTTATGAACGAAAGTTTAATTGTAAATATTCAAGTAGTAAAATTGTTGGTGGACACGGTTGCCACAGTTGGCCGAATTCTACCAGAAATGGGTGATGGTAGATTGGTAGAATTTTGATGGTATTTTTTTGGAAGATTTTGCAAAGAGGTGCTACATAAATGTTCTATAGGAATAAAATTTTGACCCAATTTTCTATAGAAATAAAACTTTGACAACATTTTCTACAGAAAGAAAACTTTGAGGAAAAAAAGTATTTTTATACCCTCCACCATATGTGGTATATTGACTTTGTCATTCCGTTTGTAACACATCGAAATATTGCTCTAAGACCCCATAAAGTATATATATATATATATATATATATATATATATATATATATATATATATATATATATATATATATATATATATATATATATATATATATATATATATATATATATATATATATATATATATATATATATATATATATATCCCTTTCCGACCTATAGCCGATCCACGTGATAGGTTTTCCTACATTTTTCAATTCTGTTATTTATGTGTACATAGAACATTTTAATTTATTAAGTTTGTTCAGTTTGATCCTGTATCCTGTTTTTTCAGGATACGTACAATTGTTGCAGTCCGGTAAATTCCGGTAAAAGTCCGGACGTAAAAATATCAAAAAACACAAAATAATCACGAAGTTACTGTTTGCATACAATATTTAAAATGTTTTCTTAATATATTTGCAAACTTACATCTTCCATTAATATGAAAAGCAAATATTTATAACGGTTCTTCACATTCTTAGACAAAGAGAGAGCATACACCATTATTTTTTTGCCGCTCTTATCGCAGTACGTCATATATTAAAGAAATTATAGAGACTTAAACTTACCCGCACAATTGTGCGTACACGGTCGGAAAGGTATATGTGTGTGTGTATATATTCTGGGTCGTGGTGAAATTCGGAGTCAATTTAAGCATGTCCGTCCGTCCGTCTGTTGAAATCACGCTAACTTCCGAACGAAACACGCTAGCGACTTCATACCTGGCACAAGTAGTTGTTATTGATGTAGGTCGGATGGTATTGCAAATGGGCCATATCGGACCACTTTTACGTATAGCCCCCATAAAACATTCATCCGATCCGGTTGAAATTTGGTACGTGGTGTTAGTATATGGTCTCTACAACCATGCAAAAATTGGTTCATATCGGTCCATAATTATATATAGCCCCCATATAAACCGATCCCCAGATTTGCCCTCCGGAGCCTTTTGTAGGAGTAAAATTCATCCGATCCGGCTGAAATTTGGAACGTGGTGCTAGTATGTGATCTCTAACAAACATGCAAGGATTAGTCCATTTCGGTCCATACTTATATATAGCCCTCATATAAATCGATCCCCAGATTTGACCTCCGGAACCTCTTGGAGGAGCAAAATTCATCCGATTCGTTTGAAATTTGATGCGTGGTGTTAGTATATGGTATCTAACAACCATGCAAAAATTGATCCCTATCGGTCCAAAAATATATATAGCCCCTATATAAACCGTTTCCCAGATTTGATCTCCGGAGCCTCTTCCAGGAGAAAAAGTCATCCGATCCGGTTGAAATTTGGAACATGGTGTTAGTATATGACCGCTAATAACCATGCCAAAATTGGTCCATAGTTATATATAGCCGATCCCCAATCACACAAAAATTGGTCCATATCGGTTCATAATCATGGTTGCCACTCGAGCCAAAAAATATCTACCAAAATTTTATTTCTATAGACAATTTTGTCAAAAATGTATTTCTATAGAAAATTTTATCAAAATTTTAGTTCTATAGAAAATGTTTTTAAAATTTTAATTCTATAGAGAATGTTGTCAAATTTTTAATTCTATTGAAAATTTTGTCAAAATTCTATAGAAAATTTTGTCAACATTTTATTTCTATAGAGAATGTTGTCAACATTTTATTTCTATAGAAAATTTTGTCAAAATTGTATTTTTATAGAAAATTTTGTCAAAATTTTACGTCTATAGAAAATTTTGTCAAAATTTTATTTCTATAGAAAATTTTGTCCAAATTTTATTTCCAATTTTGTCAAAATTTTATTGTTATAGAAAATTTTGTCAAACTTATTATAAAGGGTGATTTGAAAAACGCATAAAATTTGCAAAATCTCATCGGTTCTTTATTTGAAACGTTAGATTGGTCCATGACATTTACTTTTTGAAGATAATTTAATTTAAATGTTGACCGCGGCTGCGTCTTAGGTGGTCCATTCGGAAAGTCCAATTTTGGGCAACTTTTTCGAGCATTTCGGCCGGAATAGCCCGAATTTCTTCGGAAATGTTGTCTTCCAAAGCTGGAATAGTTGCTGGCTTATTTCTGTAGACTTTAGACTTGACGTAGCCCCACAAAAAATAGTCTAAAGGCGTCAAATCGCATGATCTTGGTGGCCAACTTACCGGTCCATTTCTTGAGATGAATTGTTCTCCGAAGTTTTCCCTCAAAATGGCCATAGAATCGCGAGCTGTGTGGCATGTAGCGCCATCTTGTTGAAACCACATGTCAACCAAGTTCAGTTCTTCCATTTTTGGCAACAAAAAGTTTGTTAGCATCGAACGATAGCGATCGCCATTCACCGTAACGTTGCGTCCAACAGCATCTTTGAAAAAATACGGTCCAATGATTCCACCAGCGTACAAACCACACCAAACAGTGCATTTTTTGGGATGCATGGGCAGTTCTTGAACGGCTTCTGGTTGCTCTTCACTCCAAATGCGGCAATTTTGCTTATTTACGTAGCCATTCAACCAGAAATGAGCCTCATCGCTGAACAAAATTTGTCGATAAAAAAGCGGATTTTCTGCCAACTTTTCTAGGGCCCTTTCACTGAAAATTCGACGTTGTGGCAGATCGTTCGGCTTCAGTTCTTGCACGAGCTGTATTTTATACGGTTTTACACCAAGATCTTTGCGTAAAATCTTCCATGTGGTCGAATAACACAAACCCAATTGCTGCGAACGGCGACGAATCGACATTTCACGGTCTTCAGCAACACTCTCAGAAACAGACGCAATATTCTCTTCTGTACGCACTGTACGCATTCGTGTGGTTGGTTTAATGTCCAATAAAGTAAACTGAGTGCGAAACTTGGTCACAATCGCATTAATTGTTTGCTCACTTGGTCGATTATGTAGACCATAAATCGGACGTAAAGCGCGAAACACATTTCGAACCGAACACTGATTTTGGTAATAAAATTCAATGATTTGCAAGCGTTGCTCGTTAGTAAGTCTATTCATGATGAAATGTCAAAGCATACTGAGCATCTTTCTCTTTGACACCATGTCTGAAATCCCACGTGATCTGTCAAATACTAATGCATGAAAATCCTAACCTCAAAAGAATCACCCTTTATACGTATTTAATCGGCCTTTTTTAGTTTAATATATACCACGTATGGACTACCTTGCAATTTAGAAGACGGTGTTAGGAAGTTTTAAGATACCTTGGCATCGGCAAGTTTTAAAGGGTGATACGGTCAAAATTTGGTCAAGGGAAAACGCGTGTAAATCGGTGAAATCGTTTATTTAAAAAAATCAAATTAAATTTCTTTTTCAAGTTCAATTAGTATAAAATTCAGGAAAAATATTCAGTTAGGCTTTCGCTTTTCCAAATCGGAATTGCCGGGCCTCACGCTTGACACCTGCCATCAGATTTTGTACAGCCACCTTGTCCACCTTCTTCGCCGCAGAAAGCCCGTTTGCCTTGAACTGCTGCTCGTCCTTAGCAGTTTTTTTGGTCTTCTTTAGGTTCCGCTTGAGTATTTCTCAATTGGGCGGAGCTCTGGCGTGTTGGGAGGGTTCTTGTCCTTGGGAACCACCTGCACGTTGTTGGCGGCGTACCACTCCATGGCCTTTTTACCGCAATGGCAAGATGCCAAATCCGGCCAAAACAGTACGGAACAACCGTGTTTCTTCAGGAAAGGCAGCAGACGTTTATTCAAACACTCTTTCACGTAAATTTCTTGGTTGACAGTCCCGGAAGCTATGAAAATGCTGCTTTTCAAGCCACAGGTACAGATGGCTTGCCAAACCAGATATTTCTTTGCGCACTTTGACAGTTTTATGTGCTTGAAAATATCTGCTACCTTTCCCCTTCCTTTTGCCGTATAAAACTCATGTCCCGTAAGCTGCTTGTAGTCGGCTTTGACGTAGGTTTCGTCGTCCATTACCACGCAGTCAAACTTCGTCAGCATCGTCGTGTACAGCCTCCGGGATCGCGCTTTGGCCGTCGTATTTTGTTTATCATCGCGATTTGGAGTCACTACCTTCTTGTAAGTCGATAGTCCGGCTCGTTTTTTGGCTCGATGCACGGCTTACTTGCGGCATCTCGGAGAGAGAGGTTAGGGTTTCGCTTGAAACTACCGACAACTCTCTTTGTCGTCTCAGCGGCTTCCGGTTTTCGATTTCCCCCCGATCCAGACTTCCTGGCTGTTGACAAACGTTCCCCAAACACTTTAATTACATTTGTAACGGTTGATTTGGCAACTTTTAGAGATTTTGCCAGCTTTGCGTGCGAGTAGCTCGGATTTTCGCGATGCGCGAGCAAAATTTTGATACACTGCTCTTCTTGCTTGGACGGCATTTTGACAAATGAATAGTGAATTCCAAAATCAAAATAGGAGCAACATTCTACACACATACACCTTCAAAATGAGGGGTGTTCAGGTTTTTTAAATGCAAAATTGAAAGAAATACGTCAAGTTTATATTGACCAAATTTTGACCGTATCACCCTTTACCGCAATCCAAGTAATTCGATTGGGGATGACACTCTTCAGTAGAAGTTTCTACGCAATCCATGGTGAAGGTTACATAAGCTTCGGCCTGGCCGAACTTACGGCCGTATATACTATTTTTTGGTAAAATTTTCTCCCAATTTTGGTAGATTATTTTTGGCTCGAGTGGTGGTAGATCAATATTAAGATGAATTATCTTCATTATTTCTGCATTTATCGGATATATTGCCCAAATAAGTGATGAACACTGATTACGGGTGCGACGATTCTGAAATGATTTTGCAATTGTAGAAAAATATCTTAGCCAAACTGAGTAAAAGAAGATAATATAGAGCTTGGGCCCACGAAATAAAATCCTGTGTTCGTTTCTAGTTTAAAAGCTCCATTTACGCCCTTTCGTATGCCATGGAATAAAGAGCAGCAGAGTTTTCTTTTTTAAATTTGATGCTAATTTAGTATGCTAAATCGATTTCGAAAAAATCTCCACAAAAATCCCCAAATGTATGTGAATTCCCCACCAAATCCCCATGTCCCCAACTCGGAAATTTCGTCCCCATTCACGAAAATACGAAACTGGCAACACTGTCGGTATCTATGGAACTGAAAAAGTTGAATAATAAGTCGTGGGAAGAAGTAACAGTTATTTGTCATAATAGGATAGAATGGAATTTTCTTGTAAATGCCCTACGTTCCCGGAAGTAAGCAAGATTTCATTGTAATAGTAATGGGTTACCAATTTTGAACTAAGTTACCTTCAAAATGATTTCGTAATGACTATTTTTTACCTTTTTTTATGTAGCGCACCCTAACCAAACGCTTATTGCCAATTATGTTTGTTTCCAATTAATCTGATTTGTCACTGATATTTCTTGTTCTGCCATGGTAGTGAGTTAACGGCCATGATAGTGGAATAACTTTAACTCATGCCGGTACTGGATTTTTGCAAATGAGTTTCAATTGAAGGACTGGTTGAATAGAGTGTTACAAAAGGTTTTAATAATTGCATTTTTTTACTCATGCAGCTTGTGAAAACCTCAGGGAATAATGACAAGTGTTGTAAGAACTAACATTTCTATGATCACAAAGAATCGTTACGAATATAAATTATAAAATTATTCCTTAATTGTGTGGGAAAATAGGTTTATTAAAAATTTACTAAAAATCATTAAAGGTGTTAGGAGTTGTATTAGAATTATGTATTAGAAATAATACATAAAACTTACGTTTTTGCCAATGGCATATTAAAGTTGGTAGGATGGGATTCGATAGATGGTATACCTACATTGAAAAAAAGTTTACTTGGATTCAAAGATTTTGACCTTCATTTAAATATTTTGTTATTGATTCCGAGTCAAAGATGCGGCTTATTTAAAATAAAGACATTTTTTAGCGACCTATCTAGGATCAATAAAATTAGGATTCAGATCTCATTAATTGAATTTTCATTGTCTTTTTGCGGTATATTAATAAAGCTATTCACATACAAACAAATGCCAGTTTAAAAATTTAAATTGTAGCGGATACCTCAAAATAAAAATGTTTTCTTAATTCCAAAAAAAAACTTTAAACCAAAGATGCTAAATCCTCAAAATAAGTCTTAGCCTATATTTGAAGTCTTAGCCTATATTTGATGTGTTTCATTATTTTAAGGAAAATGTTCGTTAGTTCAAAGACATGCGACTTTAACGGAGGGACGCAAATTTACAAAATGTGTGTCTTAAATTTAATGAAAACAAGTATATACGGCCGTAAGTTCGGCCAGGCCGATTCTACGAAAGACTGTTATCCACAATCGAATTACTTGGGTTGTGGTATCTTCTTAACATCGTTTTCTAATTTGTGAATTAGTCCATAAGTGGTATAACAGGTTGGCTGATAAGTCCCCGGTCTAACAAAGAAAACACATTTTTTGTCAAAATTAGTTTTTATTATTCAACATAGTTCCCTTCAAGAGCGATACAACGATTATAACGACCTTCCAATTTGTTGATACCATTTTGGTAGTACTCCTTCGGTTTTGCCTCAGTTTCGGCGATCACCTCTTCATTGCAGCCAAATTTTTTCGCTGCGAGCATCCTTTTGAGGTCTGAGAACAAGAAAAAGTCGCTGGGACCAGATCTGGAGAATACGGTGGGTGGGGAAGCAATTCGAAGCCCAATTCATGCATTTTTACCATAGTTCTCAATGACTTGTGGCACGGTGCGTTGTCTTGGTTGAACAACACTTTTTTCTTCTTCATATGGGGCCGCTCCAATAACGCCATATAATAGTCACTGTCCCTTCTCAAGATAATCAATAAAAATTATTCAATGCGCATCCCAAAAAACAGAGGCCATTACTTTGCCAGCGTCCTTTTGAGTCTTTCCACGCTTCGGAGATGGTTCACCGGTCGCTGTCCACTCAGCCGACTGTCGATTGGACTCAGGAGTGTAGTGATGGAGCCATGTTTCATCCATTGTCACATATCGACTCGGGTGTATTACGAGTTAACAGCTGCAAACACCGCTCAGAATCATCAACACGTTGTTGTTTTTGGTCAAATGTGAGATCGCGCGGCATTTATTTTGCACAGAGCTTCCGCATATCCAAATATTGATGAATGATATGACCAACACGTTCCTTTGTTATCTTTAAGGCCTCTGCTATCTCGATCAACTTCATTTTACGGTCATTCAAATTTTTTTGATGTTTTCGTCGGTAACCACCTCTTTCGGGCGTCGACTGCGTACACCGTCCTCCGTGCTCATTTAACCACGCTTGAATTTTGCATACCAATCAATTATTGTTGATTTCCCTGGGGCAGAGTCCGGAAACTCATTATCAAGCCAAGTTTTTGCTTCCACCGTATTTTTTCCCTTCAGAAAACAGTATTTTTATCAAAACACGAAATTCCTTTTTTCCATTTTTTTTCACAATAACAAAAGTTGATTCACAAAAGACGCTCTATCTCACAAACTAATTGACTTACAGACGTCAAATTTTGACACGAATTATTTGAAGGTTGGTACTATATAAAAATAATATGCATTTAATACTAGCGACGCCATCTATGTGTGAGACCGGGGACTTATCAACCAACCTGTTATATCAGACAAAAAAGTTATGTATAGATAAGTCTACAAATAATTACGAATCGATATGAACTTTTTGCACAATACGTAGAGAACCATAATTGATGTATGGGGGTCACTTATATATGGGCTATATATAATTAAGAACTTGGTATGGACCAATTTTTGTGTAATTTGGGGATCGATTTATCTGAGGGCTATATATAACTATAGACCGATGTGGACCTATGGCATGGTTGTTAACGGCCATATTCTAGCACAATGTAGCACATTTCAACTGACTCGGATGAAATTTGCTCCTCCAAGAGGCTCCAAAACCAAATCTCGGGATCGGTTTATATGGGGGCTATATATGATTATGGACTGATATGAACCACTTTTGGCATGGTTGTTAAATATCATATAGTACCACCATGTACCAAATTTCAACCTGATCGGATGAATTTTGCTTCTCCAAAAGGAACCGGAGGTCAAATTTGGGGATCGGTTTATATGGGAGCTATATATAATTATGGACTGATATGAACTAATATCACGTACCAAATTTCAACCGAATCGGATGAATTTTTGCTCTTCCAAAGGGCTCCGGAGGTCAAATCTAGGGATCGGTTCATATGGGGCCTATGTATAATTATGGACCGATTTCGACCAATTTTTGCACGGTTAATAGAGATCATATACTAACACCATGTACCGAACGGATGAAAGTTGCTTCTCCGCAAACCAAATGGGGGATCGGTTTATATGGGGGCTATATATAATTATGGACCGACGTGGACCAATTTTTGCATGGTTGTTGGAGTAACAACTACTTGTGCCAAGTTTCAAGTCGATAGCTTGTTTCGTTCAGAAGTTAGCGTGATTTAAACAGACGGACAGACGGACGGCCGGACGGACATGCTCAGATCGACTCAAAATTTCACCACGACCCAGAATATATATACTTTATGGGGTCTTAGAGCAATATTTCGATGTATTACACACGGTATGACAAAGTTAATATACCCCCCATCCTATGGTGGAGGGTATACAAATTTTTGAAGTAAAGATTTTAAAGTAAAGATAAAAATGTCATTAAAGGATGATACGGTCAAAATTTGGTCAATATAAACTTGACGTATTTCTTTCAATTTTGCATTTAAAAAACCTGAACACTCCTCATTTTGAAGGTGTGTGTGTAGAATGTTGCTCCTATTTTGATTTTGGAATTCACTCTTCAGTTGTCAAAATGCCGTCCAAGCAAGAATAGCAGAGTATCAAAATTTTGCTCGCGCATCGCGAAAATCCGAGCTACTCGCACACAAAGCTGGCAAAATCGCTAAAAGTTGCCAAATCAACCGTTACAAATGTAATTAAAGTGTTTGGGGAAAGTTTGTCGACAGCCAGGAAGTCTGGATCGGGGGGGAAATCAAAAACCGGAAGCCGCAGACGACAAAGAGAGTTGCCGGTAGTTTCAAGCGAAACCCTAACCTCTCTCTCCGAGATGCCGCAAATAAGCTGGGTGTATCGTCTACAACCGTCCATCGAGCCAAAAAACGAGCCGGACTATCGACTTACAAGAAGGTAGTGACTCCAAATCGCGATGATAAACAAAATACGACGGCCAAAGCGCGATCCCGGAGGCTGTACACGACGATGCTGACGAAGTTTGACTGCGTGGTAATGGACGACGAAACCTACGTCAAAGCCGACTACAAGCAGCTTCCGGGACAGGAGTTTTATACGGCAAAAGCAAGGGGAAAGGTAGCAGATATTTTCAAGCACATAAAACTGTCAAAGTTCGCAAAGAAATATCTGGTTTGGCAAGCCATCTGTACCTGTGGCTTGAAAAGCAGCATTTTCATAGCTTCCGGGACTGTCAACCAAGAAATTTACGTGAAAGAGTGTTTGAATAAACGTCTGCTGCATTTCCTGAAGAAACACGGTTGTTCCGTACTGTTTTAGCCGGATTTGGCATCTTGCCATTACGGTAAAAAAGTTCCCAAGGACAAGAACCCTCCCAACACGCCAGAGCTCCGCCCAATTGAGAAATAGTGGGCTATTGTCAAGCGGAACCTAAAGAAGACCAAAAAAACTGCTAAGGACGAGCAGCAGTTCAAGGCAAACTGGCTTTCTGCGGCGAAGAAGGTGGACAAGGTGGCGGTACAAAATCTGATGGCAGGTGTCAAGCGTGAGGCCCGGATATTCGGATTTGGAAAAGCGAAAGCCTAACTATTATAATATTTTTCCTGAATTTTATACTAATTGAACTTGAAAAAGAAATTTAATTTGATTTTTTAAATAAACGATTTCAACGATTTACACGCGTTTTCCCTTGACCAAATTTTGATCATATCACCCTTTATTTTAAAGAAATTTGCCCTTAATATTTAGTAAATTACTCATTCTAAAATTTAGTTGGCATAATCTGTAATATCACGTAAATATTTTTTCAGTGTAAAAAAAACGAACATGAGAAATTCTCCTGAGCAAATAGATCTGAAGGAAAAATTGTTTTCCTTTGACTTTTACGGTAATGTTAAAAATTACCACAGAAATGAAAATTCCCATCACTGAAAAAAATATTTACGTCATATTAAAGATTATGCAACCTCAATTTTAGGATGCGCAATTTACACACTTTTAAGGAAAAATTTCTTTAAAATAATGCAATTTTAATTAAAAGAAAGTTTGTAATCTTTGCTTCAAAAATTTTTATACCCTGCGCCACACTGTGTTTTTCATTAAATTTAGGAAACACATTTTGAAAATTTGCGTCCCTTCGTTGAAGTTGCATGCCTTTAAACTAAGGCAAATTTTCCTTAGAGTAAAGAAACACATTTTTGATTTAAAGAAATCGTCCTTAAATTAAATATACGATTTAGCATGTTTGGTTTAACGTTTTTTTTTTTTTGGAATTAGAAAAATATTTTTTACTTCGAAGTAACCGTCATAATTTGGATTTTTAAACTGGAATTTGTTTGTACGTGAATAGCTTTATTAATATACCGGGAAAATAGAATTTTAATTTTATAGATCCTAGATTTAAAGCCAGATAGGTCGCAAAAAAAATTTCCTTATTTTAAAGAAGCCGCATCTTTGGCTCTGAGTCTATACCAAAATCCTTAAAGGAAGTTCACAATCTTTGAATCCAAGTAAACTTTTTTTGAGAGATGTTTTCCATTTGAATGCAATTTTTATTTTTTTAACGAATTTAATTTAAACTGGCCCACTTAACTTTCTTTTAAACACCTTTGCGGTCGCTAACTCCACTTTGGAAAATTATGATTATATTAAATAATTAAAAGAAAATAAAATTAATATAATTTAAAAAAAAATCATTAAAATTGAGCCAAAAATATTTGCTCATTGATATTTGAAATATTTTCATTATGATTTAGTCATTTAACAAATTTCATTATATTAATAAACGATTTCAATATATTGACAACTTTAATTTTACAAAGATTTGTTTACAAATAAATTAATTCATTATAATTATTTTCCTTAAAATTATGTCTCACGCTGAAAACCCGCTCAATTTCACGGTTACTATTTGAAAGAATTAATTTTAAATTTACAAATATCTTATCACTGTTAACTCAAAGTTGCACTGCAAAAACCTACCAACAGCCATTTAATGGAAATTCCACTTAATAAGTAATCCCAGACAACAACTATTAGTAGTCGAATATGAATGCTTCCCATTGTCCTTATGCCAATCTTCATTTACAAAGGATGTTTTTAAACTAGAGGTCACTCAATACTGAGCTAAAATTTTATCCAACATCACGTTTTGACCCAAACCCTAAAATGTTCTTCAGATTTTAGTACATAGCAATATTGAGAGCATTTAAAAATATATTTTATCCATTGATAATGTAATACCTGCAAATCGCTTTGTTATTCAGTATAATTCTTTGTCTAAAAATAAATTAAAAAGTGAATTAAATTAAAGATTTGAACAGTAACGATCATTTTGTTATTAATAACTTGTTTATCCCTGAACACTTTCAAATTATTCCATTAGAAAGTGGTAGAATATTTATTTTTATACAAAGAAAAGTAGAATACAAAAAGAAGAAGCCTCGGATCGAAATAACCGATGAATATGAAAAATGCTGAATGTTTACTTCTTTTGACGTATTGGACACACTGTTTTTTATCGTTAACATTATGTGCTTCTCAACTTGTGTCTTACAACTCATCGTGCAACAATTTAAAGACAGAGAATGCGCCAAGTCGTACCGCCGGCAATTTTTTCCCAATCGACTCAAATTTAGCCGTAATTAATCAATTAATCCAACCATAATCATTCAATATCAAGTTGGTATAGTAACTATGCAAAAGTTTCGCTCCGTAGATATGAATGAAACCGAGAATGAAGTCGACCCATTTTTTTCGGCGGCGGCTGACACTTTTTGCCTCGGGCGACGGCGATTTGACGGCTAAGCCGATTTAAATATGTCTCTTCGGCGGCGGAAAATTGTCCATTATAAAATCAATTCCACGTTATCGGAATGGTAATGAGATGTAAAATGTTATTATATTGAAAATTTTATTTGAATGAAAATACAATGGTCACGATTTAAAATGTTATGGTATTCATTCAAAATGTTTTTCTTCTAGTTAAAAGAACATGATCACAACCTAAAACGTTTTGATCTTTATGAAAAAACTTTTTTCATCGTCGAAAAAAGGACGCCACTTGTGAAAAGAAAACACAAAATTAACTATGTTTATTTGTTTTTATTTATTTATAAACTAATTCATTGTTTATTTGTATTTATAATGCCCTTCAAGCAAACATCATATATTTTTACACACTCTATTTTATTTCAATTTCAACAATAAGTAATTATTCCATATTTACATCGTGCCCATCAAATGTACAAATGCAAATAAAAATAATAAATGATACCATATAGCAAAATGCAGAACAAAAAACAGGTACATTTATTTTCAATTATACATTCCTTTTTTGTCTTCACATAAAACCACGTACCACTTCTGAATAAACAAATTAAAACAAAACAGTAAATCCGTATTCTCCGTCCATTCCAAGAAACAATGAACACACGACTGACGCGCAAAATGGAAATCATGTGTACCTGCTCAATGTTTTTATAAAATTCTTTTCGCTGCAAAAAAAGTTAAAAAATTAAATGGTCACGAAAAAAATGTAAATGGTCTTTATGGCCATGTAATGGTTCTAGACATGTCTATACTTAACCTATAAAAATACTTTTTTCCCGGTAAAAAAGTAAAAAAATTTAATGGTCAGGTACATGATTTTCCCGACCATTTAATGGTCTCGAATTCTATCATTTAAATGATAGAACAAGTTTGCGGTATTTGAGAACCATTCAAATGCTTATTGCCACCATACATTTTTCTCCGCTCGAAAACTATTTTTACAAAGACAAAATACATGGTTTTCGCGGCAATTACATGCTCTAGATAAGCATTAAATGGATGCGGCAACCATGTCCAAAAATGGTTTTTCTGTGCGTGTAGATATCGATAGATATGTATTAGAGGTATAGGTAAATTTTAATAATTTTAACAAGTTTTCGACTTAGCACTGTCGATTTTAAAAGGAAAATATCGATATGTTCGCAATTTTTGCTCAAATTGGAAAAACATATATATAGGAGCTATATCCCTACGCAAAATTTCAAGTAAATCGGATTACAACTGTGACTTCTGTGGTCATTGAGGGAAAATTGGGCGAAAGATATATATTTGGGAACTGATTTCAAAATGATCATGCATATCCAGACCCTATATTCTACTCCCTTTCCAAACTTTCAAGTAAATCGGAGTAAAACTTTGGCCTCTGTAGTTATATGAGTGCAAATCCGGCGAAAGATATATGTGGGAGTTATATGTAAATCGGAACCGATTTCAACCAAATTTGGCAAGCATGGTTACAATGTTATCTCTACTCCCTGTGCAAAATTTCATGTATGTTAAATCAGAGTACAACTTTGGCCTCTGTGGTCATATTAGTCTAAAACGGGGCGAAACAAATATACGACCTGGACTTTGATCACAGAGTGGCGCAGGGTATAAAAAACAACTTGAAGTACAGTATACTTTTAAGACACACTTTTCTCTTAAATTTGAGTTTTGCGTACTTGTACTTCTATCAAAGAAATTTTAATTTATTGGGTTTTTTAAGCTTTTTTCTTCAAAGTTCTTAATTTTGAACAATATTTTGCTTTGTAGGCAAGATGCAAAAAGACAACAAATTTAAAGACAACTTCATTAATTTTGAATGATATTGCAGAACTATTAAAGCCGACTTGACCTTATGTAGACCAAATTTTCTTTCATGTTAGGATACCCATTTTTAAGTCGAATCGCTTAACTATAAGGAAAAACGATTTTTATTGAAAAGTTTTTCGACTTTTGGGCAAGGAAAAACACTTTACATCTTTTATGCTAAGCAAAATTCGCATTCGTATTTTAAGGACATGAACTCTTTGGTCTGACGACATTATTTTTTCGGTGTAGATTGATCTTCCAATTTTTATCAGAATGTATTTTATATCCAAAACGAGCTATCCAAACGAACTATGAAACACTCGGAAATATAACCAGCTTCACTGAAGTGCAGTGTTGCCAGAAGTAGGGGAAATTCCCTACATTTGGTTTTTTTCTAAAATAAGAGTCTTGTAGGGACGTAGGGGCACAATGTAGGGGCTTTTTCACTCAACACAATTTTTAATAATTCTTAGAAGCAGGCAAGGCTTGATCTTTAATATTATGTGGTAATCACGGTTACCACTCGTGCCAAAAATCTACTAAAATTTGAAGAAAATCTTACCACAAATCTAGCAAACAAATATTTCTGTAGAAAAATTTGTCCAAATTTTATACCTGTAGAAAATTTTGTCAAAATTTTATTCCTGTAGAAAATTTTGTCAAAACTTTATTCCTATAGAAAATGTTGCCAAATTTTATTTCTATAGAAAAGTTTGTCAAAATTTTATTTCTATAGAAAATTTTGTCAAAATTGTATTTTTATAGAAAATTTTGCCAAAATTGTATTTCTATAGAAAATTTTGTTAAAATTTTATTTCTATAGAAAATTTTGGCAAAATTTTATTTCTATAGAAAATTTTGTAAAAATTCTATTTTTATAGAAAATTTTGTTAAAATTTTATTTCTACAGAAAACTTTGTCAAAATTTTATTTCTATAGAACATTTTGTCAACATTTTTTTTCTATAGAAAATTTTGTCACAATTTTATTTTTATAGAAAACTTTGTCAAAATTTTATTTCTATAGAAAATTTTGTAAAAATTTTATTTCTATAGAAACATTTGTCAAAATTTTATTTCTATAGAACATTTTGTCACAATTTTATTTTTATAGAAAATTTTGCCAAAATTGTAGTTCTATAAACAATTTTGCCAAAATTTTATTTCTATAGAAAATTTTGTCAAAATTTTATTTCTATAGAAAATTTTGTCAAAATTTTATTTCTATAGAAAATTTTGTCAAAATTTTATTTTTATAGAAAAATTTGTCTAAATTTTATTTCTATAGAAAATTTTGTCAAAATTTTATTTTTATTGAATTTTTTTTTTAATTTTATTTCTATGGAAAACTTTCTCAAAATTTTATTTCTATAGAAAATTTTGTCAAAATTTTATTTCTATAGAAAATTTTATCAAAATTTTATTTCTATAGAAAATTTTGTCAAAATTTTATTTCTATAGAAAATTTTGTCACAATTTTATTTTTATAGAAAATTTTGTCACAATTTTATTTTTATAGAAAATTTTGCCAAAATTGTAGTTCTATAAAAAATTTTGCCAATATTTTGTTTTGATATAAAATTTTGTCAAAATTTTATTTCTATAAAAAATGTTATCAAAATATTATTTCTATAGAAAATTTTGTCAAAATTTTATTTCCGTAGAATATTTTGTCAAAATTTTTTTCTATAGAAAATTTTGTCAAAATTGTATTTCTATAGAAAATGTTGTCAAAATTTTATTTCCATAGAAAACTTTGCCAAAATTGTATAGTAAATTTGGTCAACATTTTAAAAAAATTTTCTCAAAATTTTATTTCTATACAAAATTTTCCAAAAATGTTTGTTATAGAAACATTTTGCCAAAATTTTATTTCTATAGAGATTTGATCTACCAAAACATCAAAAATTAAACCAAAAATACGTCGCATTTTTATATGTTTTAAGATAATAAAGCATATACACAGAAAAAATTTTCCGTAGTTAAATTAACGCTAAATCTAACTTATTTTTATTGTAACAAAATGATTTGTTAGTAGTTAAATTGTATTACTTTTTGCGTATTTTTCCACAGCCCAATGAAATTTTCGTTTTTTTAAGTATGTCTGAAATATTTTATGAAGTTCAATATGAACTAAAGTAAATGAAAATTTTCGTACAACAGGGCATTACATTTTCCTGGTTTTAACAACGCTTTGGGGAAATCTCAAAATGTGTAGCAAAATTTAGTTCAATTTTCGTACGAGTTAGTTTATTCTTCCTATAAAACAGTTTACTTTTTTTCGGTGTAGAACCATTTTTCGTTTGTAAATTTTGTTTAAATTTAACGAAAAATATTGTAGAGGAAATTGAAGGAAAATTTTTTTGGGAATCTCGGGGAAAGTAATCCGAAAATTTTCCTGGCAACACTCCTGAGATGGGATAATCCACCACTGAAAAACTTGTTGGTGTTTGGCCGAAAGTGGGTTTGAAGTCACGAGCCTGTGTATGCAAGGCGGACATGCTAACCTTTACACCGTTCGGACTCGGCTATAAAAAGAGGTCCCTTGTCATTGAGCTTAATATGGAATCGGGCAGCACTCAGTGAGTGATAAGAGAGAAGTTCACCAATGTGGTATCAGAATGGACTGAATAGTCTAAGTGAGCCTGATACATCGGGCAGCACTCAGTGATAAGAGAGAAGTTCACCAATGTGGTATCACAATGGACTGAATAGTCTAAGTGAGCCCGATACATCGGGCTGCCACCTAACCTAACCATTTCACCACGATGGCTCCCTAAAAATGGTCCTTATTTTAAAGAAGCTCGGAAGGTCAAAATCTTTGGATTCAAGTAAACATTTCATTGAGTATGCCCTTCGTGTAATTCCTCGCTTCTTTGGCTTGTACTGGTTAGCTGTTTTTACTTCCTCCCAATTTCAGCCCACAACACAGGCTAATTTTCATATCCAAAAAGCCTTTCAAAATTTTCAATATAATAGACTGATGTGCAAAATATATAACAGACCACAAGAAAAAAAACGCCAACCACAAAATAGCCAAGCGAAACGATAACGGAATTCACAAACACAATAGCACTGGCTCACAGTCAAAGCCAAACTTCTTCACGTGATCACGAACAACGCGATAGACTCCAAAATGAAATTAATGCCATTTTAGATGAATGCTCTCAAACAATGCTACCTAATAACAATAACTCGAAATAAAATCGACTATAAGTGACACGTAGACCAACAAAACAGAGAAACAAACATTCAATAAATAATTGTCAACATTTTTGTTTGGCTATTTCAATTTAATTTTATCTGTAGTTTGTAACTGCTATACATTGTTCCATTATTGCTTTTGTGTCAAGTATTCCCAAAATTAGCTGGAAGTATATATCAAATAAAATAATAATAATAAGAAAAAAACTATACGATGACGTTGAACATTGCCATTTATTTCATTGATATGTACAAAATGTCTAGCAACAGATAGTCCGCAAATCAAATTAGTGAATACCTGTTTAACACTTATTAGAAAATATGCAAAAAACAATTGGATTATTATTATTACTATTTTTTTTCTCTTGTGCATGTGTACATTGTTAGTATAATTCGTTAATATGCTAAGTTAACAATTAATGTTTGTTGAGATAAATAATTGAAGTTTGCTTCCTCATTTGAAATATGTATCAAAATGTGTATTAAAGATGTCAGTCCCCAATTTCGCACATGACTATAATTTTTTCATTGCCAACAGTTTCAATGAGGGACTATTATTAATACTCATGTAAAATAACCTGCTCATAACCAAATATGTTATATCCTTGGAGAAATCTAAACGAAAGGACCTAAGTCATCGCAAGCTTTAAATGTTGATCATGGGATAGAGTTGCTAATAGGAGAATTCCCAACGAAGCATCGTATTTAAGCCACTCTATGATTTTCTAATACAATCACAAAATTAATTAATCCAATTAATTTAACCCGAAACCACATAGTGGTTAGGGTATAATAAGTTTGATCTGCCAAAAAATGTGCCTACCAGACAGTGTTACCGTTGGAAATTTTGAAAAAGTCGCATACTCCAAAAAAGGTCGCACAAAAAAGTCGCATACATTTGTGAGGTATTTTTATTACAAAAAATGTTCTATACATCAACACAAAAACAATAAAGGAACAGTCAGTCCCTTTAACATAAAGATATATTTTAAGAACTTATTGTATCATAAAATCCAGTAAAACGTAAACTTGCAATAAAGTAAAAATTGATTTTTTTCTCCTTCCTAAAATTAGCAGAAATGTACGAGAACGCCATCCAGTGCCAATTTACCATCAGCCAATTAAAATAACAAAAATATTTATGTTTTATAAAGGGTGATTTGTTAAGAGCTTGATAACTTTTTTAAAAAAAAAAACGCATAAAATTTGCAAAATCTCATCGGTTCTTTATTTGAAACGTTAGATTGGTCCATGACATTTACTTTTTGAAGATAATTTCATTTAAATGTTGACCGCGGCTGCGTCTTAGGTGGTCCATTCGGAAAGTCCAATTTTGGGCAACTTTTTCGAGCATTTCGGCCGGAATAGCCCGAATTTCTTCGGAAATGTTGTCTTCCAAAGCTGGAATAGTTGCTGGCTTATTTCTGTAGACTTTAGACTTGACGTAGCCCCACAAAAAATAGTATAAAGGCGTCAAATCGCATGATCTTGGTGGCCAACTTACCGGTCCATTTCTTGAGATGAATTGTTCTCCGAAGTTTTCCCTCAAAATGGCCATAGAATCGCGAGCTGTGTGGCATGTAGCGCCATCTTGTTGAAACCACATGTCAACCAAGTTCAGTTCTTCCATTTTTGGCAACAAAAAGTTTGTTAGCATCGAACGATAGCGATCGCCATTCACCGTAACGTTGCGTCCAACAGCATCTTTGAAAAAATACGGTCCAATGATTCCACCAGCGTACAAACCACACCAAACAGTGCATTTTTCGGGATGCATGGGCAGTTCTTGAACGGCTTCTGGTTGCTCTTCACTCCAAATGCGGCAATTTTGCTTATTTACGTAGCCATTCAACCAGAAATGAGCCTCATCGCTGAACAAAATTTGTCGATAAAAAAGCGGATTTTCTGCCAACTTTTCTAGGGCCCATTCACTGAAAATTCGACGTTGTGGCAGATCGTTCGGCTATTCATGATGAAATGTCAAAGCATACTGAGCATCTTTCTCTTTGACACCATGTCTGAAATCCCACGTGATCTGTCAAATACTAATGCATGAAAATCCTAACCTCAAAAGAATCACCCTTTAATACAATCACAAAATTAATTGATCCAATTAATTTTTTAAATTGAAATGTCTTCATTCACGAAAATTATAGTATAAATCACAGTTTTAATTGGACATTAAAAAACTACTTGATTAAAAAATTATTTGATTTCTTTAGCAAATTTCAATTAATTTTTTAATTGATTCAATTAAAAATTTAATTGGTGTTGATATCAAAACTCAATAATCTTTTTTTAATTAGAAACATAACTATTTTCAATTACTATCTTAACTGACTTAGTGTTTTTAGATTGATTAAAAAATTGATTGTTTGAAATAAATGTTTAGTTAAATAAATAAAAATGTTCATCACTTTTTATACCCTTCACCACTACTGTGGTACAGGGTATAATAAGTTTGTGCATTTGTATGTAACGCCAAGAAGGAGTAATCATAGACCAACCTTTTAGTATACGGATCGGCTTAGAATTAAATTCTGAGTCGATTTAGCGATGTCCGTCTGTCTGTCTGTCTGTTGGTGTATTTTTGTGTGCAAAGTACAGCTCGCAGTTTTAGACCGATTGTCTTAAAATTTGGTATAGGGTTCTGTTTCGGCTCAAAGACGATCCCTATTGATTTTGGAAAAAATCGGTTCAGATTTAGATATAGCTGCAATATATATTTTTCACCGATCTGGTCATAATTGGCGTGTATATCAACCGATCTTCCTCAAATTCCGTACATCCGAATATTTTATGAGTCTCGAAAAACTTGCAAAATATCAGCCAAATCGGTTCAGAGTTAGATATAGCTCCCATATATAGCTTTCGCCCGATTTACACTCATTTGCCCACAGAGGCCAATTTTTTGCTCCGATTTAGTTGAAATTTTGCATAGGGAGTAGAATTAGCATTGTAACTATGCGTGCCAAATTTGGTTGAAATCGGTTCAGATTTAGATATAGCTCCCATATATATGTTTTTCTGATTTCGACAAAAATGGTCAAAATACCAACATTTTCCTTGTAAAATCGCCACTACTTAGTCGAAAAGTTGTAAAAATGACTCTAATTTTCCTAAACTTCTAATACATATATATCGAGCGATAAATCATAAATAAACTTTTGCGAAGTTTCCTTAAAATTGCTTCAGATTTAAATGTTTCCCATATTTTTTACTAACATTGTGTTCCACCCTAGTGCATTAGCCGACTTAAATTTTGAGTCTATAGATTTTGTAGAAGTCTATCAAATTCTGTCCAGATCGAGTGATATTTAAATGTATGTATTTGGGACAAACCTTTATATATAGCCCCCAACACATTTGACGGATGTGATATGGTATCGAAAATTTAGATCTACAAAGTGGTGCAGGGTATAATATAGTCGGCCCCGCCCGACTTTAGACTTTCCTTACTTGTTTTTTACTAACATTGTGTTCCACCCTAGTGCATTAGCCAACTTAAATTTTGAGTCTATAGATTTTGTAGAAGTCTATCAAAGTCTATCCATATCGAGTGATATTTAAATGTATATATTTGGGACAAACATATATAGCCCCCAACACATTTGACGGATGTGATATGGTATCGAAAATTTAGATGTACAAAGTGGTGCAGGGTATAATATAGTCGGCCCCGCCCGACTTTAGACTTTTCTTACTTGTTTTAATTGACTTAGTCTTCCTAGTTTGATTAAAAAGATAATTGTATCAATTAATTTTTATACCCACCACCATAAAATGGTGACGGGGGTATAATAAGTTTGTCATTCCGTTTGTAACACATCGAAATATCGATTTCCGACTATATAAAGAATATATATTCTTGATCAGGGAGAAATTCTAAGACGATATAACGATGTCCGTCTGTCTGTCTGTTGTAATCACGCTACAGTCTTCAATAATGAAGCAATCGTGCTGAAATTTTGCACAAACTCGTCCTTTGTCTGCAGGCAGGTCAAGTTCGAAGATGGGCTATATCGGTCCAGGTTTTGATACAGTCCCCATATAAACCGACCTCCCGATTTGGGGTCTTGGGCTTATAGAAATCTTAGTTTTTATCCAATTTGCCTGAAATTTGAAATCTAGAGGTATTTTATGACCATAAAGAGGTGTGACAAAAATGATGAGAATCGGTCCATATTTTGGTATAGCCCCCATATAGACCCATCTCCCGATTTTACTTCTTGGGCTTATAGAAACCGCAGTTTTTATTCAATTTACCTGAAATTGGAAATCTAGAGGTATTGTAGAACCACAAATACGTGTGCCAAAAATTGTGAGTGTCGGTCCATGTTTTGGTATGGTCCCCATATAAAACGACCTCCCGATTTGGGGTCTTTGGCTTATAGAAACCGTAGTTTTTATCCAATTTGTCTGAAATTGGAAATCTAGAGGTATTTTAGGACCATAAAGAGGTGTGCCAAAAATTGTGAGTGTCGGTCCATATTTTGGTATAGCCCCCATATAGACCGATTTCCCGAGTTTACTCCTTGGGTTTCTAGAAACCGTAGTTTTTATCTGATTTGCCTGAAATTGTCAATATTCTGGTATTTTAGGCTCACAAAGTTTTTACCGGTCCATTTGGTAATGCCTCCATATAGACCGACTTCACTTCTTGAGGGTGTAGAAGGCGCACTGATCATGAAAATTGCTTGAAATTCAATGTAAAATTTCCAGATTTTACTTCTACAGATTTAAGATGTCAAAGCAAGACGTTATTTTATAATTTTCCTGCACACTTACAAGAGATGTTAATGATTCCTCTAAAACTCAAACAAAAATGGTTCTTATAAATCCAGAATCTGTTATAGTCCTCATAGGTGAAATCTTTAAATTTATCTTCGGGAAGTGTCCTCAAGCCCTCCTGAAATTTCAAAGGAAACCCTAATATTTGGTTCATGGTGGTGGGTATTTAAGACTCGGCCCGGCCGAACTTAGTGCTTGTTTACAAACGAATCGTCACCAAATTTGGCAAAACAATAATCTTTTACATCACCCTTCAAGTCTGCAAAATTTCATCCAAATCGGTTCAGATTTAGATATAGTTATCATATATAGTATGTATCGGCCGATTTTCCCAAATTTGGCCACAAACCCTTATTTATCAACCAATCTTACTCAAAGTTGGCTAAATGGAATCTTCTATAGCACTATGTGCAAAAAATCATGGAAATCGGTTCAGATTTAGCAATAGCTCCCATATATATGTACCGCCCGGTTTATCGGTTGATAAACCCTTATTTATCAACCGATAGTACTCAAATATGGCCAAATGTAATCTTCTATAGCAATAACTGTACACAGAAACAAAAGTGTCTTGTAAATTTAAGGACCATTTTAACTTTCACATAGTTCAACAAATTTACTGTAATATAGTTCGTTTTTCGTAACCACAACGAAAATTAACTTAGCGAAAGGAAAACTTATAAAAATCCAGTAAATGTTTTTTTAGTTCACTATCAACGAAATGGGAAGGATTTTTCCTTAAATAAATTTCCAACACAGTAGTTAATGCATCGTTGATTCTATTATAAAAATACATGAGCAATATAAATATCTTACTACGAAATGTGGTCAATTTACTAAGAAAAAATTTTGTATGGAAAAAAAAATTTTGTAGTAAAAATTAACTTAACGACATTACCGATTCGTAAAATGGCTACCTACAGGTTATTTCCCTTTTTATTATATATTGGAGTGTTTTTCCTCACATTGAAAATTTTAGATAAAGTAGAATAAAAAGTAGTTAATATAATCCTTGACGGGTGTATATAATTTTTTAGAGATTCTTCATAGATTTGGTATATATTTTACCTTAACTTATAGATAGAATTCCAACTAATAAATAAACGTGTTACTGGAAAATGTGAGTGCATCATGTGAGGGAGTTTTTAGAGACATTTTGTGTATATCTCGTATGATTGTTTGTGTTTGTTATTGCGTCATTTATGCTGTTGTTGGTTGTTTTGATTCTAGAGACAATGGAATGTTCCTTGTGTGTTGTTGGTATTTTTTGTGGTGAGAGTTGTTTTTTTGCAATAGCGAGATCAGAAAGGGATCGTGTGTGTGTGTGGAGTTGTTTTTCTTTACGGTAGGTATGTATCCTTTATGACTATTTGTGTCTTTGAGTTTTATTGTTGCATTCAGTTATGTTGATGCATTTATGAAGTGCACACGTGGATTTAATTTTGCAAAATTGTACGTGCGGTATTGGTGTTTATTAATGAAAATACATTTATTCGGAACATTTTAGAAACTGAGAAGTGAATGATGTGATTTTAGAGTAATTGATAAAAAACAAATAACAGATTAAGGAACTGTATATTTCTGTTAATAGTTTAAAATTAGTGCGGATTTTTAATTGATTTACATAAAAAATATACAACATGAGTGGTAATAGGATGATCTATATTTGTTATACATCTGGATCACAGGTTGGAGATGCAACCATTTTTTTGAACCTATATTATTTATGTTACAGCAATTCCTACAGGTGAGTACTAAATTCGAGTTTAGCCGCTAAAATTAAAAATAAATCACTAAGAAAAGTATAAAATTATACGTCTTCGATACAAATTTAAATATAACTTGATATTTTGCCCAAACCAAGTTGTTTATAAAGATTTTTTTTTATAATGGATTATTAAAGATAACTTATCATGAAAATTGCGATTTTTGCCTCTAAACTCGAACTTAATATACACCTTAAATACTAAATGCTATACTGACAAATGGAAATTATGTCTAATTTTATAATATTTTTTTATTTCAAATATATTCTGAGAATAATTTCAATAATGTACCTACTGGATGGATTTTTCAATGTGGTAAGTTTTTCTATAAACGGTATTTTGTCCGTTTTTAATAAAACCAAAATTTCAATTTATTAAAAATAATTATTTTCACTTGCAGGTAGACAGTTCTTGTAATAGTAATTTTTTTGAATATTCTTACTGTTTAATGCTAATTAAGTTGATATCCTTATTGAATTTAGGAAATACTCTTGAAAACCGTAAGTTAAAAATCAATATGAACGATAGAATTTGATAATGTTTTTCTTATATTTTGTATAACTTTGCAATTTCAGATGCTTATAAGACAAATCCGCCCAACAAAAGATAGCCAAAATCGATGAAATTGGACAATTCAATTGAATATAGCAACTTATGCCACATATATCTTTCATATGAATAGAAAACATGGAAATTTAAACTAATTAGTTTAGTCCTAATAACATTGAATATTACTCTTTTGAAGAAGCAATTACTAACTACCGACAAGTAATTGCATCCAACGTCATCACCATAACCCATAGTTTTGTGTAATATAATAATAATTTTTTGAAATAAAATACTGGTGGTAATAGAAAATTGACTTGTACGAAAAATTTCTTAGTTGTATACAGGCTTGTTGTACCTTTGATTCCTCAATTTCTCTACTTTTTTGAAAATTATACCGACAAACAGTTTATTTCAAACCAATTTCTTAATACAGGTTTCCCAAAAAATTGTTAATTTTTCCGGATAGCAGGAATATTTTGAATTTGTTTAACTATATTCTTCCCACAGCATAGTAATAATGAACTAAAATACGATGCAATACATGAACTAATTTATAAGAAAATCATGAACTTAACTAGATGAAAAAAAAATCTTTGGCGCCAAATCATGGTCATTCTTACTATGGGTTAGTTCATTTTTCATAAAAAATAGTAAACTTTTTTTTCGGTGTATGTGCAAAATTTCGTCGAAATCGGTTCAAATTGAGATATAGCTCTTATATATATGTATAGCCCGATTTTCCCAAATTTGGCCATAGAACCCTTATTTATTAACCGATCTTACTCAAAGTTGGCTAGATCCAGTCCTCTATAGTACTAGCGGTATGTGCAAAATTTCATCGAAATCGGTTCAGACGTAGATATAGCTCGAAGAGAAGCAAATTTCATCCGATCCGGCAGAAATTTGGTACGTGGTGTTAATATATGGCCTCAAACACCCATGCAAAAATTGGTCGAAATCGGTCCATAATTATATATAGCCCCCATATAAACCGATCGCCAGATTTGACCTCCGGAGCACCTTGGAAGAGCAAAATTCATCCGATTCGGTTGAAATTTGGTACGTGATGTTAGTATATGATATTTAACAACCATGCCAAAAGTGCTCCATATCAGTCCATAATCATATATAGCCCCCATTTGGAGATTTGGTTTTGGAGCCACTTGGAGGAGCAAATTTCATCCAAGTCAGTTGAAATTTGGTACATTGTGCTAGTATATGGCCGATAACAACCATGCCTAACTAGGTCCATATCGGTCTATAGTTATATATAGCCCTCAGATAAATAGATCTCCAATCACAAAAAAAGTGGTCCATATCAAGTTCATAATTATATATAGCTCACATATAAGCGACCCCCATATTTAAATTCTGGCTCTCTATACTGAAAAAAATATTGTCGTGAAGTCAAAGATTTCATGTCTTTAAAATACGAATGCAAATTTTGCTTAGCATAGAAGACGCATTTCTCTAGTATAAAGTTTTTTTCCTTGACCAAAGGTCGATAAACTTTTCAATGAAGTCGTATTGTCCTTATAATTAAGTGATTTGATTTAAAAATGGATATCATATGTTTGGGCTAAGGTCAACTTGATTTTAATAATTTAGAAAAAATCTTTAAATTTAATGAAATTGTCTTTAAATTTGTTGTCTTTTTGCATCTTGACTACAAAGCAAAAAATCGTTCAAATATAGGACATTTTTTCAACACTTTATTTTAAAGACGTTTTTTACTTGAAACACAGCATAATTTCTACTGGAAGTCGAGTCTTAATTTGGAAAATAAAGTCGTCGTTAACTTGTTTTTAAAGGAATTTGATAGAATATGAAGAAAAAAAGGTGAAAAAGCGAAAAATTAAAATTTGCTTCCTAGAAGCAAGTACACAAAACCCGATTTTAAAAGAGAATTGTGTCTTAAAAGTATCCTTACTTGTATTCTCCGCTTCTTTGGCTCGGAGTCAATACCAAATTTTTTAAAGTAAAGACAAAATCTTTGGATTTTGTCTTTACGCCCAACAAAAGATAGCCAAAATCGATGAAATTGGACAATTCAATTGAATATAGCAACTTATGCCACATATATCTTTCATATGAATAGAAAACATGGAAATTTAAACTAATTAGTTTAGTCCTAATAACATTGAATATTACTCTTTTGAAGAAGCAATTACTAACTACCGACAAGTAATTGCATCCAACGTCATCACCATAACCCATAGTTTTGTGTAATATAATAATAATTTTTTGAAATAAAATACTGGTGGTAATAGAAAATTGACTTGTACGAAAAATTTCTTAGTTGTATACAGGCTTGTTGTACCTTTGATTCCTCAATTTCTCTACTTTTTTGAAAATTATACCGACAAACAGTTTATTTCAAACCAATTTCTTAATACAGGTTTCCCAAAAAATTGTTAATTTTTCCGGATAGCAGGAATATTTTGAATTTGTTTAACTATATTCTTCCCACAGCATAGTAATAATGAACTAAAATACGATGCAATACATGAACTAATTTATAAGAAAATCATGAACTTAACTAGATGAAAAAAAAATCTTTGGCGCCAAATCATGGTCATTCTTACTATGGGTTAGTTCATTTTTCATAAAAAATAGTAAACTTTTTTTTCGGTGTATGTGCAAAATTTCGTCGAAATCGGTTCAAATTGAGATATAGCTCTTATATATATGTATAGCCCGATTTTCCCAAATTTGGCCATAGAACCCTTATTTATTAACCGATCTTACTCAAAGTTGGCTAGATCCAGTCCTCTATAGTACTAGCGGTATGTGCAAAATTTCATCGAAATCGGTTCAGACGTAGATATAGCTCGAAGAGAAGCAAATTTCATCCGATCCGGCAGAAATTTGGTACGTGGTGTTAATATATGGCCTCAAACACCCATGCAAAAATTGGTCGAAATCGGTCCATAATTATATATAGCCCCCATATAAACCGATCGCCAGATTTGACCTCCGGAGCACCTTGGAAGAGCAAAATTCATCCGATTCGGTTGAAATTTGGTACGTGATGTTAGTATATGATATTTAACAACCATGCCAAAAGTGCTCCATATCAGTCCATAATCATATATAGCCCCCATTTGGAGATTTGGTTTTGGAGCCACTTGGAGGAGCAAATTTCATCCAAGTCAGTTGAAATTTGGTACATTGTGCTAGTATATGGCCGATAACAACCATGCCTAACTAGGTCCATATCGGTCTATAGTTATATATAGCCCTCAGATAAATAGATCTCCAATCACAAAAAAAGTGGTCCATATCAAGTTCATAATTATATATAGCTCACATATAAGCGACCCCCATATTTAAATTCTGGCTCTCTATACTGAAAAAAATATTGTCGTGAAGTCAAAGATTTCATGTCTTTAAAATACGAATGCAAATTTTGCTTAGCATAGAAGACGCATTTCTCTAGTATAAAGTTTTTTTCCTTGACCAAAGGTCGATAAACTTTTCAATGAAGTCGTATTGTCCTTATAATTAAGTGATTTGATTTAAAAATGGATATCATATGTTTGGGCTAAGGTCAACTTGATTTTAATAATTTAGAAAAAATCTTTAAATTTAATGAAATTGTCTTTAAATTTGTTGTCTTTTTGCATCTTGACTACAAAGCAAAAAATCGTTCAAATATAGGACATTTTTTCAACACTTTATTTTAAAGACGTTTTTTACTTGAAACACAGCATAATTTCTACTGGAAGTCGAGTCTTAATTTGGAAAATAAAGTCGTCGTTAACTTGTTTTTAAAGGAATTTGATAGAATATGAAGAAAAAAAGGTGAAAAAGCGAAAAATTAAAATTTGCTTCCTAGAAGCAAGTACACAAAACCCGATTTTAAAAGAGAATTGTGTCTTAAAAGTATCCTTACTTGTATTCTCCGCTTCTTTGGCTCGGAGTCAATACCAAATTTTTTAAAGTAAAGACAAAATCTTTGGAACCGGGTATGCTTTTTTTCAGTGTACGTACCGTGCAAAAGTCCATATCGATTCGTAATTATTTGTAGACTTACCTATACATACCTTTTTTGTCTAATATATACCACGTATGGACTAACTCACAATTTAGAAAACGATGTTAAGAAGTTTTAAGATACCACAACCCAATTAATTCGATTGTGTATGACAGTCTTTCCTAGAAGTTTCTACGCAATCCATGATGGAGGGTACATAAGATTCGGCTTGGCCGAACTTACGGCCGTATATACTTGTTTTCTTTTCATATTTGCTTGAATTTAGTAATTTTATTACCATAGGAAAAAATGTTCGGCGTAGAGAAAAAAGGGAATTTTTGGGAGCAGCGTAGATAATTTTCCAAAAACTTCCTTGAAGTAAGGATAAATTTAAGACACAATTCTTTTTTAAATTTGAGTTTTGCTTACTTGATTTTAAGAAACAAATTTTAATTTATTCGTCTTTTTAGAATTTTTCTTCATATGCTATCAAAGTCCTTAAAAACGCGATAACGACTACTTAAATTTTCAAATTCAGACTCGACTTCACGTAGAAACTATGCTAGGTTAGGTTAGGTTAGGTGGCAGCCCGATGTATCAGGCTCACTTAGACTATTCAGTCCATTGTGATACCACATTGGTGAACTTCTTTCTTATCACTGAGTGCTGCCCCATTCCATGTTAAGCTCAATGACAAGGGACCTCCTTTTTATAGCCGAGTCCGAACGGCGTTCCACATAGCAGTGAAACCACTTAGAGAAGCTTTGAAACCCTCAGAAATGTCACCAGCATTAGGATATAGATGGGATAATCCACCGCTGAAAAACTTTTTTGGTGTTCGGTCGAAGCAGGAATCGAACCCACGACCTTGTGTATGCAAGGCGGGCATGCTAACCGTTGCACCACGGTGGCTCCCATGTTTCAAGTATGTTATGTTTTTGAAGTACAACAAAGTTAAAAAACATATCCTAATTGTGAACGAATTTTTGCGTTGTAGTCAAAATGCAAAAATATTTAAGAATATTGTCAATTCATAATATTTCTTTTCGCCCTCTGGATGATGGCTTTCCTTCTATTGTTCCACCGCGGAACATTCATCGAATACCAATCATCTATCAGAGCAATCATCTTCCAAACTAATTGACTATCAATGCAGTAATCTTCTATCACATGACAACTTTAGTTTCATTGTGCTAGCACAGAGCATTAACCTTTTTCTACATGAAAGAAATTAAAATAATTAAAAGCAATTGAATTTTTACTATTACACAAACCTATTCAACAAGTTTTTTTTTTTATATAAACGAAATAGACACCAATGATCGTAATCGGTAATGATGGCTGAGAAGGAATATTATTCTCACAAATTCCAAAAAGTTTACATTAAATTTTTTAATAAACGTTTGTATATATCCCAGAATGGCTATATCAACTTCACTAAATGATTGATCGTCGCCTATAAATATACGCCATAAAGTGATCAAATAACAAATTAATTAATTGTTAAATATCGTATTTAATTGTATAAATAAAATCAAAAAATGATGCTTGGAGGCTTGTTTTATATAATATTCTAAAAATATCCAAAAATATCCAAAAATTTGACAATGATTGAAAAAAATTACAAGTGTTTAATATATGATATTTATATTTAGTTTAGACAAAATTGAAGAAATAAATTTAAAAAAAAATCACCAATTGTTAATGTACTCGAAATTTTATATGAGTACTTGGGGGAATTATTCTGACTGATCATTGTCCACAAACAATTCTTCAAAACATGGATAAAATAGATAACAGGTTGGGTGATAAGTCTCCGGTCTAACAAAGAAAAACACATTTTTTTTGTCAAAATTCGTTTTTATTATTCAACATAGTTCCCTTCAAGAGCGATACAATGATTATAACGACCTTCCAATATTTTGATATCATTTTGGTAGTACTCCTTCGGTTTTGCCTCAAAATAGGCCACAGTTTCGGCGATCAACTCTTCATTGCAGCCAAATTTTTTCCCTGCGAGCATCCTTTTGAGGTCTGAGAACAAGAAAAAGTCGCTGGGGCCAGATCTGGAGAATACGGTGGGTGGGGAAGCAATTCGAAGCTCAATTCATGAATTTTTTCCATCGTTCTCAATGACTTGTGGCACGGTGCGTTGTCTTGGTGGAACAACACTTTTTTCTTCTTCATATGGGGCCGTTTTGCTGCGATTTAGACCTTCAAACGCTCCAATAATGTCATATAATAGTCACTGTTGATGGGTTTTCCCTTCTCAAGATAATCGATAAAAATTATTCCATGCGCATCCCAAAAAAACAGAGGCCATTACTTTGCCAGCGGACTTTTGAGTCTTTCCACGCTTCGGAAACGGTTCACCGGTCGCTGTCCACTCAGCCGACTGTCGATTGGACTCAGGAGTGTAGTTATGGAGCCATGTTTCATCCATTGTCACATATCGACGGAAAACTCGGGTGTATTACGAGTTAACAGCTGCAAACACCGCTCAGAATCATCAACACGTTGTTGTTTTTGGTCAAATGTGAACTCGTACGGCACCCATTTTGCACAGAGCTTCCGCATATCCAAATATTGGTGAATGATATGACCAACACGTTCCTTTGATATCTTTAAGGTCTCTGCTATCTCGATCAACTTCATTTTACGGTCATTCAAAATCATTTTGTTGATTTTTTTGATGTTTCCGTCGGTAACCACCTCTTTCGGGCGTCCACTGCGTTCACCGTCCTCCGTGCTCATTTCACCACACTTGAATTTTGCATACCAATCAATTATTGTTGATTTCCCTGGGGCAGATTCCGGAAACTCATTATCAAGCCAAGTTTTTGCTTCCATCGTATTTTTTCCCTTCAGAAAACAGTATTTTATCAAAACACGAAATTCCTTTTTTTCCATTTTTTTCACAATAACAATAGTTGCTTCACAAAAGACGCTCTATCTCACAAACTAATTGACTTACAGACGTCAAATTTTGACACGAATCATTTGAAGGTTGGTACTATATAAAAATAATATACATTTAATACTAGCGACGCCATCTATGTGTCAGACCGGGGACTTATCAGCCAACCTGTTAAATATACATAAATAGATTTTGATGAAATATTTATTAATGTTTATCTAACCAATGGAAATTACTATCTACATTTACATCGTCTTCTAAATTATAAGTTAGTCCATACGTGGTATATATTAGACAACACCAGTAAGTTCGGTCGGGCCGAATGTTAAATACCCACCACCATGAATCAAATATAATATTTTCCTTTGAAAATTCTTCGTCGTGGCGGGTCACTTGATAATAAAGAGAATTTCAGGGGGTTTTATGATTCTCCCAAGCAGTTCAACCAATACGCTTCCCGAACATACATTGAAAAATTCTACCTATGAAGACTAGATCAGATTCTGGATTTATAAGAACAAGTTTTATTTGAGTTTTAGAGGAATCATAATCATCTCGTATAAGTGCGCAAGAAAATTATTAAATAACGCCTTGATCTAAAATCTGTATATTTTTACCCCCATTATTTAAATGATTACGAGAAGTCAAATCTGGAAATTCTGTGCCTTCTATATGGGTCTATATGGCGTTTCTAGAATCTTGACCCCAAATCGGAGGGCCGGTTTATAAGGGGGCTATATTAAAACCTGTACCGATACACAATATATTCAGCACACCTACCCAGCAAAAAAAGCGTCGCCAAAAAAGTAATGAAAATGTTCTTTTTGGATCCGTGTGGTGCAAAAAAGACGCAGAAGCGATGAATTTAACATGGACTTGTCATAGGACTGAAGTCTTCCATTTCAACAGCCGTTACACTGAATTTGCATCACTCCTTTAGGTGTGATCCAAATTCAATGTTTAAATGATTTGTACCATTTTATAAATTCTTACTCTGTTTTTAACCTATTTGAAACAAAAAAGGTTAAAATTACCTATTAAAAGTATGAAAAAACCAAGTTATAAAAATTGAATTAAAATAACTTCCTGGGTAGTTAAAATGAAGAACATCATTGGGAGTGCATCTTCGGGAAGTGCTTCTAAAGTTGAGCCTTTGGAAGAACTTTCAAATTTTTTTGCTGGGTATTTATAGTCCTAAAAAACCACCAGATTTTCAATTTCAGGCACTTGTATAAAAAACTACGGTTTCTATAAGCCCAAGAAGTAAAATCGGGAAATCGGTCCATATGGAGGCTATCTCAAAACATGGACTGATACTCACATTATTGGCGAAACTCTTTATTGTCTAGATTTTTAATTTCAGGCAAATTGGATAAAATCTACGGTTTCTTGATGCCCAAGAAATAAAATCGGGACATCTGTCTATATGGGTGCTATATCAAAACATGGACCGATACACGCCATTTTCGGCACACATATTTGTGGATCTAAAATACCTCTAGATTCCCAATTTCAGGCAAATTTGATAAAAACTACGAATTTTAGAAGCCCAAGAAGTAAAATCGGGAGATCGGTCTATATGGGAGCTATATCAAAACATGGACCGATACTCACCATTTGCGGCATACATCTTTATGGTCCTAAAATACTTCTAGATTTAAAATTTCAGGCAAATTGGATAAAAACTACGGTTTCTATAAGCCCAAAACCGCAAATCGGGATGTCGGTTTATATGGGGACTGTATCAAAACCTGGACCAATATAGCCCATCTTTGAGCTTGACCTGCCTGCAAACACAAGACGAGTTTGTGCAAACTTTCAGCACGATAGCTTCATTATTTAAGACAGTAGCATGATTACAACAGACAGACGAACATGGTTATATCGTCTTAGAATTTCTCCCCAAATCAAGAATCTATATACTTTATATAGTCGGAAATCGATATTTCGATGTGTTACACACGGAATGACAAACTTATTATTCCCCCATCACCATTCTATGGTGGTGGGTATAAAAATGTATATATAGGGAAGTCTAAAAATAATTACGAACCGATATGAATTTTTGCGCAGTAATTAGAGAGGAGGGATTGAAATATGGGGGTCGATTTATATGGGGACTATATACAATTATTGCTTCTCCAAAAGGCTCCGTGTGTCACATCTAGGGATCGGCTTATATGGGGGCTATATATAATTATGGACCGATATGGACCAATTTTTGTATGGTTGTTAGAGATTATATACAAACACCACGTACCAAATTTCAACCGGATCGAATAAGTTTTGCTCCTCCAAGAGGCTCCGGCGGTCAAATCTGGGGATCGGTTTACATGGGGGCTATATATAATTATGGACCTAGTTATATGGACCAATTTTTTCATGGTTGTTAGAGAACATATACTTGCACGGCGTACCAAATTTCAACCGGATCGGATGGGCCGATGTGGCCCATTTGCAATACCATCCGAGCCATCAAAATTTCACCACGACCCAGACCCTAAAGCAATATTTCGATATGTTACAAACGGAATGACAAAGTTAATATACCCCCCATCATATAGTGGAGGGTATACAAATATGAATCCGACGAGACATTAGTCATTTACGAGAATGTACAACCCGACGGTATTAAATCTCCTAGATAGGTTAGGCTAACCTAACCTAATCTAAATCTCCTAGATGGAAGTCGAACTTGGATTCTTGTATTTCAGAAATAACATTAGCTTAAAGTAACAGCCTTGTAGATGATGACTATCGGATAAAATCCCGATTATAGGTATTCTATTTCCTATTCTAAACAAACAAAACTATAATTTAACCACTACAGTGAATCATGCCAACAAATGATGCTAAATGAGCTAGTTCCTGTCTAGCAGATCAACTCAATCAATAAATATTGAACTAATCTAAATAAAAGATAAAATCACTTTCAATATATCGATAATTTTTTTATTCCAACAAATAATAAAACTATGTATTCACCTTGCTTTTCGATTTAAGACTTCACACATAGTCTTTCTTCCGACTTACACACATTTATTAATTACTAGTTCAAATTATTAAAAAGAAAATTCACATATAGCCATTTTTATTACAAATACCTATTTAACTATCGTTAATTATATTTGTCAATATTAATAGTAAAATTTTTAATATTTTAATTAGAACTAAATACTTACAATAGGTCTCTCGTTTTATAATTGAATAGCCGTGATGGATAGTCAGAATAAGTACCGAAATTAGCAACCCTGTTACCAGCTGCTATTCAAAATAATTTGCTATTGTGAATAGAGTAAAATTCATTATGCACTAAACAACTATTACCAACGAGTATGCAACCTAAATTTTAAGACACACATATTAACATTTTAATTAAAATAAAGTTTACAATATTTACTTTAAAAAAGTCTTCATTAAAGTAAGCCACTTATCTTGGTAATTTGCATCCCTCCGTTAAAGTCGTTTGTCTGTGAACTAAGGCAATTTTTTGTTAAAGTAAAGAAAAATATTTTTCATTTAAAGAAATCGTTTTTAAATTAACTGACACATTGAATCTTTAAATTTAAGCTAAAAAAGCTTCAAATACAGGCTAAGACTTATTTTGAGAATTTTGCATCTTTGGTTTAAAATTTTTTGGAATTAAGAAAACATTTTTTACTTTGATATACACCCAGAAAAAAGTGATCCCACCATGAAAGAAAATATAGGAATATATTACAAAATTTAAACTAATATAGTTTAGTAATTGCAACATCAAACAAATAAGTTAATAATTTTTGTCAAATTTAAGAAAATTTATTAAAAATAATACATTCTTTTCTTATTTTGAAAGAAAAAATTTGAACTAACAAGTAAGGAAAGTCTAAAGTCGGGCGATGCCGACTATAATATACCCTGCACCATTTTTAAGATCTATATTTTCGATACCATCTCAAATCCTCCGATTTTGGTGAGTACTATATATACAGGTTTATGTTCCCATATACATACATGTATTTAAATCTGAACCGATTCGGACTTAATGTTTTAGACTTCTACAAAATACTTAAAATGTAAATGCCTTTGGCAGAGCAACATGTTGGCAAACAGAAGTAAGGAAAGTCGGACGGGGCCGACTATTTTATACCCTGCACCACTTTGTAGATCCAAATTTTCGATTGCATATCAAATTAGTCCCATCTGTTGGGTGCAATATATAAAGATTTATGTTCCCATATACAAAATTTAAATCGGCTTGGAACAAAATGTTAGTCGGGTTGGAACAAAATGTTAGTTAAAAACAAGTAAGGAAAGTCTAAAGTCGGGCGGGGCCGACTATATTATACCCTGCACCACTTTGTAGATCTATATTTTCGATACCATATCACATCCGTCAAATGTGTTGGGGGCTATATATAAAGGTTTGTCCCAAATACATACTTTGAAATATCACTCGATCTGGACAGATTTTTAAAAATTTCTACAAAATCTATAGACTCAAACTTTAAGTAGGCTAATGCACTAGGCTGGAACACAATGTTAGTAAAGAACATTTAAATCTGAAGCAATTTTAAGGAAACTTCGCAAAATTTTATTTATGATTTAACGCTCGATATATATGTATTAGAAGTTTAGGAAAATTAGAGTCATTTTTACAACTTTTCGACTAAGCAGTGGCGATTTTACAAGGAAAATGTTGGTATTTTGACCATTTTTGTCGAAATCAGAAAAACATATATGGGAGCTATATCTAAATCTGAATAGATTTCAACCAAATTTAGCACAATGCTAATTCTACTCCCTGTGCAAAATTTCAACTAAATCGGAGTTAAAAATTTGCCTCTGTGGTCATATGAGTGTAAATCGGGCGAAAGCTATATATGGGAGTTATATCTAAATCTGAACCGATTTCAACCAAATTTGGCACGCATGCTAATTCTACTCCCTGTGCAAAATTTCAACTAAATCGGAGCAAAAAATTGGCATCTGTGGTCATATGAGTGTAAATCGGGCGAAAGCTATATATGGGAGCTATATCTAAATCTGAACCGATTTCAATCAAATTTACCAAACCTTGGGAGAATGTAAATTCTACTCTCTGTGCAAAATTTAACGAAAATCGGTAGTAAACTTTGGGCTCTGTGGTCATATGAGTGTAAATCGGGTAAAATATATATATGGGAGCTATATCTAAATCTGAACCGATTTAGCTGATATTTTGCACGTTTTTCGAGATAAAATATTCGGATGTACGGAATTTGAGGAAGATCGGTTGATATACACGCCAATTATGACCAGATCGGTGAAAAATATATATGGCAGCTATATCTAAATCTGAACCGATTTTTTCCAAAATCATTAGGGATCGTCTTTGAGCCGAAACAGGACCCTATACCAAATTTTAGGACAATCGGAATAAAACTGCGAGCTGTATTTTGCACACAAAAATACATCAACAGACAAACAGACGGACATCGCTAAATCGACTCACAATTTAATTCTAAGCCGATCCGTATACTAAAAGGTTGGTCTATGATTACTCCTTCTTGACGTTACATACAAATGCACAAACTTATTATACCCTGTACCACAGTAGTGGTGAAGGGTATAAATATGAGAAACATTTAAATCTGAAGCAATTTTTAAGCAACTTTCAAAAGTGTAGTTATGATTTATAGGTCGATAAATATGTATTAGTGGCGATTTTAAAAGGAAAATGTGGGTATTTTGGACATTTTTGCCCAAATCGGAAAAACATATATATGGAAGCTATATTTAAATCTGAACCGATTTCAACCAACATTGGCATGTACATCCAGAACCTTAATTCTACTCCCTGTGCAAAGTTCCAAGTAAATCGGGGTAAAACTTTGGTCTCTGTGGTTATATGAGTCTAAATCGGGCGAAAGATATATGTTATATGGGAGTTATATGTAAATCTGAACCGATTTTTAACAAATTTATCAAGCATAATTAGAATGTTAATTCTACTTCCTGTTCAAAATTTCACGTAAATCAGAGTACAACTTTGGCCTCTGTGGTCATATTAGTCTAAATCGGGCGAAAGATATATATGGGAGCTATATCTAAATCTGAACCGATTTCAATAAAATTTAGTACATTTGGCTACACTACCAATTGTATTCATAGCTAATTAGAGTAAAAGGCTGGCTTCTGTGGCTATATCGACTCAGATACCCGTCCTGAGCAATAATGCCAAAGACACCATATGTCTCTTTCTGGGTGTTGCAAATATATGCACTAATTTATAATTTATAAATATACAATATATGAAAAATTTTCATACATTAGACAAAATTGAACTATTGAAATCAACTAATTTTCATGAATTAAAATAAAGTTAAAGGGTATAATAAGTTTGTACTATAAAAAAAAAATTGTTGTATTTTTTCTGTGGGTACTTTTTAAAAGCTACTTAATTATACCCTGCTCCACACTGTGGAACAGGGTATTATAAGTTAGTGCATATGTTTGCAACACCCAGAAGGAGACGAGATAGACACATGGTGTCTTTGGCAAAAATGCTCAGGGTGGGTTCCTGAGTCGATATAGCGATGTCCGTCTGTCCGTCTGTCCGTCTGTCCGTGAACACATTTTTGTAATCAAAGTCTAGGTCGCAGTTTTAGTCCAATCGACTTCAAATTTGGCACAACTATGTGTTTTGGCTCAGAATAGATCCCTATTGATTTTGGAAGAAATCGGTTCAGATTTAGATATAGCTCCCATATATATATTTCGCCCGATATGGACTTATATGGCCCCAGAAGCCAGAGTTTTACCCTAATTTGCTTAAAATTTTGCACAAGAAGAACAATTAGTACTATAGTCAAGTATGCCAAATTTTATTGAAATCGGTTCAGATTTAGATATAGCTCCCATATATATCTTTCGCCCGATATGGACTAATATGGTCCTAAAAGCTAAAGTTTTGACCCAATTTGGTTGAAATTTTGCACAGGGAGTAGATTTAGCATTCTAGCTATGCGTGCCAAATTTCATTGAAATCGGTTCAGATTTATATATAGCTCCCATATATAGCTTTCGCCCGATTTACACTCATATGACCACAGAGGCCAATTTTTTGCTCCGATTTAGTTGAAATTTTGCACAAGGAGTAGATTTAGCATTGTAGCTACTGTGCCAAATTTGGTTGAAATCGATTCAGATTTAGATATAACTCCCATATATATCTTTCGCCAGATATGCACTTATATGGACCCAGAAGACAGAGTTTTATCCCGATTAGCTTGAAATTTTGCACAAGGAGCACAATTGGTAGTATATGGACTTATATGGCCCAGAAGCCTGAGTTTTGGCCCAATTTGGTTGAAATTTTGCACAGGGAGTAGATTTAGCATTCTAGCTATGCGTGCCAAATTTGGTTGAAATCGGTTAAGATTTAGATATAGCTCCCATATATATGTTTTTCTGATTTCGACAAAAATGGTCAAAATACCAACATTTTCCTTGTAAAATCGCCACTGCTTAGTCGAAAAATTGTAAAACTCACTCTAATTTTCCTAAACTTGTAATACATATATATCGAGCGATAAATCATAAATAAACTTTTGCGAAGTTTCCTTAAAATTGCTTCAGATTTAAATGTTTCCCATATTTATACCCTTCACCACTACTGTGGTACAGGGTATAATAAGTTTGTGCATTTGTATGTAACGCCAAGAAGGAAAAGTCTGAGACCCATCGTTTAGTATACCGATCGTCTTAGAATTAAATTCCGAGTCGATTTAGCGATGTCCGTCTGTCTGTCTGTCTGTCTGTCTGTTGATGTATTTTTGTGTGCAAAGTACAGCTCGCAGTTTTAGTCCGATTGTCCTAAAATTTGGTATAGGGTCCTGTTTCGGCTCAAAGACGATCCCTATTGATTTTGGAAAAAATCGGTTCAGATTTAGATATAGCTGCCATATATAATTTTCACCGATCTGGTCATAATTGGCGTGTATATCAACCGATCTTCCTCATCCGAATATTTTATGAGTCTCGAAAAACTTGCAAAATATCAGCCAAATCGGTTCAGATTTAGATATAGCTCCCATATATAGCTTTCGCCCGATTTACATTCAAATGACCACAGAGGCCAATTTTTTGCTCCGATTTAGTTGAAATTTTACACAGGGAGTATAATTAGCATTGTAGCTATGCGTGCCAAATTTGGTTGAAATCGGCTCAGATTTAGATATAGCTCCCATATATAGCTTTCACCCGATTTACACTCATATGACCACAGAGGCCACTTTTTTGCTCCGATTTAATTGAAATTTTGCACAGGGAGTAGAATTAGCATTGTAGCTATGCGTGCCAAATTTGGTTGAAATCGGTTCAGATTTAGATATATCTCCCATATATAGCTGTCGCCCGATTTACACTCATATGACCGTAGAGGCCAATTTTTAACTTCGATTTAGTTGAAATTTTTCACAGGGAATATAATTAGCATTGTAGCTATGCGTGCCAAAATTGGTTGAAATCGGTTCAGATTTAGATATAGCTCCCATATATATGTTTTTCTGATTTCGACAAAAATGGTCAAAATACCAACATTTTCCTTGTAAAATCGCCACTGCTTAGTCGAAAAGTTGTAAAAATTACTCTAATTTTCCTAAACTTCTAATGCATATATATCGAGCGATAAATCATAAATAAACTTTTGCGAAGTTTTCTTAAAATTGCGCCAGATTTAAATGTTTCCCATATTTATACCCTTCACCACTACTGTGGTACAGGGTATAATAAGTTTGTGCATTTGTATGTAACGCCAAGAAGGAAAAATCTGAGACCCATCGTTTAGTATACCGATCGTCTTAGAATTAAATTCTGAGTCGATTTAGCGATGTCCGTCTGTCTGTCTGTCTGTCTGTCCGTCTGTCTGTTGATGTATTTTTGTGTGCAAAGTACAGCTCGCAGTTTTAGTCCGATTGTCCTAAAATTTATTATAGGGTCCTGTTTCGGCTCAAAGACGATCCCTATTGATTTTGGAAAAAATCAGTCCAGATTTAGATATAGCTGCCATATATAATTTTCACCGATCTGGTCATAATTGGCGTGTATATCAACCGATCTTCCTCAAATTCCGTACATCCGAATATTTTATGAGTCTCGAAAAACTTGCAAAATATCAGCCAAATCGGTTCAGATTTAGATATAGCTCCCATATATAGCTTTCGCCCGATTTACACTCATTTGCCCACAGAGGCCAATTTTTTGCTCCGATTTAGTTGAAATTTTGCACAGGGAGTAGAATTAGCATTGTAGCTATGCGTGCCAAATTTGGTTGAAATCGGTTCAGATTTAGATATATATCTCCCATATATAGCTTTCGATCGATTTACACTCATATGACCACAGAGGCCAATTTTTAACTCCGATTTAGTTGAACTTTTGCACAGGGAGTAGAATTAGCATTGTAGCTATTTGCCAAATTTGGTTGAAATCGGTTCAGATTTAGATATAGCTCCCATATATATGTTTTTCTGATTTCGACAAAATTGGCCAAAATACCAAAATTTTCCTTGTAAAATCGCCACTGCTTAGTCGAAAAGTTGTAAAAATGACTCTAATTTTCCTAAACTTCTTCTCTTCCTAAAACTTGCGAAGTTTCCTTAAAATTGCTTCAGATTTAAATGTTTCCAATATTTATTTTTTACTAACATTGTGTTCCACCCTAGTGCATTAGCCTACTTATATTTTGAGTCTATAGATTTTGTAGAAGTCTATCAAATTCTTTCCAGATCGAGCGATATTTAAATGTATGTATTTGGGACAAACCTTTATATATAGCCCCCAACACATTTGACGGATATGATATGGTATCGAAAACTTGGATCTACAAAGTGGTGCAGGGTAAAATATAGTCGGCCCCGCCCGACTTTAGACTTTCCTTACTTGTGTTTTTATACAAAACATGTTTCCTACCAAAAAACATGAAAAAACGCAGCGTTTCGCTAAACTTTCTTATATGTGTTTTTATAGCCACCACCAGAATGGTGACGGGGGTATAATAAGTTTGTCATTCCGTTTGTAACACATGGAAATATCGATTTCCGACTATATAAAGTATTCTTGATCAGAAATTCTAAGACGATATGACGACGATATGTCTGTCTGTCTGTCTGTTGTAATCACGCTACAGCCTTCAATAATGGCGCTATCATCCTGAAATTTGGCACAGATTCGTCTTTTGTTTGCAAGCAGGTCAAGTTCGAAGATGGGCTATATCGGTCCAAGTTTTGATATAGTCCCCATATAAACCGACCTCCCGATTTGGGGTCTTGGGCTTAAAAACCCGTAGTTTTTATCCAATATGCCTGAAATTGGAAATCTAGAAGTATTTTAGGACCACCAAAAATCTAGAAGTATTTTAGGACCACCAAAAAGTGTACCGAAAATGGTGCCTATCGGTCCATGTTTTGGTATAGCCATATGGACCGATTTCCCGATTTTGCTTCTTGGGCTTCTAAAATCCGCAGTTTTAATCCAATTTAGCTGAAATTTGAAATCTAGAGGTACTCTAAGACCCTAAAGGCGTGTGACGAAAATGGTGAGTACCGGTCCATGTTTTGATATAGCCACCATATAGACCGATCTCCCGATTTTACTTCTTGGCCTTCTAGAATCAGTAATTTTTACCCAATTTGCCTCAAATCGGAAATCTAGAGGTATTCTAGGACCTTGAAGAGGTGTGCCGAAAATGGTGAGTTTCGGTCCATGTTTTGATATAGCCCCCATATAGACCGACCTCCCGATTTTACTTCTTGGGCTTCTAGAATCCGTAGTTTTTATCCAATTTACCTGAAATTGGAAATCTAGAGATATTCTAGGAAAACAAATAGATGTGCCGAAAATGGTGAGTTTCGGTCCATGTTTTGATATAGCCCCCATAAAGACCGATCTCCCGATTTTGCTTCTTGGGCTTTTAGAATCTGTAGTTTTTACCCAATTTGCCTGAAATTGGAAATCTAGAGGTATTATTGGAAAATAATAAGATGTGACGAAAATGGTGATTATCGGACCATGTTTCGATATAGCCCCTATATAGACCGATCTCCAGATTTACTTCTTGGGCTTCTAGAATCCGTAGTTTTTATCCAATTTGCCTGAAATTGCAAATCTAGAGGTATTCTAGGACCATAAAGAAGTGTGCCGAATATATTAAGTATCAGTACAGTTTTTGATATAGCCCCCTTACAAATCTACTATAATGAATTCAACAAAGGACAATTTCTCACGTACACAATCGATCAAGGAATATTTCCTTATCGACATAAAGAGTGTGCTTATTTAGGCTTCCTCTCCATAATTAAGTAATAAACATAAAAATATTGCAACTTTGTTTTTGGCACCTGCTCTGATGAACATCGGTTAATGCCCGTCCTTGACCATCATATGGTTGCTCTATTTTTGTTGTTATTCATTTTGCTTTTATTCCCAAATAATAACTCATATTAACAAAACAAAAAAATAATAAAACTCTGTAACAACAACAAAACGAAATAAAAAATTGATGATGGCCTGCGTGACGCTCGGTGTTCATTGGACTTGAGTTTAATGAAACTTGCCTATAATTTTCGTGTGCGAACAACAAACATCAGTTAATGGCCACAACAAAAGAACTAATAGTCACCGCCACATCACCGATTATTGAGTGTTAAACAAAAGAATGCATTTTGAACAAAAAAAGATGATGGGTCGATCCGTAGTAATGCCGCATCATCGAAAGCGAACATATCAAAAGTCAACATCATCATATTGCCTTGATTTATGATGTGCTGCTCGCAACTCACTACCGTTTCAAATGTGAAAAAAAAATCGATGATTTTTATACCCTGCGCCACACTGTGGAACAGGGTATTATAAGTTAGTGCATATGTTTGTAACACCCAGAAGGAGACGAGATAGCCACATGGTGTCTTTGGCAATAATGCTCAGGGTGGGTCCCTGAGTCGATATAACCATGTCCGTCTGTCCGTCCGTCCGTCCGTCCGTCCGTCTGTCTGTGAACACATTTTTGTGATCAAAGTCTAGGTCGCAATTCAAGTCCAATCGCCTTCAAATTTGGCACATGTTCCTAATTTGGGTCAGAATAGAACCCTATTGATTTTGGAAGAAATCGGTTCAGATTTAGATATAGCCCATATATATCTTTCGCCCGATATGCATTAATATGGACCCAGCAGCCAGAGTTTTATACCGATTTGCTTGAAATTTTGTACAAACATAACACTTGGTCGTATAGTCAAGTGTGCCAAATTTGATTGAAATCGGTTTAGATTTAGATATAGCTCCCATATATATCTTTCGACCGATATGGACTTATATGGCCCAGAAGCCAGATTTATGGCCGAATTTGGTTGAAATTTTGCACTAGGAGTACAATTAGTAGTATAGTCAAGTGTGCAAAATTTGATTGAAATCGGTTCAGATTTAGATATAGCTCCCATATATATCTTTCGCCCGATATAGACTAATATGGTCCTAAAAGCCAGAGTTTTGGTCCAATTTGGTTGAAATTTTGCACAGAGAGTAGATTTAGCATTGTAGCTATGCGTGCCAAATTTGGTTGAAATCGATTCAGATTTAGATGTAGCTCCCATATATATATTTTTCGCCCGATATGGACTAATATGGTCCTAGAAGCCAGAGTTTTGGCCCACTTTGTTTGAAATTTTGCACTAGGAGTACAATTAGTAGTGCAGTTAAGTGTGCAAAATTTGATTGAAATCGGTTAAGATTTAGATATAGCTTCCATATATATCTTTCGCCCGATATGGACTAATATGGTTCTAATAGCCAGAGTGTTGGTCCAATTTGGTTGAAATTTTGTACAGGGAGTAGAATTACCATTGTAGCTATGCGTGCTAAATTGGGTTGAAATCGGTTCTGATTTAGATCGAGCTCCCATATATAGCTTTCGCCCGATTTACACTCATATGACAACAGAGGCCAATTTTTAACTCCGATTTAGTTGAAATTTTGCACAGGTAGTTGAATTAGCATTGTAGCTATGCGTGCCAAATTTGGTTGAAATCGGTTCAGATTTAGATATATCTCCCATATATAGTTTCGCCCGACTTACACTCATATGACAACAGAGGCCAATTTTTAACTCCGATTTAGTTGAAATTTTGCACAGGTAGTAGAATTAGCATTGTAGATATGTGTGCCAAATTTGGTTGAAATCGGTTCAGATTTAGATAAAAGTTGTAAAAGTTGTAAAAATGACTCTAATTTTCCTAAACTTCTAATACATATATATCGAGCGATAAATCATAAATAAACTTTTGCGAAGTATTTATATTTATACCCTGCCCCACACTGTGGAACAGGGTATTATTTTTTACTAAAATTGTGTTCCACCCTAGTGCATTAGCCAACTTAAATTTTGAGTCTATAGATTTTGTAAAAGTCTATCAAATTCTGTCCAAATCGAGTGATATTTAAATGTATGTATTTGGGACAAACCTTTATATATAGCACCCAACACATTTGACGGATGTGATATGGTATCGAAAATTTAGATTCACAAAGTGGTGCAGGGTATAATATAGTCGGCCTCGCCCGACTGTAGACTTTCCTTACTTGTTTTAATGTATATTAGGTTTGATGGACGATTTGCGCAGATTCACAAAAAAAAAAGTTTGCCAGTTTTTAGGAAAAAATAACTACTTCGTGCAAATTTCAACTAAATTCAATTCTATGTTTTGAGTTTCCATTATGCATTAGGAAAATAACGACAATTTAATCATAAAAGCAAAAATGAACTAAAAGTCACGAAAAAATCATTGCCTAAAATCATCACCATATTAACTACGCTTTATTTTATTCTTACTATTCTTATTTGCACGAAAATTTTCTTCTGCTTTAGTTAGCGTTGAACTTATTTGTATGGTATTTTAAATTTACACACACGTTAAGTTCAAAAACTGTTTAATACATACTTGGAATATAGAAAATTTTTAAAGACAAAGGTTTTTTCAGGATATGGACGAACTTATAATTTAGAAGACAATGTTAAAGTGAGGCCAAGATTTCGTGTCCTTAAAATTCGAATGCGAATTTTGCTTAGCATACACCCTCCAAAAAAATTGCTTCTGTAACATATACCCCAAACACATTTTGCTTCAAGCATAACAGGTTGGCTAATAAGTCCCCGGTCTAACGTTTTTATTATTCAACATAGTTCCCTTCAAGAGCGATACAACGATTATAACGACCTTCCAATTTTTTGATACCATTTTGGTAGTACTCCTTCGGTTTTGCCTCAAAATAGCATCCTTTTGAGGTCTGAGAACAAGAAAAAGTCGTTGGGGGCCAGATCTGGAGAATACGGTGGGTGGGGAAGCAATTCGAAGCCCAATTCATGAATTTTTGCCATCGTTCTCAATGACTTAACGTCCAATAACGCCATATAATAGTCACTGTTGATGGTTTTTCCCTTCTCAAGATAATCGATAAAAATTATTCCATGCGCATCTCAAAAAACAGAGGTCATTACTTTGCCATCGGACTTTTGAGTCTTTCCACGCTTCGGAGACGGTTCACCGGTCGCTGTCCCCTCAGCCGACTGTCGATTGGACTCAGGAGTGTAGTGATGGAGCCATGTTTCATCCATTGTCACATATCGACGGAAAAACTCGGGTGTATTACGAGTTAACAGCTGCAAACACCGCTCACAATCATCAACTCTTTGTTGTTTTTGGTCAAATGTGAGCTCGCGTGGCACCCATTTTGCACAGAGCTTCCGCATATCCAAATATTGATGAATGATATGACCAACACATTCCTTTGATATCTTTAAGGCCTCTGCTATCTCGATCAACTTCATTTTACGGTCATTCAAAATCATTCTGTGGATTTTTTGATGTTTTCATCGGTAACCACCTCTTTCGGGCGTCCACTGCGTTCACCGTTCTCCGTGCTCATTTCACCACGCTTGAATTTTGCATACCAATCAATTATTGTTGATTTCCCTGGGGCAGACCCCGGAAACTCATTATCAAGCCAAGTTTTTGCTCCCACCGTATTTTTTCCCTTCAGAAAACAGTATTTTTTCAAAACACGAAATTCCTTTTTTTCCATTTTTTTAACAATAACAAAAGTTGATTCACAAAAGACGCTCTATCTCACAAACTAATTGACTTACAGACGTCAAATTTTGACACGAATCATTTGAAGGTGGGTACTATATAAAAATAATATGCATTTAATACTAGCGACGCCATCTATGTTTCAGACCGGGGACTTATCAGCCAACCTCTTATATATTTTCAGGATTGGTCCAAACAAAATATTGTTTGTATTGTTCAAACATATTATGTTTCTCCTTAGGGCATACACTGGTAGTAAACAAATTTAATGAAATTTTCTTTGTGTGGATATATTTTTAAGGCACCAATTGGTTAAATCCATTATTTTACTTGCAGCATACTCTCTAGGTCTCTCTTTCTAAACACATATATGTTTATAGGCTATTTCCAAAATAATATATGTTTGTATCTAAGCATATTGTATTTACAAACATATATTAACATATATGTCCCAAACATGTTATGAACATTATATGCTTGCACTTAATAATATTGTGTTAAAAAATGTGAGTTCCAAACACCCAAACCTATGAAAAACAGTCTTTTTCGTCCGTGTAGGTTTGGGGAAAACGGCATTTCCATATTTAAGAACATATGGGATACATGGTTATGGGAGTTTTATCACAATCTGAACAGAAATGTTTTATATTAGGAGCTATAATTGACTCTGAACCTACAGAGTTAGTATGTCACTAATATTGAGTCCATTATTAAAAAAAGAGGTTTGTTTGGACTAAACGAAAATACTTTATAAGATAGGAGAATTTCGTATGTCTAAAATTTCGTTCCTGAGGAAAGTATTTTTTCTTTGGATGTACATTTGAAATTTGAGGAACATTGGTTACTAAATAATAATAGTATTATGGCAAAATTTTGGGGAAATTGATCGATGCATATATATGGGAGCTATATCAACATTTGAACCGATTTGGACGATATTTTCCAGATTTGGTTGATACCTCAGAAGGTTACCTGGTGCTAAATTAGAGTAAGATCGGTTACTAAATAAGGCTATTATGGGAGCCACCGTGGTGCAATGGTTAGCATGCCCGCCTTGCATACACAATTTCGTGGGTTCGATTCCTGCTACGACCGAACACCAAAAAGTTTTTCGGCGGTGGATTATCCCACATCAGTAATGCTGGTGACATTTCTGAGGGTTTCAAAACTTCTCTAAGTGGTTTCACTGCAAGGTGGAACGCCGTTCGGACTCGGCTATAAAAAGGAGGTCCCTTGTCATTGAGCTTAACATGGAATCGGGCAGCACTCAGTGATAAGAGAGAAGTTCACCACTGTGGTATCACAATGGACTTAATAGTCTAAGTGAGCCTGATACATCGGGCTGCCACATAACCTAACCTAACCTAACCATAGTCAGAAATAAAGTTATAAGGGGTAAATTTTTTAAGAACGAGCGATACATATGTATATATGGGAGCTATATCTAAATCTGAACCGATTTGGATTATATTTTGCAGGTTTTTTGATATTACAGGAAATTTGAGTAATATCGGTTAATAAATGAGGCCAAAATGGTAAAAAAACAAGTACACGCAAAAAAATAATTCTTTCCTCCCAAACGAAATTTTAGACAAACAAAGTTCGTTTCTCATTTGCTTTTCGCTGTAAGGAAGTGTATTTGGGAGAAAGTATATACTTTTTGTGATAAACGTTTATACTTTTCCAGGATGTAAAAACAATTTCATAAGGACAAACTAAAAAAAAAAAAACATTGTTTTCTTGCTAATTGCATTTTCCCTCACATCCACGATGTTTTTAGTTATTAACACCTTTTCCTGTAATACCAACAATGTAGAAGAAATTATACGATTTTATAAATTTTAAAATTTTTTTTTACCTTTCGCCTGGACGGAGAATCGAACCGCGGACCATGCACTTTGTAAGCCAACACACTAACCACTGAGCTATGTACCTGTTATGGTCATCAATAGATAAATATCCATATAAGTTATATTTATATAGCATAGCTTGCGGCGCCCACGAACCGAATAAACAAAGTTTATTTAACAGAAACAAACATTTAGTTTGGCACCGTGGTGCAGTGGTTGCTACGTCCGACTTGCATGCCAAGGGTCGTGGGTTCGATCCCTGCTTCGACCAAAGTTTTTTTTTGTTTTGTTTTTTTTTTACATATATTCCAGATATATTCGGAAGATTCCGAAAAAATGTTCAACATTACATTGTACTATATTAAATTTTGAACTGTAAAATGTGTCTTATTAAAGACCTAAAGTCAGAAAAGAACAATGTTTGATATAAACGAAATGGATTGTGTTGTTGTTTCAAAAATAACTTTTTTTATTGAAAAAATAAAAATTTTGTAACAAACGAATTTTTTTGGTGATAAAAGTTTAAAATTTTCGAAGCAATTCAAAAAACTCTAACAAAAGAAAAACGTTTTCGGTACACGTTTTCCAAACGTTTTTTTTCTTTGCGTGTACATACAGCACTAAGTTCGGCCGGGCCGAATCTTAAATACCCACCACCATGAACCAAATATTAGGGTTTCCTTCGAAATTTCAGAAGGGCTTGAGGACTTGAGGACACTTCCCGAAGATAAATTTAAAGATTTCACCTATGAGAACTATATCAGGTTCTGGATTTATAAGAACAATTTTTGTTCTCTTGTAAGTGTGCAAGAAAATTATAAAATAACGTCTTGATTTGAAATCTTAAATCTGTAGAAGTAAAATCTGGAAATTTGAGTTTCAAGCAATTTTCATGATCAGTGCGCCTTCTACACCCTCAAGAAGTGAAGTCGGTCTATATAGAGGCATTACCAAATGGACCGATAAAAACTTAATCCGATACCCGTTTTTGTGAGCCTAAAATACCAGAATATTTACAATTTCAGGCAAATCAGATAAAAACTACGGTTTCTAGAAACCCAAGGAGTTAAATCGGGAGATCGTTCTTATGGGGACTATACTAAAATATGGACCGATACTCACCGTTTTCGGCACACCTCTTTATGCCCCGAAAATACCTCTAGATTTCCAATTTCAGGCAAATTGGACAAAAACTTCGGATTCTAGAAGCCCAAGAAGTAAAATCGAGAAATCGGTCTATATGGGGGCTATACCAAAATATGGACCGATACTCACCATTTTCGGCACACCTCTTTATGGTCCTAAAATACCTCTAGATTTCCAATTTCAGGCCAATTGGATAAAAACTACGGTTTCTATAAGCCCAAGACCCCAAATAGGGAGGTCGTTTTATATGGGGACCATACCAAAACATGGACCGATACTCACAATTTTTGGCACACGTATTTGTGGTCCTACAATACCTCTAGATTTCCAATTTCAGGTAAATTGAATAAAAACTGCGGTTTCTATAAGTCCAAGAAGTAAAATCGGGAGATCGGTCTATATGGGGGCTATACCAAAATATGGACCGATACTCACAATTTTTGGCACACGTATTTGTGGTCCTACAATACCTCTAGATTTCCAATTTCAGGTAAATTGAATAAAAACTGCGGTTTCTATAAGCCCAAGAAGTAAAATCGGGAGATCGGTCTATATGGGGGCTATACCAAAACATGGACCGATACTCATCATCTTTGGCACACCTCTTTATGGTCATAAAATACCTCTAGATTTCAAATTTCAGGCAAATTGGATAAAAACTACGATTTCTATAAGCCCAAGACCCCAAATCGGGAGGTCGGTTTATATGGGGACTTATATCAAAACCTGGACCGATATAGCCCATCTTCGAACTTGACCTGCCTGCAGATAAAAGACGAGTTTGTGCAAAATTTCAGCAGAATTGCTTCATTATTGAAGACTGTAGCGTGGTTACAACAGACAGACAGACAGACAGACGGACATCGTTATATCGTCTTAGAATTTCTCCCTGATCAAGAATATATATACTTTATATAGTCGGAAATCGATATTTCGATGTGTTACAAACGAAATGACAAACTTATTATACCCCCGTCACCATTCTATGGTGGTGGGTATAATAAGATTATAAGGGGGAAATTTTCGAAAATCGGTAGCTACATATATATGGGAGCTATATCTAAATCTGAAACGATTTGGATGATATTGTGCACATATAGTCAGTACTACAGAATATTAGAGTAAGCAAATCTAGCCAACATTGAGTAAGATCGGTTGATAAATAAGGGTTTTATAGCCAAATTTGTTAAAATCGGGCGATACATACATATGGGAGCTATAGCTAAACCAAACAGTAAAAAATCTACCATTTTTTGTAGAATTCTACCAACTGTGGCAACCGTCAAAAACTTCTAAACATGACTCCAATTTTCCTATGCTTCTAATACAAATCTATCGACCGATAAATCATAATTACACTTTTGCGAAGTTGCCTAAAATTGCTTCAGATTTAAATGTTGGCCATATTTTGTTTTACTAGAGATTTAAATGTGTCCTTACTTTATCATTAGTGTAAAGACAAAATGTTTGGAACCGGGTATTTTTTTCAGTGTAGATTTTATAGTATTAATAATGGTGTAAACCTAACATTACATTCCAATTTATTTTCGTATTCATTTGTAGATTCACACCTTTTTAACAAACGTCTTGCCTGTTAAACAATTTAAAATGTAACGAATTTCTATTTAAATTAGAAGTACGTACGTAATTTAAAACATTTTTACAATTATTTTAATTATTTGTTTTTTAAATTGTGAACATCTATAAGTGAGATTTAAAAAATCAAATTGATTATATACTTTAAAATAAAGTAATAAAAAAAAGACGCCAACACCCCTCGCCATATATCGTCACTATATGACAGCGTAACACAGCATATGGAGACATGTTTAATATTAATGATGTGTCTTTATTTGGAAAATTAAATGAGAGTTTCTCGACACAATATTCATGTAAATATACAGACCATTAAGTCAAGAACATCCATTGGGGTTTTATTTTTTTTTTTGCCTTTTTGAAGGTTTTAAAGGTGGATTGCGAACAATACCCCTCCCCCAATATCCATTTCGATGACGATTAAATTTTTATACACGTTTTAGAATTGGTGAATTTGAGTGAAGGTCCTTTGATTTGACAATGTCATTTAAGGCATTCAATTGAATGAATATTAATCTGTTGGCCCTATTTGTGGGGAGATTTTATGTTTTTTTGTTTGTAATTTTAGCCGCCAAAATAGTTACATTGTGCCCGGAGCGTAAACGTATATAATTGTTAGTGCATGATTTTTACACTTTATTAATTTCAATAATTTCCACACAAAAAGATAACATGGATCCAAAGATGTTTAACTTAATTTAAGGATTTTGCTTTTGGTTCCGAAACCGAACTCAGGGTTTTATAAAATTGAAATTATGATACAAATTAAATTTAACGAAATTTCCATTTGTCCTTAATATTCTGTAAATTGCGCATCCTAAAATTTAGGTTGTGTAATCTTTAATATCACGTAAATATTTTTTTCAGTGTACACTCAAAAAAGTATGCTGGATTTTTTCCAGAAAATGTCTTTATTTTAAAATAACTTATTTTTGGGCCAAAGCAATACCAAACAGGCAAAACACAGTTTTTTTCTGTGTGTCCAGGAACAGGTTGGCTGATAAGTCCCCGGTCTAACAAAAAAAAACACATTTTTTTTGTCAAAATTCGTTTTTATTATTCAACATAGTTCCCTTCAAGAGCGATACAACGATTATAACGACCTTCCAATTTTTTGATACCATTTTTGTAGTACTCCTTTGGTTTTGCCTCAAAATAGGCCTCAGTTTCGGCGATCACCTCTTCATTGCAGCCAAATTTTTTCCCTGCGAGCATCCTTTTGAGGTCTGAGAACAAGAAAAAGTCGCTTGGGCCAGATCTGGAGAATACGGTGGGTGGGAAAGCAATTCGAAGCCCAATTCATGAATTTTTGCCATCGTTCTCAATGACTTGTGGCACGGTGCGTTGTCTTCGTGGAACAACACTTTTTTCTTCTTCATATGGGACCGTTTTGCCGCGATTTCGACCTTCAAACGCTCCAATAACGCCATATAATAGTCACTGTTGATGGTTTTTCCCTTCTCAAGATAATCGATAAAAATATTCCATGCGCATCCCAAAAAAACAGAGGCCATTACTTTGCCAGCGGACTTTTGAGTCTTTCCACGCTTCGGAGACGGTTCACCGGTCGCTGTCCACTCAGCCGACTGTCGATTGGACTCAGGAGTGTAGTGATGGAGCCATGTTTCATCCATTGTCACATATCGACGGAAAAACTCGGGTGTATTACGAGTTAACAGCTGCAAACACCGCTCAGAATCATCAACACGTTGTTGTTTTTGGTCAAATGTGAGCTCGCGCGGCACCCATTTTGCACAGAACTTCCGCATATCCAAATATTGATGAATGATATGACCAACACATTCCTTTGATATCTTTAAGGCCTCTGCTATATCGATCAACTTCATTTTACGGTCATTCAAAATCATTTTGTGGATTTTTTCCCAATCTTCGAACTTGATCTGCCTGCAACCAAAAAACGAATCTGTGTCAAATTTCAGGACGATAGCACAATTATTAAAGACTGTATCGTGATTCCAACAGACAGACTGACGGACATGCTTATATCGTCTTAGAATTTATCCCTGATCAAGAATATATATACTTTATATAGTCGGAAGTCGATATTTCGATGTGTTTCACACGGAATGACAAACTTATTATACCCCCATCACCATTCTATGGTGGTGGGTATAAATGTAATAGAACATTTTGGTTGGAAATAATTAGTTTTATATTAAGTACTAGCGTAACCCGGCCCGCTTCGCTGCGCCTTGCGAAGCGTATTTGTAGGAACATTTTGCGTTAACTTAGAGAACCATATCCTTCGTGCTAAAAAAAATCGAAACGTGGCTTGTCCAGGAAAGGTATCCTTCTCCTCAACATATCTGAAAATTAAGCACTATATTATAATAACATACAAAGATTTACTGTTTCCCATCCAATAAATCGGAAAAAGCAAAAATAGTAAAAAATTTTACCACATTAACATTTGCTAAATTATGGAAAATGATGCACCCTCTACGTTGGCTGCCAATTTCATGTAAATTTAAGATCTTTACTAAAAAGAAGTCTGGCAGAAGCCTGTGCAAACATCATAAAATTATGCACCGAGTTCCCATTTACGGACAACCCTCTACTTTCAATTTAAGAAAAAAAAAAAACGGACAAAAGAGAACCCTCTCCCCACCTTCGCTCCACTCCGACCTGATATCGGACTATCACGTACCCTATACTAATTTCGCAACTACTCAATGGTCCCTATAAATTCTATCGAAGTAAATCGACAAAGTTTATTTCAATTTTCTCCTTCCCCAACCAGATTTCGAAAAATCATATACTAATTTAAAAATCATGTATAAATTTAATCACCTCCTCCCACGTTCCCTATAAATTTCAAGTAGATCGGAGATGTTTAAAATTTGCTCTATTTTTTTAAAGGAGCGTCACTTTTCCCGATACAATATCGACAAACACCGTAGTGAATAGCACCCCTAACCTTCCCTGAAAATTTTTGAAACTTTCCTTCAAGGGTGGGGCAAGGAAGGTTGCCTCTTCGTTCATAACCTTCCCCCATTGCCTTTGTAAATTTCAAGAAAACTTAAACATTTTTTTGCAGTTTTAGAGGAAGAAAATATCAAGCAAATTATAAGCCTAAAGGGGCGGCCTCTCTTCCGTCCAAATATCGCAAAATCAGGTATCAACTATTAATATCGTAACCCCTCCCCAGTCTTCTGTAAATTTAAAGTAACTCGGTAAGGTTTAATTGTTTCTCAGTATGTACTTAAGAGAAGCGGATGTCTCCCTATGGCCTTTTATTTTTATTAAAAAATCAGGAACCTGATATAAATATCATAACCTCACCCATTTTTCCCGTAAAATTTCGGTCGGGGGAGTTTAATTTTGTTTTCACTGTACTTTAAAAAAAAGTCGGGCAAAGGGGTGGTCCCCCTCCCCGACCAAATATCGAAAAATAATGTAGGGGATTTTTGTCTAGATGCCAACCCCAACATTCAATGAAAATTTCAAGCAAATCGCATAATTTTGTTCCAAGTTTAAAAAAGTAGGGCAAGGGGAGGTCCCCCTCCCCGTCCACATATGAAACCATCAGGTAGCCCCATATTAATCCCATAACCTCATCGCATGTTCTCTGTAAATTTCAGATAATTTAGAGAATTTTAGTTTTTTCACTGTACTAAAAAAAAGTCGAACAAAGGGGAGGTCCCCCGCCGCCACAAAATATCGAAATATAAAGTAGCGGATCTTTGTGTAGATGCCAACCCCAATCTTCAATGAAAATTTCAAGCAAATTGGTCAACTTTGGTCCAATTTTCAAAAAGTCCGACAAAGGGGAGGCCCCCCTCCGCGACCAGGTGTCAAAAAATGAGGTACCCTATTTTCACCACATGAACGCCCCCTACGATCTCTGAAAGTTTCAAGTAAATCGGTTCAGCCGTTTCGGAGCCAACTCGGAACATACAAACAAACAAATAAACAAACAAACAAATAAACAAACAAAGATTGAATTTTATATATATAGATCTTTTTATTTCCAATTAAATCTGTGATTGATACTATCATATTCGTGATTGAAACAATTTCAATTAAAAAACAAGTAAGTAAAATCTAAAGTCGGGCGGGGCCGACTATATTATACCCTTCACCGCTATGTAGGCCAAAATTTGTGTTACCATCTCAACTACTTCACATTTGCTGGAAGCTATATAAAGGAGACAATTTTTTTTACTTCTACAAAATCTCTAGAATTAAAATTTAAATCGGCTAACGCTATCCAGTTAATTGGAGGAAACTTCCACTGAAAATGGGTCTAAAATGTGTAACAGTCTACCATATTTCCCCAACTCTGGTGTACGTATATATATAATCTGAACCGAGTTTGACTAAATTTGACATGTATAGTTAAAATAATAATTCTGCTATCTATGCGAAATTTCACGTAAATGGGAGTATAACTTTGCCCTCCTGGTCATATGAGTGCAAATCGGACGGAAGATATATATGGGAGCCATATCTAAATCTGAACCGATTTCAACTACTACTACTAAACGTACTCCTTGTGCGAAATTTGAAGAAAATCTTGGCAAAACCCTGGATTTTGAGGCCATATAAGTTCAAATCGGACGAAAGATATATATGGGAGCTATACCTAAATCTGAATTGATTTTGACCATATTTGGCACATACAATAGTATCGTTAAAAGTACCGCTTGTGCAAAATTTGAAGTAAGTCAGGGCAAAGCTCTGGCTTTTGAGACCATATAAGTCCAAATCGGGCGAAAGATATATATGTGAGCTATATCTAAATCTGAACCGATTTTAACAAAATTTGACTACTAAATGTACCCCTTGCGCAAAATTTGAAGCAAAACACGGCAAAACTCTGTCTTTTGTGGCCATATAAGTTCAAATCGGATGAAAGATATATATGGGAGCTATATCTAAATTTGAACCGATTTCAATCAAATTTACCAAGCATTGGTAGAATGTCAATTCTACCCTCTGTGCAAAATTTCACGAAGATCGGTTGTAAACGTTGGCTTCTGTGGTCATATGAGTCTAAATCGGACGAAATATATATATGGGAGCTATATCTACATCTGAACCGATTTGACAGATATTTTGCAAGATTTTCGAGATTCATAAAATATTTGGATGTACGTTATTTCAAGAAAATCGGTTGATAAGCACGCTAACTATGACCAAATCGGGGATAAATATATATGGCAGCTATATCTAAATCTTAACCGATTTTTTCCAAAACCAATAGCGATTGTCTCTGTCCCAAGAAATGGCCCTATGCCAAATTTGAGGACGATCGAATTTAAATTGCTAGCTGTACTTTGTGCACAAAATTACATATACAGACAGACGGACGGACAGACGGACATCGCTAAATCGACTCAGAATTTAATTCTAAGCCGATCGGTATACTAAAAGATGGGTCTATGACCACTATTTCTTGGCGTTACATACAAATGCACAAACTTATTATACCCTGTACCACAGTAGTGGTGAAGGGTATAAATAGAATATTTTGGTCGGAAATAATTAGTTCCAATTAATTCTGTGATTGATACTATCATTTTCGTGATTAAAACAATTTCAATTAAAAAATAATTGAAACAATTAACGTAAACAAAACAAGTATGTACGGCCGTAAGTTCGGCCAGGCCGAATCTTATGTACCCTCCACCATGGATTGCGTTGAAACTTCTACGAAAGAATGTCATCCACAATCGAATTACTTGGGTTGTGGTATCTTAAAACTTCTTAACATCGTTTTCTAAATTGTGAGTTAGTCCATACGTGGTATATATTAGACAAAAAAATTGTAAGTCTACAAATAATTACGAACCGATATGGACTTTTTGCACAATACGTACAGAGCCAGAATTGAAATATGGGGGTCGTTAATGTGGGGGCTATATACAATTATGAACTTGATATGAACCAATTTTTGTGTGATTGGGGATCGAATTATCTGAGGGCTATATATAACTACAGACCAATATGGACCTAGTTAGGCATGGTTGTTAACGGACATATGATACTAGCACAATGTACCAAATTTCAACTGACACGTATGAAATTTGCTCCTCCAAGAGGCTCCAAAACCAAATCTCGGGATCGGTGTATATGGGGGCTACATTAGATTATGGACTGATATGGACCACTTTTGGCATGGTTGTTAAATATCATATACTACCACCACGTACCAAATTTTAACCAGATCGGATGAATTTTGCTTCTCCATAAGGCACCGGAGGTCAAATCTGGGGATTCGTTTATATGGGAGCTATGTTATATATAATTACGAATTGATATGAACCAATTCCTGCACTGTTGATGGATACAATATGCTAACATCACTTACCAAATTTCAACCGAATCGGATGAATTTTGCTCTTCAAGGGGCTCCGGAGGTCAAATCTGGGGATAGGTTTATATGGGGCCTATATATAATTATAGACCGATTTCAACCAATTTGGGTGGGTGTTTGAGGCCGTATATTAACACCACGTACCAAATTTGAACTGAATCAGATGAATTTTGGCCTTCCAAGAGGCTCCGGAGGTCAAATCTGGTGATCGGTTTATATGGGGGCTATATATAGTTATGGACCGATGTGGACCAATTTTTGCATGGTTGTTAGAGACCATATACTAACACCATGTACCAAATATCAGCCGGATCGGATGAAATTTACTTCTCTTTGAGGCCTCGCAAGCCAAATCTGGGGATCCGTTTATATGGGGGCTATATATAATTATGGACCGATGTGGACCAATTTTTGCATGGTTGTTAGAGACCATCTACTAACCAAATTTCAGCCGGATCGGATGAAATTTGCTTCTCTTAGAGGTAGAGGTACGTAAAAGTGGACCGATATGGTCCATTTTCAATACCATCTGACCTACATCAATAACAACTACTTGTGCCAAGTTTCAAGTCGATAGCTTGTTTCGTTCGGAAGTTAGCGTGATTTCAACAGACGGACGGACGGACATGCTCAGATCGACTCAGAATTTCACCACGACCCAGAATATATATACTTTATGGGGTCTTAGAGCAATATTTCGATGTGTTACAAACGGAATGACAAAGTTAATATACCCCCCATCCTATGGTGGAGGGTATAAAAATAATTGGAACAATTAACGTACGAAAAAAAATTATTAAAGTGAAGAAAACTTTCTCATATTGCCCAATTTTAAAATTAAATTGGCTGTAAAACATTTTGAGAACTGAAAAAAAATTTATCGTGAGACAACAAGTTTCTTGTCCCTACAATACAAATGCATTTTTTGCTTATCATACACTGAAAAAAAATATTATCGTGAGGTCAAAGATTTCATGTCTTTAAAATACGAATGCAAAATTTGCTTAGCATAGAAGACGCATGTCTCTAATATAAAGTTTTTTTCCTTGTCCAAAAGTCGATAAACTTTTCAATGAAGTCGTATTGTCCTTATAATTAAGTGATTTCATTTAAAAATTGGTATCATAACATGAAAGAAAATTTTTTTGGGTAAGGTCAACTTGACTTTAATAATTCAGAAAAATTGTTTAAAATTAATGAAATTTTCTTTAAATTTATTGTATTTTTGCATCTTGACTTCAAAGGAAAACATCGTTCAAATATAGGACATGTTATTCAACACTTCATTTTAAAGACGTTTTTCTATACTTTATTTTAAAGAGGTTTTTTACTTGAAACATAGCATAATTTATTTGAAGTAGAGAATGAATTTGGAAATTTAAATTGTCGTCAAAGGACTTTGAAAGAACACGAAGAAAAAAACTGAAAAAACTAATGAATTAAAATCCATCCATATTTCAATTCTCCGCTTCTATGGCTCGGAATCAATACAAAAATCATTAGTTTAAAAATACAATTTTTGTTTTTTTTCAGTGTCGCTTCAATTCATTAACAAATGTAATTAAAGAAAATCACCCCGATAATTAAATTTCCAAAAGTATTCATAGTATTTGCAACATTTGAATCCTGCAAAATATTGTTTTTAATTTTACTGTAATATTATCTTAATGCTATATCAGTGAAGCTTAAATGCTTTTATACTGAAGCTTAAACGCACTTTGCGATTTCTACATGCAAAAAGAAATACGCACAAAAATTTTATATTTTTATCAGGTTTTTTTAAGAAACATAATAAAAAATAAAATCTTATTTATTAAATGTTTACGATTTCGCAAATATCAGATGTTTAAGGTGCAATAGCACGCTCAATTGTATTAAAATTTTTTATAGATATTGGACAAAATATTAAAATTGAATATATATTCAAATGAGCAAAGGACAATTATGTAGGTCAACTTATAAAAAACACAACCCAGCAAAAACTGCCATCACTAAATATTTTGGGGATTACTCAGTTCAAAATTTGTAAGCAATTACTATTAAATGGAAATGTTGTTTACTTTTGCAAGCACAAACATGGACAATATGTTACATGAGCCAAAATTATAGATTCTGAGAAATATTGTATGTGTTAAATGGTAGTAACCCAAGCAGAAAAATTTATCACCAAAACTGTTTAAATTAAAAATGTATTAGAATGTTGAAAAATATTCTCTTAAATAATTAATTGATTTCGTTAAAATTAAATTAATAAATTAAATTTTTAATTGAATCATTTTTTTAATTGGAACTGGAGATTAGTATTATCACTTCTGTGATTGAGGAAATTTCAATTAAAAATTAATTGAATCAATTAATTTCGTGATTGAAACCATAATAGTTGTAGGATACACATAGGATATGTATAGGATGTGGATAAGATATGGATAGGATATAGGTAGAATATGGATAAGATATAGATATGGATGGGTAGAATATGGATAGGATATGGATATGGATAGGATATGGATAGGATATGGATAGGATATGGATAGGATATGGATAGGATATGGATAGGATATGGATAGGATATGGATAGTATATGGATAGGATATGGATAGTATATGTATAGTATATGGATAGGATATGGATAGGATATGGATAGTATACGGATAGGATATGGATAGTATATGTATAGTATGTGGATAGGATATGGATAGGATATGGATAGGATATGGATAGGATATGGATAGGATATGGATAGGATATGGATAGGATATGAACAGGATATGGATAGGACATGGATAGGATATGGATAGGATATGGATAAGATATGAATAGGATATGGATAGGATATGGATAGGATATGGATAGAATAAGGATAGGATATGGATAGGATATGGATAGGATATGGATAGGATATGGATAGGATATGGATAGGATATGGATAGGATATGGATAGGATATGGATAGGATATGAACAGGATATGGATAGGACATGGATATGATATGGATAGGATATGGATAAGATATGAATAGGATATGGATAGGATATGGATAGGATATGGATAGAATAAGTATAGGATATGGATAGGATATGGATAGGATATGGATAGGATATGGATAGGATATGGATAGGATATGGATAGGATATGGATAGGATATGGATAGGATATGGATAGGATATGGATAGGATATGGATAGGATATGGATAGGATATGGATAGGATATGGATAGGATATGGATAGGATATGGATAGGATATGGATAGGATATGGATAGGATATGGATAGGATATGGATAGGATATGGATAGTATATGGATAGGATATGGATAGTATATGTATAGTATATGGATAGGATATGGATAGGATATGGATAGGATATGGATAGTATACGGATAGGATATGGATAGTATATGTATAGTATATGGATAGGATATGGATAGGATATGGATAGGATATGGATAGGATATGGATAGGATATGGATAGGATATGAACAGGATATGGATAGGACATGGATAGGATATGGATAGGATATGGATAAGATATGAATAGGATATGGATAGGATATGGATAGGATATGGATAGAATAAGGATAGGATATGGATAGGATATGGATAGGATATGGATAGGATATGGATAGGATATGGATAGGATATGGATAGGATATGGATAGGATATGGATAGGATATGGATAGGATATGGATAGGATATGAACAGGATATGGATAGGACATGGATATGATATGGATAGGATATGGATAAGATATGAATAGGATATGGATAGGATATGGATAGGATATGGATAGAATAAGTATAGGATATGGATAGGATATGGATAGGATATGGATAGGATATGGATAGGATATGGATAGGATATGGATAGGATATGGATAGGATATGGATAGGATATGGATAGGATATGGATAGGATATGGATAGGATATGGATGGGATATGGATGGGATATGGATAGGATATGGATAGGATATGGATAGGATATGGATAGGATATGGATAGGATATGGATAGGATATGGATAGGATATGGATAGGATATGGATAGGATATGGATAGGATATGGATAGGATATGGATAGGATATGGATAGGATATGGATAGGATATGGATAGGTTATGGTAGAATATGGATAGGATATGGATAGGATATGGATAGGATATGGACAGGATATGGATAGGATATGGATAGGATATGGATAGGATATGGATAGGATATGGATAGGATATGGATAGGATATGGATAGGATATGGATAGGATATGGATAGGATATGGATAGGATATGGATAGGATATTGATAGGATATTGATAGGATATGGATATGATATGGATATGATATGGATAGGATATGGATAGGATAGGATAGGAATTGGATAGGATAGGATAGGATATGGATAGGATATGGATAGGATATGGATAGGATATGGATAGGATATGGATAGGATATAATATGGATATGGATATGAAATGCATAGGATATGGATAGGCTATGGATAGGATATGGATATGGATAGGATATGGATAGGATATGGATAGAATAAGGATAGGATATGGATAGGCTATGGATAGGATATGGATATGGATAGGATATGGATAGGATATGGATAGAATAAGGATAGGATATGGATAGGATATGGATAGGATATGGATAGGATATGGATAGGATATGGATAGGATATGGATAGGATATGGATAGGATATGGATATGATATGGATATGATATGGATAGGATATGGATAGGATAGGATAGGAATTGAATAGGATAGGATAGGATATGGATAGGATATGGATAGGATATGGATAGGATATGGATAGGATATAATATGGATATGGATATGAAATGCATAGGATATGGATAGGATATGGATAGGATATGGATAGGATATGGATAGGATATGGATAGGATATGGATAGGATATGGATAGGATATGGATAGGATATGGATAGGATATGGATAGGATATGGATAGGATATGGATAGGATATGGATAGGATATGGATAGGATATGGATAGGATATGGATAGGATATGGATAGGATATGGATAGGATATGGATAGGATATGGATGGGATATGGATAGGATATGGATAGGATATGGATAGGATATGGATAGGATATGTATAGGATATGTATAGGATATGGATATGATATGGATAGGATATGGATAGGATATGGATAGGATATGGATAGTATATGGATAGGTTATGGATAGGATATGGATAGTATATGGATAGGATATGGATACGATATCGATATGATATGAATAGAATATGGATAGGATATGGATAGGATATGGATAGGATATGATAAGGATAGGATAAGAATAGGATATGGATAGCATATGGATAGCATATGGATAGGATATGGATAGGATATGGATAGGATATGGATAGTATATGGATAGGATATGGATAGGATATGGATAATATATGGACAGGATATGGATAGGATATGGATAGGATATTGATAGGATATGGATAGGATATTGATAGGATAGGATATGGATAGGATATGGATAGGATAGGATAGGATAGGATATTGATAAGATATGGATAGGATATGGATAGGATATGGATAGGATATGGATAGGATATGGATAGGATATGGATAGGATATGGATAGGATATGGATAGGATATGGATAGGATATGGATAGGATATGGATAGGATATGGATAGGATATGGATAGGATATGGATATGATATGGATAGGATATGGATAGGATATGGATAGTATATGGATAGGTTATGGATAGGATATGGATAGTATATGGATAGGATATGGATACGATATCGATATGATATGAATAGAATATGGATAGGATATGGATAGGATATGGAAAGGATATGATAAGGATAGGATAAGAATAGGATATGGATAGCATATGGATAGCATATGGATAGGATATGGATAGGATATGGATAGGATATGGATAGGATATGGATAGGATGGATATGGACATTTCGTACTTGATTCTAAGAAACTAAAGCTAATTTCTTCGTTCTTCCTACGTTTGTCTTCAAGTGCTATCAAAGTTATTTACAAACGTGTTAACAATACCTCAAACTTTCAAATTCAGACTAGACTTGAAGTAGAAATTATGCTAAGTTTCAAGTAAAAACGTCTTTAAAATAAAATGTTGAAAAACATTCACTATTTTAGAACGTTTTTCTGTTTTTTGTTGTCCGGATGCAATAAAACTAAGAATTTAATGACAATTTCTTTAAGTTTGAAGAATTTTTAAGAATTGCTATAATAATTTGTTGACCTTAGTTAAACAAAAATTTCTTTCATTTTAAAATACACAGTTTTACGTCAAATCACTTAATTATAAAGAAACTTAATATCAGAGAAATGCATATTCTATGCTAAGCAAAAAACGCATTCGAAAATTAAAAATAAAAAAAACTTTGGCCTCAGGACAATATTTTTTTTTCTTTGTATACGTACCTATTGAAAGTAATAAATTCTCTACATGTTTTGTTGAAAGTGAACGTAACAAATTCAACGAAAGTTTCCACGCATTCATTAAAGAATCAATGAACTATACTAGGGGGAACAAAAAAAATATCTTCTTGTTTCATAACAACTAAATCCAATCATCTAAGCCCAAAAGCCATCTAACACAAAATCAAATTACTGCAAAATTAGAAAACATAACTCCATGCGGTTATTGAACTTAATACTCTTCAAATTAATTCAAATGTGAAGAACCGACATCACCCAGACGAACCGAAAGACGGACATACAGACATCAAACATCATATACTTGAGCTATATAAAAAATGTATCGTCAATTTCTCAGAAAGAAACATGTCAGGTTGATTTTGCTTTATCAGATGAGATATGTTATTAATGAGCAATCGAAATGCCGATGACATTCACTACTACCCGACTTCAAGAGTCAATGAAAAACGAAAACGGACCCAGTAAAATTTCAAAACAAAAACTCTGGCCAAAATAAATACAAAAAAAAAAGCGAAAACCAAGTCAAGAAACTACCAGCAATTGCAACCCTGAAGTATCATCAGGTTTTGAATGAAACCTGGCTAAAAACCATCCCAAGTTTTCGATTTCAGTTTTTGGATTTTAGCAAATTGTTGTTGTCGTTTAGTGTTAAAAGCCGGTTTGATGAGACTTTATTAAACCAAAAGAAAAACATTTATGGGCCCTGGCTATATTGAATTGCGATCAAAATTCATTTTGAACATCTTTTTAGTAATTCTGTTGTACAAGAATGACAACAAATATAACATAAACCACAATCATTTAAACAAACAAGAAATTACCATAAAAATGGCATATGCTAAGAGCAGAGGCAAAAATTTTTAGTCGGTCATTGATTTATTTCGACCACATTGTTTAGGCCATCAGCTCCTTAACACATTTGATTTTTTGTAGTCATTGGCACGTTTACCATAATGGTCAACTACATTATTCGTTAATCGGATGTTGTTGATGATGGACTTTGCCCCGTGTTGAGGGTCTTAGTCCCTGTTTCCGGTATTAATATTGCACAACATGAGTATATTGTTTATTTTTTTTGGGTATTTATTTACTACCGCAATTGAGGGCTTAAGAATATGCAATAATAAAAATTCAAAATTTTAAAACAGATAACTTCTTAATCTGCAGAAATTCATCTTATCAATCAGCGTTTATTTGATGAATATGCAAACAAAGCAATAAAAAACAAAACCTTATGCACTTAATTAAGATAGCGACAGAAGTATTGAGGAATGTATTCATAACTTTGTCATACAATGTATGAGGAGAAGAAACATGATTTTCTTGATCATATCGAGAATAAAAAATAAAATGTTTGGAAACATATATAACATTTTCAACACAACCATTCTAGAAAAAAAGAAAATGATTATCAAAAAATTCTTATGATCCTAATGAGAAAGAGCCCTTTCAGTGTTTACCTAGCAAAAACTCTCATTTTCAAGTAATCTTGGAGGTAAGTTATTTCATTATTTGGAAAATATTTCTTATTAAATGGAAAAGTACTTTTACATGGTCATGTTCTATGAGAAAAATACTTCTAATATAATAATATTTATTTATATAACCCATATGTATAATATTTAAGTAAATTTGACCATATTTTAAAATGTACATTTTTTGATAGCGTGAATTGTTTTGAAATAACTCGTCACACGTTCACTGATGTGGCAGTCCCTGGGCCATAGGCTGGGTCGGGTCAATCCGATGAAGAAAACCCGCCGCTGTGGAATTCTATCTTACCAGTTATTTCACTGCTAGAAATTTGAGGGTATTTGACACAAAATCCTCAGCCACACTACTAGTCGACAGTCAGATTCGACGGCGATATAATTCCGACTACAAAGTGCCGGGAGCACAAAGAAAGCTTTTGGTAAATTATGCAACTCCACTGTGGACCACGGTTGCCATAGTTGGTAGAATTCTTCCAAACATGGTAGATTTTTTACTGTTTGGTAGATTGGTAGGATTCCTAATGCTTTGGTAGATTTTGCAGAATATTCCTCTCCGTCGAAGAGGTACTTCACAAAATTTCTATAGAAATAAAATTTTAACAAAATTTTCTATAAAAATAAAATTTTGACAAAATTTTCTATAAAAATAACATTTTGACAACATTTTTTATAGAAATAAAATGTACAACAAAATTACATAAATAAAACTTTGATAAATTTTTCTATAGAAATAATATTTTCGCAAAAATTTTACAGAAATAAAATTTTAACAAAATTTTCTATAGAACAAGTAAGGAAAGTCTAAAGTCGGGCGGGGCCGATTATATTATACCCTGCTTCACTTTGTAAATCCACATTTTCGATACTATATCAAATCCGTCAAATGTTTTGGGTGCTATATATAAAGGTTTTTGTCCCAAATACATACATTTAAATCTGACTCCATCTGAACAAAATTTATAATCTATAGACTTAAAATTTAAGTCGGCTAATGCCCTGGGATGGTACACTGTGTTAGTAAAAAAATATAGGAAACGTTTTAATCTGAACCAATTTTGAGGCAACTTCGCAAAAATGTATTTATGATTTATCGGTCGATAGATATGTATTAGTATTAGAAATAAAGGAAAATTTGAGTCACTTTTACAAGTTTTCGACTTAGCAGTGGCGATTTTATAAGGAAAATGTGTGTATTTTGGTCATTTTTGTCCAAATCGGAAAAATATATATATGGAAGCTATATAGAAATCTGAACCAATTTCAACCAAATTTGACATGCATACTTAGTATTTTAATTCTACTCCCTGTGCAAAATTTCACGTAAATCGGACTACAACTTTGAACTCTGTGGTCATATGACGGAAAATCGGGCGAAAGATATATATGGGAACTACATCTATATCTGAATCGATTTCAATAAAATTTTGCAGACTTGACTACACTACTAATTGTACTTCTAGTGCAAAATTTCAACCAAATTGGGCTAAAACTCTGGCTTCGAGGGCCATATAAGTCTATATCGGTTGAAAGATGTATATGAGAGCTATATCTCAATCTGAACCGATTTCAATCAAATTTGGCACACCTGACTATATTACTTATTGTTCTCCTGGTGCAAAATTTCAAGCAAATCAGGGTAAAACTCTGGATTCTGGGTTCATATAAGTGCATATCGGGCGAAAGATATATATGGGAGCTATCTCTAAATCTGAACCGATTTCAATCAAATTTGACACACTTGACTATACGACCAAGTGTTATGTTTGTGCAAAATTTCAAGCAAATCAGGGTAAAACTCTGGCTTCTGGATCCATATAAGTGCATATCGGGCGAATGATATATATGGGAGCTAGATCTAAATCTGAACCGATTTCTTCCAAACTCAATAGGGTTCTATTCTGACCCAAAACAGGAACTTGCGCCAAATTTGAAGGCGATTAGACTTAAACTGCGACCTAGACTTTGATCGCAAAAATGTGTTCACAGACAGACGGACGGACAGACAGACGGACATGGCTAGATCGACTCAGGGACCCACCCTGAGCATTATTGGCAAAGACACCATGTGTCTATCTCGTCTCCTTCTGGGTGTTGCAAACATATGCACTAACTTATAATACCCTGTTCCACAGTGTGGCGCAGGGTATAAAAATATGTTGACAAATTTTTCTATAGAAATAAAATTTTGTGAAAAGTTTCTATAGAAATAAAATATTGACAACATTTTCTATACAAATAAAATTTTGACAAAATTTCCTATAGAAATAAAAATTTGACAAAATTTTCTATAGAAATACATTTTTAACAAAATCTTCCATAGAAATAAAATTTTGACAAAATTTTCTAAAGAAATAAAATTTTAATAAAATTTTCTATAAAAATAAAATTTTAATAAAATTTTCTATAAAAATAAAATTTTTGGCAAAAATTTCTATACAAATAATATTTTGACAAAATTTTCTATAAAATAAAACTTTGATAACATTTTTTATAGAAATCAAATTTTATTCCTTTTGTTTTGTTATTGTTGGTTTTGTTCTTTAAGCATTGTTGTTGTTTTTTATTGACTAAACTACAAGTGTAGCTTAACCAACAGAGGAAAAGAATGTTTGACAAAATCTTCTATAAAACAAAATTTTGGCAAAAATTTCTAAAGAAATAAAATTTTGACAAAATTTTCTATATAATAATACAAAATATTGTATAGAAATAAAATTTTAGAAATAACATTTTGACAAAATATTCTATAGAAATAAAATCTTCTATAGAAAAAATGTTTACAAAATTTTTCCAAAAAAAATTGTGAAAATGTTCTTTTTGGATCCGGAAGTGGTGCGATTATTGGCGTAGCAGCGATGAATTTAACATGGGCTTGTCATAGGACAGATGTCCACCATTTCAACAGCCATTGCACTGAATATCATCACTTCTTTAGGTGTGATCCGAATTCAATGTTTTTGATGTAAATTAAAAAATTCTGTGATATTTTGTCAAATAAATAATTTTTATAAATGTTTATCATGTTTAATAGATTTTAACGCTTGTCTGCAACGTTTGACATCAAATATTTACAAAAATTCACAATTTTCTTAGATTGAATTTAGCATTTTTTTGACAAAATTTAAATAATTTATACCATTTTATTAATCCTTACCCTGTTTTTAAAATATTTGAAACAAAAAATGTTAAGTATGAAAAAAGCGAGTTATAAAAAAATTGAATTAAAAGAACTTCCTGAGTAGTTAAAATAAAGAACATCTCCGGAAGGTCATTTTTGGAAGTGATTTTAAAGTTGTGCCTTAGAAGTACTTCCAAATTTTTTTGCTGGGATATAGTGCTAAACTGGATTCAAGCTTACTTGTATTTTTTAACAAATATATTTAATTTAATAAATATAATATATTTGTATTAGTATATATTTGGAAATAAAGTATAAATGTAATACATTTTGTAGCAATTGGACTCAATAGACGTTTTTTGTAATAAGCTGATAAAGCATACTAGTAAGTGGTAAACTTAAAACTTAGTTAAATTTTTTATTCAATAATTTTTAATTAATATTAAACAAAAACCATAAAATCTTTGAATTAGAATAACATAAATTTGTCATTTGCCAATCGACCAAAATACAGTTTAGATTGAAAATAAAATAAAATAAAATAAAATAAAATAAAATAAAATAAAATAAAATAAAATAAAACAAATAAGCGTCGTCATTTTGACGAAGGACATTCTTTGGCATTCTACACTAAATGCACGTGATCTATCACACCATTGAAATGGAAAGGAATTCGCTTCTAACATAAAACTGGCCATTAAATTTAACAAAGCATTTTTAAAATATAAAGTATCTATCGGACGAACAAGTCTATTATTATTTCACTTTTATTTAACTCATTTGCATAAATGGCAACAAAGCCAATGATGATATTTTTGCAAACAAAAAAAAAAATTAAGATAAATTATTAAATTCTTTGAACACAGATTGATAGTCCCCATTTAACTGAGGTGCTTGTTTCATCAAATATTGAATAATTAATTATTATCTAATTCAAACAAATTAAATAATAATAGGCAATTATAAATTTAATATTATTTTATATATTGCTAATTACTATTGAATGTGAATAAACTAGTGGCGTGAATTGTAACTGCTCGAATCACTATTCGCTCAGTGACAAGGGGCTACCTTTTTATAGCGGATTCCGAAAGGCGTTTCACATTGCGATGAAACCACTTAGAGTAGCTTTGAAACACCCAGAAATGTCACCAGCATTACTGAGAGGGTTAATTAACCGCTGGAAAACTGTTTGGTATTTAGTCGAAATTCGAACTATTCCCTGATATTGTACTTTGGTCTGCCACAGCTTTTCTTTAGAAATAAAATTTTGTCAAAATTTTCTATAAAAATAAAATTTTGACAAAATTTTCTATAGAAATAAAATTTTTGACAAAATTTTCTATAGAAAAAAATTTGGACAAAATTTTCTATAGAAATAATATTTTGTCAAAATTTTCTATAGAAATAAAATTTTGACAAAATTTTTATAGAAATAACATTTTGTTAAAATTTTCTATAGAAATAAAATGTTGTTAAAATTTTCTATAGAAATAAAATTCTTACAAAATTTTCTATAGAAATAAAATTTTGATAAAATTTTCTAAAGAATGGAATTTTTATCAAATTTTGATAATTTTGAAACAATTTTCTATAGCAATATTTATTTGAAAAAAAAATTTGACTATATTTTCTAAAGAAATAAAATTTTGATAACATTTTCTATAGAAGTAAAATTTTAATAAAATTTTCTATAGAAATAAAATTTTGATAAAAAATTCTATAGAAATAAAATTTTGACAAAATTTTCTATAGAAATACAATGTTGTTAAAATTTTCTATAGAAATAAAATGTTGTTAAACTTTTCTATAGAAATAAAATTTTGATAAAATTTTCTATAGAAATGAAATTTTGATTCATTTTCTATAAAAAAATACAATTTTGAAACAATTTTCTATAGCAATATTTATTTGAAAAAAATTTTGACTATATTTTCTAAAAAATAAAATTTTGATGAAATTTTCTATAGAAATAAATTTTTCACAAAATTTTGCCATAGAAATAAAATTTTTAGGACAATTTGTATAGAAATAATATTTTGACAACATTTTGTATAGAAATAAAATTTTGGCAACATTTTGTGTAGAAATAAAGTTTTGACAACATTTTGTATAGAAATTTTCTATAGAAATAAAATTTCGACAACATTTTCTATAGAAATAACATTTTGACAACATTTTCTATAGAAATAAAATTTTAATAAAATTTTCTATAGAAATAAAATTTTGATAAAAATCTCTATAGAAATAAACTTAAAAAAAATTCGACAGAAATAAAATTTTGATGAAATTTTCTATAGAAATAAATTTTTCACAAAATTTTGCCATAGAAATAAAATTGTTAGGACATTTTGTATAGAAATAATATTTTGACAACATTTTGTATAGAAATAAAATTTTGGCAACATTTTGTGTAGAAATAAAGTTTTGACAACATTTTGTATAGAAATTTTCTATAGAAATAAAATTTCGACAAAATTTTCTATAGAAATAAAATATCGACAAAATTTTCTATAGAAATAAAATTTTGACAAAATTGTGTATAGAAATAAAATTTTGACAAAATTTTGTATAGAAATAAAATTTTGACAAAATTTTCTATAGAAATGAAATTTTGACAAATTCGACACATAACTCCAGAGATATTTATGCACCCATGAAATTGTCACTAATAGGAAATATAATAATATACAATATATAGTATCATAATATATATTAAAATAAAATAATAAAACATTTCATTCGAAGAAAAAACATACTAAGCACAAACATTTGATGAAGAACATCAAAATAATACTTTTTTAATTTGATAGATTTTTGGTAAAATATTCTTCAAATTTTTGGTGAGTGGCAACCGTGCTCAAGATTCCACACTCGGCACATTTTTAACATCGATTTCCTCCTATATAACATACACTTAAACATACACTTATAACATACACTTAAGGTAATATGAAAGATTATGCAACGTAACTTTTAGTACACTAAATTGATACAATATTTATACGAGTATGTACGTAGGTTTGCATACACAGACAAAAATATGACCACTATTTTCTACAAAAATGTCAATTAAGAATTTAATTGATTTAACATTGTTTTTAATCAAAACCGAATTCAATCATACAAATTAATTATATCCACTAATGTTTTAACCGGGTCATTTAAATCTTTAATTAATGTTGGTGATTGAAAACATATTCTCTGTGATTGAAGACATTTCAATTAAAAATTAATAGGATAAATTAATTTCGGGATTAAAAACAAAAATGCTGTTTTCTGTGTACACAGAAAAGATTAACTCCGAAAATTTTTACAATCAAAATTTTAATTTAATTTAAAATAAATAAAACAAACAATTATTTGTATGAATTAATTTTTTATTGTATGAATTCGTTTTGTTTTGTTATTGTTGGTTTTTGTTCTTTAATCATTGTTGTTGTTTTTGATTTCAGCTTAAAACCATGCATTGACTAAACTACAAGTGTAGCTTAACCAACAGAGGAAAAGAATGTTTGTCAAATTTATTTGGGCAAATCCCTATAGACTGCAAGATGGTTGGATGGACGCACGTTTCAGAATTACCACATTCCTCATCAGCATCCTCTACTTGCAGCAAAACTATCAACCAATTATCAGAATAAATTCAGGCAGTTCACTAAACCCAAAAGTAAACCACACTTGAACCTTCCGAAAAAAGGTTTCCACGACGGCCGGCTTATGCCGAAATAAATAATTTTTTGTATGAATTTTTTTTTTAATTGGATCAATTTTTTCATTGACGTTGGCGATTAATACTGTAATGTTTGTGTTTTAAGAAATTTCAATAATTTAAGTTAATTGTTTAAGAAACATTTAATTTAATTTGACTTTACTTTCTAATTTGATTGTTAATTATATAAATTATATTTTTAGTTGGAAATAAATTGGCCATTTTCTGTGAACAGCATTACCTCATACTATTTAACACCTTAGACCACCATGGTGCTCGAATTTTACTGTTGTTCTTCCATCAAGGCATACTGCTTAAAGCCTGATATTGAAATTTATAAGTTTTAAAAAACATCAATGACTTTCTAGTAGAAAGTTTTGAAAAATTGAAATAACTTGGGAGTTTTGATAATTTTTTTTTGAGAAAAAACAGCTTTCAAATTGATTGAAAAACTAAAAAAAAAAAGTACAGAAAATTTTGGAGAACGAAAAATTTCTTTATATCGAGCAGTTGAAAGGGAAACGATAAACTATATTGGACACAAGAAAGAAAATTTTACAAATCAAAAGGAAAGGAAACATTGAATTGGCTTTCACATTTGCTTGCGTCGATCAGGGGAATTTAATTTTAAAGGATCAAACGGAAACATTAAATTAACCTTCCGAATCGTATTAAGGAAACGGTCCTGACAGATAGAGATATCTAACCCCCTAACACGCAGAGAAGGAATATGAACACTTCAAACATGTTTCAAGAACAAAATGTTATTTTTGTATGGTGACCATGCAACATGTTTGTCACTAAAATCTTATTTTCTCGTCAAATATAGCCTGCTTGCGGAAATCAGACACATGATTTCCGAGGAAATAACATGGTTGCGAAAACCATGTTACATGGTCACCACCCAAAAATAACATTTTGCTCTTAAAACGTGTTTGAGGTGATAATTTTAAATAGTTTCATTAACATCGTTACGCGTAAAAAAAATATATATTAACTACAGTTATTCAATTCCCTAAATTTATGAGCAAAGCAAAAAGTTTTATAAACAATTAATTCTAATATCATCCACCAAGCATCTCCATTGCGATTTATTCGCATTTCCCATCTACAGGCCTGCAGATAAGGAGGAGAATATCGGTGAGTGTAGTTGGAACCAGGGCTGTGGAGTCGAGCCAATTTTGCTCGACTCCGACTCCGACTCCGACTCCAGCATTTTTCATCAGCTCGACTCCGACTCCGACTCCGGAGTCGACTCCGGGTAATATAACTAAATCTCATTTTAATACCACTAATTTGTAGTTCTATTGTGGGGGTACCGTAAGTGGACGATATAAAGTATCGTGTTTATTTATGTGTGCCAAAAAAGATCTTAATTTCACATTAGATGCCAATTGAATTCTATATTTCAAATTTATGGCAATGTTTAAAAAATAAAATAGTGATATAAATACCCATCATAATATGAGAATATACCAACAGTATATGTATTTGTGGACCAAAATTATTGATACTATTTCAAATCCTTTAAATTTGTTGCGAGCTATATAAAGGTTTATATTTCCATATGCATGAATTTGAATCTGAAGACAAAATTGTATATACTTCTACAAAATCTATGTACTTAAAATTTAAATCTAACGTTATGGGACGTAACACAATTTTAACGAAAAATAAAAATGCAAGGAAAGTCTAAAGTCGGGCGGGCCGATTATAATATACTCTACACAACTTTGTATTTAGATCTACATTTTGATAAAATCTCAAATCAGACTTCTTCAAAACTCGGGCAATATTTGGGAAATATTTATAATTGTTTAGACAATTTCGCAAAAATGCATTTATGATTCATTCATTGAAAAATTTGAAAATTTGAGTCATTTCTACAAGCTTTCGACTTAGCAGCAATTTTTCCAAAATTGTATGCTCACTGAATACAATTTTGGAAAAATTTTTGTCTAGTAAATAAAATTTTGCAAAATTTTATATAGAAATAAAATTTTGGAAAATTTTCTACAGTAACAAAATTTTGACTAAATTTTCTATAGAAATAAAATTTTGGCAACATTTTCTATAGAAATCAAATTTTGACCAAATATATAGAAATACAATTTTGAATAAAATTTTTGTAGAAATAGAATTTGGCAAAATTTTTTATAAAAAAAAAGTTTGAAAAAATTATCAATAGAAATACAATTTAAAAAAAATTGTGTAGCAAACAAAATTTTGCAAAATTTTCTATAGAAATAAAATTTTGCAAAATATTCTATATAAACAACATTTTGACTAAATTTTCTGTAGAAGTAAAATTTTGACTAAATTTTATATAGAAAAAAATATTTCTATATTAATAAAATTTTGAATACATTTTTATAGCAGTGAGTATCAGTGAGCATCAGTAAGAAAAAAAATTGAGAAAATTTGCTATAGAAATAAAATTTGACAATTTTTTCTTATAGAAATAAAATTTTGAAAAAATTATCAATAAAAATACAATTTTAGAAACAATTTGTTTGGTAAATAAAATTCTGCAAAATATTCTACAGAAACAAAATTTTGACTAAATTTTCTATAGAAATAAATTTTTGACAAAATTTCCCATAGAAATAAAAAGTTGACCAAATTTTCTGTAGAAATAAAATTTTGACCAAATTTTCTAATAAAAAAATTTATTACTATAAAATTTTGGCAAAATTTTCTATAGAAATACAATTTTGACTTAAATTTTTATAGAAATAAAATTATCAATAGAAATAAAATTTAAAAAAAAAAATTTTGTGTAACAAACAAAATTTTGCAAAAATTTCTATAGAAATAAAATTTTGCAAAATATTCTATAGAAACTAAATTTTGACTCAATTTTCTATAGAAATAAAATTTTGACTAAATTTTCTATAGAAATAAAATTTTGACTAAATTTTCTATAGAAAACAAGTAAGGAAAGTCTAAAGTCGGGCGAGGCCGACTATATTATACCCTGCACCACTTTGTAGATCTAAATTTTCGATACCATATCACATCCGTCAAATGTGTTGGGGGCTATATATAAAGGATTGTCCCAAATACATACATTTAACAAGTAAGGAAAGTCTAAAATTTTAAGGAAACTTCGCAATAGTTTATTTATGATTTATCGCTCGATATATATGTATTAGAAGTTTAGGAAAATTAGAGTCATTTTTACAACTTTTCGACTAAGCAGTGGCGATTTAACAAGGAAAATGTTGGTATTTTGACCATTTTTGTCGAAATCAGAAAAACATATATATGAAAGCTATATCTAAATCTGAACCGATGTCAACCAATTTTGGCACGCATAGCTACAATGCTAATTCTACTCCCTGTGCAAAATTTCAACTAAATCGGAGTTAAAAATTGGCCTCTGTGGTCATATGAGTGTAAATCGGGCGAAAGCTATATATGGGAGCTATATCTAAATCTGAACCGATTTCAACCAAATTTGGCATGCATAGCTATAATGCTAATTCTACTCCCTGTGCAAAATTTCAACCAAAGTGGGGTAAAACTCTGGCTTCTGGGACCGTATTAGTCCATATCGGGCGAAAGATATATATGGGAGCTATATCTAAATCTGAACCGTGCAAAATTTTAAGCAAATAAGGGTAAAACTCTGGCTTCTGGGGCCATATAAGTCCATATCGGTCGAAATATATATGGGAGCTATATCTAAATCTGAACCGATTTCTTCCAAAATCAATAGGGATCTATTCTGAGCTAAAACACATACTTGTACCAAATTTGAAGTCGATTGGACTAAAACTGCGACCTAGACTTTGATTACAAAAATGTGTTCACGGACAGACGGACATCGCTATATCGACTCAAGAGCCCACCCTGAGCATTTTTGCCAAAGACACCATGTATCTATCTCGTCTCCTTCTGGGTGTTGCAAACATATGCACTAACTTATAATACCCTGTTCCACAGTGTGGAGCAGGGTAAAAAATATTTCTATAGTAATAAAATTTTGAATAAAATTTTTATAGAATTAAAATTTTGACAAAATTTGCTATAGAAATAAAATTTTGACAATACTTTTTATAGAAATAACATTTTGACAAAATTTTCTATAAAAACAACTTTGAAAAAATTTTCTGCCAATATTCCACATATGTATATTGCCTTAAAATAAAATAAAAATAATATCGATTGTTCGAAACATTTCAAATAAATTGATATTTCAAATAAATTGATATTAAAATGGATCGATCCAGCCCATCTGCTAGTCAAACATTCTAGGAAACATAAAAAGATAGCCGTAATTGGAAGTTGATTTTCATTTACAATCATGCTGTACATTGATCGAATGAATAACGCAATGGAAACTAATTTGCGTAAAAACTTGCTTAGTTACAAATATGTGAAGTGTTTTAAAAAATTTGGTTTAGCCGGAGTCGGAGTCGAGCAAAATTTTTACGACTCCGACTCCGACTCCGACTCCAGCAAAATCTTCAGACTCCGACTCCAAGACTCCGACTCCGACTCCGACTCCACAGCCCTGGTTGGAACATTTTTTTTTTGCTCATAAGAACCAAACATTATTATACTTACATCCTATACTTTATATGCACTCACATTAATCCAGTTCGTTTCATTCAATTTTGTTAATTTAAGTGTATTACTCACAACACCGCTTGTTAATATATTATATATCCAATTACTAACTAAATATATTATAATGAATTTTTATAAAGTTTATAAAGTTTTGCAATATATCACGAAAGATGGGGAGGCCAAAGTAGAGAAATACTGTCATGGGCTGAATATTCCTCAAATTCAGCAAGGTAGGGCGGGTGCAGGAATGAATAGCCGGCTGATAAACACCTTAATTTGGCACTCTCAGTTAACTTCGCCAATTTTTATTTTTCTCTCTCTATCCCTCTATCTCTTTATACTCTTTGCCCCTCTCACACGAGCTATATTATCTATGAGAACGGGCTCAATCATATTTCTAACGGCAAAGAATCACCCCCACGACTGAGCACGACTGGGCCTAGGAGATAGCCAAGGCTGAAGGAAATAGGATCGAATAGGTCGTCCGTCACAAATTCGCTTCAGTTATCATGATTAACTCGGGTCGTTGCAACACCTCATATTTTATGAATGATTATAAATACGGAGTTAAGTTAGAGCGTACAATAATCCGAATACTCGCCTATGTGTATGTCATGAGACAGGATATCTCGAGTCCTCTTTTCAACCTAACTTATACTGATTCCAATCTGTTTTCCTAACATTTGAAGGTAGTACATCTAACTTGTAACTCCTGCGAGGTCCACTACTTCTAGAACCTTTTACCTCATTCTTGTGACAGATGTTCGTTAATCCCCCTTGTTAATATGCAAAACAAATTGTATAATTGATTGCCTATCATATATCCGGCTCCATTTTGCAATACAGTCGAACATGCTTACAACGTACACCGATTATAACGAACCGCTTTCATATCCCAACGAGTTTTTTTTACAATGTTCCATACTACAAGCGATGTGGACCAATGCAACAATCGGAAGGACGACTAAAATGTGGGGGCTGTGGGGGCTGACACAGACAAGAAAAAGTCATGAGAACAGGCATGGTAAGACATCTAAAATTGAGGACTGGTCATGTTTTGAGGATGATGAGTCTCAAATGGAAATGCTGAAGTCAAATTTTTGAACATTTTAAGATACTGCAGTCAATCAACTTTCACGTGACCAAATACATCACAATTATTTTTTACTACAACGAATTATAAAGCCCGACCCCTGCGAGTTCGTTATAACCTTGTTCAACCGTATATATATATATATATATATATATATATATATATATATATATATATATATATATATATATATATATATATATATATATATATATATATATATATATATATATATATATATATATATATATATATATATATATATATATATATATATATATATATATATATATATATATATATATTTTTTTTTTTTTCTTATTTGTTCTTTCTTTTTATCTTCTCAATTAATGATGTTACAATTTGATTATATGTTTTTGTTTTCAATATTAAATGAAATTTTATAGAAGGAATTAGCATAATGCTGGTTTAACGCATCTCATTGCTTTTGCGTCGATATTATTTACCGGTGGCAAAGCTGGTCGTACAACTTTTTTCATAAAAAATACAATTTCAGATGAGAAAAACATTTCGAAGAATTTTTTTAATCTTGACGTCATGCTCCCTCCACTAAATCGATAACCTATTTAATTTAAATTTTGTTGGGGATTTTTTAAAATTATGGTTTGACGTATTTTCTAAGGGTTTCCATTCATAGATCTAATGTTATAAAAGGAAGTAATATTTTATATGTGATGGAACTAGCTAATGCATCACAAGCGGAAACGTACACCGCCTTAAAATGTGCAAATAAAATTTTTATAATAGGTTAGGTAGGGTATAGTGACAGCTCAATATTTCTGGCTCACTTAGACTATTCAGTCCATTGCAAATACCACAGTGGTGAAGTTCTCTATTGACAGGTATACTGTGTTACTCCGCTATAAAAGTCATCCAATTGTTAAAAAGAAAAATATATTCTTGCCGGATAAAAAAAATCTTGTAAAAATGTATCTGTCAGTTCAATGTACTTGGATGTTGTTTTTGCAATAGTGTCACTTCCTTCAATAATAAGCTTGAACACCATATTTAAAGTAATTTAGAAATTAACTCACCATAAAAATTCCATAAAAATCAAGAATTATTCCATTTTCCAAATGTTTATTGCTAAAAACCGATAAATAGCCTGTTATGACAATGGTTCAATGTGTTAATAGGCATTTTATGCACAACATATTTGAAACACTTCAATTCAAATTTTTACAGATTAGTGTGAAAAACTTCTCAAATGGAAAATTTTCCTATTAGCACATCATATCATACAAAAACGGAAATGCTCGATTTACATCTAGTAACAAAATTTGTTTATCAGTTAATTACTTAAACCATATAAATATGTGAAGTATAATTGATCAATGGTAAAGTAAATATATTCTTTTAAGTTGAGTTCAATATCACCATTTTTTTTTTCAATATGAGGAAAAAACAACCTACGAATTATTCAACTGGGGACAACAGGGGAGAAAACGGATGAACCGTTTTAGACATGGCAGGTAAACCCTTTGGTTTGTTCGTGACAATGATCCCAGCCTTGAGCAGTTGAGTCGGCACAATCGGGGGGAGTTTCCATATAGAGATACAAACCAATCGCGATAACCATATTTCTTCTCTATTTAATTTACTACAATTATGAACCAAGTAAGGAAATTCTAAATCGGGCGTGGCCTACTATATTATACCCTCATATCTTCCAAATTTATAGGGTGATGTATATAAAGGCTTATGTTTCCATATACTTATATTTAAATCTGAGCCGATCTGGGCATCATTTTTTACTATTTAATTTTCCCTCTTACTTTTTGTAATACAAATATTTTTTAACTAACAGGTTGGCTGATAAGTCCCCGGTCTGACACATAGATGGCATCGCTAGTATTAAATGCATATTATTTTTATATAGTACCAACCTTCAAATGATTCGTGTCAAAATTTGACGTCTGTAAGTCAATTAGTTTGTGAGATAGAGCGTCTTTTGTGAAGCAACTTTTGTTATTGTGAACAAAAATGGAAAAAAAGGAATTTCGTGTTTTGATAAAATACTGTTTTCTGAAGGGGAAAAATACGGTGGAAGCAAAAACTTGGCTTGATAATGAGTTTCCGGACTCTACCCCAGGGAAATCAACAATAATTGATTGGTATGCAAAATTCAAGCGTGGTAAAATGAGCACGGAGGACGGTGAACGCAGTGGACGCCCGAAAGAGGTGGTTATGGACGAAAACATCAAAAAAATCCACAAAATGATTTTGAATGACCGTAAAATGAAGTTGATCGAGATAGCAGAGGCCTTAACGATATCAAAGGAACGTGTTGGTCATATAATTCACCAATATTTGGATATGCGGAAGCTCTGTGCAAAATGGATGCCGCGCGAACTCACATTTTACCAAAAACAACAACGTGTTGATGATTCTGAGCGGTGTTTGCAGCTGTTAACTCGTAATACACCCGAGTTTTTCCGTCGATATGTGACAATGGATGAAACATGGGTCCATCACTACACTCCTGAGTCCAATCGACAGTCGGCTGAGTGGACAGCGACCGGTGAACCGTCTCCGAAGCGTGGAAAGACTCAAAAGTCCGCTGGCAAAGTAATGGCCTCTGTTTTTTGGGATGCTGATGGAATAATTTTTATCGATTATCTTGAGAAGGGACTATTATATGGCGTTATTGGAGCGTTTGAAGGTCGAAATCGCGGCAAAACGGCCCCATATGAAGAAGAAAAAAGTGTTGTTCCACCAAGACAACGCACCGTGCCACAAGTCATTGAGAACGATGGCAAGATTCATGAATCGGGCTTCGAATTGCTTCCCCACCCACCGTATTCTCCAGATCTGGCCCCCAGCGACTTTTTCTTGTTCTTAGACCTCAAAAGGATGCTCGCAGGGGAAAATTTGGCTGCAATGAAGAGGTGATCGCCGAAACTGAGGCCTATTTTGAGGCAAAACCGAAGGAGTATATATATATATATATATATATATATATATATATATATATATATATATATATATATATATATATATATATATATATATATATATATATATATATATATATATATATATATATATATATATATATATATATATATATATATATATATATATATATATATATATATATATATATATATATATATATATATATATATATATATATATATATATTCTGAGTCGTGGTGAAATTCTGAGTCGATCTAAGCATGTCCGTCCGTCCGTCGGACGCTAACTTCCGAACGAAACAAGCTATCGACTTGAAACTTGCCACTTGGTATTGCAAATGGGCTATATCAGACCACTGTTACGTATAGCCCCCATATAAACAGATTTGGCTTCCAGAGCCTCAAAGAAAAGTAAATTAAATCCGATCCGGCTGAAATTTTGTACATAGTGTTGGTATTAGAGGTGTGCACGTGACACGAAATTGTCGTGACTCACGAAAATTTTCGTGACTCACGCGTGAGACACGCTCATGGCAACGGCGTGATCGTGATTAACAAACCAAAATGTCGTGCGTGAGCGTGAGTCACGAAAATATTATCTCCATGAGTGTGCGTGAGTAAAGGTTTACGCTCACGAAAATAATCCCGCTCACCAACATAAAACGCATAAGAGTTAAATTATTTTACAATTTTAGTGACACCTGGGATGTTAAGAGTGAAATAACGCTCCCGATTTTAATAATGCTCATGTTTTCAGAGACGTCGTTAAGGTAAATTTGTTCGTGAGTCACGACATTTTTCGTGAGTTACGACATTTTCGTGCGTGAGTGTGCGTGAGCGTGAGTCCTACCAAACAATATCGTGCGTGAGTGTGCGTGAGTAAGATTTTTCCGTCGTGAGTGTGCGTGAGCGTGAGAAAAATATTACTCACGTGCACACCTCTAGTTGCTTTGTGGTCTCTAACAACCATGCAAAAATTGGTCCAAATCGGTCCATAATTATATATAGCCCCCATATAAACCGATCCCCTGATTTGGCTTGCAGAGCCTCTTAAAGGAGAAAAATTTATCCGATCCAGCTTAAATTTGGTACATGGTATTAGTATATGGTCTCCAACAACCAAGTAAAAATTGGTCCACATCGGTCCATAATTATATATAGCCCCCATATAAACCGATCCCCATATTTGGCTTGCGGAATCTCTAAGAGAAGCAAATTTCATCCCATCCACTGAAATTTGGTACATGGTGTTATTATAGTATTTATAAACCGATCCCCAGATTTGTGCTCCGGAGCCTCTTGAAGGAGCAAAATTCATCCGATCCGGTTAAAATTTGGTAAATTGCTCTAGTATATGACCGATAACAACCATGCCAAAATTGGTCCGTGTCAATCTAAACCGATCCCCAATCACAGAAAAATTGGCCCTTTTCGCTTCATAATCACGATTGCCACTCGAGCCAAAAATAATCTAACAAAATTTTATTTCTAAAGATAATTTTGTCAACATTTTATTTCTTTAATTTTGTCAAAACATAATTTCTATAGAAATTTTTTTTAAAAATTTATTTCTAAGAAAATTTTGTCAAAATTTTATTTCTAATTTTTTTCAGAAATTAATTTCTGTAAAAAAGTTTGTCAAAATGTTATTTTATAGGAAATTTATGAAGCACCTCTTAGTTGGAGAGGAACATTTTGCAAGATCTTCCAAAACATCAAGAATTCTATCAATCTACCAAACAGTAAAAAATCTGCCATATTTGTAGAATCGTGTTCATAATTGTATATATGGTACTTAGCCCCCATATAAAGCGACCCCCATATTTCAATTCTGTTTTTATAATTACCGCATAAAAGTTCATATCGGTTCGTAATTATTTCTTCCCTATATATACCGATCAAGAACTGAATATATACGTATTTAATCGGCCTTTGTTTTGCCTAATATATATTCCGCATGGACTAACTTACAATTTAGAAGATGATGTTAAGAAGCTTTAAGATGCCTTGCCATCGGCCGCAATCCAAGTAATTCAATTGTGGATGACCCAGTGTTGCCAGGTTAGGGGTTTCCCCCCAAATTTAGGGGGTTTTTCACGTTTAGGGGGATTTTTAGGGGTAAACTTTATTTGGGGGATTTTTGGGGGTAAAAAATTATTTCAGATCTTATAAAGTGGAGCAATTCTCAAGCAAATTCGGATCAATTCTAGCATGAGTTATGAGAAAAAAGATGCGGAAAGTCAACAAGAAGATCCTAAATACAAACAAGTATCCAATAGCATTATTTTCGTTATCTTTTTTAAACTCTTCTGTTGAAAGGGCATTTTTAATATTTGACAAAATTAAAAACAATCGTATTTTAACTTAGCAGCTGAAAGCTTTTTAAGAGTAAGGCCGCTTTTTAAATTGATATACATATTGTATTATTACATCCATAGAAAAAATAATTTCCTCAGGGATGACATTTTAAACAAATTTTATTTACTTCAAACAAAAAAAAATTTTAGCATCAAAAGAAAACTTAGTTTTTCTAAAATTTCGTTTCTCAGGAAAGAACTCTTCTTTCAGGATATATATTTATTTGTGTTAAATTTAATTTTTAAAGTGTATCACTACAGGATTTTTTTCACGTAATTTTGGGACCACTTTTTGTACTTTTATATTCTGAAATTTTTTGGGGGTTTTTGAAAAAAGCTTAGAGCAATTTAGGGGTTTTTTTCTTAAGATTTGGGGGGAAGAATCAAAAATCACCTGGCAACACTGGGATGACCGTCTTTAGTGGAAGTTTCTCCACAATCCATGGTACGGCCTAGCCGAACTTACTGCCGTATATACTTGTTAATATATAACCCTTTTCCTTAAAAAGTGTCATTAGCAACTAAGCTAAATGATCTGTATAATAGCTGCTTCTCATCTCTGAGCTGAAACATCAACTATTGCCGCCTCTTAGGTTAGGTTAGGTTAGGTTAAAGTGGCAGCCCGATTAAGATTCAGGCTCACTTAGACTATTCAGTCCATTGTGATACCACATTAACTAAAAGTACCTATTACATATGGGCACTTCTAGTTTTAACCGCTGAACCTTCTTGATTATTTTTCTTTGTTGAACCAACCAGATTGTTCCAAAAACAGTAGCAGACTGCTTAAGTTAACGTTTTCCAGATCCGCCAGTAATCTGAAGCTATATGCTCCTAAAAGTTGCTTGCGCTTTACACAAAATGCAGGACACTCACACAAGAGGTGTTTAATTGATTCTTTTTCCTCCGCATCATGACAGCTCATACAATAGTCATTATACTTCGCGCCAATAGTTTTTGCAAAATCGCCTATCAGGCAGCGACCCGTTATAGCAGATATCAGGAGTGATATCTGACGTCTCGAGAACATTAGCATATCTAGTGTGCGGTTTAAGTTGAAATGGGGCCATATTTGCTTGGTGTCGTTACAACCCTTGCAATTCTCCCATCGAACATTTGCCATCATAACAGCCTTCTCACGCAGCATGAGCTTGCAGGTAGCTAGGGGCATACCAACAAATTCTAGTTCCCCTGGAATATGTAAGGTAGTCCCTAGCCTTGCCAACTCATCCGCTTCGCAGTTCCCCGGTATGTTCCTATGGCCAGGCACCCATATTAGGTGAATATTGTACTGCTCAGCCATCTCATTGAGAGATTTGCGGCAGTCGATGGCCGTTTTCGAGTTGAGGAACACAGAGTCCAAGGATTTTATTGCAGGTTGACTGTCTGAGTATATATTAATGCCCACATTTTTTGGAACATTACTTCTCAGCCAATTCGCCACCTCTCTTATTGCTAATATTTCAGCCTGAAAAACACTACAGTGATTAGGTAATCTTTTCGCTATTCGAAGTTCCAGATCATTAGAATATACTCCGAACCCCACTTGTCCATCCAATTTGGAGCCATCAGTGTAGAAATCTATATATTCTTTATTCCCCGGGGTCTGTGTGCACCACGCCTCACTGTTGGGGATTAGAGTCTCAAACTTTTTGTCGAAAAGTGGACTCGCCAAAGTGTAATCCACTACGTTAGGCACATCTGGCATTGTTTTGAGGACAGAACTGTGACCGTAACCTTTTTCCGACCACAGCGATAGTTCGCGCAACCGCACAGCCGTTGTTGCAGCTGACTGTTTGGCCAAAATGTCTAAAGGCAATAGATGCAGCACGACATTAAGGGAATTTGTTCCTGTCTTGCTGAATGCGCCTGAAATACACAAACACGCCATACGCTGAACTTTATCTAAACAAGTCGGTTTCTGAAGTGCCGGCCACCAGACTACAACACCATATAGCATTATAGGTCTAACCACTGCCGTGTATAGCCAATGCACAATTTTTGGTTTCAGTCCCCACTTTTTTCCTATTGCCTTTTTGCACGAGTACAAAGCTACAGTTGCCTTTCTCGCCCTTTCTTCAATATTAAGCTTAAAGTTCAGCTTCCTGTCCAAAATAACGCCAAGGTATTTTGCACATTCACCAAAGGGAATTTCAATACCCCCTAAGGAAATAGGCCTAACCGTGGGAGTTTTGCGATCGTTGCAGTACATGACTAATTCTGTCTTTGCAGGATTTACCCCAAGACCATTGTCTTTCGCCCATTTCTCAGTCATCCGGAGGGCCCTCTGAATAATATCTCTGATTGTGGATGGGAATTTTCCCCTGACTGCCAGAGCCACATCATCTGCGTATGCCACCACTTGTATCCTTTCTTTTTCTAGAGTAACCAGAAGGCTATTTATAGCAACATTCCAAAGAAGAGGTGATAGGACTCCTCCTTGGGGAGTGCCTCTGTTCACATACCTTTGTATGTTTGCTTGTCCTAGTGTGACTGAAATACGTCTCTTCATTAGCAGTTCGTCTAACAGCCTGAGTATACATGGATCAACATTCAGAGTTATCAGTCCATTTAATATCGAGCTCGGATGGACATTATTGAACGCCCCTTCGATGTCTAGAAACGCCACGATTGTGTATTCTTTGACAGATAGTGAGCTTTCAATAAAGCTGACTAGTTCATGTAGTGCGGTCTCAGTAGACCTGCCCTTCGAGTATGCATGCTGTCGTTTCGAGAACAAACTTGAATCGATGCTAGTTCTAAGATAAATATCTATCATCCTCTCCAGAGTCTTAAGTAGGAATGAGGATAAGCTGATTGGTCGGAAATCCTTCGCCCTCGAGTGAGAGGCTTTTCCCGCTTTAGGTATGAAAACGACTTTTGTTTCCCTCCACTTTCCTGGGATATATGATAAGTTGATACATCCTTTATATATCACCGACAACCAGGGGATAATTTTGTCAGTTACAGCTTGTAACTCCGCCGGAGTAATTCCATCAGGTCCAGGGGATTTGAATGGTCCAAAGCTATTTAGCGCCCATCTTATTCTAGTTTCCGATACAATTTCCTCGACAGGAAACGACCGCTGAGCAACTGTGGCACCGCCAGTACATGGTTCAACCGTCTGATTTCCAGGAAAATGTGTGTCCAATAGTACCTCCAGCGTCTCCTTACTGGACGTTGTCCAATTGCCCTCCGATGTTTTAATGAAACCTGGAGCGGAGTTGGTGGATGCTAGAACCTTCCGTAGTCTGGAAGCCTCGGACGTATTCTCAATACTGCTGCAGTAAGCATTCCAAGAGTTATGCTGAGCCTTTCTCAGTTCTCGCTTGTATCCTCTCAGATTCTTCTTGTAAGCGTCCCAGTCCTCAGGGGCTCTGGTGGACTTTGCCTTGTTAAAGAGCTTCCTGCAGGATTTCCTCATATTACTTAATTCCGTAGACCACCATGGTGGTCGATGTTTCCCCCTTGGCTTTCCTCTAGGGCATGCAGCTTTCAGTGAGATGTTGAAGGCCTTAGTAATCCGCTCCACTGCGTGTTCGATATCTTGCACATTTCTCATATTTGTCTCTGTTATTTCCGGTATCATCATATTGAACGATTCCCTATACCTATTCCAGTCAGCTTTCCTAACATTTGGCGGAAATATGATCTTGGTGATATGAACATCAAATTTGAAACTGATGTAGCGATGATCTGAGAAGCTGTGTTCACTTAAAACCTGCCACTCAGATATCATTTCATTTAGTTCTTGCGAGGCCAAGGTGATGTCCAAAACCTCTTGCCTGTTTTTAGTGACAAAGGTTGGGACATCTCCCTTGTTGCAAACTACCAGATTAGTACGCAAAATAAACTCTATTAGCGACTCTCCCCTTGCATTAGTATCACTACTTCCCCATATACTATGATGTGCATTCGCATCGCATCCCATAATGAGTTTCGCCTTTGTTTTCAGTGACTCCTCCACTAAGGTCTTAACGGCATATGGAGGCATCTCCCTGTCATGTCCCATGTAGACCGAAGATACCCAATATTTGCATTTGGCTATTTCTAAACTTGCAACGACAGTGTCTGTATTGCACATTGAGGGAAGCAGAAACAAATTGAGCTCGTTTTTAGCAATTATACAGGCTCGATTTACATCATTACCAGTATACTGCAATAGTTTGAACCCCGGAGTACTTAATTCACATATTTTGTTTTTGTAAACATATGGTTCTTGAATAAGAACTATATCTATGTCCCCTTTCATCAGGAGAACTTTTAAGGCAGCACATGCAGCCTTACAATGATGAAGATTTATCTGGAGGATCCGTAGGACCATCGAGATTTTCAACAACCGTCACATCAGCCGCTTCGATCGAGTCATCAAGAATGTCCTCTTCAGAGATATCGGTGACTCTCGCAATAACCATAGGTTCGACTTTGGTGAGTTCTGAGGCAATAGAAGCCTCCTCACGCATACGGTATCTATCCATGTCTTCAACTTTGGTATCTCCCTCGACTTCGCAAGAGGATCCGCTTACTTCTGATTCAGACAGAGGCTTGTCCATTTCTGAATCCTTTAGCTGATCGTTTTTATACACCTTCATTTGGATATAATGAAAGCCATAACATACACGGCCCTGGGACTTTGCCAGATGTGGCAAAGACTGAGTGTTCAATATAAACACTGCATGCCGTCTTGGTCCATCCACTTCATCCAAACGGCCAACCTTCCAATCAGCTGTTGGAAGATCTGGATTGCATCGTTTCAGTCTATTTAAAATAGATTCAGGGTCAGAAGGGTTTGCAGGTATCCAGGCATGTGCTCTAGGTCTAGCCGGTATGTCTTTCTTCTCGACTAACTCTAGAGCAGCTCCTTCCCAAACTTCACCAATTAGTATCAGAGCAGCTTTAAAACATTCTATAGACCTCTGGTCCTCAAATGCGACTAGCTTAAATCGTCCTTGATACCAACCAGCCTCTTGGTGTCGAGGATCTGGGCCGGGAAACTTTTCCAGTACCTGTGAGTAGACGACAGATAGAGCATTCTCAATTTCCCCCCATTTTTGCTTTGGAACCATACCGTCCAATGCTCCTTTATTAATGATAGCCATCACAAGGCTATCTTTAGCAACTGAGGCAAACGATCTTTGATCCCTTTTGGAGGATGGCAGCTCATCCGGCGATCGTTCCCTTTTTCCAGTCTCAAGAATTCCTTGAGCCCATTTTAAGGAATCGCTTTGTTTAGCCGACAACGTGCTTGGGTCGACTGATCCTAACTTCTTTAGGATAAACAAAGCATTTCTGCGTTCCTTGAATCTCTTTCGTGAGGGATTACCTCCTTTTGATGTCGTTACCTTAGAAAAAGTTCGACTTGTCAGTGTGTCGCCACCTGTCGACCCGTCTACAGGTCGACTAATTGGGCCTAACTCTTGGTCATTGCCCAGATTTATAACTCCAGTCGATACCCGTCCACTGGGCCCTGAAGTTAGCAACCCAGTGGATGACTTGGAATTTCGCTGCATGGTGGCTTAATATCCCACCACACTTGAAATTCGTAGTAGGTACCTATTACTATGAGTTTATCCGCTATTGAAAAAAAAACACGTCCGTTCCGTTCGACGGTTGAATAGGAATTGCCGCCTCTTAACAATTATGTCAATAAAATGTCAATCCAACATCTCATCTCAAACACCTCATTACAAAAACAATACAACAATAATGTTTTCACTTCACTTAAAGTGCTATAAATTCGATATTAGAATTCAATCACTTTGCTACTCCTCCCCGTCCTCTCTCACTCTCTCTCACACATACACGCATGCCAATCAAAGTAATTCCATCACTATCGATATGTCTCGATTGCATGATGGATGCATTGCGATTGCATTGCACTGACTTCTCAAATTGAGTCATAGCGCATAACAAATGACATTTGAGATTCGATTAAATAGCATTTTACAGATGTACACGAGATTCTCCGTAAATCAGTTAAACGGCACGAATAACATTTATAGAAGGCAGAATTGAATAAAACAATTGATTGAAACGATACCTATTGGACAGACGATTGAACAAGTATAATAAACTATTATTAACAACTATTAGCATTAACAAAATACTTTCAGTGACAGAGATAAATTAACACTTTACCATTATAATGATCGAAGGTGGGAACAATGGGAGATCTTTTGTACAATAAATAAAAGAGAAAATCAATAAGATCAAATTCAAATCATCAGGGCCCAGACCAATAATACACTCAAAAAAATTATTTTGTATTGTTCGGAAACAAGAACCAAAGATATTGATTTTACCAGTTATTTCACTGCAAGAAATTTGAGGATATCTCCCACCAAATCCTCAGTGGTAAACTATGCAGCACCAGTGTGGACACCTCAAACGACCGACACGCAGTGGAATAACATACAGACATGTCAGAACGCTGTCCTTAGAATTGCAACAGGATGTCTCCGCAGTACACCCCTGGATCATCTTTATGCGGTGACCAAGATCATCCCAGTGCGATTACATGTTGTACCTCTTGGGTTGCTATCGAAGCAGTCATCCAAATCACCATTTTGTGGATAGACAACCTCCACCCAGGAATGTAAGGCTGACACCGTGGTGCAATGGTTAGCATGCCCGCCTTGCATACACAAGGTCGTGGGTTCGATTTCTGCTACGACCGAACACCAAAAAGTTTTTCAGCGGTGGATTATCCCACCTCAGTAATGCTGGTGACATTTCTGAGGGTTTCAAAGCTTCTCTAAGTGGTTTCACTGGAATGTGGAACGCCGTTCGGACTCGGCTATAAAAAGGAGGTCCCTTGTCATTGAGCTTAACATGGAATCGGGTAGCACTCAGTGATAAGAGAGAAGTTCACCACTGTGGTATCACAATGAAATGAATAGTCTAAGTGAGCCTGATACATCGGGCTGCCACATAACCTAACCTTACATAACCTAAGGCTGATCTTCTTCTTCTAGAACGCAAGATCACGCGTTATAAAAGAGAGCCTCTAGCTTTAAATCTATTTGTTGAATCAATTAAATTTTTTTATGAATATTTTTAAAACTCAATTAAGACTTTAATTGGAAAATTTTTTGGATTCAATCACGAAATTAATTGATCCAATTAATTTTTAATTGAAATGTCTTCAATCACTGAAATGATAGTATCAATCACCAAAGTCAATTAAAAACTTAGTTGATTCAATTAAAAAATTAATTGATACTATTAACTTTTGTTATTGATCATTGGTTTAATTTAAAAAATTGTTGAATCAATTACATTTTTAATTGAATATTTGTAACGTGGTTTTATCGTCGGCTGAGGTAGACCAGTGGTCGTCCAGGATCAACTGTAAGGACCCACAAACTTTAAATTAAGAACCCACGATCTGGTGGTATTTATACAATAATAGTAGTAGGCACTTTATTTATTTGACCTTCTATACGTATAATGCCTATGTTTGCAAGGTACGCTGGGAAGTCGGTGATTTATTATGTAGCTTCTTAGTAAAGATGTCGGCGGATCGGTTGTTGACGATTTTGTTCGGCTAAAGTCGCTGATACGGTGTCGGTGACGATCGGATAGTGATTCGGTTGATGGTTCGGGATTGTCGTTGACAATTCGGCGTCGTTGACTATTCGGTTGATGGCTCGGTTGATGATTCGATTGATGATTCGGTTGATGGTCGGGATTGTCGTTGACGATTCGGCGTCGGTGACTATTATGTTGATGGTTCGGTTGCTGATTCGGTTGATGATTCGGGTGATGTGGCGATTCGGTTTTGATTGTTGATTCGTTGTTAGGTTAGTAACAAAACTACAAACTACTTGCCGAACCTACTAGTGGAAGCAAGCTAATAGCCGAAGCTACTAGTGCGGAAGCAATCTAATAGCCGAAGCTACTAGTGCGGAAGCTAGCTAAATGCCGAAACACTTAGTGCGGTGGTAGAGTTCCTGTCGCTTAGTGTGAACTGACTGCGGTCGTGCCACTCGTCGTGTTTAATACCCTTCGGCTGTCGGGACTCCTTCTCGTTGCCCAAAAACCCTGAGTTTATATTCTCCCACAGCCACGACGTAAATGGGAATTATACTCATAGCACGCAAAAATAAATGTTGCCCAAAGTCAGATTGCCTTATAAATCATTTTTCCCATACCCACCCAGACTGGATTGAATGACAGTGGGTATGTGGAGAGTAGAGCAGTGGGTATGTGGCCACACAAGGAGTGTACCTTTATATTATACAACATGAGGCACAATCAATTAAATCTATGTAAGGACGAATACAATACAAAAATGTATTTCGTTCCGTTACATATTTTTTAAAATACATTTGAAATTTTAATTGGACATATTTTTCTGTATATAAAGGGTGATACGGTCAAAATTTGGTCAATATAAACTTGACGTATTTCTTTCAATTTTGCATTTAAAAAACCAGAACACTCCTCATTTTGAAGGTGTGTGTGTGTAGAATGTTGCTCCAATTTTGATTTTGGAATTCACTCTTCAGTTGTCGAAATGCCGTCCAAGCAAGAAGAGCAGCGTATCAAAATTTTGCTCGCGCATCGCGAAAATCCGAGCTACTCGCACCCAAAGCTGGCAAAATCGCTAAATGTTTGCCAAATCAACCGTTACAAATGTAATTAAAGTGTTTGGGGAACGTTTGTCGACAGCCAGGAAGTCTGGATCGGGGGGAAATCGAAAACCGGAAGCCGCTGAGACGACAAAGAGAGTTGCCGGTAGTTTCAAGCGAAACCCTAACCTCTCTCTCCGAGATGCCGCAAATAAGCTGGGTGTATCGTCTACAACCGTGCATCGAGCCAAAAAACGAGCCGGACTATCTACTTACAAAAAGGTAGTGACTCCAAATCGCGATGATAAACAAAATACGACGGCAAAAGCGCGATCCCGGAGGCTGTACACGACGATGCTGACGAAGTTTGGCTGCGTGGTAATGGACGACGAAACCTACGTCAAAGCCGACTACAAGCAGCTTCCGGGACAGGAGTTTTATACGGCAAAAGGAAGGGGAAAGGTAGCAGATATTTTCAAGCACATAAAACTGTCAAAGTTCGCAAAGAAATATCTGGTTTGGCAATCCATCTGTACCTATGGCTTGAAAAGCAGCATTTTCATAGCTTCCGGGACTGTCAACCAAGAAATTTACGTGAAAGAGTGTTTGAATAAACGTCTGCTGCCTTTCCTGAAGAAACACGGTTGTTCCGTACTGTTTTGGCCGGATTTGGCATCTTGCCATTACGGTAAAAAGGCCATGGAGTGGTACGCCGCCAACAACGTACAGGTGATTCCCAAGGACAAGAACCCTCCCAACACGCCAGAGCTCCGCCCAATTGAGAAATACTGGGCTATTGTCAAGCGGAACCTAAAGAAGACCAAAAAAAACTGCTAAGGAAGAAGGTGGACAAGGTGGCTGTACAAAATCTGATGGCAGGTGTCAAGCGTGAGGCCCGGCAATTAGGATTTGGAAAAGCGAAAGCCTAACTAAATATTTTTCCTGAATTTTATACTAATTGAACTTGAAAAAGAAATTTAATTTGATTTTTTAAATAAACGATTTCACCGATTTACACGCGTTTTCCCTTGACCAAATTTTGACCGTATCACCCTTTATGGACACCAGGAGAAGGAATAAAAAACATATTTCAAAAACAAAGTGTTATTTTTGGACGGTGAACATGTAACATTTTTATCGGAAAAATTTTGTTTTTTGGCAAACATACATGGTTGCCGAAATCAGATAGATTCCGTTGTCACCGTCCAAAAATATTATTTTGCTCTTGAAACCTGTTTGGGGTGGTCATATTTCTTTTCCAGACAGTGCATACAGGACGAAAAAATCGTAGTTTTAATTTAACTAACGTACACAAAAAATTATTAAAATTAAGGAAATTTTCTCAAAACATAATAATAATATGAACTAAAATAGAATTAAATTGGCTTTATGGTGTACACTTTTTTTGAGTGTAAAAAAAATGTTAAACTTGTTAACCACTTATTCCTCTTGAGAACAAGTAAATTCTTACAGACATAAATCATCTGACAAACATAAAATCTCCCATTGTGTCCAGTTTCATTAAACTATCGCCAAGCTAACCACCCAAGCCAGATATGTTCAAATCGCCCAGTCCATATGGTATGCAACCTTTGAAACAATGTGGTAGCAATAATTTAGATCCAATCGGAATTATCTCAACTTTGGAGGGTATAATTAAAAATTTATAAACAAACCATGCCCTGACTGTCCATCCAAATGAACAGTAGTCGGTTATATGTACATATGTATACACATGTGTTGAAATTAAATAATAAAAAAACAGGTTAAAAGAATAGAATATTTAAAATAGTTTAAAACGCAATAAATAATAATTAAAAAATCGAAAATATTTGGGATTTTTGAATTGAGAATAAATTCTAATGACTGTCAAGATACTCCAAAAACAGAATTGTGAAAATTTTTGGCCTGTCATTATTTATTTATTGTCAACCGTCAACTTTCTCAAATACTTGTCATTGAGATAACTGACAAATGGTCGGATTAAATAAAACGACAAAGACTTTGAATAAATATCATTTTTGTCATCAATCAAATTTTAAATGAAACTGATGAAAAAATTTCAATGATTCGATTGAATGAATTGAAATCCTATATAAACTGTATTCAGTTATTAATTGAGTAAGCAAAGATTGATTATGATTTTTTTATTAAGTATGTACTTAAAAATAAGATCCGGGTAAATATACCAATTTTTACAAAACTACACTAGTTTACAATTTTTTTTTTCATGTACATTTGATGAGATGTGACTTTTCTTTTGTATTTTGATCTGATGAATTCGAAAAAAATTTTTTTATGGAACAGTTTTTGAGATATCCCGTTATTTTCAGTTTTTTCCGATTATATCGTCGTTGGTACTTAAATGAAAGGTATTGAGATGAGACGAATAATCGTTTATAATTGGATCTGTGATAAATGGTTCAAAAAATATCGATGCAAAAATGACAAATTAAAAACAAGTATATACGGCCGTAAGTTCGGCCAGGCCGAATCTTATGTACCCTCCACCATGGATTGCGTAGAAACTTCTACGAAAGACTGTCATCCACAATCGAATTACTTGGGTTGTGGTATCTTAAAACTTCTTAACATCGTTTTCTAAATTGAGAGTTAGTCCATACGTGGTATATACTAGACAAAAAAGTTATGTATAAGTAAGTCTACAAATAATTACGAATCGACATGGAAATTGAAATTTGGGGGTCGCTTATATGGGGGCTATATCGAATTATGAATTTGATATGGACCAATTTTTGTGTGTTTGGGGATCGATTTATCTCAGGCCTATATATAACTATAGACCGATATGGACCTAGTTTGGCATGGTTGGTAACGGCCATATACTAGCACAATCTACCAAATTTCAACTGACTCGGATGAAATTTGCTCCTCCAAGAGGCTCCAAAACCAAATCTCGGGATCGGTTTATATGGGGGCTATGTATGATTATGGACTGATATGGACCACTTTTGGCATGGTTGTTAAATATTATATACTACCACCACGTACCAAATTTCAACCAGATCGGATGAATTTTGCTTCTCCAAAAGGCACAGGAGGTCAAATCTGGGGATCGGTTTATATGGGGACTATATATAATTATTGACCGATGTGGACCAATTTGTGTATGGTCATTAGAGACCATATACTAACACCATATACCAAATTTCAGCCGGATCGGATGAAATTTGCTTCTCTTAGAGGCTCAGCAAGCCAAATCGGGAGATCGGTTTATATGGGGGCTATATGTAATTATGGACCGATGTGGACCAATTTTTGCATGGTTGTTATATACCATATACTAACACCATATACCAAATTTCAGCCGGATCGGATGAAATTTGCTTCTCTTAGAGGCTCAGCAAGCCAAATCGGGAGATCGGTTTATATGGGGGCTATATGTAATTATGGACCGATGTGGACCAATTTTTGCATGGTTTTTATAGACCATACACTAACACCATTTCAGCCGGATCGGATCAAATTTGCTTCTCTTAGAGCAATCGCAAGCCAAATTTGGGGGTCCGTTTATATGGGGGCTATACGTAAAAGTGGACCGATATGGCCCATTTGCAATACCATCCGACCTACATCAATAACAAATACTTGTGCCAAGTTTCAAGTCGATAGCTTGTTTCGTTCGGAAGTTAGCGTGATTTCAACAGACGGACGGACGGACATGCTCAGATCGACTCAGAATTTCACCACGACCCAGAATATATATACTTTATGGGGTCTTAGAGCAATATTTCGATGTGTTACAAACGGAATGACAAAGTTAATATACCCCCATCCTGTGGTGGAGAGTATAAAAAATCGAACTCGAGATATAATTTGTTTAGTGAAAATGTTCGAAAAACTAAAAATAACGGGTTATATCAAAAACTGTTCCATAATTTTTTTTACATTTTTTTCGAATTCAGCAGATCGAAAAGTCATCTCCCATCAAATGTACATTTTCAGTGTAAACTAGTGTTATCAGACAAACAAAATGGACATAAAAAATTGTTTTAAAATTTTAAAATAAAAACCAGTATATACGACCGAAAGAAAGAAATTTTCTCCTCCTTAAGGCTCTAGAAGTAAATATGGGGTCTCTTCCAAGAGGCTCCGGAAGACAAATTTAGAGACCGGTTTGTATGGGGTCTGTATATAATTATGGACCAATGTGGACCAATTTTTACATTAAATTTTGAGATTTATTAAATTAACGAAAATTTTCCGACATTTTTGGATTTTTAATTACCATTTACGAAATTCATATTTTTCGAAAAGAAAAAATGAACTAAACATAATGAAAAATCTTAGGCGCCAGATCATTCCCATTTCCATTCCCACACTGTAGTTCATTCTTACTATTGTTGAGAGGTGTACAAAAAACTTCTTCTGTTTTAGTTAGAATTGAACTAATGTGTATATCATTGAAATTTTATTGCATTTAGTTCATAAAATTTTTGAGACATACATGCTGGAGATATGAAAATGGGAGTTCAGTCACCTTGTAATTATGAACGAAAATTTACTTCTAAATATTCAAGTGGTAAAATTGGGTGGTAGGTAACACGTTGCCAAAGTTGGTAGAATTCTACCAGAAATGGTAGATTTTTTATTGTTTGGTAGATTGGTAGAATTTTTGATGTTTTGGTAGATTTTGCAAAGTGGTACACGCACAGAAAAAACATGTTTGGACATGGTTGCCGCATCCATTTAATGCTTATTTAGAGTATGTAATTGTAGCAAAAACCATGTATTTTGTCTTTGTAAAAATAATTTTCGAGCGGAGAAAAATATATGTTGGCAATAAGCATTTAAATGGTTCTCAAATGCCGCAAACATGTTCTATTATTTAAATGATAGAATTTGACACCATTATATGGTCAGGAAAATCATGTACCTGACCATTCAATTTTTTTTACTTTTTTGCAGAGAAAAAAGTATTTTTATAGTTTACGTATAGACATGTCTACAACCATTACATGGCCATAAAGACCTGTATATTGTTTTCGTGACCATTTATTTTTTTAATTTTTTGGCAGCGACAAGAATTTTATAAAAACATTGAGCAGGTACACACGATTTTCATTCTGCGCGTCAGTCGTGTGTTGATTGTTTCTTGGAATGGACGGAGAATACGGAATGGCACGTGGTTTTATGTGAATACAAAAAAGGAAAGTGTAATTGAAAAGAATGTACCTGGTTTTTGTTCTGCATTTTAATATATGGTATAATTTATTTTTATTTGCAGTTACATGATGTCTGCGTTTGTACATTTGATGGGCACGAAGTAAATATGGAATGATTACTTATTGTTGAAATTGAACCAAACTAGAGTGTGTAAAAATATGTGAAGTTTGCTTGCACGACATTATAAATACAAATAAACAATGAATTAGTTTATAAATAAATAAAAACAAATAAATAAAGTTGATTTTGTGTTTTCTTTTCTCAAGTGGCGTCCTTTTTTCGACGACGAAAAAAGTTTTTTCATAAAAATCACAACATTTTAGGTTGTGACCATGTTTTTTTAACTAGAAGAAAAACATTTTTGACGAATAACATAACGTTTTGGATCGTGACCATTGTATTTTAATGGAAACAAAAGCCAACATGGTTACAGGTTAAAATGTTACATGGTCGCCGCAAAAATAGCTGCTATCATATTATTTTGCTCTTCGAATATGATTGTGACAATCCTGTTTCTTCTCTGCGTATATTCCACAAGTTTTCTATAGAAATAAACTTCTGACAACATTTTCTATATAGAAATACAATTTTGAGAAAATTTACTACATAGAAATAAAGTTTTGATAAAATTTCCTATAGAAATACAATTATGGCAAAATTTTCTATGGAAATAAAATTTTGATAAAATTTTGTATAGAAATAAAATTTTAACAAAATTTTCTAGGGATAAAAAAATTTTAACAAAATTTTCTATAGAAATAAAATTTTAACAAAATTTTCTATAGAAATAAAATTTTGACAAAATTTTCTATAGGAATAAAATTTTGACAAAATTTTCTATAGAAATAAATTTTTGGCACAATTTTCTACAGAAATAAGATTTTAACAAAAATTTTGATAAAATTTTCTATAGAAATAAAATTTTAAGAAAATTTTCTATAGAAGTAAAATTTTGACAAAAATTTCCACAAAGGAATAAAATTTGGACAAAATTTTCTATAGAAATAACATTTTAACAAAATGTTCTATAGAAATACAATTTTGACAAAAATTTCTATAGAAATAAAATTTCAACAAAAATTTCCACATAGGAATACAATTTTGACAAAATATTCTAGACAGGAATAAAATTTTGAGAAAATTTTCTATAGAAATAAAATTTCGAGAAAATTTTCTATAGAAATAAAATTTTAACAAAATTTTCTATAGAAAAAAAAATTTAACAAAATTTTCTATAGAAATAAAATTTTTACAAAATTTTCTTTAGAAATAAAATTTTGACAAAAACTTCCACATAGGAATAAAATTTTAACAAAATTTTCTAGATTGGAATAAAATTTCGAGAAAATTTTCTATAGAAATAAACTTTTGACAAAATTTTCTATAGAAATAAAATTTTGACAAAAATGTCCACATAGCAATAAAATTTTGACAACATTTTCTAGATTGGAAAAGAGGTATTTCATAAAGGTATTTCATAAATTTTCTATAGAAATAAATATCTGACAAAATTTTCTACATAGAAATAAAATTTTGAGAAAATGTTCTACATAGAAATAAAGTTTTGACACAATTTCCTATAGAAATAAAATTTTAACAAAATTTTCTATGGAAATAAAATTTTGATAAAATTTTCTATAGAAATAAAATGTTAACAAAAATTTCTATAGAAATAAAATTTTGACAAAATTTTCTATAGGAATAAAATTTTGACAAAATTTTCTATAGGAATAAAATTTTGACAAAATTTTCTATAGGAATAAAATTTTGACAAAATTTTCTATAGAAATAAATTGTTGGCACAATTTTCTACAGAAATAAAATTTTAACAAAAAATTGAAATAAAATTTTGAGAAAATTTTCTATAGAAGTAAAATTTTGATAAAATTTTCTATAGAAATAAAATTTTGATAAAATTTTCTATAGAAATAAAATTTTGACAAAATTTTCTAGGTGGTAATAAAATTTCGAGAAAATTTTCTATAGAAATAAAATTTTGACAACATTTTCTATAGAAATACACTTTTGACAAAATTTTCTATAGAAATAAAATTTTGACAAAAATTTCCACATAGGAATAAAATTTCCAGATTGGAATAAAATTTCGAGAAAATTTTCTATAGAAATAAAATTTTGAGAAAATTTTGTATAGAAATAAAATTTTGACAAAAATTTCCACAAAGGAATAAAATTTTGACAAAATTTTCTGGTTGACCATTTTATTTATCTTTAACAATTATTTTTCATAGTTTCGGCTATAGGTCGATTAAAAAACATAGATATGATGTTTTTCTTTTATTTTTATTTCCAAAATTTCGGTTGACTTCGTCAAAACCGTTTTCTAGGATTTGTTCTGGTGTGCACAGCTTCAGTGTAAAACAGAGTGTGAAGCTGTGCACACCATAACAAATCCTTGAAAACGGTTTTGACGAAGTCAACCGAAATTTTGGAAATAAAAATAAAAGAAAAACATCATATCTATGTTTTTTAATCGACCTATAGCCGAAACTATGAAAAATAATTCTTAGAAATAAAATTTTGCCAAAATTTTCTATAGGAATAAAATTTTGACAAAATTTTCTATAGAAATAAATTTTTGGCACAATTTTCTACAGAAATACAATTTTAACAAAAACTAGAAATAAAATTTTAAGCAAATTTTCTATAGAAATAAAATTTTAATAAAATTTTCTATAGAAATAAACTTTTGACAAAATTTTCTATAGAAATAAAATTTTGACAAAATTTTCTAAAGAAATAAAATTTTAACAAAAATTTCCACATAGGAATAAAATTTTGAAAAAATATTCTAGACAGGAATAAAATTTCGAAAAAATTTTCTATAGAATAAAAATTTTAACAAAATTTTCTATAGAAATAAAATTTTAACAAAATTTTCTATAGAAATAAAATTTTAACAAAATTTTCTATAGAAATAAAATTGTAGTATATATGATGAGAGTATGTTGATAACATTAACAAGAGAGTGAGATTGAATTAAGCTAAGTGTTATAATAAGCAAAAGAATATGTATATATATAATGCTCTGCTGCCTAACAGAGAGCTAGAACAGAGTATCATTTTTGTTTAAGAATTCATTCCTATTGTAACTGTAGAACTGAGTTGTCACTTGAATAAAACCTTGGAACATAAATACATAACATTTTTTGGCGACGAGGTTGTAAATAAATATATAGAACCCGTTAAAAAATTTGTTGAAGCAAAAAGGAAAAATTCAAGTAAATTGGAACACATAAAAAAAACGTGATCGTGCAAAATGCCGCTAATAGGTTCTATTGAACAATTTATTTTTGGGGATGACTTCGAGGAGTACTTAGAGAGGATGGAGGAGTTATTTAAAATAAATTCTGTGGATGATAAAAACAAGGTGGCTCTGTTTTTAACTCTAGTAGGCCCAGAAACATACAAACGCATAAAAAGTGTTGTGTTGCCTGATAAAGCTACCAGTAAAACGTATAAGGAGTTGATTGAAATCATTTTACCCCATTTCACCCCAGAGCGAAATATCATTGCTGAGCGGTTTAAATTTTACAATTGTTCACAAAAGCCAAACGAAACCGTTGGAGAGTTTATTGTGAATTTGAAACTATTAGCTGGCCAGTGTCTCTTTGGAAGTTTTTTAAAAGAAGCCTTGCGTGATCGCATGGTTTGTGGAGTCTGTTGTGCTCAGTTACAAACCAAGTTATTGTCGACGCCAAATTTAACATGGGAAGATGCTTGCAAATTGGCTCAGTCTTTTGAATTAGTAAACAAAGAGCAAAAGAGTATGCAACCGTCATCGTCATACGAAATGAATAAGTTACAGCAACAGCAAGGAAATCAGAAGGGTAACCACAATTCATACGAGAAATGTCCTAAATGCACTACAAGACATGAATTTGGTAAATGTCCGGCGAGAATGTGGAATTGTTTCAAGTGTGGGAAAAAAGGTCATTCTGCCAAAGCATGTTTTGCCAGATCATACTACAAAAATCAACATGGGGACAGCAGTCAGCACGGAAATTCTAGATTGAACGAAATGGATTTTAAACTTGCTACCATCAACTGGGTTAGTAGAGAAAATGGGCCGTTGCTGGTGCACGTTCCAGTCCAGGGCATAACTATGGTGATGGAGATTGATACGGGGGCCGTAGTGTCTGTTATATCTAAGTTTGATTATGAATCTAGTTTCAAAAATTCTAAATTACGTATTGCAAATTATCCACCTTTGCAGGTTATAACAGGGTCAAGAGTTGAGGTACTTGGGGAAATTTCTGTGATGGTGAACAATGAAAATATGCCATTATTGGTAGTGGACTCACCCCGGCCTTTCAAGCCCCTGCTTGGTAGAAATTGGATGGATATATTGTATCCCACATGGCGTAGTTTTTTCGCTGGTCATATCGGTAAGTCAGACGAGATAGTTTGTATAAAGAACATCTGCCAGAACAATACGATGGAGGTACTGAAATCTAGATTTCCCTCGCTGTTTGTTAAGAATAAAAATCCAATAAAGGGATTTACGGCTGAAGTAGCGGTGCAAGAGGATGCACCACCGAAGTTTTTTAAGCCATATTCGGTTCCGATAAGTTTAAGGTCTAAGGTGGAAAGGGAGTTGAAGAATATGTGCGAGGAAGGGTTTATACAACCGGTGCATAATAGTAGATGGGCGGCTCCAATTGTGTGTGTTTTGAAGAGGGATTCGAGTCTAAGGATATGTGGGAATTTTAAGGTGACCATAAATCCGGTAATCCATATGGATGTGTATCCGTTACCTGTAGTGGACGATATTCTTACTAGCATGGCGGGCAAATCTTATTTTTGCGTTTTGGATTTGAGTAAGGCGTATCTGCAGTTGCTAGTAAGTGAGACATCTCGGTCGTACTTGACGATTAATACGCACATGGGATTGTTTGAATTTTGTCGATTACCTTTTGGAGTGTCTACGGCGCCGATGATTTTCCAAAGGGTCATGGACCAGATAGTACAAGGATTGGAGGGTATAGCAGTTTATCTGGACGACATTTTGGTCGCAGGGGTCGATAAGGAAGACTGTTTTAGGAAACTAGTTTGTGTTTTAAGTAGACTTGATGAACATAATGTAAGGGTTAACTGGGAGAAGTGTAGACTGTTGGAAAGTAATTTGGAGTATTTGGGTCATGTGTTGACCCCTGACGGAATTCGCCCTTCGAAAAGGAAGGTTGAGGCAATAATGATGGCTCCCGAACCTGTAAATGCTGATCAGCTTCGTAGTTTTTTGGGACTAGTAAATTATTATTCGAAATTTTTGCCGAATAGTTCTACGGTGTTGGCACCACTCTATAATCTTCTTCGGAAAGAGGTCCAGTGGCAGTGGGATAGTAAGTGTTCTCTGTCTTTTTCAAAGTGCAAGCAATTACTTTGTGAAAATGACTTACTAGCTCATTTTGATCCCAGAAAGCCGATAGTAATTGCTTGTGATGCATCTTCGTATGGGGTAGGAGCTATACTGAGTGTTGTAGAAGATGGTGTGGAGCGTCCGTGTTATATGGTTTCAACTACTCTATCAGAGGCAGAGAAAAATTATCCTCAGATACATAGGGAGGCCCTCGCTGTCGTGTTCGCAGTTAGGAAATTTCACAAATTTGTTTTTGGCTATAGATTCACTGTGTACACTGATCATCAGCCTTTGGAGCGGCTATTAGGTGATCAGAAAGCATTGTCCAATATTGTGTCGGTTCGGTTCCATAGATGGATACTATTTTTGTCGAATTATAATTGTATGATTAGATACCGCCCTGGATCAAAACAGGAGAATGTTGACGCACTTTCGCGCTTACCATTGGAAGGAGGCACGGATATCGAGAACTTGAACTTAAATTTTTTTAATTTCGATACTGACTTCATGCCGATATCATTTTCGGATGTAGTAGAATTCTCGAAGAAAGATCCACAGATGAGGCAGGTTATGGATCTAGTTTTGAATGATTGTTGGCCAAATTTTCGGAGTGTGCAGGATTGCTTGAGACCATATTATAATATACGATTTTCCTTAGAAGTGAGGAATGGCTGTTTATTTTACGCTGATCGGTTGGTAATACCGACTATTTTGCGGGGTAGGATTTTGGGATTGTTGCACGATACGCACGTGGGGGTGGTGCGCATGAAATTGTTAGCTAGGAGCTGTGTTTGGTGGCCACTTATTGATCAGGAAATCGAAAGATTCGTTCTGATTTGTTCTGCGTGCCAGAAGACTAGGAATAAAGTCAAGGATTGTCCGAATTTCACATGGGCCCCCACATCGTATCCGTGGGAGCGGGTGCATGTTGATTTATTTGAATTCAACAATACAGATTTTTTAATAGTTGTTGACGATTTTTCGAAGTGGATAGATGTCCATATTCTATCGTCTACTACGGCTGATTATTGAAAGATTGAAGTTGATATTTTCGAATTTTGGGTTTTGTGGGACATTGGTTAGTGACAACGGACCTCAATTCCGTAGTGAGGAATTTGCTTTGTTTTTGAGATGCAATGCGATAAGTCAACTTTTCAGTCCGGCTTATCACCCCCCTAGTAATGGTTTGGCAGAGAGAGGGGTACAAACTATCAAACACAGTTTAAAAACATATTTCTCGTCTGACCAAGTGAAGAAACTATCCGTGCAGAATGTAATTTTCAATTTTTTGTTTAAGTATCGTAATACCCCGACTACTGTCACAGGTGTTTGCCCAAGCGCACTAGTCTTAGCTTATAAACCAATTACCCCGTTGTCATATAGTAAGGACAAAATGTTTTCGAATGTAAGTTCTCCCACTGATTATAAAAATAAGAAACTACAAGATAAAAGAGATTTCATGAATGGTCGAAAATCAAAAGATTTCAAATTGGCAGTTGGAGAACAAGTTTTGTATTTGAATCCGGACGTGAATTCGAATGCAAAGTGGGTCAAAGGTATCATTAGGAAGCATATTTCAGAATCATTATATTTAGTGGAAGTGTACGGTAGGCATCGAGTAACTCATCGAAATCAATTGAAAAGAATTGAAAAAGATGTAGTATTACCATTTACAAATGAGGCTGGTGAATCACATGTTACACCGGAAAATGAGTTCCTTGATGCCGAAGATGAAACAACAGAATATGTACCAACAACCATTAAGGATAGGTTGAGGCAGAAACCCCGGGTGGACTATAAGCATATGGTTCATGGTAAATAAGGATTTACGTCATATTGTATGATTTGTCAAGGTGGATTTATTACATATACCATATAGTTATTATTATTTGAATATTGGTTCTTTCTGGATATATCTATACATATATATATTATTTTTTTTTTCTTTTTGAAAAAGGGGGAAAATGTAGTATATATGATGAGAGTATGTTGATAACATTAACAAGAGAGTGAGATTGAATTAAGCTAAGTGTTATAATAAGCAAAAGAATATGTATATATATAATGCTCTGCTGCCTAACAGAGAGCTAGAACAGAGTATCATTTTTGTTTAAGAATTCATTCCTATTGTAACTGTAGAACTGAGTTGTCACTTGAATAAAACCTTGGAACATAAATACATAACAAAAATTTTAACAAAATTTTCTATAGAAATAAAATTTTTACAAAATTTTCTATAAAAATAAAATTTTGACAAAAATTTCCACATATGAATAAAATGTTGACAAAATTTTCTATAGAAATAAAATTTTGACAAAAATTTCCACATAGAAATAAAATTTTGACAAAATTTTCTATAGAAATAAAATTTTGACAAAAATTTCCACATAGCAATAAAATTTTGACAAAATTTTCTAGATTGGAATAACATTATTAAAAAATTTTCCATAGAAATAAAATTTTGAGAAAATTTTGTATAGAAATAAAATTTTGTTAAAAAAGATTAAGTCGATTTCTCGAAAAAAATCCCCACAAAAACCCAAATTTATGGAAATTCCCCAACAAGTCCCCAACTCAGAAATTTCGTCCTCATTTACGAAAAAATATCCCCAATTTGTGGACAAATACCCAATACTGTCTACACTGTATGCTTGGAATAAAGAACAAATCGTTGGGCCTGGGAAAATTTCTTACAAAATTTTAAAAATAAACTAAAACAAAATAAAATGTTTGCAATAAATATTAGTTCTTTTTAGCATCATGCATTAAATTTTGACACGATCGGATAAAATTTGGTCTTCCAAGAGGCTTCGGATTTCAACAGACGGACGGACGGACGAACATCCCTATATATTATAAATTATTTGGATTAATTAATTTCGTGATTGAAGACAAAACTATTTTTTTTACTGTGTAGATTGGCTCGGACTTTCACCACGTTTCACATTATATATACTCTGTTGTGCCACTTTAGTGGCAAATTTGCTACTTTTTTCATGCGGTGATACACTTGTGTCACCTTTTTTGTTTGCCACTAAATGTGCAAAAAATATCTTTTACTGTGTAGTTTGGCTCAGATCCATATTATATATGTACTCAGTTGCGCAACTTTAGTGGCAAATTTGCCATTTTTTTAATGCGGTGATACTTTTGTGCCACTAAATACACTTTTTCTCTTTTTTGTGCCATTTTTCGACATACGGTGCCAGTTTTTAATTACATTCCTCTATATTGTATTAAAATTTTACACATTTCAAACGCAAAAAGCGTTAGGGAGACAGATATGATTGGATTCTTAACAAATAATCGAGTTCACGTGTTGAATAATGTATTTGTGAGTATTTTTTCTTTTTTTACCATAAATGTATTCATGAATATTTTTCTATAGTAGATAAACCGGGACTAGACTAGCTAAGATCTAGATTAGAAAAAAAATATTTCACTACGCTATATAATATACTGTTATATTTGCATTTAATTGTTGAATTTTCTTTATGAAAAAATGTGTCACCTTTTTATGAGTGTGCCACCTTTTTATGGTTTGCAACACTTTTTGTGCCACTTTCTAGAAATTCTCAACACTAACGCTGTATATACATTATAGGGTCTGAGACCAAGATTTAGATGTGTTACAAACGGAATGATGAAGTTAGTATACCCCAATGCTATGGTGAAATAAACGGCTTTTCGAAGACCACTTTGGCTATGCCAAGGGCCATGCGAAAATTGACACCCAGTATCTCCCATACTGGCCACCCACGTCACTACTATGCAAGTAAAAATTTCTCATATTGTCGATATAACCAAAGGAATTCCTCAAAAATGTAAATGAATGACAGGAGCAATATCATAAATTTCTATATTATCACAACAATAAAAATTTAGGACTTTTAGTTAATAGTAAATATAAATAATAATAATGCAAAAAATAGGTCAAACAACCAATAAAGTTTTGCAAAAACAAGAAAACAGATCTTAAAAAATTCCCCAGAAAAATTTTGGAAAAGCAAACAACCGAAATCTTTTTATCTACATAACCAGCTACCCTTAGCCTACTTAATGACTGTGTATTAAATATTTTTAGTGAGAATTATTAACACAAATATATGTGCAAATGAATACTAAAAGATTATTACAGTGATTAAACGCATTGCTTCATTTATATGGTAGTTACTGATAAATACACGTTTTAAAGGTCATAAATCAAGGAGGATTTGAAGATTTTTTTGGAAACATGAAAAGGCATAAACAATCCACACTTTTCTGGAAAGTCGAAAGATAGTATGTTATCATATTTTAAAACTGAGAATCTTTTTATTAATTAAGCTTCATTGAAAACAGTTTCAATATTTCCCAAGAAACCCGGATAAATTTACATCTCTAATAAATAGAAAAGTTCGTCCTTATTTTATCTCTGTAGAAAATTATGTCGAAATTTTATCTCTACAGAAAATTTCGTCGAAATTTTGTTTCCATAGAAAATATCGTCAAAATTGTATCTCTATAGAAAATTTCGTCGAAATGTTATCTCTGTAGAAAATTATGTCAAAATTTTATCTGTACAGAAAATTTCGTCGAAATTTTATCTCTACAGGAAATATTGTCAAAATTTCGTCGAAATTTAATCTCTATCGAAAATTTCGTCAAAATTTTATCTCTATAGAAAATTTCGTCGAGATTTTATCTCTATAGAAAATTTCTTCGACATTTTATCTCTATAGAAAATTTCCTCGAAATTTTGTTTCTATATAAAATTTCGTCGAAATTTTATCTCTATTGAAAATTTTGTTGAAACTTTATCTCTATAGAAAATTTCGTCGACATTTTATCTCTATAGAAAGTTTTGTCTAAATTTTATTTCTATAGAAAATTTCGTCAAAATTTTATCTCTATAGAAAATTTCGTCAAAATGTTATCTCTATAGAAAATTTTGTTTCCACAGAAAATTTCGCCGAAATTTTATAACTATAGAAAAGTTCGTCCCTATTTTATCTCTGTAGAAAATTATGTCGAAATTTTATCTCTACAGAAAATTTCGTCGAAATTTTGTTTCCATAGGAAATATTGCCAACATTTTATCTCTATAGAAAATTTCTTCGAAATTTTATCTCTATGGAAAATTTCCTCGAAATTTTATTTCGTTGAAATTTTATCTCTATAGAAAATTTTGTTGAAATTTTATATCTATAGAAAATGTCGTCGAAAATTTATCTCTATAGAAAATTTCGTCGAAATTTTATTTCTATAGAAATTTTTGTCTAAATTTTATTTCTATAGAAAATTTTACCACAAGTTTATTTCTATAGAAAATTTTATCAAAAGTTAATTTCTATTGAAAATATTGTTAATTTTATTTCTATATAAAGTTTTGTCAAAATTTTATTCCTATGTGGACATTTTTGTCAAAATTTTATTTCTATAGAAAATTTTGTCAAAATTTTATTTCTATAGAAAATTTTGTAAAAATTTTATCTCTGTAGAAAATTTCGTCGAAATTTTATCGCTGTAGAAAATTATGTCGAAATTTTATCTCTACAGAAAATTTCGTCGAAATTTTGTTTCCATAGGAAATATTGTCAAAATTTTATCTCTATAGAAAATTTCGTCGAAATTTTGTTTCCATAGGAAATTTTGTCAAAATTTTATCTCCATAGAAAATTTCGTCGACATTTTATCTCTATGGAAACTTTCGTCAAAATTTTATCTCTATAGAAAATCTAGTTGAAATTTTATATCTATAGGAAATTTCTTCGAAATTTTATCTCCATAGAAAATTTCCTCGAAATTTTGTTTCTATATAAAATTTTGTTGAAATTTTATCTCTATAGAAAATTTTGTTGAAACTTTATCTCTATAGGAAATTTTGTTGAAATTTTATCTCTATAGAAAATTTTGTTGAAATTTTATACCTATAGAAAATTTCGTCGAAATTGTATCTCTATAGAAAATTTCGTCGAAATTTTATTTCTATAGAAAGTTTTGACTAAATTTTATTTTACTATAAGTTCATTTCTATAGAAAATTTTATCAAAAGTTAATTTCTATTGAAAATTCAAAAAAAATAATTAATTGTTTTTTTTTTATTACATAAGAAAAAAACTATATAAAATTCTGTTAAAATTTTATTTCTTTAGAAAATTTTGTCAAAATTTTATTTCTGTACAAAATGTTATTGCTAAACAATTTGGTCAAAATTTTATTTCTTTAGAAAATTTTGTCATAACTTTATTTCTATAGAAAATTTTGTTAAAATTGTATTTCTATAAAAAATTTTGTCAAAATTTTATTTCTATAGAAAATTTTGTTAAAATTTTATTTCTATAGAAAATTTTGTCAAAATGTTATTTCTATAGAATTTTTTTTTCAAAATTTTGTTTGTCTAGAAAATTTTGTCAAAATTTTTTTTATTTCTATAGAAAATTTCGTCGTATTATACAAAATCATCAAATTTTTTTTCTACCACATTATTAACAGTAACAAACCCAAAATAGATAAAATAATGTGATATTTAATAGAACACATGCCTCCAGCGTTAAGCCTTGGAAAACAAAAACGAATATAGATAAATTCCACAACAAATTTTAAAATAAATCTTAGAAGAATAACAAAAATAAAACCCCTCATTGTAAATAACAGCGTAAATTTAATAAAAAAAGCACTCACACTCGACATTAACAACATCCAACACCTATATTCTTATGATACCTGCAACTGATTTACAATCTCATTTAAATGAGATTAAAATCATTACGAAAAATCTTATTTTGCTAAAATGTTGTGAAAAGAAATCTCTTATGAAATTTGAAAATATTAAGATCTGTTGACATTTCAATAAAATTATCGCTAAATAAATACACTGATGTTCTTGACCCTCACGGCCTGGATGTACCCATTTTATTTGAAAGAAATCACGGCAGAGGTGCGTGCACCTTAATGGAATATTTTGAAATCTGCCCGAAATCTGTGATTAATGATCTACAATAAAATGACGAAATATCCCAAGTGGTAAATTTATAAAATTCCGCAGACATTGTTAACAACATAATAAATTCCAATAGAATGACATGCTACCAATGGTAATTTCTCAAACACTCTTAAGCTAACTTTTACACATATCAGTGAAATCAGTGAAAATAGAAGCAATATAAGCGTGTTTTTTTTTCCTTATTATTAGATTAATGTGGTCCGCACTTGCTCCTAGAAATTAACGAATTATTAGTACGTCCTTAAAAATCATAAAGAGTGCCAGGCATACTTGGACGTAAAAAATAAATTGTTCTTCGTACCTTTGATCACATATTTCATTTGGGCTTGTTATGGTTCGAAGGTATATTTGAACAATTTTTGAATAAAAACAGAATGTAATAGATAGATAAACCAACTTGAAATCCAACATGGCGGGTAATGTGGTCGATAAGAATGTGACACTTTGAAGTTGCATAGTCTGTGTTTTATAAACAATATTAAATAGTAATTAGCCGCACGGATGGCCAGATAAATGTTAACACCAATTTAATTCAGCCTAAAAGTATGCTCGCATTTTAAAACACCAAATGATGAATTAAAAAAATCTAAGAATTAGATATAAGCACCTTTGAAAGCCTTTTGCAGTATGTACAAACCCACCTAATAAATTTATTAAAATAAAAAAATATTCTTCAAGTAATTGCCAAAATGTTAAGCCAATAAAATGTGATGAAACAAATCGCAATGCCAAGAAATTCTAGATTTGTTCGATTTTTGTTACGCGACTTGTCAGATGCCAGATGAGGTAGGTATAGGGCCAGCCATTATTTGTTTATTATTATTTTATGGGTATTAAGTTCGAGTTTAGCCGCTAAAATCGCTAAAGTGAAAATTAAATCTGTAAAAAAGCGATAAAATTTACATATTTGTTGCAAATTTTATTATAACTTGATGGGGAATAGCCCAAAGCAAATTTTCACAAAATTTGTATTCCTTAAAGTGGATTAATTAAGAAAAGTAATTGCGATTTTAGCGGCTAAAGGTAAGTACTATGTTCGCTTTTCGCGTTGAAATTTTCGTGGTTACCTTATTAAAACAGTTCAATATAAAGCAGATAAATTAACTCAATTGATGCGCTGTTTCTTGTTTCTCTAGATTTCGGCAAGACTTTACAGGAATAAGTTTGTTTCCATTTATAATTTTGATTATTTGAGGTAAAATAATCGCGAAAATAAAGTGGTTTTCAACTCGAAAACCGAACATAGTACCCACCTTAAACTCGAACTTAATACCCACCTTTAGGCTTATTCAGGTGGTGAACTTCAATTAGACTTCGATCAAACGGATTTTTGGGTCGAAGTCGAAGACAATGTTCGACAAAAATGAGAAATTTGACGAAGCCGATTGTGTTATATAATTATTTATGTTTCGAATGAAAAGTGTAAAAATTCAAGAGTTTGGTTCATAATAATTCAATACAGATTTTTACTTTAAGTTGGGTATTAAGTTCGAGTTTAGCCACAAAACTCGCCATTTTTCCCGTTTACTTTCATAATCAATCTATTTTATAGAAATAAATCTTTAAGAAAAGTTGCTTTGGCCTTTACCCCAACAAGATATAATAAAATTTGCATCAAAGAGGAATAATTTTATACTTTTGATTTTTTTTTTTAATTTTTTTTAGGAAAAAAATTAATAAATTGTTTTTCTGTCACAAAAGAAAAAAAAACTATATAAACGTTGCAATGTACAACCACATCGAAAGAAAGCTATGATCGAAAGCTAAATAAAGAAAAGACACAAAATTAGAATTCATCGATAAATTTAAAGTTTTTTACATATTAATCTGCAAAACTAGCATTTTAAAAATTAACTATGTCCTCAAACTAGCTGAATTGTTACTGAAGATACTAATGGGTGATAATCGACGAATGCCGAAGCTGATTCTCGATACAAAGGACCTCCTTTGTATAACCAATTCTAGTCGACGGTATAAACTACCGCTGAAAAACTTTTTAGTGATCAGTCGAAATTGGCATTGGCCCCGTGTGTGCAAGGCAGACAATTCCACCACGGCAGAAATTTTGAATATAGGGAGCATGAGTAATGTAAAATAAGAAAAAATTAAGACAAATTCTCCGAAGGCAATTTGGTGTCAGGTCTGCACAAACCTGTTATATGAAAGGCGGGCATGCTAACCACTGTGTTTTCCACGTGTATATTTTGCTTTTAAGCCTTTTGGATCCCCTAGCAGTAGGCCTCTGAAAAAATCGCTAAAACAAAAATATATCAATAATCAAAATTGTTCATATCTCATTTATTAATTTTTATTTATTTAGCAAATCTTAATTTGTATAAAAAAGAGCAAAAATTCCAAAAGTTATGGAAATCAAACTTTACTACTAAATGCTAATCAACTACAACTATCATGAAAAAAACTCGTGTATATCGTCGCATTCATTTAACCAGAACACCCTCTACATCCGCAATGAACACATTCCACAACACGACCTTCCTCCAATTTGGATTTGGGCACTCGGCAAATACAATTTGTACCAAAATTTGTATCACGTGTTTGAATACATCGCAGACAACAAAGATTTTCATAACCAGACTTTTTCCATTTGGCAATTAAATTACCATCTGCTATTTTCTCTTTGAGACAATAATCGTATAGTTCACGACTAATGGCCTTGCGACGGTAGAATAGATCGTATATGTAACGGGATTTTTGATGATGGATTTTAAAAATTGGCCATAGTGATTCTGTTATACGTTTACCCTCGTGTGGTTCAGTTTCGGCTAGAAATAGAAAAACAAATTTTACACAGATTTATAGATCATATTAGGAAACAAATGAAAGTTAATAATGGCTTTTAGTAGCTTGTTGGACCCAAGGCATATCATTGTAACAAACATCAGAGCTAACTCCTTATTGAACAAGTCTCAGCTAGAAAAACCTCTAGAAACACTATATTTTATGGCAAATTCAAGGAACCACGTTAAATCCATCCTCTAGATTTCACGTTTTTTACTTGAATTTATTTTTGGATTTATTTATTTGGAGATATTTAAGAAAAATTCATGTGTAGCGAAAACCCCGCAAAACAACACAAACTCTGGATTAGAATTACGAGTCGTAATTTACGAAAAACCTTTTTCAAAGCTACGGTGTGGCTCAAGCATTGTTACTAAGAAACCAACTTGATAGATAATGTAGACACACGCCGAAAATATTTATACTGGTCAGAAAAACATTATACGAAGTAGGTTACAATCCTTCGTCTGGGACAGCAGGTATCGACCACAATGTAGTCTGTATTAAATGTCAAAACAACTTAACATTTTTGCACAAGTGTTTTGTCACTGACTATCTTACTCCAAATTATAAAACTCTATATTTAACACTCCCAGTTTCTATTTCTATGAGAATAAGATCAACAATCTTAATGGGAGTCAAAGGTTTGTGACATCTCTAAATCATGCCTGGACTGATTAAATCTAAATTATTTTATTCTAATGATAGTTTGAGATCAGGCGACTATAATATTGGGAATGATTTAGTTCAAGGAGAACGAAGTATAGGACAACATACCTTCTCGCATTTTCTGCTCCAATTCTTCCAACGTCGGTTCTATTAATTCCCAGCCATCCGGTGGAGGTTTACGGGATCTTCTAACTTTCGGCATTGTAACTTTGTTATTAAATAAGTTTTATTTGTATAGCCTTGATGTCAATAGTAAAAAGAATACTTAACAAATGCCAAAAATAATGGATTCGTTGGTAATAAATTCGATCCAAAAAATAAATGTTATGAATCCGATGTCTTCTTCTTCTTCTTCTTCTAATAAATAAAAAGCTGTTCCTGACAGCCTATGTGCCTCAAATGAAGCATTTCATAGAATGAGATCTAAATGAAAACCAAAGCGTCGTGAATGCACTAGGGGACCTTCAGATGGAAGATATGATTGAGATATTTGAAATTATTATTTTTTTTTAATGTTTAATTTGCAAAAACTCGTCGGAAAAGCGCAGTCACTATTGAGAAGTTGTACCATGCCAAGTTATTACAAAAAAGTTTCTCATCAGTGCAATTATTAGGTGCCTTTTTAGATCAATTTAGAACGACGCCAATAAGAGCCCCTTCAAACTATTAGAAAAAGTGCACTTTAAGGTAGTAGTAAAAGAAGCATTGTGGTCAAGTAAAACACGATTGTGTAGATGTTTATTAATTTGATTAAAAATTTATAAATTCTTATAGGTATAAAATTTTTCCATTTCCCTGCCAGCATTTCAAAGTTCCGTTTCATCCTCATCGTTACCACAGACTCGTAAGTGACACTGCAACAATCGCCAACTGTGATAGTATTTTGCCATCACTATTCGCATGAAAGTATTTTGCCATCACTATTGTTACAAGAGCCATTTTATATTTTGTGAAACACCAAGCGCAACTAGCTTCTTATAATTTTTTTAAATAAAAACGATAATGAAGTGCTGAAAACATAGTTCTTTCGCATAGTTCTTTCGCTTAAAATGTATATTGGTGAACAATTTTTGACTTTCCAAATGGAATAAAGTGATAGTTTTTCAAATATTTTTCCAGACACGCTGCCTCCAATGGAAATAAAAGCACTGCCTGGTAGACGCTACATCATGTAACTTGAAACTTGTAACTCAACATAAATCTTTTATTAATGCATAAAAATATGTCAAATGTGATCCCTGCCAGCATTTCAATGTTCCATTTCATCCTCATCGCTACCACAGACTCGTAAGTGACACTGCAACAATTGCCAACTGTGATAGTATTTTGCCATCACTATTCGCATGAAGGTATTTTGCCATCACTATTGTTACAAGAGCCATTTTATATTTTGTGAAACACCAAGCGCAACTGGCTTATTATAATTTATTTCAATGAAAACGAAAATAAAGTGCTGAAAACATAGTTATTGCGTTTAAAATTGTGAAAAGTAAATTGGTGAACAATTTTTGACTTTCCAAATGGAATAAAGTGATAGTTTTTCAAATATTTTTCCAGACACGCTGCCTCCATTGGGAATAAAAGTACGGCTGATAGACGCTACAACATTTAACTTACAACTTGTAACTCAACATCAATCTCTTATTAATGCATAAAAATGTGTTAAATGTGATGTGATAGCCGTATAAATCTTAAAATGCACTTTGTCTGATTGTTTGAAGGGGCTCTTATTGGCGTCCTTCTAAATGTATCCAGAAGGGGTCCTAATAATTGCACTCATGCGATACTTTTTTGTAGTAACTTGGCGTGGTACAACTTCTCAATAGTGACGGCGCTTTTCCGAGGAGTTTTGGATATCGTATACGACTGTTTTCGACGTCGTGGGGATTCTCTGAAGCGCCCCCAAATTCAAAAAATTTTGGCAGGGATGTTAAAGTCGTACAAATGATATATTTATGATAATATATAAATGTTTAATAAAATTAATAAACATCTAAAAAATCGTGTTTTACTTGACCGCAATGATTCTTTCTAGTTGTACTATCTTATAATTCACTTTCTCTGATTGTTAGAAGGGGCTCTTATTGTTGTCCTTCTAAATGTATCCAGAAGGGCACCTAATAATTGCATTCATGCGATACTTTTTTGTAGTAACTTGGCGTGGTACAACTTCTCAATAGTGACGGCGCTTTTCCGAGGAGTTTTGGATATCGTATACGACTGTTTTCGATGTAGTGGGGATTCTCAGAAGCGCCCCCAAATTCAAAAAATTTTCTCATCACATTTAACATAACTTTTTTCATTAATAAAAGAACGATGTAGATTTACACGTAGCAAGTTACATGTTTCAGCGTCTATCAGCGAATGTTTTTATATAAAATGGCTCTTCTAACAGTAGTGATGGCAACCCTGCCAGCATTTCAAAGTTCCATTTCAACCTCATCGTTACCACAGACTCGTAAATGTCACTTCAACCATCATGAAAAGGTACATCAAAAAGTACATGCAAGTAATTTGCCATCCCTACTGTTAAAAAAGCCATTTTTTTTGTGAAACGCCAAGCGCAACCAGCTTGTTATATTTTAATTAAATAAAAACGAAAATAAAGTTCTGAAAACATAGATTATACGCTTAAAATTGTGAAAGGTATATTGGTGAACAATTTGGTGATTTTCCAAATGGAATAAAGTGATTGTTTTTCAGATATTTTACAGACACGCTGCCTCCATAGAATAAAAACACTGGTTGATAGACGCAGCAACATGTAACTCGCTACTTGTAACTCAACATCATCATTAATGCCAAAAATTATGTTAAATGTAATGTGATAGTGGTATAAATGTTATATTTTTAAGAATTTGTAAATGTTTAATCAAATTAATAAATATCTAAACAAACGTGTTTTACTCGACCACAATGATTCTTTTACAACTATCTTAAAATTCACTTTTTCTGATTGTTTGGAGGGTCCCTTATTGGCGTCGTTCTAAATTGATCTATAAAGGCACCTAATAATTGCACTCATGCGAAACATTTTTGTAGTAACTTGGCGTGGTACAACTTCTCAATAGTGACGGCGCTTTTCCGACGAGTTTTTGATGTCGTATATGATTGTTTTCGACGTAGTGGGGATTCTCAAAAGAGTCCCCAAATTCAAAAAATGTTGGCAGGGAAAATACTTTCATGCACATTTGTACTTTTTGATGTGCTTCCCCCATTACAGTTGGTGATTGTTGTAGTGACATTCATGAGTCTGTGGTAGCGATGAGGATGAAATGGAACTTTGAAATGCTGGCAGGGAATGCGCCGTTCAGTCTATAAGTTTATCCCTACGACAGTATTCGTGTCGCACCCCTGCCAACATTTTTTGAATTTGGGGACGCTTCTAAGAATCCCCACTACGTCGAAAACAGTCGTATACGATATCCAAAACTCCTCGGAAAATCGCCGTCACTATTGAGAAGTTGTACCACGCCAAGTTACTACAAAAAAGTATCGCATGAGTGCAATTATTAGGTGCCCTTCTGGCTACATTTAGAAGGACGCCAATAAGAGCCCCTCAAACAATCAGAGAAAGTGAATTTTAAGATAGTTGTAAAAGAATCGTTGTGGTCAAGTAAAACACGATTGTTTATTAATTTTGTTAAACATTTATAAATTCTCATAAATATAACATTTATACGACTATCACATCACATTAAACATATTTTTATGCATTAATAAAAGATTGATGTTGAGTTACAAGTTGCAAGTTACATGTTGTAGCGTCTATCAGCCAGTGCTTTTATTCCCAACGGAGGCAGCGTGTCTGGAAAAATATTTGAAAAACTATCACTTTATTCCATTTGGAAAGTCAAAAATTGTTCACTAATATACCTTTCACATTTTTAAGCGAAATAACTATATTTACAGCACTTCATTATCCTTTTTATTTTCATAAATTATAAGAAGCTAGTTGCGCTTGGTGTTTCACAAAATATAAAATGGCTCTTGTAACAATAGTGATGGCAAAATACTTTCATGCGAATAGTGATGGCAAAATACTATCACAGTTGGCGATTGTTGCAGTGTCACTTACGAGTCTGTGGAAGCGATGATGATGAAATAGAACTTTGAAATGCTGGCAGGGACATATCCCAAATATTGGCCACACCATAAATTGTGATCCATGCTATAATCGATGGGATTTATCGTTAAAATTGAATACAGAATCCCACTACTACTAGGCAAAAATGGAGATTTCCTGCCCTGTGTGAACGTAGTATTATCGACTTTAAAATAACGACTATTAGCAGCGTCCTTATGATATAAACGCCCCATATGGGTATTTCGATATAAATTTTTAAAATATAGGCCGATATATAATCGATTGTAATGATAATAAATGGTATCGGTAATCCTCGTAGTCGATTTCCCTTCACTACGGAGTAAGTGTTTCTGTCACATACAACGCAAAATGTAAATAATTCATTGTAAGGGAAAGTTGAAAATTATTGTTTATTTGCGATAGAAAAAACCGTGAAAAATGTGGGTGTTTAAAATCTAATTATTGTCAAATGATACAAATGCAAAAATAAATTAAAAAGAAATAATAAATCTCATGACCATTTACGCACTTAATAGCAACAACAACAGCAGCCCGAAAAAAAACCAGATACCAATTGTTAAGCAATAATATTAAGTTAATCTCTACTGTGTGTGTGTATTATATTTTGCTTTATCAAATTAGTGGATCATTTTTAAGTTACTAATATATTAAACAAATTGTGAAAATATGAATGACGATACAGTGCGAAAAAATAGCATATCTATCCTATTGCGCCTCCGAAAAGACTCAGATAGGATCAGTAAAACGGGAAAAAGTCATTAACAAACAATCACACCTTATACATCATCGCAATGACACACAAATACAAGTACAAACAACATTTTCGGTGATTTATTAACTAAATTCGTACATATTATGTATGTCGCATAAAACAGAGCTATGTAAAAAACAAAAACAATTCGCCTCTCAGCAACCGACATCATTTAATTTGGATCATTCTCCATTACTTATTTCTTTTCCTGTCTGGTCATCTGTTTGTGTGGGTATGCCTGTATTTTTGTGGGAGGGCATTGTATACACATTACTTATTATGAAGTGGCTGACGGGAAGTGCATCCATACTTGCCGTCTATCCCGTCCGTCCATCCGTTCCCCTAGCCACTTTAGTTTAATTCAAAGTGATTGTGTTGTGATTTTTTTTTTGTTGGTGTTTTTCACTTGCATTTCTGGTTTCTCGTTGTTTTTGCATACATATGTGTCTCTTTAAATGTATTTTTTTATACATTGTTTGTTATATGTATAATTTATTTATATTTATTTTGTATATATGTCGAGTTTCATTGGTGTTGTTTTTTGCACAGTTTTTTACCCAAATTATTGTTTTTAGTGATAACCATTTTAAATTTTGTTTTACTTATATATGTGTTTGTTATGTATTTGCACAATTGTTTCCATTCCAAAAGTTATGACAATAATGGGTGTTTTCATCGGGAATTTGCCAACAAGTGAATAAAAAATTTTCTTCGAAAAGTTAAACACAAGTTTATTTTGTCATTAGTCAAAATAAATATGGACTTATCGCTGAAATAAAAACTAATGGAACACTTTTAATTCCATATTGAGTTCTGCCATTAGGTTTTATACGATTTTATAAGATTCCTCATTGTCACCAAATTCTGGGTCCATACGACTGGGATGGCTACATTCAATTAAAAAGCTCCATATCATATGTCATATCTCTTTCAACTCACCAGTTTCGAAATATCTCAAATCATTGCTATTCTACAGGGTAGCTGAAATGTAACGCTAAGCGCTATATATATTTTTTTCAATTTTTGTCAAATTTTATTGTTTGAAAGCAAAATATATCCTAAATAACATCAAATTCTACAATCAGTTTGGATTTGCTCGAATTTGCTACCTTTGTCTTGAATTATGGAATTATGGAATATGGAGAATTTGGTACTTTTTATTTTTAGCGTATATCTTATACTCCTAAGTGCACCCACCATGCGCAAAAGTCCAACGAATTGAGATCAGATGATTTTAGTGGTCATTGTGCGATAGAAATGGAGCGAGGGACCTCCATTTTTAAGTCATCGGCGTGCTTGAGTACTGTTAGCCAATCTAACGTGTACATTTTCAGCTGAACTCTTTGGCAAGCAAATCCGATAATATTGTTTGTTCGCAAAATGCTCAATTTGGTGTGGCTTCTCATCGGAGGAAACATAATACAGTAAGTTAGGTTAGGTGGCAGCCCGATGTAACAGGCTCACTTAGACAATTCAGTCCATTGTGGTACCACATTGGTGAACTTCTCTCTTATCACTGAGTGCTGCCCCGATTCCATGTTAAGTTCAATGACAAGGGACCTCCTTTTTATAGCCGAGTCCGAACGGCGTTCCTCATTGCAGTGAAACCACTTAGAGAAGCTTTGAAACCCTCAGAAATGTCACCGGCATTACTGAGGTGGGATAATCCACCGCTGAAAAATTCTTTGGTGAAAAATTATTGGTGCTGAAAATTTTTTTTGTGAATCGGTGAGCTCTTGAATTTTCGGCACTTAGATAGCTTAAGTCCAAAGTCATTTTTCGTCGTGCAATGGTCGGTGACAGACGAGGGCTTTTGAAATTATCACATCCTACGGTTGGTTGCAATAGAAAATTGAATAAATGGCTTATATGAAAGAATAAACCGATTTAAACCATATTCAGCTCGTCGTAAACCAAACTCTAAATTAAGTTAGGTAAAGTGGCAACACGATATTTGGACTATTCAGTCCATTGTGATACCACAGTCGTGAATTTCTCTCTTTTCAATGAATTCTGCCCGATTCTATGTTTTTTTATAGCCGAGTCCAAATGGGGTTCAACAAAACCTTGAAAACCCTTATAGAAGCTTTGAAATATTAGGTAATATCACCAGAATTATAGAGAGGGGATTCTTTATCACCCACACATAGTTGAGATTTTTAACAAAAAACAAATCAAATCAAAAAATTTGGCTTCATTAATAAAATTAAACGTACTTAATTTTTGGACATAATATGAGCATCATTAAAGGATAATTTTAAAATTGTACTTAGAAGAGCCAAATCAATATCCGTTTTGAATGCGTGACGAGCATTGGCACAGCTAGTAATTCTACCTAAATTCTCTAAAACTTTTTCGAGAACAACATATCAATTCCTTCGTATTAAGTTTTTTTTTCAATAAAAAACTATATAATCGATATCAAACATCACGCGAAATTCCATTGTTTTTATCCCATGTTATCGTCAGAGCTGTTTAAATTATTTTCATTTTTGAATGTTTTGTAACAATCAAAAAAAGTATTGTGTTGATAAAACGTTTTTTTATTACAAGCTCTATAAATACGTTGTACATTTCCAAATTGAGTACGAGGTACGTGCCATAATTTCAAAATGGCAAATATTTATTAGTAAAATATGTATAAAATGAATATTAGATTTCGCTGTGAACTTTTTGAGAGAGGAATATAAGCAGCAGTGAGATGACCTTAAGGATGCTGTTGGTGGGTCATTCTTTATAACTTATTTACGGTCGATATCCCTCCAATTACACGACCTGAATTGAGAGTAATTAATTCATTCATTCGAGTTAGTTAAGAGTAAGATTGAAAAGATAAAAGTAAAGAAATGTTAGCATTTTAAACAGTTGTATGCAATAAGTCGAATTTTTAATAATCGCCAATCGAAAAAGTTGTAGTCGTTTTTTTATTATTGTTGAAACTTTTGGAAATATTTTAAAATTTTAAAAAGTCTAAAAATCAAAAAAGGAATTTTTTCTGAAGTCGACATTTGATTTTTTTTTTTTAATTTTTGGACATGTTAAAATTTTGAAAAATGATTCTGTTTACAATCCTTACCTTATAAAATCCTTCAAGTAGCTCATTCCAAACAAAACATCATTTCGTTTTATAATTTTCTAATATAGTTTATATTTTTACTGTACAATGTAACATACAATACTTACGAGGATTGCTTTTTATATACCGGTATTGGGCAACCTTAGTGTAAAGCTTGACATTTTTGAGGTCAGTACGTTTTGACATACGAGAGCTATTTTTGTTGTTTACTTCAACTTAGAAGATTCATCTCGCCCAAAAATTGAATTAATTCGTGAACATTTTCGTTGGTCTTTTTTATACAACTTTCGGTCTTCGGATTAACTCAACAACAGTGCATAGATGACCTTAATTCAATTTTTGGCGATGAAGCTTCGTCCGAGGTCGTAGTTCACTCCAGGACGAAATAAAATTTTGACAAAATTTTCTATAGAATTTTGACAAAAATTTTCTATAAAAATAAAATTTTGACAAAAATTTCTATAAAAATAAAGTTTTAACAAAATTTTCTATAGAAATAAAACTTTGATAAAATGTTGACAAAATTTTCTATAGAAATAAAATTTTGACAAAATTTTCTATAGAAATAAAATTTTGACAAAATTTTCTATAAAAATAAAACTTTGATAAAATTTTGACAAAATTTTCTATAGAAATAAAATTTTGACAAAATTTTCTATAAAAATAAAATTTTGACAAAAATTTCTATAAAAATAAAGTTTTAACATAATTTTCTATAGAAATAAAACTTTGATAAAATTTTGACAAATTTTTCTATAGAAATAAAATTTTGACAAAATTTTCTATAGAAATAAAATTTTTACAAAATTTTCTATAAAAATAAAGTTTTAACAAAATTTTCTATAGAAATAAAACTTTGATAAAATGTTGATAAAATTTTCTATAGAAATAAAATTTTGACCAAAATTTTCTATAAAAATAAAATTTTGACAAAAATTTTGTAAGAAATAAAATTTTGACAAATTTTTCTATAGAAATAAAATTTTGACAAAATTTTCTATAGAAATAAAATTTTGACAAAATTTTCTTAGAAATAAAATTTTGACCAAAATTTTCTATAAAAATAAAATTTTGACAAAAATTTTGTAAGAAATATAATCTTGACAAATTTTTCTATAGAAAAAATTTTTTGACAAAATTGTCTATAGAAATAAAATTTTGACAAAATTTTCTAAAAAATAAAATTTTCTATAAAAATAAAGTTTTAACAAAATTTTCTATAGAAATAAAACTTTGATAAAATGTTGACAAAATTTTCTATAGAAATAAAATTTTGACAAAATTTTCTATAGAAATAAAATTTTGACAAAATTTTCTATAAAAATAAAACTTTGATAAAATTTTGACAAAATTTTCTATAGAAATAAAATTTTGACAAAATTTTCTATAAAAATAAAATTTTGACAAAAATTTCTATAAAAATAAAGTTTTAACATAATTTTCTATAGAAATAAAACTTTGATAAAATTTTGACAAATTTTTCTATAGAAATAAAATTTTGACAAAATTTTCTATAGAAATAAAATTTTTACAAAATTTTCTATAAAAATAAAGTTTTAACAAAATTTTCTATAGAAATAAAACTTTGATAAAATGTTGATAAAATTTTCTATAGAAATAAAATTTTGACCAAAATTTTCTATAAAAATAAAATTTTGACAAAAATTTTGTAAGAAATAAAATTTTGACAAATTTTTCTATAGAAATAAAATTTTGACAAAATTTTCTATAGAAATAAAATTTTGACAAAATTTTCTTAGAAATAAAATTTTGACCAAAATTTTCTATAAAAATAAAATTTTGACAAAAATTTTGTAAGAAATATAATCTTGACAAATTTTTCTATAGAAAAAATTTTTTGACAAAATTGTCTATAGAAATAAAATTTTGACAAAATTTTCTAAAAAATAAAATTTTCTATAAAAATAAAGTTTTAACAAAATTTTCTATAGAAATAAAACTTTGACAAAATTTTCTATAGGAATAAAATTTTGACCAAAATTTTCTAAAAAAATAAAATTTTGACAAAAATTTCTATAAAAATAAAGTTTTAACAAAATTTTCTATAGATATAAAACTTCGATAAAATGTTGACAAAATTTTCTATAGAAATAAAATTTTGACAAAATTTTCTATAGAAATAAAATTTTGACAAAATTTTCTATAGAAATAAAATTTTGACAAAATTTTCTATAGAAATAAAATTTTGACAAAATTTTCTGTAGAAATAAAATTTTGACCAAAATTTTCTATGAAAATAAAATTTTGATAAAAATTTTGTAAGAAATAAAATTTTGACAAATTTTTCTATAGAAAAAAATTTTTTGACAAAATTGTCTATAGAAATAAAATTTTGACAAAATTTTCTAAAAAAAATAAAATTTTGATAAAATTTTCTATAGAAATAAAATTTTGATAAAATTTTCTATAGAAATAAAACTTTGATAAAATTTTCTATAGAAATAAAATTTTGACAAAATTTTCTATAGAAGTAAAATTTTGACAAAATTTTCTATAGATATAAAAATGTTGATAGAATATTCTATAGAAATAAAATATTGAAAAAATATTCTATAAAAATAAAACTTTGATAAAAATTTTCTACAGAAATAAAATTTTGACAAAATTTTCTATAGAAATAAAATTTTGACAAAAATTTTCTTTAAAAAAAAAGAAAATTTTATAGAAATAACATTTTGACAAAATTTTCTATAGGAATAAAATTTTGGCAAAATTTTTTATAGAACAACAATTTTGGCAAAACTTTCTATAAAAATAAAATTTTGACAAAATTTTCTATAGAAATAAAATTTTGACAAAATTTTCTATAGAAATAAAATTGTAACAAAATTTTCTATGGAAATAAAATATTGAAAAAATTTTCTATAGAAATAAAATTTTCCCAAAATTTTCTATAGAAATAAAATTTTGACAAAATTTTCTATTGAAATAAAATATTAACAAAATTTTCTATAGAAATAAAATATTGACAAAATTTTCTATACAAATAAAATTTTGACAAAATTTTCTATAGAAATAAAATGTTAACAAAATTTTCTATAGAAATAAAATATTGACAAAATTGTCTATTGAAATAAAATTTTGACAAAATTTTCTATAGAAATAAAATTTTGACAAAATTTTCTATAGAAATAAAATATTGACAAAATTTTCTATACAAATATAATTTTGACAAAATTTTCTATACAAATATAATTTTGACAAAATTTTCTATAGAAATAAAATTTTGACAAAATTTTCTATAGAAATAAAATTTTGACAAAACTTTCTATAGAAATAAAATTTTGATTAAATATTCTATAGAAATAAAACTTTTATAAAATGTTGACAAAATTTTCTATCGAAATAAAATTTTGACAAAATTTTCTATAGAAATAAAATTTTTACAAAATTTTCTATAGAAATAAAATTTTGACAAAATTTTCTACAGAAATAAAATTTTGATAAAAATTTTCTATAGAAATAAAATTTTGATAAAAATTTTCTATAGAAATAAAATTTTAACAAATATTTCTATGGAAATAAAATTTTGACAAAATTTTCTAAAGAAATAAAATTTTGATCAAATTTTCTATAGAAATAAAACTTTGATAAAATTTTGACAACATTTTCTATAGAAATAAAATTTTGACAAAATTTTCTGTAGAAATAAAAATTTGACAAAATTTTCTGTAGTAATAAAATTTTAACAAAATTTTCTTTAGCAATGAAATTTTGACAAAATTTTCAATAGAAATAAAATTTAGACAAAATTTTCTATAAATATAAAATCTTGACAATATTTTCTACAGAAATAAGATATTTTGACAAAATATTCTATAGAAAAAAAATTTTTCTATAGAACCGTGCATGTGACCAATATTGCATGAACATTTGACGGTCAAACAAATTTGTTCACATTGAATACCATACAATTTGTCAATCGCACAAAAAATACGAGAAAGAACAAAGCTATTGATGATTCATATTTGGTTTGGTCTCTAATCCCGAAATATAAAAGCCAACCCTCGTCTATAATATAGTATATCTTATAAAAGTCACCGATAAAAAATTAACTCTATGAATAATTGATAATAATTAAAGTGTTGTCATCCATCCAAATTTACTTCTCATACCACCTTCGTACCGGGTATATACAAACGAACTTATCTACGTCATACGCTAAGTACTTGTTAGCGCCTTGTACAATTATTTCCCCAATCGTTATGCTGCTGTTGTTGTTTGTGCTGCAACAATTTTCCTAATATCGGTCATGACTGATAATAGCACCGCCCTCATATAAGTTCAAGTTTATATTTACTTTATATTAATTTTGCTAAGTTATATTCTGTTATTTATATTCGGCTATGAAATTAATTTGGATGATGGTATTTTTTTTCAGTCTTGTAATATTTAATGTTTGTAAAGGACGAAATTAAAATCCCTAACGGAGAAACTATCTTGAAATTTTGTTATAATTTGGAGAGAGAAAAACATCATTCACGTCATTCGAAACAATAAGCCACAATGGAGTCGAATACGGAAGGAAATCTCTTAGAGATTATGGATTTAGCACGTACACTAAGGCAGGAGCAATTATTCATACAACAAGAACAGGCAACATTTCTACAGCTTACCGAAGCATTGTCAGAAAATTCATCATCAATAACAAAGGTAAGTTACGTGCTTGTGAATTGTTGATTTTTTTACAACTACTTTTTTATGTTTATTTTACAATAAGTACAATTTGCTTTGTCCATAGCTTGTTGGCATTAAAATTTAATATCATATGTTTTTTTTTTGTTTTTCAGTTGGCTTATATATGTGCCCAACAAAGACGAAATCTTAATGATTTAATAGTCTCACGTCCAGAATTGGGTCCTTCATTGTGTTGCCGCCGTGCCAATAATTATGAAAAATCAAATTTCATTGATTCCAAGAAAGTTTTAAACTATGAAGTAAGTCGGAATTCCTTTACAACAAAACAATTTACACTCAATTTATTTTTGATTTTTAATTTTCAGCATGCCATTGCCTATGAAGAACTCTTCAATTATCTGTATAAATCTCCTTTTATTTTGGCTGTATCACTTGCTACAGGTGATAGCATTGCTGAAATCTCACCCGCCCATATGAATTCAGTTATACAAACCATAAGTACTGGAATTTTTGGCAATGCCATAAATAGCAAAGATGTCGAAATGATTTTGAAGCTATTAAGAGAGCTCATTGAAATACAAATTGTAACCAGTGATAATCCAAGAAGACTACTGCGTGCCAATGCTTCATCGTTTGCACGTATCTATCATCGTTTAAATGAGTCAATGTTTTCGGCGAAAATCTTTTTGACCGCTGCTTTATTTCAACCCATAATGAGTGTATTAACTGAAACTGATACCATCCTGGATGTTGATCCACAAAAGGTCATACAACGTTTCAGTACAAAGGAAAGAATAAGAAGGTAAAACATAATTTGGTATTATAATCTCAAAAATATATTGGAAGCCCAAATTAAAAATGCCGGATTGACTACAGTTGGCATCAGACAAATATTCATGACATATTCATAGGTTAGGTTTGGAGTAGTGGCAGCCAGTTATAATTTTTAAAGCTTATTTACAATTTTCAGTTCTTTGTAATACTACAAATAGAGAGTGTCAATGAGTGCTGCCCAAGTCCACACAGAAAAAAATATTCCTAAAATACTATAATTAAAATTGTATTTGAATTTTCAAAAATATTCAATTAAAAATTTAATTGATTCAACAATAAAAAACAAAAATCAATCACAAAAATTAATATTATCATTTTTTAATTGAATCAATTATTTTTTAATTGACTTTGGTGATTAATACCATCATTTCTGTGATTGAATACATTTTAATTAAAAATTAATTGGTCAATTAATTTTGTAATAGGATCCAAAAAAAACTTTTCTGCGTATGTTTAGCTCTATGACTAGGGACCTCCTTCCCTCCTCCTCCGAGGCGTTTCACATTACGTGAAACCATTTAGGGAAGCTTCGAAACTCTCGGAAATGTCAGCATTACGGAGTGGGGATTATCCACCGATGAAAAACTTTTTGGTGTTTTCGTCGAAATAGGGATTGAACCCATGACCCTTTCTTTGTATTCAAGCCGGGCATTTTAATCATTGCACCGCGGTGGCTTCCATAAGTTAATTTTTTATTATTATTTTTATAATCATTTATCAATCAAATAATTAATTAGAAATTAAAAATATTAAAAAAAATATTACATTATTAAATTAAATGTTTTTTTCGACGCTTTCTATTTATTTTTTAATTGGCCCAATTAAAAAAAATTATTTGGTATTTGCCACAAAACTCAATTTATTTTGTATGTGTGGTAATCAATTAATTAAATAATAATAATTAATTTACCTTTAGATTTTTGTACGATTTAGCACTTTAAGATGTTTTTGAATTTTCTTTAGATTTGGGGCAAATTTAATGATTCTAGTATACGTATAGAAAATAATTATTTCCAGACAAATTTTTCGATTACATGTTTTTATTTGGACTTTTTGTTTAATTTAATTAAAATTTTAATTCGGATAAAAACCCAAACGTTTAAATATTTTTCTGATATTTAATTTTATAAAATCTAAACCTATTTTTTCATCTTTCAGATTTGGCCCCGAAGATTCTGCTGAATATGCTGACAACATAGATAAATTCCATGCAGAGACTATCAATAAACTGCATAGCTTGGCGAAAATCTTCATCGATAGTTTACTCTACAATTGGTCACTTTTTCCATCGACACTACGCTGGCTAGTTCAGACAATGTGCCATCAACTCAAACAATCTCATCATTTTTCGGAAAAAGTTATGAATGAAATAATTACCGACATGGTATTCACACACTTCATATGCCCCGCCATAGTGAGTCCTGATGTTTTGGGCATTATTGATGCACCCATATCGGAACAAGTGCGTTTCAATCTTATGCAAATTGGACAAATTGTTCAAATGTTGGCTATGACTAAACATGATGAAATCGATGCGAGATATGCTGAAGTTTATGGAAAATTTGAATCGAATATGGTGACACGTTTGATAGACTTATTATTGGTAACCCAAACGGGAGAGGATGTAGTGGCAATTTTGGCCCAGCAAAGTGATTTCGATAGGACTCAATTGATGACCACTCAAAGGGAGTTGGGTTACTTCACTGAATTCTTTCGCATTTTGACCGCATCAGATGAATATGAAATTCCCGAAGAGGATAAGGAAAAATTAAAGAAAATTATTAAAAATTTACCCGAGAGCAGTGGTATGAATGGGGATGTGCAGCAAGGAGCAGCTGCTACATCCTCAGAGTCACCAGCTAAAGAGAAATCAAAACAATCACTTATAAGTAAAGCCACCAAAAGCAAGTTAGCCAAGACCATGAGTTTTGCGAATAATGGTAATCACAGTAGTGGAGAACCAACAAATGGCCTGGTGAATGGAAATCATGCTTTACACACCAATGGCTTGGGAGAGAGCAATGCTTCTAATCATAACTCAAATCACACGTCACCCACCCGATCTATGGGTCCGGAAGTGGGGCTTGACAACGAACCCATATTGGTTTTTACCCTCTACAATAGAGGCGATCAAAAGTTACAACCTCTATCGGAAGAGGAAGTCCTCAAAATGAATAGTATTGGTCAAGATATTAACAATAGTGATTTGGTGGATACTGAAAACTATCAGCAAGAATCAACAGTTGATAAATCTTCAGTCGTCAATGGTTTTGATGGTATCGATGGAATGTCTGATGTTCTTCGGCCTCTGCACAATAAGACTGCCAGATTTTCCCTCTCACATGACGATGCCTCTATAGGAAACTCAGATAATCTGGAAGCAGTTAGTGAGGTACCCTCAAATCATTCAGTAACCAGTTCCTTAGAACTTGAAGAGAATGTGGAAAATGACAATCTTTCCGATATGGTGTCGGCCAATGTATCGGGTAGAGGTACACCCAACATAAGTGGCAGAGATACACCTTCGTCTCAGGTTACTGATGGAGAATCCCTCAACAATGCATTGCCTACACCGCAAATGCAAAAATTGATATCGAAGGCTCGATCTGACATTGAGGATAAATTTTGTAAATTTGAAATTAAGAAATTTGAGGGAGACGAAACTGTCTCAATTATTTCAGATACTTGGTCGACCGATGTTCTGGCCAGTGATTCCGAAACAGTGGATGCCGTCGAAAGGGAACGCAATTTTTCTACACCGCTTATACCAGCGGCTGTCATACTGCCAGGAGACAATAATTTCGATGTGCGGGCAGGCTATTTGGATGCATCGGATCAAAGATCAGAGTCAAATTGGAGTACAGATGTCTTGGCTTCAGACTCGGAGAAATTGAATGAGTTAGACACGGATGACAATGTTAGCATTACAGCTAGATCAGATACCATGGTTAGTGAGCGCTCTGAGAGAGAGCGTAATCAATTGGCAGCTGCCATTTCATCGGGCCCAATGAATCGCCATGTACGTTCTTTAATACCCTCGCAATTTCCACCGGTATCAGGAATAAATGTGAGATCATTTAGACCTTCAACCGTTGGTGGTCATGGAATGGCACAAATAGCTAAATCCACATCCCGTGGAAGTGTAGACGATGTAAATGTTAGTGGTGGCAGCAGTGGAGGCAATGCAAGTGATCGCTCTCAAGAAGATTCAGCATTTTACGATGCCATTAATTCTTACGATGATAATTCCAAACCAATAGCCAATAATGGTCCACCTCATTATTCCTACTTCGATGGTTCATCGCTGGCAAGAAGTTCAGTGAGGACTACCAATCCTATGGGGGCAGCCGAAGATAGTTTCCAACAAAACTACAAATGTATAACAAATGAAGGAGATAAGGACACTTTTCTATCGCCAAGCACTTCATCGGCTGCCGCCAGTATGCATCGAAGTCGTATGAGAAGGCAGACATCGGCGGAGAGTAGTATTTCAAATCAAAGTCTGAGTTTGGAAGAGCAAGGAGCAAAATTGCCTTCTCCTTTGGCATCGCAGCCATCGTCATCACACAAAAAGAAACACCAAAATAATATCAGCAACGAATCCAAGGATCTAATTGATTTTTCAGATTTTTGTGATGACAAAGATCTAACACCACCATCGGCAGCACCACCGCAACCTCCAATTTTGGATGGCCTACTGGATGAAGTGGTAGAACACCGCACGAGCTCTACATTGCAAAGAAATGCTGGAGAAGATGGTCGACGAAATGGCATTATGGCCCTGAAAGGTGGACGCGAATCCAGTGAACGTGGTTCCCATTCGTCAGTGCATCTACGAAGGCATCAATCATTGAATTACGAAAACCATGAGATTGTTTTGAATAATGTACCCAATCGGGTATCAGCTATGCCAAATCTTTCACCTCAAACAGATGAAAAGCCACCACAGCAACAGTCTGCGGATGAATTGTTGCTTTTGTGTAATAAGACTTCGGATCTGAAAATCGATGATGTGGACAATGTAAACGAGGCTGCCCGCAATACTCCCACAAATATTATTGTGTCATCCAGTAGCATAATGATGCAATCGTCTAGCACAACTAAACCGAATAAATCCACAGGAGCTATACCGAAAAGCATTAGTTTTGATGCTTCAGCTGATAAGACACATGACCCTTCACCATCCTCATCATCAGCGGCGGGTAGACATCAGAGATCTGCCGGACGGTTTCATGAATCGCCACGTATTAATGGAGGCGGTTCGACAAACTTAAATTCAAATTCGGGCATTTTCAATAAACTGAAGCAAGGCATTTTTAAGCATCGACGAGGTCATAAGTCTCGTCATCCCACATCAAACTGTGAAGATATTTCCCAATGTTCACGAAATGTTTCATTCTCTAGTAACACAGGCGATGTTTCATTGGATCTCTTGAGTGCCAATTTACCAGTATCCAGCGGTTTACCCAGTGGTGGCGGTGCGGGCTACTATGACATGACGGAGGATATTTTGGCCAAATACAGGCGGAAAGTTAGTACATCTAGTGAGGCAACTAACTCATCTATAGGTAATGGGGCCGTGGGTGGTAGCAGGACGAACGATGTACTAAACAAGCAAGAAATGAGGTATGGTATTATATTGAATGGAAATGAAAACCAAAAGTTGTATTTTTATTTCTATATTTATGTTTGTTTTTTCCTTGCAGTAACCACACACATCCATCCATGCATGATAAAACGATGACATTTAATATCATAAAGAAAAAGATACGAACTGTACTCTCTAAGACTGATTTGCATTCAGGCGATTTTAGACACACCACTGTAAGTAGCTATACCTAAACATAAATATTTTTGGTTTTTATTACGAAATTAATTGAACATGGAAATATCTATGACACCAATCATTGACTTCAATTAAAAAATTAAATGATTCAAAATTAAATTTAAAAAATTATTAATTAATTAGATTGGCTTCAATCGAAGAAAATTCAATAATTTCAATCACTGACATCTATTGAAGAATTAATTGATCCAATTCAAAATTTAATTAAGTAAAGTTAATAACCGAAATCAATCATAATTGATCCAAAAATATTAATAATTTCAATGACTTTCCAATGAATCAAGACTTTACGGCACGCAGTTTAGTTTTTGTACAGTGGGTCTTATAGAAAATATGTAAAAAAAGTATCAGTATTTGCGCTGTTTAGAAAATCCTATCTAATGACTTTAGTGATTATGAAAACTGAGCTCTAACCCTTTCCAATGAACTTAGTTTCTATATCGCACGGGGCATAGTTTTAGTATAGTAAGCTAAATAGTAATATATCAAATTCTAATTTGGAAAACTAAATTCGTATTTAGGTTATTGATTGCCATACGAGCCAAAAATAATCTACCAAAATTTGGAAAACATTTTACCAGAAAACTACCAAACAAACAATTTTTTGTTTTTTGGCAAAATTTTAACTCTATAGAAAATTTTGTCAAATTTTTATTTCTATAGAAAATGTCAAAATTTTATTTCTATAGAAAATTTTGTCAAAATTTTATTTCTATAAAAAATTGTGTCAAAATTTTATTTCTATAAAAAAAATTTTGTCAAAATTTGATTTCTATAAAAAATTGTGTCAAAATTTTATTTCTATAAAAAAAATTTGTCAAAATTTGATTTCTATAAAATATTTTGTCAAAACTTTACTTCAATAGAAAATGTTGTCAAAATTTTATTTCTATAGAAAATTTTGTCAACATTTTATTTCTATAGAAAATCTTGTCAAAATTTTATTTCTATAGAAAAATTTGTCAAATTTTTATTTCTATAGAAAATTTCGTCAAAATTTTATTTCCATAGAAAATTTCGTCAAAATTTTATTACTATACAAAATTTTGTCAAAATTTTATTTCTATAAAAAAATTTTGTCAAAACTTTATTTTTATAGAAAATTTTTGTCAAAACTTTATTTCTATAGAAAATTTTTGTCAAAATTTTATTTCTGTAGAATTTTATTTCTATAGAAAATTTTGTCAAAATTTTATTTCTATAGAAAATTTTGTCAAAATTTTATTTCTATAAAAAATTTTGTCAAAATTTTATTTCTATAGAAAATGTTGTCAAAGTTTTATTTCTATAAAAAAATTTTGTCAAAAAATTTATTTTTATAGAAAATTTTTGTCAAAACTTTATTTCTATAGAAAATTTTGTCAAAATATTATTTCTATAGAAAATTTTGTCAAAATTTTATTTCTATAGAAAATTTTGTCAAAATTTTCTTTCTATAGAAAATTTTGTCAAAACTTTATTTCTATAGAAAATTTTTTCAAAATTTTATTTCTATAGAAAATTTTGTCAAAATTTTATTTCTATAGAAAATTTTGTCAAAATTTTATTTCTATAGAAAATTTTGTCAAAATTTTATTTCTAATAAAAATTTTGTCAAAATTTTATTTCTATAGAAAATTTTTCAAAATTTTATTTCTATAGAAAATTTTATCAAAATTTCATTTCTATAGAAAATGTTGTCTACATTTTATGTCTATAGAAAATTTTATTTCTATAGAAAATTTTGTCAAAATTTTATTTCTATAGAAAATTTTGTCAAAATTTTATTTCTAATAAAAATTTTTTCAAAATTTTATTTCTATAGAAAATGTTGTCAAAACTTTATTTTTATAGAAAATTTTTGTCAAAACTTTATTTTTATAGAAAATTTTTGTCAAAACTTTATTTCTATAGAAAATTTTGTCAAAATATTATTTCTATAGAAAATTTTGTCAAAATTTTATTTCTATAGAAAATTTTGTCAAAATTTTATTTCTATAGAAAATTTTGTCAAAATTTTATTTCTATAGAAAATTTTTTCAAAATTTTATTTCTATAGAAAATTTTGTCAAAATTTTATTTCTATAGAACATTTTGTCAAAATTTTATTTCTAATAAAAATTTTGTCAAAATTTTATTTCTATAGAAAATTTTTCAAAATTTTATTTCTATAGAAAATTTTATCAAAATTTCATTTCTATAGAAAATTTTGTCAACTTTTATTTCTATAGAAAATTTTGTCAAAATTTTATTTCTATAGAAAATTTTGTCAAAATTTTATTTCTATAGAAAGTTTTATAAAAATTGTATTTCTATATAAAATTTGGCAAAATTTTACTATTATAGAAAATTGTGTAAGTTCCTCTTAGTTGGAGAGGAATATATTGCAAAATCTACGAAACCATCAAGAATTCTACCAATCTATCAAACAGTGGCAACCGTGCTCACGACTCGGCCAGAAAGTAGGAAAAGTTCTCTTCTGCAAAGAAAACAAATGTCAAACGTATAAATGTCGCACAATGCATGCAGCTCTGGTATTATGAAGCGCTGTTTTGATAAATTGGTTATAAAAGCATCGGCAGTTATAATTTAAATAGTCTGCCAAAAAATTTAATAGGTTGAAAATATTTATAAAAAAGAACATTAGGTTAGGTTAGGTTAAAGTGGCAGCCCGATTAAGATTCAGGCTCACTTAGACTATTCAGTCCATTGTGATACCACACTCAAAATTTCCAACAAAAAGAACATTAGTTACTACAAAGTAGGTTCTAAATCCTAGTTTCCTTACGTTTCGTAAAGCCGGCAGAGAACTGAACTGGGTAACGCCGACGCAAACTATATGATATTTTAGAGAAACGCCGACAAAAACTGCATGATATTAGGGAAACTTTCTTCCTGACTGCCATCTACTGACGCAGTTTGATTGCACAGTTACGTTCTCTTGTATTTCCTTCTCTCTGACTGGGCTTAGTTTTTGCTATAAATTTGTCTTCACATATTTATTAAAATTAAAAACATAACTAATAATTAATATATTGTTTTTTTTTATTTAAAAATCAATAGAAACAATTTTTTAATAGAATCTTTAATAATTAAAAATTATTATTTTTTATCCATTTTTATTTATTTTAATTGAAAAACTATCAGCAATATTTTCCCATTTTATCCTAACTAATGTGTATCCTCAATATTTCCTTACTTTCAGCATGGCAATATCTCTCCTCTCCTAACATATCTACAAATTCAATTAGCCCAGGCAATTAATCTTCAAAATTTCCAACAAATTTCCTATGTATCGGAGGCAATACGTTGCATTTCGACCCTTGATGTGGCACAGCATACGCAAATTATGACTGAACTACAAAATGACATGCAAAAAAGGCAAAGCTATTTGCAGTATCTAATGCGTTATCGTCAAAATCTCCTTATGGTTATGGAAAACATTGAACAATTCGAATCGAGATTAAGAAGTGAGAGTTCAACATGTAATCGCTATTTAATGGCTGTATGTATGAGAATGTTCTTTGACAAACGACAAGATAGATTCTCGACATTCCAAGAAGAATTTGCACGTCTAACAGTGTACGATGATAAAGTCGATTTAATCGAAGAATTTTTAGACAGCCTTATAGCTGAGCTTGTAGCAATGGGAGGCATTCTCCATGGTATGCCGGAATGGCAAATTGTGGAAGCTCGTCTATCACTGGAGCGTATACTTTTACAAAATATGTATCAACAGGTTATGTTTCCAAATGAAGATGCTGATTTGTCTAGAGATAGGTGAGTGTATATAAAAATTACATAAGCTTGCTTTAAAGTCAAAGTTTTTAAAATTGTCAGATCTTTATATTTTATTGGATTCATTTCAATTTTTTTCGTGTTCTTCTTATTATTTTAGTGTGTTGTCTGAGCATATACGTAAATTACAGAAAGTTATAACACCATCCCATTCAGCTTTACGAATACCCCAAATATATCTCTCGGAAGCCCCCTGGAATTTTGCCCAACAACAATTGTCATTTATTTCAGCTTATAAAACTCCAAGAGAAAAACTGCATTGTGTTGAAAGGTAAGTCATAAAAATAAAACACCTTCTGTGCTACATATTAGTAACATTATTTGAATTCATAAAAGTTCAGACTGTTCAGACAAACAGTCTGAACTTTTAGTACTCTTGTACATGTAATGATATCATGGCTTATTCATTAGCCTATCATCAGTTTTTATGGTGCTAGCAAAGTTAAAAATGTTGTCCAAAATGGTTGGTTGTTTCGAATTTCTACATCCTCAACATGAAAAACATGCGATAAGTTGCTTGGAAGTACTTCGTAAGCGAGTAACTTTTCTTGGATTTGGCTCATCCTAAAAAACACCCATAGCGTCTAGAGCTATTTACTTTCGGGCTCATACTCGTAAATCCACGATTCATCAACTGTAACGACGTCATAGACGTGTTTCTAAGCAGAGTGATCGTATTTTTCTAGCATTTTTTTTTTTGGACCAATCGACGCTATAATTTTTTTTAGTGATTTACAAATTATGTGGAATCCGACGCTAACAAATTTTTTGTGACGCTCAAATGTTCATACAATATTGAATGTATGCTGGTCTCACTAATGCCTAAGGTAGTCTCAATCTTATGATAGGTTAGGTTACATATTGCAATATCAAGAAAATATTTGATTAAAAAAATTAATTGATTTGATTTTCAATTAAGTTTTAAGAATCAATTAATTTTTTAATTGATTCAATTAGTTATATAGTTAAACTTCAATCCAATTTTCAATTAACTTTTTAATTAAATGAGTTAAACAATTAATAATGTTTTGCAGTCATTTATTAAATTTTTAAATTAAATTGCTAATTGGAAAAATTATTTAAAAAAACGGAAATTTTCGCCACTTTTCTTAACTATTTTGATTTCTTTGCTTGATTAAAAAATGATTGTATTATTATTGCTTTTTTTAATTTTTGTTTTTATACACTCCATCATAGGTATATTAACTTTGTCATTCCGTTTGTAACACATCGAAATATTGCTCTAAGACCCCATAAAGTGTATATATTCTGGGTCGTGGTGAAATCCTGAGTCGATCTAAGCATGTCCGTCCGTCCGAACGAACAAGCTATCGTCTTCAAACTTGGCACAAGTAGTTGTTATTGATGTAGGTCGGATGGTATTGCAAATGGGCCATATCGGACCCCCAGATTTGGCTTGCGGAGCCTATAAGAGTAGTATATTTCATCCGATCCGGCTGAAATTAGGTCCATGGTGTAAGTATATAGTCTCTAACAACCATGCAAAAATCGGTCCATATCGGTCCATAATTATATATAGCCCCCATATAAACCGATCCCCAGATTTGACCTCCGGAGCCTCTTAGAGGAGCAAAATTCATCCGATCCGGTTGAAATCTGGTACGTGGTGTTAGTATATGGTCTCTAACAACCATGCCAAAATTGATCCATATCGGTCCATAATTATATATAGCCCTCATATAAACCGATCCCCAGATTTGACCTCCGGAGCCTTTTGCAGAAGCAAAATTCATCCCATCCGGTTGAAATTTGGTACGTGGTGTTAGTATATGGTCTCTAACAACCATGCAAGAATTGGTCCATATCGATCCATAATTATATATAGCCCCCATATAAACCGATCCCCAGATTTGGTTTGCGGATCCTCTAAGAGAAGTAAATTTCATCCGATCCGGCTGAAATTTGGTACATGGAGGAGCAAAATTCATCCGATCCGGTTGAAATTTGGTACGTGGCGTTAGTATATGGTCTCTAACAACCATGCAAGAATTGGTCCATAATTATATATAGCCCCCATATAAACTGATCCCCATATTTATCCTCCGGAGCCTCTTGGAGGAGCAAACTTCATCCGATCCGGTTGAAATTTGGAACGTGGTGTTAGAATATAGTCTCTAACAACCATGCAAAAATTGGTCCACATCGGTCCATAATTATATATAGCCCCCATATAAATCGATCCCCAGATTTGTCCTCCGGAGCCTCTTGGAGGAGCAAAATTCATCCGATCCGGTTGAAATTTGGAACGTGGTGTTAGAATGTTGTCTCTAACAACCATGCAAAAATTGGACCATATCGGTCTATAGTTATATATAGCCCCCATATAAACCGTTCCCCAGATTTGATCTCCGAAGCCTCTTGGAGGAGCAAAATTCATCCGATCCGGTTGAAATATGCAACTTGGTGTTAGTATATGGCCGCTAATAACCAAAATTGGTCCATATCGGTCTATAGTTAATTTTTTATTAAAAATTTAAAAAATTTTATAATTTTTTTAACTGATTAAAGGCCGAAACACAATGAAAAAAAGCAGGCGTATGCTTAGCTATTTTCTTTGCTTTAAAGCGGCTTCCTTTTTTCCAACACACATTGAAAATCTTATTTGTCGCTTCATAAACATAAACAAACTAATATTTCCATATACAAACCTGGAAGCAACAAATGTTTTGAAGCAACAAATGTTTTGAAGCAACAAATGTGTCAAAAGCAAAGCAGCCAATAGAAGCCGAAAAAGTTAAAATTTATTTAACTCATTTTCACGCTTCGGCGTCAAGCTTATATTTATTGTGCGCATTCTCATATAATTATGAACGTTTCAACTTTTTTCGAAGCAAAGAAAAAAGCGAATAATAAAGCTGCGTGTTCATTGTGTTTCGGCCTTTAATCTTTCGAGTTTGATTAACAAGTTAATTGTATCAATTAATTTTTTAATTAAAAATTTACAAATTTTCAATCATTGACCTAACTGACTTAATGCTTCTAGTTTGATTAAAAGGTTAATTGTATCAATTAATTTTGTAATTGAAAAAGTTTTCAAATTCAATTAACTTAATTGTAATATCTCCTCTATCGGCCCTAGGTTTCAAATTACACAACCGTGCAAATAAATAAATAAATAACTTTTTAATAGGTAATTTTTTGGTGATATTTTCTTGTGTGTAGAATTAATTGGAAATTACAAATATTCTTGATTAAAAATTATTGATATTTTCGAACTTATAGTTAATTTTTAATTGGTTTAGTTAAAATTTTAATTCACTTTTACCACAAAACTCAATTAATTTTTTTAATGAAATAATAAATTATTGATTTATTAATAAATTTTTACCTTTGAAAGAGGTTTCATTTGAAATGTAAAATGTTTTATTTGAAGTGGAAATTCTAACTGGTATACCGATATGAAGTGACCGTCGAGATACAAATGTTTCGATAGGGAAAATTTTTTGTGAACGAGCCCTTATTATTTTTTTTTTATGCTTGCTATGACACCTGTGAAAAATATTTAGTGTACATCAAGTCAACATCATATTTTTTCATCGAGATAAAAATGTCGAATTTTGTACCCAAAAAGTGATGTTTTGCGGAAAGCATTAATTTTTTGTTTTCATTTGAAGAAAAGTGCCGCAGAGTCGAGTGTTCGAATGCTTGTCGAGGTGATAATGCTCTATCAGCAGCAACATGCAAAAGATGGAAAATGGAGAACATGGAAGATCTCCAAAAAAAGTTTGAAGACGCCGAATTGGATGGAGATGACACTTTGAGTCAAAAGCAAATGGCAGCAATGTTAAATGTTGCACAACATACAATTTCCGTTTAAAAGCTATGCGAAAGATCCGAAAGTGTGGAAAATGGGTGCCACATGAAAAAAACGCTCATTTCATACCGGTACATCTGGTATATAAAAGACAACCTACGAGGGTTATTTTAAGAATATTGCCAGTTATTATTTTTTATTAAATGTTTCTACAGTAATTTTGTTTGTCTCAGTAAATGAACGCTTTCTTAAAAAGCTTTTATTTTTATTTTATTTTATTATTTCTCACAAATTTTCCGAAAATTTTATAGTCGGTAGCGCCCTGTTTTATTTCTTTCCTTTATATACATAATAAATATATTTTACTTAACATCTCGATTATTATCATATAATTCCCAGATGTATATCCAGTATAATCAGTTTACTACATATGTCAAGTGGTAGATTACCAGCAGCAGATGATCTTTTACCCGTACTCATTTACGTTGTTATTATGGTAGGTTTCCATTTTGCCATAAACTTTGAATTTCTTATACTAATATAAACAAATGTGTTGTATTTCCATATATATTTTAAAGGCTAATCCTCCTTATTTATTATCAACTGTTGAGTATATCCATTGCTTTATTGGTGGAAAATTGGATGGTGAAGAACATTTCCATTGGACTCTTTTCGATTCAGTGGTGAAATTCATAAAAACCATGGACTATTCAGAACATTAAAAAAAAGTGGGACATGGTGGAATCTTGTTTTGTGAAATGTGTTTTCTTTTTTTTGTTTGTTTGTTTTATAGTTGTAGGGCCTTGTTTTGCTTTCGGTTGTTTTAAGATTACTTTAATTTTTTTCGTATATAAGTATATATGTATATTAATTTTATAAGTTATATAATTGTTATGGATGTTTTGTAGAAAACCTAACACGTATTCAAATGGATTTAGAACAACAACAATATTTACATATGTTATAGTATAAACTTTTAGTGGTAATTTTAAGAGATTATTTATTATTATTATTATTACTTTACTACAAACAAAAACGGAATAAGCAATAGTTAATGCAATGAAGATAAAATTTTTTAAAAATTGTCCTGCATGTTTGAATGTTGTCATCGTTTCCAAAATTATTATCACTATCTACAAATACCACAACTACAACTACTAATTAAAAACTACATTTACACTATTCTTTTTTCAGAATGTTTAATGATATTGTATTTTCTTAAATATCTATATATGTAAAAAACGGTATTATATTTAAATTTCTATATATCCACCACGATGATTTATTGAAAAAATATTAAATATTTTTCGATATTTATTACAATATAAATATATACATCAATACAACTATAGTAACTACGAATATACAATTATAGTAAAACAAACACACACATATTTAATATTGATACATAATAAATATATTAAAAGTTTATAATTAATTTATTTGCGCTTATTGATTATAAAATAAAATTAATTAATAAATAAATTAAACTGACTACAAACATCAAAACATTATACATTGTGTTTCTGTTTTCTCTACTTACATGATCAGGTGAATAACAGAGTTCTCTGGAAATTGATTAAATAATGAATTTTATTCAAATAAACTGTTTGCACTTACTATTTTAATTGTCATCTTGTCCACAATTCTCTTATGTGATTTTTTTTAAGTGGCGCTTATCCAACTTGAAATAAACTCATACGCTATATAGTTTGATGAAACAATTAAAAGTTGTATGTGTTTGTGTTTCTTACCCGCATTTTATCTCAAATCAATCTATAGATCAATTAGAAAGAATTCACTTTTATTAAAACAGAAATTTATAGTAATGAATTCGACTTTAATTAGCTTATCATGTAGAATCAATTGAAAAATAATTGTTATCCATCACAATTTATTTATGATGTTTTCGTATTGCAGTGAGTAGCCACTCAACCACTATAGATGCATTAAGGGAAAAGTGCTAGTTGACACGCAGACAGATAAATACGAAATTCCATGTTGTTAAAATTCAATGGAAAATTTAAATGAATATTTATTGTCAATGAAAACAAAAAACAGGAAATTAATATATACAATTATTTGTAACACATTAGAATGATATTAAAATTTATTATTTGATGAGTGACAGTTAATCGTAAAAAAAATCGATGTTGACTTTTCATAATCTTCAGCTTTGAGTAACAAATGTTGCCGCAATCGTCTATTCATCGAAATTAACTTTTTAAATATATAAAATTTTCACAACATTTTCTATAGAAACAAAATTTTAACAAAATTTTCTATAGAAATAAAATTTTGACAAAATGTTCTACAGAAAGAAAATTTTGACAAAATTTTCTATAGAAATAAAATTTTGACAAAATTTTCTATAGAAATGAAATTTTGACAAAATTTTCTAAAGAACTAAAATTTTGACAAAATTTTCTATAGAAATAAAATTTTGACAAAATTTTCTATAGAAATAAAATTTTGACAAAATTTTGCTATAGAAATAAAATTTTGATAAAGTTTTCTATAGAAATAAAATTATTCTACAGAAATAAAATTTTGACAAAATTTTCTAAAGAACTAACATTTACAAAATTTTCTAAAGAAATAAAATTTTGACAAAATTTTCTATAGAAATAATTCTTGTTTTGTTATTGTTGTTTTTTTTTCTTTAATCATACATTGACTAAACTACAAGTGTAGCTTAACCAACAGAGGAAAAGTGTTTATGCCAAACATAAATTAAATGTAAATAATCCCCATTATTGTAATCCCTACTTGGATTTTAAAACACATCTATTCTCGTAGTTACATTATTAACGAAATCGATAAATATTAACGATAATCAAACCAAACCACGGCTTCAGTGCTTTGTGCGAACGAAATTTATATGCTTCCTTCTTATTCGATTTGATCTCGCATACTGTTAAGACGTAAGTTCCAAGCACAATAAATCCAAATAGATTCCATCAAATCTAAAACATATTCCTTGTGTTCATTCTTTTATTCCTATTGGCTATTGGATTTTTGTTCGTCTTCCATATATTTTACCGGAGTACAAAGTGGACGACTATTTCAAATAGTCTCCTACTTTGTTTTTGGCTCACGAGAGATTTCGTTCCATAGGTTGGCTTTGTATATATGCCATTTTATGACATAAAAGAACCATTCATTAAATTTTTCAGGGAACGCACATGTTAGTAGAATTATTTGATTTTGAAATGAGTAAATTCTAGGGAATTTATTGTTACTAATTACAGGTTAAACTAAATAACAGAAGCCGTTTGTTACTAACGGACAGACAAACTTATTAAAAACCCATCTTCGGTACACCACCTTTTGGTTCTGTAAAATATCGAAAACGAAGTTTTCTAATATACAAGACATAGATGCGTTGTTTCTTCATAAAAGTAGAGAGATATACCGAAAAGAAAACTGGAATAGTTGCATTTCTATAGAAAATTTTGTCAAAATTTTATTTCTATAGAATAATTGGTCAAAATTTTATTTTTATAGGAAAACATTTTTATTTTATTTTTATAGAAAATTTTGTAAAAATTTTATTTCTATAGAAAATTTTGTCAAAATGTTATTTCTATAGAAAATTTTGTCAAAATTTTATTTCTATAGAAAATTTTGTCAAAATTTTATTTCTATAGGAAATTTTGGCAAAATGTTATTTCTATTGGACATTTTATCAAAATTTTAGTTCATTAGAAAATTTTGTTTAAATTTTATTTCTATAGAAAATTTTGTCAAAATTTTATTTCTATAGAAAATTTTGTCAAAATTTTATTTCTTGAGAAAATTTTGTGAAAATTTTAGTTCTATAGAAAATTTTGTCAAAATTTTATTTCTATAGAAAATTTTGTCAAAATTTTATTTCTATAGAATAATTTGTCAAAATTTTATGTATGTAGAAATTTTTGGCACGCTTTTATTTCTTTAGAAAATTTTGTCAAAATTTTAGTTCTTTAGAAAATTTTGTCAACATTTTAGTTCTTTAGAAAAATTTGTCACGATTTTATTTCTATAGATTTCTATAGAAAATGTTGACAAAATTTTCTATAGAAATAATTTTGTTTTGTTATTGTTATTGTTGTTTTTTTCCTCTTTAATCATGCATTGACTTAACTACAAGTGTAGCTTAACCAACCGAGGAAAAGAATGTTTGTCAAATTTATTTGGGCAAAGCCCTATAGACTGCAAGATGTTTGGATAGACGCACGTTTCGGAATTACCACATTCCTCATCAGCATCCTCTACTTGCAGCAAAACTATCAACCAATTATCAGAATAAATTCAGGCAGTTCATTAAACCCAACAATGAACCACACTTGAACCTTCCGAAAAAAAGATTTTACATGATAGCCGGCTTATGCCGAAATAAATTCGTACAAACATATCTCTTTTCCTTTGCCACCGTCAAGTCATCGATTTGAGTGCAGTTGGATGGGTTTATTTTGAGCGTGCTTCCTCTTTTTTTCATTCGTTTTGTTATTGTTGGTTTATTTTTTTTTTCTTCTTTAATCATTGTTGTTATTTTTGATTTCAGCTTAAACCATGCATTGACAAAACTACAAGTGTAGCTTAACCAACAGAGGAAACGAATGTTTGTCAAATTTATTTGGGCAAAGCCCTATAGATACTTTTGACAAAATTTTCTATAGAAATAAAATTTTGAGAAAATTTTCTATAGAAATAAAATTTGGACAAAATTTTCTAAAGAAATAAAATTTTGCAAATTTTTTCTATAGAAATAGAAATAAAATTTCGACAAAATTTTCTATAGAAATAAAATTTTGACAAAATTTTCTATAGAAATAAAATTTTGACAAAATTTTCTATAGCAATAAAATTTTGACAAAATTTTCTATAGAAATAACATTTTTACAAAATTTTCTATAGAAATAAAATGTTGACAAAATTTTCTATAAAAATAATATTTTGACCAAATTTTCTATAGAAATAAAATTTTGACAAAATTTTCTAAAGAACTAAAACTTTGACAAAATTTTCTATAGAAATAAAATTTTGACAAAGTTTTCTATAGAAATAAAATTTTGACAAAATTTTCAATAGAAATAAAATTTTGACAAATTTTCTATAGAAATAAAATTTTGACAAAATTTTCTATAGAAATAAATTTTTGACAAATTTTCTAAATAAATAAAATTTTGACAAAATTTTCTATAGAAATAAATTTTTGACAAAATTTTCTAAAGAAATAAAATTTTTACAAAATTTTCTTTAGAAATAAATTTTTGACAAAATTTTCTATAGAAATAAAATTTTGACAAAATTTTCTATAGAAATAAAATTTTGACAAAATTTTCTATAGAAATAAATTTTTGACAAAATTTTCTATAGAAATAAAATTTTGACAAAATTTTCTAAATAAATAAAATTTTGACCAAATTTTCTAAAGAAATAAATTTTTTACAAAATTTTCTATAGAAATAAATTTTTGACAAAATTTTCTATAGAAATAAAATTTTGACAAAATTTTCTACAGAAATAAAATTTTGACAAAATTTTCTATAGATATAAAATTTTGACAAACAATTTCTAAAGAAATAAAATTTTGCCAAAAATTTCTATAGAAATAAAATTTTGCCAAAAATTTTTATAGAAATAAAATTTTGACAAAATTTTCTATAGAAATAAAATTTTGACAAAATTTTCTATAGAAATAACATTTTGACAAAATTTTCTATAGAAATAAAATGTTGACAAAATTTTCTATAGAAATAAAATGTTGACAAAATTTTCTATAGAAATAAAATTTTGAAATTTTTTTCTGCAGAAATACAATTTTGAAATTTTTTTCTATAGAAATAAAATTTTGACAAAATTTTCTATAGAAATGCAACTATTCCAGTTTTCTTTTCGGTATATCTCTCTACTTTTATGAAGAAACGACGCATCTATGTCTTGTATATTAGAAAACTTCGTTTTCGATATTTTACAGAACCAAAAGGTGGTGTACCGAAGATGGGTTTTTAATAAGTTTGTCTGTCCGTTAGTAACAAACGGATTCTGTTATTTAGTTTAACCTGTAATTAGTAACAATAAATTCCCTAGAATTTACTCATTTCAAAATCAAATAATTCTACTAACATGTGCGTTCCCTGAAAAATTTAATGAATGGTTCTTTTATGTCATAAAATGGCATATATTTGCTAATTAATAGCTCATTGACATATCTATTAATAAAAACCAAATGCTCAACAATCCTATATATAACTATACAGTACGTAAAGCATAGATTAAATATTTGTCTATAAACATTGTCTAGGTAAACATGAAAAATAACTCCAAAAACCAATAAACGTTTTCAATATATATTTTTTTATTTAAGCATTGTGAGATATTTTTTTATTGAACCCAAGTGAATCTACCATGAATGGAAATGTAGGTATCTTAAAGATTTCAGTATTTATTTGTAGAAAAAACAAGTGAGGAAAGTCTAAAGTCGGGCGGGGCCGACTATATTATACCCTGCACCACTTTGTAGATCTCAATTTTCAATACCATATCACATCCGTCAAATGTATTGGGGGCTATATATAAAGGTTTGTCCAAAATCTATAGACTCAAAATTTAAGTCGGCTATTGCACTAGATTGGAACACAATGTTAGTAAAAAAAACAAGTAAGGAAAGTCTAAAGCAGTGGCGATTTTACAAGGAAAATGTTGGTCGAAATCAGAAAAACATATATATGGGAACTAAATCTAAATCTGAACCGATGTCAACCAAATTTGGCACGCATAGCTACAATGCTAATTCTACTCCCTGTGCAAACTTTCAACTGAATCGGAGTTAAAAATTGGCCTCTGTGGTCATATGAGTGTAAATCGGGCGAAAGCTATATATGGGAGACATATCTAAATCTGAACCGATTTCAACCAAATTTGGCACGCATAGCTACAATGCTAATTCTACTCCCAGTGCAAAATTTCAACTAAATCGGAGTTAAAAATTGGCCTCTGTGGTCATATGAGTGTAAATCGGGCGAAAGCTATATATGGGAGATATATCTAAATCTGAACCGATTTCAACCAAATTTGGCACGTATAGCTACAATGCTAATTCTACTCCCTGTGCAAAATTTCAACTAAATCGGAGTTAAAAATTGGCCTCTGTGGTCATATGAATGTAAATCGGGCGAAAGCTATATATTGGAACTATATCTAAATCTGAACCGATTTCAACCAAATTTGGCACGCATAGCTACAATGCTAATTATACTCCCTGTGTAAAATTTAAGTGTAAATCGGGCGAAAGCTATATATGGGAGCTATATCTAAATCTGAACCGATTTCAACCAAATTTGGCACGCATAGCTATAATGCTAATTCTACTCCCTGTGCAAAATTTCAACTAAATCGGAGCAAGAACAAAAAATTTTACTGCTATAGAAAATTTTGTCAAAATTTATTTCTATAGAAAATTTTGTCAAAATGTTATTTTTATAGAAAATTTTGTCAACATTTTATTTCTATAGAAAATTTTGTCAACATTTTATTTCTATACAAAATTTTGTCAACATTTTATTTCTATAGAAAATGTTGTCAAAATTTTATTTCTATAGAAAACTTTGTCAAAATTTTATTTCTATAGAAAATTTTGTCAAAATTTTTTTTCTATAGAAAATTTTGTCAAAATTTTATTTCTATAGAAAATGTTGTCAAAATTTTATTTCTATAGAAAATTTTGTCAAAATTTTATTTCTATAGAAAATTTTGTCAAAATTTTATTTCTATAGAAAATTTTGTCAAAATTTTATTGCTATGGAAAATTTTGTCAAAATTTTATTTCTATAGAAAATGTTGTCAAAATTTTATTTCTATAGAAAATTTTGTCAAAATATTTTTTCTATAGAAAATTTTGTCAAAATTTTATTTGTATAGAAAATTTTGTCAAAATTTTATTGCTATGGAAAATTTTGTCAAAATTTTATTTCTATAGAAAATTTTGCCAAAATTTTATTTCTATAGAAAATTTTGTCAAAATTTTATTGCTATAGAAAATTTTGTCAAAATTTTATTTCTATAGAAATTTTTGTCAAAATTTTATTTCTATAGAAAATTTTGTCAAAATTTTATTTCTATAGAAAATTTTGTCAAAATTTTATTTCTATAGAAAATTTTGTCAAAATTTTATTGCTATAGAAAATGTTGTCAAAATTTTATTTCTATAGAAAAGGTTGTCAACATTTTACATCTATAGAAAATTTTGTCAAAATTTTATTTCTATAGAAAATGTTGTCAAAATTTTATTTCTATAGAAAACTTTGTCAAAATTTTATTTCTATAGAAAATTTTGTCAAAATTTTATTTCTATAGAAAATTTTGTCAAAATTTTATTTCTATAGAAAATTTTGTCAAAATTTTATTTCTATAGAAAATTTTGTCAAAATTTTATTGCTATGGAAAATTTTGTCAAAATTTTATTTCTATAGAAAATTTTGTCAAAATTTTATTGCTATGGAAAATTTTGTCAAAATTTTATTTCTATAGAAAATTTTGTCAACATTTTATTTCTATAGAAAATTTTGTCAAAATTTTATTTCTATAGAAAATTTTGTCAAAATTTTATTTCTATAGAAAATTTTGTCAAAATTTTATTGCTATAGAAAATTTTGTCGAAAATTTTGTCAAAATTTTATTTTTATAGAAAATTTTGTCAACATTTTATTTCTATAGAAAATTTTGTCAACATTTTATTTCTATAGAAAATGTTGTCAAAATTTTATTTCTATAGAAAACTTTGTCAACATTTTATTTCTATAGAAAATTTTGTCAAAATTTTTTTTCTATAGAAAATTTTGTCAAAATTTTATTTCTATAGAAAATTTTGTCAAAATTTTATTGCTATAGAAAATGTTGTCAAAATTTTATTTCTATAGAAAAGGTTGTCAACATTTTACATCTATAGAAAAGGTTGTCAACATTTTACATCTATAGAAAATGTTGTCAAAATTTTATTTCTATAGAAAACATTGTAAAAATTTTATTTCTATAGAAAATTTTGTCAAATTTTTTTTATAGAAAATTTTATCAAAATTTTTTTTCTATAGAAAATTTTGTCAAAATTTTATTTCTATAGAAAATTTTGTCAAAATTTTATTGCTATGGAAAATTTTGTCAACATTTAATTTCTATAGAAAATTTTGTCAAAATTTTATTTCTATAGAAAATTGTGCTATGGAAAATTTTGTCAACATTTTATTTCTATAGAAAATTTAGTCAAAATTTTATTTCTATAGAAAATTTTGTCAAAATTTTATTGCTATAGAAAATTTTGTCACAATTTTATTTTGTTTTTTTTTTTTTGTTGCTAAAAATATATGTATGCGGCTTTTTTAAAATTCTGATTTGGGCGGAGTCTTCGCCAAAATCTTTAAGACTCCGACTCCACAACCTTGGGTTCCACATAATAATTATTTTATCCTAACTAAAACATGTCTTAGATAATACAGATTGCAAAATAGTAGCCAAAGTTTGCTATTTTCGCCAACATTAAATTTTCATCCTTTTTACTAATACATTTCTTTGAGTACGCAATTTTTTAGAGATGTATTGTCATTGAAAATAATATTCTCACATATTAATATGCACATGGTCAAGGTGAATTCAAAATATTAATCCTATTCTATTACGCACTTTGAATAGAAAGCCAATTAAGTAATTAATTCGTATGACATGTAATCGTGCTAAACATGTTCTTTAATAATACAAGTCATCCAATGAACCGATTGGTTTGCTAATATAGTAAAAAAAAAAACAATATTTTCAAATCGATTTCTAAGCCACTGATCGATCGCGTGTGAATCACAGAAACATTAGTGGTTTATTTTTTTAAAGTTAAAATTTACGTCAGTTGTCTAAAATAATATGCTACATCTTTTTTCTTGTTGCCGCGGTAAACATATCCAAAATGCAAATTAAATCAATAAATAACAAAAGAAATGCTAAGATTTTTAACAATGCTAAACTAAACAAAAATATTGTATTTATTTGCAGATATTAATTTTTCTATTGGCTCTTATTCTAAGGCGGATATTTTGAAATGTTAGTGTACACAGAAAAAATATTTTTTTCCGATTTAATCACGAAATTAATTGATTGACATTTTTCATTCACGAAAATGATAGTATCAATCACGGAATTAATTTGAAATATAAAAAAAATATTTGTTTAAAAAATGTATTGCTTTTTCCACCAATTTTAATTTTTTTTTAAATTAAAATTTTAATTTAATTAAATTAATTCAAATATTTAATTGATTTTCTTCGAAAAACTCAAATAGTTCATTATAATTATTTTTTCCTTTGTTTTGTTTTTGTTGGTTTCTTCTTCAATAATTATTAACGTTTTGATTTCAGCTTAAAATCACCCTTTAGACTGTAAAATGATTGGAGGGACGACCAGTTCGGTATTACCACATTCCTCATCAGCATCCTCTACTTCTTTATATAAAATAATTTTCTTGTAATTTTACAGAGGTTTATACTTTTTTCGATAATAGTTATAGTTTGATTTTCTTTTGATTTGAGTCAATTTTAGTCTAAATGTAATGTACCAATGAATAGTTTGAAACTTATTATTTCCGAATAAAATTTTGAATTTTTATTTAGAAATATTTTTTATATAATTAAAATGTTTATTGGAAAGCTGGAAGATGGGATATTTTGAGTGTATAAAGTATATTCTTTAAAGGCAAATTAAACTCAAATTCATGACAATATTCCTAACTAAGAGGTACTTCACATACAAATCAAATCTTGGTAAAATTTCCTATAATTCTATAGAAATAAATTTTTGACTAAATTTTCTATAGAAATAAATTTTTGACTAAATTTTCTATAGAAATAAAATTTTGACAAAATTTTCTATAGAAATAAAATTTTGACAAAATTTTCTATAGAAAAAAAAATTGACAAAATTTTCTATAGAAATAAAATGCTGACAAAATTTCATATAGAAATAAATTTTTGACAAAATAAAAATTTGGATCAAATTTTTATAGAAAAAAAACGTTAACAAAATTTTCTATAGAAATAAAATTTTTACAAAATTTTCTATAGAAATAAAAATATGACAAAATTGTCTATAGAAATAAAATTTTGACAAAATTTTCTATAGAAATAAAATTTTGACAAAATCTTCTATAGAAATAAAACAAAATTTTCCATGAAAATAAAATTTTGACAAAATAAAAATTTGGATCAAATTTTCTATAGAAATAAAATTTTGACAAAATTTGTTACACAAACAAAATTTTAACAAAATTTTATATAGAAACAACATTTTGACAAAACTTGCTACACAATTAAAATTTTAAAAGCAATTTCTATATCAATAAAATGTTGACAAAATCTAATATAGCAATAACATTTTGACAATATTTTCTATAGAAATACATTTTAACAAAATTTTCTATGGAAATAAAATGTTGAAAAAATTTTCTATAAATGTTGAAAAATAAATAAAATGTTGAAAAATTTTTCTATAGAAATAAAATTTTGACAAATTTTCTATAGAAATAAAATTTTGACAACATTTTCTATAGAAATAAAATGTTCATAATATTTTCTATAGAAATAAAATGTTCATAATATTTTCTATAGAAATAAAATGTTGATAATATTTGCTATAGAAATAAAATATTGGCAAATTAAAACCATTAAAATTGGAATATATGTACCCAAAAAATTGACGCTTATATGAGAGATCATAATATATAATAGTGCAAATACTGATATAAACTTCTAACATAAAATAATAAAACAATTCCATTAATTTTTTTATAATAACCACAAAAGTTTGATCGACAACTTCAAAATAATTTTTTTCAAATTTTGGTAGATTATTTTTGGCACGAGTGGCATCTGTGCAAGCGATCCAATGACTGCCTCTAAGCTTTTTTATTTGCTTAAAAAGGTTTTTTTAACATTAAATGTGGGTATTAAGATCGGAATAAAATAATAACTTTTTTTGGCAATTTTCAGAAATTGATGTGGAATGATCCATGGCAATATTTGAAAAAGTTTGTTTTCTATAAAGAAAAGTATCAGTGAAAAATAGAAATTTTGGGCGCGATAATGCGAAGTTAATAGAAAACATGATTTGTCTAAAATTTTGTTACTCAACAAAAGAAAACTGCTATTTCAGTGTCGGTTATTTCATATTCACTTAGACTAGTTCAGGCCATTGTGATATCACAGATGGTGAACTACTCTCTTATCAATCAGTTCTCCCCCTTTCTATGTGTAGCTTCATGACAAATGACCTCCATTTTATAGCCGAGTCCGAACGATGCGTCACATTACGTATTAAACTACTTAGATAAGCTTTGAAACTGAGAGGAGATAAACCACCGCCGAAATATTTTTCAGTGTTCGACAGAAACTTGAACAATGGCCAAAAATGAATACATGCCTCTTTGTATGTAAACAGCTAAAGGGGTTGGTATAAAAATCAAAAAGTCCAGTAATCTTCAAATTCATTTGAAATTGACATATTGAACTTTTATGCTTTTGATAGAGACCAAAATCTTCTAATCGACTTCTAAAACGAAAAACCGATTTTGAATTGTAAGGAAAATATGTCGTAATTTTGATCGTTTTTGGTAGACAACCACGGTTGCCACTCCTGCCAAAAACAATCTACCAAAATTTGAAGGAAATTTTACCAAAAATCTACCAAAATGGAAAAAGTCTTATTTTGAAGTTTTGATCAAATTTTTGCGTTGGGATATAGGATTTAAAGATATGGAATTTATAGAAAATTTTGTCAATTTTTTTTTAATTTAGTTAAAATTCTATTTCTATAAAAAAATTTTGTCTAAATTTTATTTCTATTGAAAATTTTGTTAAAATTTTATTTCTATAGAAAATTTCGTCAATTTTGTTTTTTTTTATAGAAAGTTTTATTTTTATAGAAAATTTTGTCAAAATTTTATTTCTATAGAAAATTTTGTCAAAATTTCATTTCTATAGAAAATTTTGTCAAAATTTTGTTTCTATTGGATGTTTTGTCAAAATTGTTTTTCTATAGAAAATGATTTATTTCTATAGAAAATTTTGTCAAAATTTTTAATTTCTATAGAAAATTTTGTCAAAATTTTTAATTTCTATAGAAAATTTTGTCAAAATTTTGTTTCTATTGGAAATTTTGTCAAAATTTTATTTCTATAGAAAATGTTGTCAAAATTTTATTTCTATAGAAAATGTTGTCAAAATTTTATTTCTATAGAAAATGTTGTCAAAATTTTATTTCTATAGAAAATTTTGTCAAAAATTTATTTCTATAGAAAATTTTGTCAACATTTTATTTCTATAGAAAATTTTGTCAAAATTTTATTTCTATAGAAAATGTTGTCAAAATTTTATTTCTATAGAAAATTTTGTCAAAATTTTATTTCTATAGAAAATGTTGTCAAAATTTTATTTCTATAGAAAATTTTGTCAAAATTTTATTTCTATAGACAATTTTGTCAAAATTGTATTTCTATAGAAAATTTTGTCAAAATATTATTTCTATAGAAAATTTTGTCAAAATTTTATTTCTATAGAAAATTTTATTAAAATTTTTAATTTCTATAGAAAATTGTGTCAAAATTTTATTTTTATAGAAAATTGTGTCAACATTTTATTTTTATAGAAAATTTTGTCAAAATTTAATTCTATAGAAAATTTTGTCAAAATTTTATTTCTATAGAAAAATTTGTAAAAATTTTATTTTTATAGAAAATTTTGTAAAAATTTTATTTGTATAGAAAATTTTATTAAAATTTGATATTTTATCGAACATTTGTGAAGTACCTCTTAGTTGGAGAGGAATATTTGGCAAAATCTACCAAAACATCAAGAATTCTACCAATCAACCAAACATTAAAAAATCTAATTGGTAGAATACCAATTGGTGCATCTGTTCTGACAACCCAAATAAAAAAACAATTGAAACTCGCATCATCAAATTTACATTTTACAATACGACTTGGTCTCATTCCAAAGGACATATCGTGAGACAATTTAGAACGACCACCCCACAGACAGGTCCACATGAACCAATCTGGGACAAACTCTTAGGAACCTGGTTCATTTTGAACATACGAATCGAGCCAAAAAGGAAAATTTTTTGGAATGTGTTGAACAATAATTGTATTTCAATAAATGTGTAGACCCAAAAACATTTTATTAAATTATACGGAAATTATATTTCCTCAAAACAGACTAAAAAAATGCGGGTCAGGTATAGTGGATAAAAAATGAGTCAGTGCATCAATTTCACGACTTTACCTTCATTATTGAAATCTGATTACAACAGACAGACGAACATAAATATTTCGCCAGAAGGAAAACCTGAACTCCATAATTTGAAAGAAGAACTTAGTTGTTCATAACAACAAAATATAATTTGCTAACATAATATAGCAAGTTTTTCTGCTTAAAACGGCAAATCAATCAATTTTTCAACTACCATGCATTATTTGAATAAGCAAACATGTTCCGTTGCTTTCGACGTTTTTCTAAGAGTTATTAATTAAATAATCGAAAACGGCTAATTGTTTTAAAGACGTATTCACTCTGTTTTTTAAGAAGACATTCGAATAATTTAAAACTTTGTTTACTGCTTCTTTGGAATCCCCTTAATACTACTAACTAAGAAAAAGAATTGGATTATTGGATCCTAATTTTATGAGTTTTTAACGGTTAAACCAGTTCAGAAATAAATTGAAGCTGTCAATATTTGCGTCGTCATAAGACGATGCTAGCAGAATTCGTGTTAATTTTTGACGTATTTTAGAGATTCAATGTGAACGGCATGAATACATACACCCAAAAAAAAGTGAACCCAGCGTGGAAGAAAATGTAGGTTTATTTTAGAAAATTTTAACTAAAATTGTTTTCTAATTGCAACATGTTACAAATAAGTTAATACTTTTTGTCAAATTGAAGAAAATTTATTAAAAATAATTAATTTTTTTCTCTTGTTTAAGAAAATTTCATATGTTGAAAGAAAAAATTGGATTTAAAAATTGTTAAAATGTCTTTAGCGCTATACGAAGTTCATGACAGGTACAATTTTAGTAAAATTTATTCATTTGAGAGACTTATGAACTCAATTTAAGCAAACTTCTGCCATTTTAAGAAAATATGAACTATTTTATTTTTTAGTAAAATTGTGCACTATATTTGTATACAACTTTTTTTCTTATTTTTAGTTCATGTCATTAAAGTTAGCAAAAAATTATTCAACTAAGGAACATTTACTCATATTGTGCAAAATTTAACTAAAATCAACTAATCTTCATGAACTAAAATAAAGTTCAGTTGGCATTAGAGCCCCTTTTTTCTGGGTGTATAAGTTTATTGAAATCATAAGATATTTTCAGCAAACTACACACAAACAAAATTCTGATTCGATCGCGAAACTAATTGATCAAATTAATTTTTTAATTGAAATGTCTTCAATCACAGAAATGATAGTATCAATTAAAAAATTAATTGAAGGTCAATTAAAAAAAATTATTGATCCAATTAAAAAATTAATTGCTACGAGTACTATTAATTTTTGTGATTGATTTTTGTTTTAATTTAAAAAATTGTTGAATCAATTAAATTTTTAATTGAATATTTTTTTAAAATTCAATTAAAATTTTAATTGAAAATAAATTTTGCGAATTTTTTTCTTGTGTAGTAGATGTTTTGCTTCTTTAGCAAAGTTACACTTAAAACAGCATTTTTTTGTAAGCTAGAAGACTGCAGTCAGTGTTTACCCATAACAGCAAAGAATTTTGTTAGTACACAGAAAAACATTTTTTGTCTTCAATAACGGAATTAATTGATCCAATTAATTTTTAATTGAAATGTCTTCAATCACAGAAATGATAGTATCAATCACCAAAGTCAATTGAAAATTGAATTGTTCCAATTGAAAAAAAAAATAATTGAGACAATGAATTTTTGTTTCAATTAAAAAATTTGTTGAACCATTTACATTTTTAATTGAATATTTTTTAAAATTCAATTAAAATTTTAATTGGAAAAAATTTGTGATATTTTTTTATATACACTCATAGAAAAAAGTCGATTGTTAATAGCAAACGCTGTCTGCTGTTTTTCAGCAAACAAAATGCTGCTGTTTTAGCAGTTTTTTTTGCTAAAACAGCAAACAATCTCTTATTTTGGAACTACAGAAAAATTTTCTGCTAATCCGAATAAAATTATAAAGTCTCTCCAGTCAAATGGACAATAGTAAAATGGTACACATTATAAAACTTCAAACGTTAAAAACAATTAGTATTTTTTGATTATGCAATAACATTTGCGAAAAAGCAAACCTTTTTAGTAACTTACATTTTAAGGTGGGTATTAGACAATTTTTCACGTTTACTTTTCTCTAGTTACTGGATTGCATTCGCGTACTTTTCAGCAAAGAGAGTAAAATGCACTTTTTTTGGGTGTAGTCACAGCAGAAAAGTTTGCTAAAACTGCCAAAAGTCTGCTGAAAAAGGGAAAGCAATCTTTGCCCTACCAACATTTGTTGTTTTTTGTTCGTAGAATCCCCAACACATCGAAAACAGTCGTATGCGATGCCTAAATTTCATCGGAAAGCGTCGTCACTATTGAGAAGTTATACCATGCCAAGTTACGTATATTTTGAAACAATTAAAAGTACCCAATAAGGAGATTTCAAAGGTGCAAATATAATATTTCATCAAAATATCTATTGCTTTTAGATCTTTGGATATTTATTAAATGTGCGTGAAGATAAATTCCGAATTTAACTAGCACAGACACAAACCACTTTTTGGCAGAGCTCTGCTAATAAGTTAACAGAGCTTCCCAGCAAAAAAAGCGTCGCCAAAAAATTAGTGAAAATGTGTTTTTTTGGATCCGGAAGTGCTGCAAAATTGGCGCAGAAGCGATGAATTTAACATGGGCATGTCATAAGACGTATGTGCACCATTTCCACAGCCGTTGCACTGAATTTGCTTCACTTTTTAAGGTGTGATGCGAATTCAGTGTTTTGGATGTAAATTAAAAAAAAAATGTGATATTTTGCCAAATAAATAACTTTTTTTATGATTTTTAATGCATTCAAACCTTTGTTCGAAACTTTTGACATCAAATATTTTAAAAAATTCGCAATTTTTCTAGAATGGATTCAGCATTTTTTTTTTTTGACAAAATTTAAATAGTTTGTACCATTTTATTAATCCTTACTCAAAAAAAAGTTAAAATTACTCATTAAAAATATGAAAAAACGAGTTATAAAAAATTGAATTAAAAGAACTTCCTGAGTAGTTAAAACAAAGAAAATCTTTGGAGGACATTTTTTGGAAGTGCTTTTAAAGTTGTGCACTTGGAAGTACTTCCAATTTTTTTTTTTTGCTGAGTTCATAAAGGCGCTTACAGAGCACTGTAAAGAGTTAACAGAGGCTCTAACCAAGGATAGATTTATTTTTTGATCACCAGGAAAAATATTGGTCTTCTGACCAAATTACTTGATCTAAAACCAAAATTTTAAATAAAATTGAGTTTTTCGCCACATTTTTTTAAGAGGATGGGACTCCAGTGGCCATTGTGGTCACATGTACAATTGACCCACCATTACATATACATCAAAAGAAAGAGATTGAAGAGCTCTTTCGATATGTGGTATATTTTTTAATTTCTGGAGAGGATTCTTACTGTGGCCACTTTGCCAAAATTTGCTATTTTACTTTTTCTTTTTGAGCAGATTTTTTTTTCAGTTTCAGCCTATTATTCTGATGAGTCTACAAACAAAAATTTCTAGAATGTAGCCTATTGTTTTCTCCCGCTATGTTAGCCAATTAAAGTTAATCGAGGTTTACCTTTATCACGGCATATTTCTTTAGACTTGAAATAAAAGTTCGATTTGATTAGGAACGATGAGACATGTGTCTCTATAACAGCTGAAAAAGTACCAAAGAACAATAATAAAGAACCCGTTCCTAAAGAATTGTCACTTATCAGATATGCTTTTGTTGTAGACAATAAAGACGTGTTGGTGATACTTTAACAAACAACTATCTAATCATTTAAGTATGTTAATCGGTAGCCTAATTACCACACATATTTTTTCGTAACTAATTGCCATGGAAATTTGAATAGTAAAAAATTATTGGTGGTTACATTTTTAAATTGTAAAAAAGCAAAATCACTCATTTAACAATCAGAAATAAGTATCGGAGCTAATTTATTAGTTTTTAATTTAAAATATATCTCAGTATGAATATATAGAATAGAAACAAAAGAATGAATTTCACAATTTTTTTTCCAAAGAAAGCAGCTCAAAAAGATGGACTTTTTAGCCTAAAAAAGTTTAAGTCGACAATCTTCAAATTCGAATAATCAACCTCTAGCTTTTGTTTTGGTATATTTTTAATGGGGTTTCAAAGGCAAGTATTGAATTATTCCATTTTTTCATCCAGCGTTTCACTGGGATTATTTCTAGCCTCATCATGGATGATTCATTTATTGAATAGTAAATTTTCGTCAATTACTTTAGCAAAAAGAAAAAACTACGTCTATTAATACGATACTAATACAGCACGACATAAAACACATTTTAAATAATTGCAAGAATAATTTAATTAATATCACAGTGAAACTTGGGTTGTTTTGTTGATAACCAAATATGGACTAAACACTTTAAATGAAAATAATCCATTTTTTATTCATCATTTTATTGCATGTACGACAATTTTTCACAATTTTGAGAATGTCGCAAATCGGTTACTACAAGAGTAAATATTTTGGAATACCATAATAAATTCAAACTGAAATTTGATGAAATTTGTAGATAGTGAAAATACGTTATTACCCAGAGCTTTGCTCCCATATTCCAAAAAAAAAAAAATTAAACGGCCAGTAAATTGTTTTGAATATATTGAAAATACTGGTTAATACACAACTGTGTTCTTTCTTAATTTAAATTATATAAGTAGGCTTTATTTTCAATAAATATAGTATATTAATTTTTCTTGATATACACAATTTTGAGTTCTGTGAAAAAAACCTTAGAACGAAACATTAATAAATTATTTTCTTCAATACAAAACCGACTTTGAATTACAAGAGGTTATGGGTCCCACGGATAAAACTGGTATTGCTCAATTTGCTGGAACAAATTTTGAAAATTGGAAGTTTAGGGTGGAGAAGCATTTAAATGCATCGGGTTGTCTCGAAGCTGTAAAATCGTCAACTCAAGAAGCCAATAATGATGCATTCCGTAAGCTAGATGCAAAAGCCCAGGATATTATAACCAGCCTAATACATGACGATTACTTGGAATATATAAGGGACAAGACATCGGCAAAGGAAATGTGGGATAGTTTGAATAAGACTTTTTCGTGTAAGTCATGCCAAAATCAAACGATTATTAGGAAAGAGTTGGCCAACTTGAAATTGAGAGAAGGTGAGTGTCTCAAGGAACATTTCCTAAAATTTGACTCCCTTGTACGACAACTGAAAAGCGCTGGAGCTAAACCAGAAGAGGCAGATCTTGTTTCTCAACTATTCTTAACATTACCGGAGTCCTTTGACCCCATTGTTACGGCTTTAGAGAACTTGAATTTTGAAGATTTAACTTTGGAAGTTGTGAAACCCCGGCTATTAGCAGAACAGTCAAAGAAAAAGAACCGCGATGAAAGTGAAAATTTGCAGAAGGCAACAGCATTTCAGTTCAAATATAAAACAAAACATCGGTTTAATGGAAAATGTCACCGGTGTGGTAAATATGGTCACATGAAGAAAGACTGCAAGAGTAAGGAGGCAAAAATCGCTACAAAGAATGAAACTATGGTAAGTTTTATGGCCGATGCAAATAAAAGTGCTTTGTCATACAATAAGGAAAATGAAATTGTGTTTGCTTTGGATTCTGGTGCAACGGACCACTTTGTTAACAACAAGGAAGTGTTTAAAAATCTAAAGAAATTGTCAAATCCTAAATATATAAAAGTGGCTAAAAATGAGGAACATGTTTGTGTGTCGATGGTTGGCGAAATCGACCTTACTACTGACACTGGTGTTCAAGTTGAATTGAAAAATGTTCTTTATAGTCCTGAGTTCAGAGAAAATTTGCTTTCTGTCAGCAAAATAGTAGAATCTGGATTGAAGGTAGTGTTTCATAGAAACTATGCTTTGATTCTACGGAATTGCGAAGTTATTTCAAAAGCAAAGAGATGTGGCAATTTGTTTGAAATTAAGATGAAATGTAAGTACCTATCTACAGCAAGTTTGAGTAAAGAAGAAGAAAGTTCAATATGGCATAAACGGCTTGGACATATCAGCTATCAAGGCCAATTCCAGTTGTTTTCCAAGGATATGGTAACTGGATTGCCAAAGGTATTTAAAAATGGATTTTGTGATATTTGTGTATCAAGCAAGCAGACTAGAGAACCATTTAATGGGACTAGGAATATCTCATCAAGACCTCTAGAGCACATCCATTCTGATGTATGTGGTCCCATATCGCCAACTGCATGGGACGGCTCTAAATTTTTTGTTACTTTCATTGACGATTACACTCATTTTACAATGGTGTACCCAATTAAGAGGAAATCGGAAGTATTCGAAAAATTTAAAGAATATGAGGCACTTGTGACAGCAAAATTTGGGACAAATATAAGCCAACTTACGGTAGACCAAGGAGGCGAATACAGATCCGAAGCTATGCTATCGTTCTGCAAAATCAAAGGGATACAAATAACTACGACCATAGCATACACACCGCAACAAAACGGTGTGGCCGAAAGAATGAATCGCACAATCGTCGAACGAGTACGAGCATTGTTACAGGAATGTGGAGATCCAAATTTTCTGTGGTGTGAAGCTGTGTGCACAAGTGTGTATTTAATAAATCGAAGTCCTACTAGATCATTGATGAATACGAAAACTCCAGCCGAAATGTGGTATAACCATAAACCAGATCTCTCGAAATTACGGATTTTTGGTTGCGTAGCATATGCTTGGATACCGGATCAAAAACGTAAGAAGTTGGATAACAAAAGTAAACCTTACGTTATGATTGGTTATTGTCCCAACGGTTATCGGCTATGGGATGTAGAAAAACGGAGTGTGGTTCTTGCCAGAGATGTGAAATTCGATGAATTTTCTTTTCCATTCAAAAAGTTGAATCCTATTGACAAGGGAAGAGTTCATGTATATAGAAACGATCAAGAGGGGGAGGTTTGTGATTGTGATGATGTTTCTATTCAAATGAATACTCAGAATCAAGTCATTCATGAGCCCCATTTGGAAGTAGACAATACAAATGAAAATTTAGGTGAAGAAGAAAACCACGAAATAGCCGAAGTGTCTCCGATTGAAGAACAAGTCTCAGTTGGATTGAGACGCAGCCAAAGAACACCCAAACCTAATACCACTTTTTCAGATTTTTATTTGAATATTTTCGAAGCAGTCGCAACGGAAACTTTTATACCAGAAACATATGCAGATATTGATAAATGTTCTGATAAATCAAAATGGTTAGCTGCTGTAAATGAGGAATTACAGTCTATGAAAAAGAATGATGTCTGGGAACCGGTCAAGTGTCCACTTGATGTTAAACCATTGGAGTGTAAATGGGTCTTTACTATAAAGAAAGATGAAAACGGGAAACCAAAACGCTACAAAGCTCGAATTGTTGCAAAGGGGTACCTTCAAAAATTTGGAAAAGACTATGAAGAAATATACTCTCCAGTAGCTAGATTGTCAACGATCAGAATCGTGCTTGCAGTGGGCGTACACAAAGGGTTACATTTTCAACAGCTCGATATTAAAACCGCATTCCTACATGGAAGTCTTAATGAGAATATTTTCATGTATTATCCTGAAGGAATGAAGCAAATTCCGGGTACGATTTTAAAGCTTCAGAAGGCGCTATATGGGTTAAAACAAGCACCCAGATGTTGGAATGAAACAGTCAATAATAAGCTAAGAGATTTGGGTTTTGACCGTTCCCAACATGATTACTGTCTATACACTCGTTACAAAGATAATTCAGTATTGTTTATTCTATTATATGTAGATGATCTTTTAATAATTGGAAGCAGTATAAAAGAAATTGAAGAAATCAGATTGAAATTGTCCAAAAACTTTGAAATATCTGAGTATGGAAAGTTACATCATTATCTGGGTACAAAATTTGAATACGACGAAAAAGCTAGAAAACTGAAAATGTCTCAGGAATCAATTATAAATAGCGTCATTGAAAAATTTGGAATGGCAGAGTGTTCCACTATAAAAACGCCTATGGAAAAAGGTCTGCAATTGCCATCTCAAGTAAATGATATATGTTCAAAACCTTACCGCGAGTTATTAGGCTCTCTCATGTATATAATGCTGAGTGTGCGACCAGATTTATGCTACTCTGTTGGGTATATGGGACGGTTTCAACAAAACGCTGGAGAAATACATTGGAAAACTTTAAAAAGAATACTTCGATATGTAAAAACTACGAAAGATATGTCTCTAGTGTACCAGCATAATAAAAATGAAGAAATCCTTATCGGGTATGCAGATGCTGATTGGGCGTCAAATTCAGAGGACAGAAAATCTACTAGTGGATTTGTCTTCTTTGTGTTTGGAAATCCGGTCTCTTGGTCAAGTAAGAAACAAGCTACAGTAGCCCTGTCATCTAGTGAGGCAGAGTATGTTGCACTAAGCCAAGCTGCATCTGAAGGATTGTGGATTCGTGGAATACTTCAAGATCTAAAGGTTGTTGGAGAAGATTATCCAATTACTATACTTGAGGACAACGCTGGGTGTATTGCAATGGCAAAGAATATAGAATGCAAAAGATCTAAGCACATTGATATACGCCACCATTTTTTAAGGGATCATATAATGAAGAAAAATCTTAACATAAAGCCTGTATCAACCAAAGAACAACTTGCTGACATATTTACAAAACCATTGGATGTTAATAACTTTGTTACAATTCGAAATTTATTAAAATTGTCCAATTGAGAGGGGGTATTGAAAATACTGGTTAATACACAACTGTGTTCTTTCTTAATTTAAATTATATAAGTAGGCTTTATTTTCAATAAATATAGTATATTAATTTTTCTTGATATACACAATTTTGAGTTCTGTGAAAAAAACCTTAGAACGAAACATTAATAAATTATTTTCTTCAATACAAAACCGACTTTGAATTACAAGAGAATAAAGGCCCTAGTGTTTAAATAAAATTCTCAATTTGTAAATATTATTTTCAAAGTATTTCAATTTATTTATTTTTTATTTGATTTTTTATCTGATTTCATTAGATTTGATTTGTTTGTAGTTTGTTTTCTTTTTTTTTTATTTTACAATATATAACATTTTGTATCATTTTTCGATTTCATTCGTTTTCTTAATAATAAAAATGTATAGATTTAAGTATATAAGTATGTTGCATGTAAATGTTCTATTATAATGGTTTGTTTGTATATAGAATTATAATTAAAAATGTCTTTATTTAACATACAAAAGAAGAAATAATATTTTGAAAATATTATAACAAAATAGAAAAAATCTAGAAACCAACCCTTGTTCTATTATTTCTTAAAAATTTTTGTTTTAACTCTTAATTCTAGATTTTCGCAAGTTAACCGAAAATTAAAAAAAAAAAAACAAAGTGATGTATTTTACTTTTTGGTTTTATTATGGTTTCTGGTTTGTAATTTAAAAAAAAAAATACAAATACTGTTAGAATTATTTTACATTTATGCTTAACTATTCTTATCACACAGCACGTTTTTTTATTTTCAAACGTAAAAAAGAAAAAAAAAATGAAATGGTTATTCAATGTCACTAACATAGTGATTGCTACCCAGGGAGAAAGAGATAGAGAGTGAATGTTTTTGATCACATATACAATAGTAATAATATAACAAACAAAAAAAAATATATATATATATATTTATATATAAAGAAACTAATCAAGTTATTAAGAAAGCCGAAAGAATAAAATCAATTCATAGTTGTTCATTCATAAACAAGGCTTAGTAGTAGTAATAATAATAATAGTATGTACATAATTATATGATAGTTTGTTTAAAATTTACAGCCAATAATAGTAGCACCTGTTTTGTGGCAAGTTATCTATCGTTCCCTCTCTATTCATAACTATAACACGCAAACAAATAATATTTTTACTACAATATTAACATAAACATTATTACAATTTGTCAATTGCTTTGCATCTGGTGAAACAAACACATTTTCTATATAACACATGTGCATGTGGGAAGCCGTCATTGGGGTAAAACACACATTTTTTTATAAGTAAGTGTGGTTCAATTACCAAGAACAGCCTAAATCATATTTTACTAAAATCAATTTTTATTTATGGAAACTATGGTAATTGAAAATCAATTGTCGACAGTGCCATTTTTACAAGAGGTGACACTTTTGTACCACTTTTTTAATGTGCCACTAAATGCCATACTTTTTTTCATTTTTGTGCCATGTTTTAATTAATTCCCTTGATACCGTATTAGTTTTTTGAAAAATTTCAAATCCTATGTTGTAAATTTTTTAAATTCCCTTAGATTACGGATATGATTGATTGCTTAAAAAATAACCGAGCTCAAGCTTCGAATTCATTACATTACATAACATTATTTTTCCAAACGTATACTTGCACCGCCTAGAAGTATGCCACGAAAACTGTTATTAAGTAGGTTAACTGAGCTACTTTTGCACTACTGTCAATCAATGAGTGATTTTTTGTGATATGAAGATAAACATTATTTCCATTTCACCATTTTATCTAAAAAGTTAATAGACGCTCAATTAGTTCATGTTGTCTCTTTTGAAAAAGTGTGCCACTGTTTCAAAATGAGTGTGCCGCCTTTTCTTGCGATTGACACGATTTAGAAATTCCCAACGGAAACGCTGGTTGTTGTCGATGTACGTGATAAAGCTTTTTTGAATTTTTTTCTTTTGAAAACATTGTTATGGCTGAAAAATATTTGCATACTTTTAGACGATTTTTTAAAGGAATGCCATGAAAAAGTTATTAGGCAGGTAGACTGAGATACTCTTTCGCTACAGTAAGTTTCAAACAATGAGTGATTTTTTATGATATGAAGATAAAAATTATTTCCATTTCGCAATGTTATCTAAAAAGTTAATAGACGCTTAATAAGTTATCATGTTTTTCTTTCGAAAAAGTGTTTGATTCGTTTTCTTTTGATAGCAGTGTTATGGCTGGGAAATATTTGCATACTTTTGGGCGCCAGGTTTTTAAAGGGTGTACATTTGACAATGAAAAAAGTCTTCATAATTTTTATAATGGAAACGAAAATATACTTGGATGGGGCCCATTATCCATAAAAGTGGCATAAATGGACCAAAAAGAGACAAAACTATTTATGAAAAATTGAATAATTTTGCACTAAAGTGTCACAAAGTTATTAATTGAAAGTAAAATTTATGATGTTTCGATTCGAGTTAATCAAGTCTTTTTTGATACGAGTTTCGATATTGCAGAGAACGCTTTTTTAAATTGGATAAAAGCGGACATATCAACCTCAACATATAAATGATTGATGTGTAAATTAGAAACTGATTTTTTTTACTTCAAAGTCGATATTTATTTTTTTTATGACATCCATCCATTAACCAATTTTGTATTATTTTTCGAAATTTTCAAAATTCTAGGCATTCGAAATTTTTTTCAACAATCAATCATTACGATGTTTCGAATAGTTAATCAGAGTCATTTTTGACACGAATTTGTAGATTGCATAGAGACCTCTTTTATAATTTGATATAGACTAAAATTGAATTAACCGATATAACAACTTCTACAACATAAAAATGTTCGATGCGTTCATTTTGCTGTCAGAAACTGAAAATCAATTTTTGTACTTCAAAGTCGATTTTTAATTTTTTTTTCTGACGTTAAAAATCGGGTTTAAAACATGGAAAATCCATTAACCAATTTTGTATTATTTTTCCAAATTTTAAAAATTCTTGGCTATTAAAATTTTTTCAACCATCGACCATTATGATGTTTCGATTACTTAATCGGAGTCATTTTTGGAACCAATTTGTAGACTGCATAGAGACCATTTTTAAAATTTTGATAAAGACTAAAATTGGATTAACCGATATAATAACTTCCACCGCAACATATAAGTGTTCGATGCGTACATTTTATAGTCAGAAACTGAAAATCAAATTTTGCACTTCAAAGTCGACTGTAATGTTTTTTCTGATGCTCAAAATCGTGGTTTAAATTACGGAAAATCCACTAGCCAATATTGTAGATAATGGACAAATCATTTTTCTAAATTTTGTCGCCTCATTAATCCTTAAATGCACAAGATCACCGATTCCTCCGAAAAATATATAAAATGCAAAATGGTAAAATCAGAACATCTGCATACCACATTTTTAAAAAGAAATGTATGTGTCTTTTTTTTTTTGAAAAATAGTTGTACAAATAAACAATTTAAGTATAGAAAAAGAGATATGTTTACACTAACCAATATTACTTTAAAATCTGGTAAATATTATTTAACTTCAAATATGTAGTTTTTTTGATTTTCTGGTCAAAATTTGATTTTAAATTTTGACTGCAGATTACTCAGAAGTTCTACAAGTTTTTCGGAAAAACATATTTTTAAAAAAATAGGGTTATGATGTTTTTGAAATACAATAAACTTCATAGAAATCGGTAAAAATTTTAAGATGTGAGAATTTTTATCTTAAAAGATACAGTGCGCATTTAACGGTTAATTATTGACTTTTTTAACCATTTTTGTCTTTTTTTACTTTTTTCCTAGATATATAAACATTATTTTCAATTGGAATAACAAACAAAAAATTAAACAGATCAACGACCCGAGACAAGTGTTATTAGGAAAATAGGAGAAAAAACAAAACAACATGAATTTCATAATATGTATACGTGAACACATCTATCAAATGTAACGTAAGATACTTGGATAGGGTATGATATAGTATACATGACTTTTATATCTAAATAAACAAAAAACTAGAAAAAAAAATATTCCATTACCACGAAAAAAAAAAAATAAAAATAAATTTGCTGACTATTCCAATTTTTGTAATCTCAAACCTTAGAGGCTTATCAATAAAAATCGCATATTAATAAAATTGCTTGCTACTCAAATTCGACCATACTCTCAAATAAATTTTAGAATGGTAATAGAAAACAAAAAAATAATTCGAAAATCCGCATGTAAATAAATCCCATTTAATGTATAATTAGATGAAATTACCTTTCAACGTCAACCATCGACTTTGAAGTGCAATATTATATTTACCTCAAATGCTAATGAACTCAAAATTCAAAATCCGGCTATTGAACAATTTAAATTAATCAAAAAAATCTATTTTTTTTTATTTTAATCTAAAATATTTGGCAGTTCACAGAACTCATCAAAAAGTGAGAATATCTGGGTCAATTGTCCGTTTTTTCATTAATCACAAAATTCAAAAGTTTATATTTGAAAAATAATAAAAAATTGAAAAATATTGTTTCCAACGTTTTGAAAAATAGCACAGCTACCTTGGAAAAATTTTCCAAAGAAAATGTAGGTTAGCTTAGGTATAGTGGCAGCCCGACTCATTCAGACTCACTTATGGTAAACTATTCAGTGCATTGTGATACCAAAGTCATAAGAAAGGAGAATTGAATTTCATTAAAATTTAGAAAACGGTTCCAGGAATCCAAAAATCGAAAAAATTCACATTTCGAGTAATTGATTTACTGTCGAAAGTTGTTGAATTTGATATTACCATAGACCAATTAAAATAGAGACATACCTTGATAATCCACCATGGTTTTGTTTATTTGCAGTGCGCAGTCATTCCACTCAATTGCGCAGTCAAGTGACTCAATTTCTTTTTGGGAAACGAGAATAACCGTACAAATCAGTCAATTTGCATTACAAAAAAGGTGTGGATGTAAAGAATTTTATATGCTTTTACAATATTTGGTGTTTCATCACGAAAACAAAGGAAAGAAAATAAATTAAAGCCAAATTAAAAAATCACTCAATTGCAGACGAAAAAGAGCCCTCTAGGGTGTGCAGACAAACTACAGCGCTGTGAATTCACTTGAGATGTCTATACCTTCCTTGGTCTATGATATTACCTTATCTCTAAATTTATCTAATAGTCTTTTCCAAAATGAAAAAAGTATACAAGTTTGATTATAATCCCTTCCCTTAACTACCTTCGAAAAATCGTGCGAGAGAATTGAGTTTCATTAACATTTCGAAAATGATTTAAAAAATCAGTTTTATGACACCAAAAATCGACAAAAAACAAACTACATATTTTGAGCAAAAGACTTACTGTCAAAAATAGTAAAATTTGACTTTTAGTTATCTCTAAATTTATCAATAGTCTTTTCACGATTCTCTAAATCAAAACAAATCGAATACTGTTCTACATATATCTTGTTCGGTATCTGCTGCCGCCCTACGGACCCAAAAGTCGAATTTTCCACTAATCGACTTACTGCTAAAAATATAAAAATCGACTTTTCGTTACTTTTAATTTTTTAATCGAATTATTATTACAGTGGGCCGGTTTATGTTCTTACACCGATTTTCGGTTTTTATCCTTCGGTGGAACCGGTGTTTTCAAAACTTCAAAATCCGCCTTTCGGTTTTTATATTTTCATTCTAAAATTGCCAATTTAATAAACTGCAACACTTTCAAATAGCGAATATTTGAATTATGAAGAAATTGTGTTCAACTTTTAATAAATTATCGAATTATTTTTCTTTTGTTGGTTTTGTGACAATAAAATTAGATTTTCCACTTGAAAATACTTGTATTTATGAAATTCGATTTAACCGGCTATGCCGGTTATTTGTGTGAAAACGCCTCCGGAAAATAGTCAGGTTTTTTAAACCGACTTTAAAAAAAATGGATTTTTGATCACTCTAATTTTTATGTTGACTTAAATCGCCCTCCCGATATAGGCCAAAATCGAATTATAGATTTGCAATATTACTACCTGCATACTATACATGAGTCTAGCTTTTTCAAGTTTCAATTTGCAAAGTGCCATTTCATACAGAAGCCAGATTTTAAATGTAAAAAACGATATTTTTGCAATAGCTTCTCTTATTTAAGCTGTTTCAGCAAAAACCCATAAAAATAGTACTTTAATGGGTCTAATGAACTTGAAAAAAAAGTTGCTTTTTAACACATTGCATTCATCACCCATAATCTTCAATACACACAATAACGACGATTGTTAATTCTCAGAACTGTACTGAATGAAATGAAAATTACACGCAATACAAATTTCCATGTAAATATTAAATAAATATATTGCCACTTGTGGTGGAGGATAAATAGAAAAATCCCTATTCTTATGCAAAAAAGCTTAGTTATCTGATAAATGTAAAAAAAAAAACTTGTATAATTTTGCACAGAGGTGTGAAAATTCTACATCTAATATTCTGAGATCGATAATGTATTTTTCTAATGACAGTTAATTAAATTTACCAAGTTTCCTCAATTCAAAATTATAACAATTAAAGTCTGAAGATTGAATAAAGATAGGATTTTTAATGTGCGAATAAAAATAAAAAAACCTTAGTAAAAGGCATTTCCTCATATTGGCATCAAAGGGCAATAAACATTTTAAATTATTGCATATTACTATGCATTTAATATGCAAAATTCGTATTGGAACTGTTTTGCGATTAGAACCCATTCATTTGCAGTTACAACTACTATATTCAATTTATTTTCGCAAGTCACTATTAACTTCAAAGTTTTTCATATGACTGTGTATTTATATTATCTCTAGATAATAATGTCCTATTCGATGCTCTACGAATTCTTCATACAATGGAAATATTGTATTTCACAAGAGACAAAGTTATAGCATATTTTTGGTTTGTTTTTTTTTTTTTTCTGACATTAAAAATCGGGGTTAAACACGGAAATTCCACTAACCAATTTGGATTATTTTTCGAATATTTGAAAATTCTTGGCTTTTCAAATATTTTCAACCATTATGATATTTCGATTAGTTAATCAGTGTCATTTTTGACACGAATTTGTAGATTGCATAGAGACCTCTTTTAAAATGTTGATATAGACTAAAATTGGATTAACCTACATATATAAAAACTTCGATGCGCTCATTTTGCAATCAGAAATTAATTTTTATACTTCAAAGTCGATTTTTATGTTTTTCTGATGTTCAAAATCGTGGTTTAATTACGGAAAATACTGATTTTTTCACACATCGATAGGTAATAAAATTTTAGGAGGGTACCAGAAGTTTCAAGTCTCTAGCTATATTATAAATGTATTTTAATTACAATTAGAATCGAAAAAGGTCTGGCCAGACTCATGTGTCTGTCCGAGGGTTAAAATTAAGATTGGTCGATTTGAGTAAATTTGAAAAATAATTATTCTAACTAGAGATTACAAAGAGTCGGTTTGAATTTTTGGTAGTCGATTTTCGAATTTTACATCTCAATCTCAGACGTCAAATACGAATTTTGATGCCTTTCATATATAAAAACTTCCACAACATATAAATGCTCGATGCGTTCATTTTGCAATCAGAAATTAATTTTTATACTTCAAAGTCGATTTTTATGTTTTTCTGATGTTCAAAATTGTGGTTTAATTACGGAAAATCCACTAGCCAATTTTGTGATTAAGGGAAAAATATTAATTGTTGTTGACTTTTGAAAAATTTTCAACCAGTTATGTATTTTCTACTTTTTTCCTAGGTATATAAGCATTATTTTCAATTGAAATAGCAAAAAATTAAACAGATCAACGATCCGAGACAAGTGTTATTCGAAAATAGGGGAATATATTTATCAAATGTAACAACGTAAGATACTTTGATAGGGTCTGAAATATCATACATGGTTTTATGGTTTTTAAATTAAAATAAACAAAAGACAAGAAGAAATTAAATTTTCAATTGTTTCAAGTAAATAAAAAGAGGTTTCCCAAATTATGATATTTTTAATCTTTCCGATTAACAATTTTGTCTAGATTTTCTCCCTAAAATTGGACATTGGACTTTCTCGAATATTCTAAAACCGACTTCTCGAATAATAGATCGAATTGAGTCAATTTTGAAAAACTTTAAATTTCGATCAGAGGAATTTGAAGACTGAATCAACAAAAATCAACTCAGGTTTTTTTGACTGGAGGTAGATTTCTCTAGCAAAATTCTAAAAATTACCTCTAGAGGTTTTTGTTTTGACAAAAAGTAGACTTGTTAGGTATATAAAGTCGATTTTCGACTTTATATACCTAGCCGAAGTGGAATTTGAAGTTGACAAAAACTGAATTTCCAATTTTTATATTCCCTAGTCGATATGTTATCGCTTACCACTATACTCAGCTTTATTGTGTATTTCAACATTCTTCGGGTATGTGACTGACAAACCCAAATTAATCATTTTTTTTATAAATTTGAAAAAAGACTAGTTCGAATTTGATTATTTATCTTTTTATTTTAAAATCGACTTTTGGGCTAATTTAATTTATTATTACAAAGCGACAAGACAAAAATTTCGTAGGAGTTCAATAAATTTAAAGAAAAACTCCTTCGATTTAATTCGTTTTTAAAAATCATATAAAACTGATTATTACAAAAAATGGGCCAACGATTAAGTCTTTTTGATATGTGCCTTAATAAAGCCGTTCATTCTATTTGATGGAATGTCCTAGCCGCAATATAAAAAGTGAATTGGTCGATTTTAAAATTAAGATAGGTCAATTTGAGTAAATTTTGAAAAATAATTATTCTAACTAGAGATTACAAAGAGTCGGTTTGAATTTTTGGTAGTCGATTTTCGAATTTTACATCTCAATCTCAGACGTCAAATACGAATTTTGATGCCTTTCCCTGCAAGTTGTCGTATGCATGAATTTAAAGAGTAATAGAGAAAACACCCTTGGCCAAATTCTAATCCGCACTTTTAATTTCATATTCCCCATTGAAAAATTGAGAGATACGACTAGATATGAGTAAATCGGAAAAATGGTAAGATCTAATCATATCTATTTACCATGGAATTAGATCTGATCAGACCTCAATATTGGCATAGATCTATCTAATACCTTAGATATAATTATAAATATCCCTAAATATATAGTTGGATCTGATGTTATGTCTCGTCATATATTATCTGTGTATAGCGGCTTATATCTAGAGGGACCAATATTGAGATCTAATTATATCCGATTACTCCAGTAAACCAGAGCATACTAATTCGCAGAACGCAAAATTTCATTTTACCAAAAATCTCGTAAACTCTCAATGTTTTCCTGTGAACTTTTTACGAATAAAATTTTTCGAACGTCATGATTTTTAATTATAATTTTATAGTTTGAATTTATGGCGAGAGAAAAATTGTAGTAAAGAACTTTGTATAATGAAATTATTAATCTGCTTGATTAACCATTTCATTATATATCGATAAAGGTCGAATAAAAAGAAAATTAATAAATAATTTAAAGAACTTTGTTTAATTCGACATTGCACTTGGATTATAGAAATGTGTTAACAATTTTCCTAAAAAATTCTAGGAAAATTGCTCTTATTGTACAACTTTGTAAGGTTATGTTAATATTCATGAAATAATAAAGATAAGTTTTTAAGATAGTTTAAAGAAAAAAGAAATGAGTATGTCCTGGAGGACATAGTAAATAAAAAAATTAAAATTAAATAAAACTAAGATTTATACATATGCAAAAAAAATTGTTTCGGCTTTCTCAATATATAGAAATATGAACTTTTAGACGGAATTCAAAAATAAATCCTTGCTTGTCTAAAAAGTTCAAAGATGATTGATATCACTGTACTAGAAATAGAAAGGCAGTACTATTTCCATATCCATCCATTATACATCATACATACAACAACACGAAGCATATTCGTCATCATTAGTTATTTTTCTCAGGGTTTTAACAAAACTTATAATTGTGCAATGTCATTATGCGGTTATTAAACCTGTGCTTTGGAGGGCAAGAAGTGCTTCGAGTTTTGTAGAAAACTAAACAGGCCAATAATTACAAGTGGTATTTAGAGTATGTGTGGAAGGGGTATAGAGGATGGGGTGGTTCTAATAACAAGAACTTATAATCATAATTATTTTTAACATCTATTAAATTGCATTTCACACATGAATTGCTAAACAATGGCCCCTTTCTAAGTACTAGGTTTGTATAATGAATTTTAATTAATTATATATTAAGTAATATATTGCAATTTGAGAATAACGGCTCATATATAAATTAAGTAAATTTGTGTTAGTTTTAAATAAATACTAAGCATTGGTTATACTATTGTCATTTTTACCATTTTTCCTTGTTAACATTCTATTATGTTCATCCTCTTCATCGTCATCATCTACTTGTGGTATAATGGTGGTTGCTGGCCCCAATGACGAGGGCACATTGCCATTGGCCATAGATGATCCATCAATGTTATCCCATTTTTGTATTTCCGCCGTACCAAAAATCTGATAGGAACAATATGTAATGACTGTTACAGCTGCGGCCACTATAAACACAGTTCGCCATTGATCAATATCGGTGTCCGGGTGAAGGATCATACCCGATGCCAAGGGCGAAAGGAATGAAGCAGACATATGAATGGTTTGACAAAAAGCCAAAACCGGTCCAGCAAAATTTGGTGCAATATCCACTATATTTGCCATTGCTCCAGCATACGATGCCGTTATAAAGGAAACGGTGATGAACCATAGAACCAATAACAGAACTATATCATCTATATAGCCAATAAATAAGATCAGCACACCAGGTACAACTTGAGAGAGAGCCGTAAAGAGTTTTCTTATATTTGTCAATGTCATGTAATTTCGATGTAGTAACTTATCGGCAATGTAACAGAATATCACCGACGAAACATAGGAACAAATGTGGGGCATGCCAGAGAGTACTCCGTTTGTTTCTATATCGAATTGGAGAATTTTTTGCATAAATTTCGGTCCATTTATTATGAACACATAATGTATCCAAATGCGGCCAAATGTCGTTATGGCTATGGCCCAGGCGGGTTTCGAGGTAATAATATCTTTCCAAGGCACTTTCTTTCCCAGAGATTTCTTCACTTCGCTACTAATGTTTATTTCAATGTATTCCAATTCTTCTTTTGTTATGCGAGGATGTTCCTGAGGCGTATTGTAGGCTAACAAGAACCAAAAGAAACACCATAACATTCCCAACGATCCGGTTGTATAGAAAACATATTGCCAACCAAAACGTTTGATTATAAAGCCGCCCAGGACAAATGTTAGCCCTGTGCCAATGCTGAATCCCTGAAAGCTGGACATGAAACGTGAGCGTTCAATCAAAGGTATCCAATATCCCACGACAGCATACATGGCTGGCCATGTCAGACCCGATGCACATCCCTGAATGGAACGCAGGACTATAAGTAGTCCATAATGTATATCGGCACACATGGGCATTAGCAAACTGCAGAGAGCTGTAGCAAATTGGGACCAGCCAAATACTTTCTTCGTTCCAAAATGTTGGGTAGCAATGCCCCCAAAAACTTGCGATAGAACATAGCAATGAAAGAAGGAACTTGTAATGAGGGATTGTACGGTTTCCGACCAATCATAGTAATCAAGGCGTTCTTCTTGTCCAGAAATAGAGACTGGTTCACTAACATTGTTGATAGACGGCGATGACGACGGCAGTAGTGTTGTCATTGTCGTTCTATTATTTACGGAAGTGTTGTTGTGCACAATATTGTGTAATGTGGCATTCTGACCACCACTAATAACACTTCCACCACCACCACCAGCATTGGTGGATGATAACGCTACATTTGTTGCTGGAGTTGTCATGGACACTATAGCTAAGTGCATATCATTACGCATCATAAACGACACCAGGAATCCCGTCCATGACAGCATATACAGGACAAGGCGAGCAGGTACTTTGGCATTTAATTTATGAACTATACTTAAACAGAAAGGATTCGTATTTTTTCGTTTGGCCGGAGGCGCTGCCGCCACCGGACTTTTGCTATTAGCACCACCATCGGACACTTGCTTTAAGGAATTATACGAGTTGTGCATATTTTCTAATCTCTATGACCCGAGTAGTACAGGGTACTATTTCTCCTCTTTGTTTATAACAAACACTCGAGCAGCGCGCAAAAAACAAAATAGAATTTGTTTATTTTGTTGTTTTTTCTTTCCATGAGTAGAGTAGGAATCAAGGAAATATGAACCAGAACTCGCTTTGACGATAGACCCGATATCGCAACAATCAAGCAAACAAACGATAGCGATGACGGACACTGGCACTTCACGGCAAACAACCAGCTTTACGGAGACAGCAAACTAAAATGATTTCACAATAATTTATAAAATCTCTCTTGTACTCCGAAATCATTTCACTTTTTGTACTTGCTTAGGGTTGCCAACTTTTTACAAATGTAATGTTGTCATTAGCACGTGCCTTAAACAACCCTGTAATTGAAAACGAGGGTAGTATGTGTTAAATTGTTGAAGAAATTAATTGAAAGAAATATATAGTTATATCTCTGGAATATTTGATAATAAAAAATCTCAATCATAGTCTCTTATAAATATTAGATTAGAAACTATAAAGAGTTCAAATTAACTGATATAAGTTATATAAGCATATCCGGTTTAAAGGTGGGTACTATGTTCGGTTTTCGAGTTGAAAATCACTTTATTTTCGCGATTACTTTTCCTGAAATAATCAAAATTATAAATTAAAACCAAAATATTCCTGTAAAGTCTTGCCGAAATCTAGGGGAACAAGAAACTGCGCATCAATTGAATTAATTTATCTGCTTCATATTGAACTGTTTTAATAAAGTAACCGCGAAAATTTCAACTCGAAAAGCGAACATAGTACTTACCTTAAAACACACAAAAAAATACATTTGAAATTTAAGCAGACTCTGATGTAAATTAGAAATTCTTAGTTCTCAAAAATATAATCCGAAACAATATTGACCAGCAAACCGATTTGATTACATTGAAATCAGCTGAAAATGAGAAAACAGTCTCGATTGCTACAACAAAAAATGTTGTCGATTATTTCGATTTATTAAATTTCTATCAAAACATGTTTGACCGAATCAAATAAAGAATGTTTTCACTGCATAAATAATGACACACATATACAAACAAATTCAAAAAGCAATAAATATGTCAATTTTTATTTCATACTGACAACTCTACATAGCTATAGAATCAATTATATGGCAGTTAATAAACAAATAAGTGCTGTTAAACGTTTAATAGAGTGGTTCTAACAAAAAAAAAAAAAGTTAGAAAAAAATATTAAATTGTTAAATATCCCGTTCTGCGTACGTTCCTGGTACATTTACAATATTTTGTAGAAAAAAATTATATTTAATCCAATTCATATATAATTCAAAATACAAAGGGGAAATGTTTAGGATCATTTTATTTAGATTAGAATTGAAAAAAAAAAACAATTCATTTCAGTTGGATTAAATTTTGATATCAGTAAGGGCGTTTTCAACTTAATGGTGATTCTGATAAGTGACACGAAATTTAAAAGAAATTTTGGTAGAGTATTTATAGAAGATAATGGATATAAGAACGTCAGAAAAAACAAATATTATTTGTTATTTGCGTTTTATTCTAATAAGCAATTATTATACCCTCCACCATAGGATGGGGGTATATTAACTTTGTCATTCCGTTTGTAACACATCGAAATATTGCTCTAAGATCCCATAAAGTATATATATATATATATATATATATATATATATATATATATATATATATATATATATATATATATATATATATATATATATATATATATATATATATATATATATATATATATATATATATATATATATATATATATATATATATATATATATATATATATATATATATATATATATATATATATATATATATATATATATATATATATATATATATATATATATATATATATATATATATATATATATATATATATATATATATATACATATATATATATATATATATATATATATATATATATATATATACATGTATTCTGGTTCGTGGTGATATTCTGAGTCGATCTGAGCATGTCCGTCCGTCTGTTGAAATCACGCTAACTTCCGAACGAAACAAGCTATCGACTTGAAACTTGGCACAAGTAGTTGTTATTGATGTAGGTCGGATGACATTGCAAATGGGCCATATCGGTCCACTTTTACGTATAACCCCCATATAAACGGACCCCCAAATTTGGCTTGCAGACCCTCTAAGAGAAGCAAATTTCATCCGATCCGCATCGGTCAATAATTATATATAGCCCCCATATAAACCGATACCCCGATTTGGCTTGTGGAGCCTCTAAGAGAAGCAAATTTCATCCGATCCGGCTAAAAGAATTTTCTACGCAATCCATGGTGGAGGGTACATAAGATTCGGCCTGGCCGAACTTTCGACCATATATACTTGTTGTTTATATGAAAAAAATTTCTTATACGGATTTTAGAATATATTTCATACAAATTATATTTAGGAAAGAAATTTGAAAAAATATGAATTTATAGTTCTTGAGCGGATTGTATAGAGGAGTCTACAAATAATCGGTTCGTCTCCATGAGACTCTAAAAGTCAAATTTAGGAATCGGTTTATATAGACCCTGTATATAATTATGAACTAATTTTTACAAGATTAGCAGAAAGCATATACTGACATCGCGTACCAAATTTCAACTCGGTCGGATGAAATTTGCACCTCCAGGTAGAGCAAGAATTCAAATCTGGGGATCGGTTTATATGGGGGCTATATATAATTATGAGCCGATATGGAACAATTTCCCCATGTTTGTTTGAGGTCGTATATCAACCACGGTTGCCACTCGTACCAAAAATAATCTACCAAAATTCGAAGAAAATTTTACCAAATTTAAAAAATCTTATTTTGAAGTTCTTGATGAATTTTTTGTGGTTATTATGAAAATAAAAATTATTTTAGAAGATTTACTATCTTATTTCAGAAGTTTATTTCAGTATTTGCAATATTATATAGTTTGATCCTTCCTATCAGCGACAATTTTTGGATGTTTAAATATCCCTTGAATTGTAAATGTATCGAATTTTAAATGTTATACTATAACGATTTTAACTTGCACCAACAAGGAAAAGTTACTGCTTCTACAAAAAGGGAGAACAAGAAAATTAAAAATTTTAAAGATATGGAATTTATAGAAAATTTTGTCAAAATGTTTACTTCTATAGAAAATTTTGTAAAAATTTTATTTCTGTAGAAAGTTTTGTCAATTTTTTTTTTTTTTAGAAAATTTTCTCAATATTATTATTTCTATTGAAAATTTTGTCAAAATTTTATTTCTATAGAAAATTTTGTCAAAATTTTATTTCTGTAGAGAGTTTTGTAAAAATTTTATTTCTATAGAAAATGGTGACAAAATTTTATTTCTGTAGAAAATTTTGTCAAAATTTTATTTCTGTAGAAAATTTTATTTCTATAGAAAATTTTGTCAAAATTTTATTTCTGTAGAGAGTTTTGTAAAAATTTTATTTCCATAAAAATTTTTGTCAACATTTTATTTCTATAAAAATTTTTGTCAAAATTTTATTTTTATGGGATATTTTGTCAACATTTTATTTCTATAGGATATTTTGTCAAAATTTTATTTCTATAGGATATTTTATCAAAATTTTATTTCTGTAGAAAATTTTATCAACATTTTATTTCTATAAAAAATTTTGTCAAAATTTTATTTCTTTAGAAATTTTTCTCAAAATTTTATGAAAAGATGATGTACAGTGGGAGAAAAGATGATTCAATTTGTAAGAGGAAATTTCCCAAATGTTTTCTCCATAAGGAGTTAGCATAAAGGGTCCAAAATTGAGTTATCTCTCCCAGCCAGATCTATACTAAAGGCTGTGGAAAGGTTCATTCGCCCGAACCGAAACATGTACAGTCCAGGCGTGTATAGATTTGTATCTGGCGTTTTCTTTTCAATGGCTCTATTAACCATGTTCCTTAATCTATATCTGTCCATAAAGCTCGAAAAATAATTGTATAATTAGATATAATGCATTTGGACGTCAATTGCCTGTTTCGGTATCAGGCTAACATGAAATATAAAATTTTATTTCTATAGAAAATTTTTTCAAAATTTATTTCTATAGAATGTTTTACAAAAAATTTAATATTTATAGAAAATGTTGTCAAAATTTTTTTTCTGTAAAAATATTTCTCATTTTTTTTTCTATAGAAAATGTTATCAGTTTTATTTCTATAGAATGTTTTATCAAATTTGTATATCTATAGAAAATTTTATCAAAATTTTGTCAAAATTTTAACTTCTATAGAAAATTTTGTCAAAATTTTATTTCTGTAGAAAATTATATTTCTATAGAAACTTTTCTCAAAGAAGTACCTATTAGTTGGAGAGGAATATTGTGCAAATTGTACCAAGTGTGGCAATCGTGATATCAATACCACGAACGAAATGTTAACCGGATCGGATGAAATTTACTCTTCCAATAGACTCCGCAAGCCAAATTCGATATGGCTCATTTTCCATACCATCAGACCTACATCAATAACAACTACTTGTTCAAAGTCTCAGGTCGATAGCTTGTTTTCTGAGCAGATTTTTCTACTGCAAAACATATGCGTTTTTTATATATCTGTTATATCTGTTACCTACTGTATATTTTTTGATGTGTATACCCCAATACATTACGCATGATCATCTTTAAGGTGAATGTACCACCAGTTTCCAATATGATAACAAATGTGAGTGTGCGTGGACCCATGTCCAATTTATATGTAAAAAAAGAGAAGAATAAACTGACCACCTAATATTGAAAATTCCTCTTAATTGATGTTTATTCTTTTTATTTGTAGGTTGGAATCCTTTTGTTTTAGTACAATTATCTGTTGGATCATTTGATAGGCTGGTTGTTCTCTTCTTACACTCATGAAAAATAATCTATTCATTGGTGTTAAATTTTTGAAAGTAATTATTATTTCCAAATGGTTTATTATTTATATTTCTCTCAAATATAATATAAGAACCCTTCTAATTGGAAGAACAAGGTTTCTTTAGATCTACTAATTTTTTTTTAGTAATTTGCACACCCTCAAAAAAATCGCTTCTGTAACATATACCCCAAACACATATATATTTTCAGGATTGGTCCAAACAAAATATTGTTTGTACTGTTCAAACATATTATGTTTCACCTTAGGGCATACACTGGTAGTAAAAATTTTTAATGAAAATTTCTTTGTGTGCACGGATGAAAAAGACTGTTTTTCATATGTTTGGCTATAAACATTATATGTTTGGAACACAAATTTTTAAACACAATATTTTTGAGTGCAAGCATATAATGTTCATAAACTAGCATAACATGTTTGGGACATATATGTTAATATGTTAGAACATATTATGTTTGGGACATAAAATGTTTGTAAATATAATATGCTTGGATGCAAACATATATTAATTTAGAAATAGCCTATAAACATATATGTGTTTAGTAGCTTGGAGCGCTATTTAACAGGGAGCGATATTGAATTAAGTTGGTGGTTGTTGCTTGTTATTACAAAATTAACATTTTATTTTTCCTTGGGCAATTGATCAGCTACTTCTTTGATCCTTACAAATTGTGTGGTCCGCTGTTCGAATCCCCGTCCGGCAAAAGGTAAAATTAAAATAAAAAAAATCATAAAATTGAATAATTTCTTCTACAATGTTTGTATTACAGAAAAAGGTGCTAAGAACTAAAAAATCTCGTGGAAGTGAGAAAGATGTGGGGGAATATACAATTAGGCAGAAATAAAATGTTGAGCATTCAGGTCGAAAACCTATGTTGTTAGCACCTATATTACCTGTTTTGAATTTGGATGCAAAAATACAAAATGTTTGGAACTTAGACTACCCAAACATATATTGTTTAGACCAATATGCTTTCAAACATATTATATATTGGAAGAGATCAAACATAAAAATGTTTGGGCAATACCCAAAAATGTATATGCTTGAAGCAAAATATGTTTGGGAGTATATGTTACAGAAGCGATTTTTTGTGAGGGTGTGGATATATTTTTAAGGCGCTAATTGGTTACTTCCATTATTTTACTTCCAGCATACTCTCTAGATCTCTCTTTCTACAAACAAACTTTTTATGTCTCAAACTTAATATGTTCTAACATATTGACATATATGTCCCAAACATGTTATGCTAGTTTATGAACATTATATGCTTGCATTTAAAAATATTTTGTTAAAAAATTTGAGTTCCAAACATATAATTTTTACAACCAAACATATGAAAAACAGTATTTTTCATCCGTGCAGAGAACGTATAGATAGGATCACCTCAAACATGTTTTAAGGGCTTTTTGTTATGTTTGGACGGTGAATATAGACAATTTTCGTCGCAAAAATATTATTTTCTTGCAAGACATAAATAAGGTTTGCGAAATCAGATACATAATTCCCGAGAAAAGAACTTGGTTGCGACAAACTTGTTCCCAGCCCTAAAATAACATTATGCTCTTGAACCATGTTAGAGGTGATCTTATTTCTTCTCTGGGTGTAGTGACAGTGATAAATATGATATCACAAATGTTTCATTTTCATATATATATATAGGAAAATTTTTTTGAGTGTATATTAATTAAAAATTTAAATCGATTTAATCCAATAAAAAACGGAGAGTGATTCATATATCGAAATGAATGGATTTTTATGGTGAATTTGACCATTAAACTTGAATGTATGTATTGAATATCGATTTCAAATACAATGAGTGAATATTCTACGCGAAATTTCACATAGCAAAAAAAATCGAACACCAACAATTCCGGAAGAGAGATCTACTAAATCGTTGTGTCCAAACTTTTTTCCCAAAATTAATTTTGTGTGCGGCTATGTTAAAGCTCGTGTCAATGCAGTCAAGCCCGGTTCAATTGACCCATTGGAAGACAACATTGACGCATTTATTCGTGAGATACCAGCCGAAATGTTGCAAATAGTATGTCAGAATTGGACTAACTTGATGGACCATATAGAGCGCAGTCGCCGTCAACATTTTCATAAAATAATCTTTTAAATATTAAAATAATATGGACTACCGTACTATAGAATTAAATAAAGATTTTGTGCATTTTACGGAATTTTGTTTTTTCTTTTAATTTTCCCATAGTTCTTAAAAATCACCCTTTATTTATCCCTTATTTGATTGCCGACATAAATATACTTAAATAATAATATTTAAACCATTATCTATAAACACACACATTATTGCCGTATACAAAAAAAAACACGAGGATGTTACAATGCCAATATATAGACCCGACACATATCCGTTATCAGCTTTTTATTCTCAATCCAATATTTTCCTTATTAGGATGTACTGATAAGTCCACAATACTAGTTGATAAAATGACATCCATAATTTTTTTGTTTTGGACTCGATTACCCTACAACATGTTTTTGTTTGGCTGAAACAAAAAAAGCAAATTTGGCCGAAAGTTCAGTCAGGTCGAATCTTATGTACCCTTCACCATGGATTGCGTACAAAGTTCTACTAATGACTGTCATCCACAATCGAATTACTTGGGTTGTGGTAACAGATACCGATGGCAAGGCATATTAAACCTTCTTAACTTTGTCTTTTAAATTGTATGTTAGTCCATATGGAGCCTAAAAAAGGCGGAATAAATACCTACATAAGCCTCTTTCGCTCTGGAATCTATAAATAGTTATGAACCTATATGAGCCAATTTTAGCATGGAACAGGTGAAATTTGTTGATGTGATAAATCTAGGGGTTTGGTTTATAATTATGGATCAATATGTATAAATTTGTGCACGGTTTGTTAGAGGGCATATACTAGGTTCAGCCAATTGTGATACCACAGTGGTGATCTTCTCTCTTATCACTGAGTGTTAAACTCAATGACAAGGGACCTCCTTTTTATAGCCGAGTCAGAATGGCGTTCCACATTGCAGTGAAACCTCTTAGAGAACCTTTAAAACACTCAGAAATATCAGTAGCATTACTGAGGTGGGATAATCTACTGCTGAAAAACTTTTTGGTGTTTGGTCGAAACTGGGTTTGAACCCACGACCTTGTGTATGCAAGTCGGGCATGCTAACCATTGCACCGCAGTGGCCCCCGAGAATATACTAACAACGCATACCAAATTTTGGGGTCGGGAGGGTCGGTTTATATGGGGGCTATCCTAACAGCGGTGCGATACGGTCCATTTCCAATAGCATCCGACCTACACCAATAACAACAACTTAGACCAAGTTCTATGTCGATAACTTGTTTCGTTCGGAAGTTTCCACAAACGGACGGACGACCTAGAACATATTACTTTATGGGATCTGTATATGGGTTGCCCTTCCAGACAAAAATAATCTACCAAAATTTTTAGAAAATTTTGCCAAAAAGCTACCAAACAAACCAATCTTATTTTCCATAATTTTATACAATTTTGTAAAATTTTTATTTCTATAGAAAAATGTGTCAGAATTTTTATTTCTATAGAAAATTTTGTCAAAATTTTATTTCTATAGAAAACTTTGTCAAAATTTTATTTCTATAGAAAATTTTGTCAAAATTTTATTTCTAAAGAAAATTTTGTCAAAATTTTATTTCTATAGAAAATTTTGTCAAATTTTATTTCTATAGAAAATTTTGTCAAAATTTTATTTCTATAAAAAATGTTGTCAAAATTTTATTTCTATAGAAAATTTTCTCAAAGTTTTATTTCTATAGAAAATGTTCTCAAAATTTTATTTCTATAGAAAATTTGTCAAAATTTTATTTCTATAGAAAATTTTGTCAAAATTTTATTTCTATAGAAAATTTTGTCAAAATTTTATTTCTATAGAAAGTTTTGTCATCATTTTATTTCTATAGAAAATTTGTCAAAATTTTATTTCTATAGAAAATTTTGTCAAAATTTTATTTCTATAGAAAATGTTGTCAAAATTTTATTTCTATAGAAAATTTTGTCAAAATTTTATTTTTATAGAAAGTTTTGTCATCATTTTATTTCTATAGAAAATTTTATCAAATTTTTATTTCTGTAGACAATTCTGTCAAAATTTTATTTCTATAGGAAATTTCTGTAGAAATTTTGTGAAATACCTCTTAGTTGGATAGGAATATTTCGCAAAATCTACCAAAACATCAAGAATTCCATCAATTTACCAAACAGTAAAAATCGACCATTTATTTTATATTTATTGTGAAAATAAACCAAGCACGTAGGCTAATAGAATATGGTTACAAAAAATACTACAATACAACTTTACATATTTACACCCAAAGAAATTTGTTAGTAGGGACAGCAGAAAAGTATGCTAAAACATCAGAAAGTCTGCTGAAAAAGGGACAGCAGTCACTGTTTGCTGAAATAGCAAACATTTCCTGCTATTTTTTAAGCTCGATTACACTAAAACATGTTTTATTTTGGCAAAATGTCAACATAGAAGCTAAACTAACAGAATTAACACAATATTTTATGAATATCTATAGTATTTGACCAAAAATCTGAATATTTATCGAACTGAGGCATAACAGCAAACAAAATGTTTGCTGATCATATTTAGGAGCTTGTAAGTATATTACAGAGCAAAAATATACCAAAAACTACTTTTGGTTCTTAAATATGCTTTGGGGAAAATTTTATAACCTAAAAATTTTATAAATTGTTGTTCATTAGGCCCTGAAGTACAAAAATATAACAGCAGACATCGACTTCTGTTTTTAGCAGACTTTTTTCTATAATATAAACATTAAACAATATAAACATTAAATAAAAAATTGGCAGTGATATATTCTAGTTAAGTAAAACAAAAAATAAGTGAAGATACATCTATAAAAAAAACTATTTTAATGATTTAGAAAAAGTGTGAACAACTTTTTCTACCAACTGTGGCAACCGTGGATCTGAGACCAATATTTCGATGTGTTACAAAGTTAGTATACCCCGCAAAAAATGATTAAAATAATTTTATAATATTCTTGAACTGAAATTTTTTTCATTAAATTTTTTGCTATTTTAACAGATGTTTCTGTGGTGTTTTTTTTTTTGTTTAATTTCTTTGGATATAGGTTTGGTATATTCGAAATGAATAATTGTTTTCTATTTTTTTAGTAATTTTTTTCTGTTATAGGCCGGTATGCACCTCTAGCGAAAAATTTCATTCCCATAAGAAATGCATTGCTATTTATGCTAACGAAATTTTAGGTAGCGTTCAATTTCGTAAGGTGGTACGCACCTCTAATGAAAATAGCAGGGTTGTCAAAAGCATATTTTGGCAGCAAACATTTAATTTATTACAATCATTGTGTGCGTAAAAGTTTTAAAAGGTCTGTAAATAATAAACAATTTATTTGAGGAATATTTGGAACATATATTAACAATTTTTAAAAGCGATTAGCTGGTTTAAAATTTATGTACACAGCCTTGTTTTTTTGTTGTAGACTTAAATAAATTTTTGCTACCGAAAATTTCGCTAGAGGTGCCTTATAAGGCCGGTATGCACCTCTCAATTAAATTGTTTATTATTTACAGACCTTTTAAAACTTTTACGCACACAATGATTGTAATAAATTAAATGTTTGCTGCCAAAATATGCTTTTGACAACCCTGTTATTTTCATTAGAGGTGCGTACCAGCTTACGAAATTGAACGCTACCGAAAATTTCGTTAGCATAAATAGCAATGCATTTCTTATGGGAATGAAATTTTTCGCTAGGAATAATTTCTGCTGTGTAATAAGCTGATGTTTTTGAGAGTATGTCAATTTGTACCAAGCAAATATATTTAGGTTTTTTGTTTTTTAAATTTAAATTTAATATTTAGCTTATATGCCTAATTGCCACTTATATGGTCTAATTGAGCAATTCCAACAATCACAATTTTAGAAAAATAATTCTACCAAGGAAAATATTACAATTATAACAGACAATACGAAAAAAATTATAATCGTTTTAACTGAAGCTATTAATTATTTTAATAATTCAATTATACAGTAGCCTTTTATTCATTAATATGCAACGGAACAATTTGGATAAAAACATGTTAGATAACCCTATTTTTTTGCATACGGTTTTTATTTCGAAATTGTTGAAAATTATTGTAACACTCAATTAACAATGATAATTGAACGGTAAATTGGCTATGTGTTAATATTAAAAACAGGGTTGCCTTTTATATTTCTGGATTGGACAATAGTGTTGCAATCTGCCAATTGACAGATATATCCTACAGCTTAACACCACGTACCAAGTATCAACCGGATCGGATGAATCTTGCTCGTCCAAGAGGCTCCGCAAGCCAAATATGGTTTATATGGGAGCCATACATAATTATGGACCGATATGGACCAATTTTTGCATGGTTGTTAGAGACCATATACTTACTGCACGTACCAAATTTCAATCGGATCGGATGGGCTTTGCTCCTCCAAGAGGCTTCGGAGGTCAAATCTGGGGATCGGATTATATGGAGTCTATATATAATTATGTACCGATATGGACCAATTTTTGCATGGTTGTTAGAAACCATATACTAACACCACGTACTAAATTTCAACCGGATCGGATGAATTTTGCTCCTCCAAGAGGCTCCGAAAGCCAAAACTGGGGTGTCGGTTTATATGGGGGGCTATACATAAAAGTGGTCCAATATGGAGCCACCTTGGTGCAATGGTTAGTATGCCCGCCTTGCATACACAAGGTTGTGGGTTCGATTCCTGCTACGACCGAACACCAAAAAGTTTTTCAGCGGTGGATTATCCCACCTCAGTAATGCTGGTGACATTTCTGAGGGTTTCAAAGCTTCTCTAAGTGGTTTCACTGGAATGTGGAACGCCGTTCGGACTCGGCTATAAAAAGGAGGTCCCTTGTCATTGAGCTTAACATGGAATCGGGCAGCACTCAGTGATAAGAGAGAAGTTCACCACTGTGGTATCACAATGGACTAAATAGTCTAAGTGAGCCTGATACATCGGGCTGCCACATAACCTAACCTAACCTACTAATATGGTCCATTTGCAATACCTCAATAACAACAACTTATGCCAAGTTTAAAGTCGATAGCTTGTTTCTTTCGGAAGTTAGCGTGATTTCAACAGACGGACGGACGGACATGCTTATATCGACTCAGAATTTCACCACGGCCCAGAATATATATACTTTATGGGGTCTTAGAGCAATATTTCGATGTGTTGCAAACGGAATGACAAAGTTCATATACCCCCATCCTATGGTGGAGGGTATAAAAACGAATAAAGAAAAATTTATTTCCTAGAATCTAGAACGCAGAACTCAAGTTTAAAAGATAAATGTGTCTTCAAGTTATCCTTACTTTAAATCTCTGCTTTTTTGGCTTAGAATCAAAGAGTAATGTTCATATTCCATTTGAAATAATCTAATACATAATTGCCCAATTGCAAACAAACAAACGCAAACCAATATGATGACGAATTGTATGGCTCACGCTAGATTATATCGTTACATTCTTCAAGTGACCCATTTCACCACGCTTTGCCTATTATCTACCAATCATCCACTTGACTGTAAATATCTGATGGAATACAAATAAATGAATATTTTAATTAAACTTAATCTCATTGCGTGACAAGATCCCTGTCCATACCATATTAATGGTATTAGAATTTAATTGTGTTCATCAAACTCTTATGTTATCGTAAACTCCCCTCTCCCCATGGTCTATCATCAATAGCCGTGAGAAATAAGTGAGATAAGAACATTTATATTCCAAATTTGATTCAAATCAATTCATTTCAAATAATTTATAGTACCATATTAATTTATATATGTAGATAATTCGAATTTAACTTTTGTCGATGAAGAGTATGATGCACTCATAGAACAAAAAGTCTGCTAAAAACAGCAGTCAGAGTCTGCTGTTATATGTTTGTTCTTCATAGTCTAGCGAACAACAAATTTAAAAATTTTTAGGTTTTAAAATTTTACCCAAAACATATTTAAGAACCAAAAAAGGTTTCTTATATTCCTTTACTCCAACATTTTGTTCGCTGTTACGCTTTATTTGTATAAATATTAGAATTTTTTTTGGCAAATACAGGACATATTTCTGTTTCGGTCAAACCAAACCATGTTTTACTGTAATCGAGCTTAAAAAATAGCAACCAATGTTTGTTATTCCAGTAAACAATGGCTGTTCTCCCTTTTTCAGCAGGCTTCTTGCTAATTAAGTAGACTTTTCTGCTGTTTCTACTATCAAACTTCTTTGGGTGTTAAAAAATTGTCGGTGAAAGAAGACGTAACCGACGATAACTATTATATTTTTGGAGCACGGATGCTACAGTTGGTAGAATTCTACCATTTGGTATACTTCTTGATGTTTTGGTAGGTAATTAAATTTTCTACAAAAATAACATTTTGACACAATTTTCAATGGAAATAAAATTATGACAAAATTGTCTATAGAAATAAAGCTCTGACAAAATGTTCTATAACAATAAAATTTTTATCTAATTATACAATTATTTTTCGAGGTTTATGGACAGATATAGATTAAGGAACATGGTTAATAGAGCCATTGAAAAGAAAACGCCAGATACAAATCTATACACGCCTGGACTGTACATGTTTCGGTTCGGGCGAATGAACCTTTCCACAGCCTTTAGTATAGATCTGGCTGGGAGAGATAACTGTTCACCACTTAGGTGAATTCTAACAAATTAGCTTTCTAAAAATAAATTTCATGTTGTTGCATTACTATGTAACAAAACGAAATAAAAAATAAGATTAAGGGACTTGTAAGTTATATGAAAAGATGATGTACAGTGGGAGAGGAAATTTCCCAAATGTTTTCTCCATAAGGAGTTAGCATAAAGGGCCCAACATTGAGTTATCTCTCCCAGCCAGATCTATACTAAAGGCTGTGGAAAGGTTCATTCGCCCGAACCGAAACATGTACAGTCCAGGCGTGTATAGATTTGTATCTGGCGTTTTCTTTTCAATGGCTCTATTAACCTGTTCCTTAATCTATATCTGTCCATAAAGCTCGAAAAATAATTGTATAATTAGATATAATGCATTTGGACGCCAATTGCCTGTTTCGGTATCAAGCTAACATGAAATATAATAAAATTTTTATAACAATTTCTATAGATATGAAATTTTGCCAAACTTTTTTATAGAAATAAAATTATGGCAAAACTTTCTATAGAAATAAAATTTTGACAAAATTTTCTATAGAAATAAAATTTTGACAAAATCTACATAACAATAAAATTTTTAAATTTTCTATAGAAACAAAAATGTTGACAAAAATTTCTATAGAAATAATATGTTGACAAATTTTTCCAAAGAAATAAAATTCGTTTTGTTTTGTTATTGTTGGTTTTTTCCTTAATCATTGTTGTTGTTTTTGATTTCAGCTTAAAACTATGCATCGACTAAACTACAAGTGCAGCTTAACCAACAGAGGAAAAGACAAAAACAGCAACAATGATTAAGAAATAAAATTTTGACAAAATTTTCTATGGAAATAAAGTTTTGGCAAATTTTTTTATAGATATAAAATTTTGACAAAATTTTCTAGGAAATAAAGTTTTGGCAACATTTTCTATAGAAATAAAATTTTTACAAAATTTTCTATAGAAATAAAATTTTGACAAAATTTTCTATAGAAATAAAATTTTGACAAAATTTTCAATACAAATAAAAATTTGAGAAAATTTTCCATATAAAATATAACAAAATTTTCTATGGAAATAAAATTTTGACAAAATTTTCTATGGAAATAAAATACTGACAAAATTTTCTATAGAAATAAAATTTTGACAACATTTTCTATGGAAATAAAATGTTGACAACATTTTCTATGGAAATAAAATGTTGACAACATTTTCTATGGAAATAAAATGTTGACAACATTTTCTATGGAAATAAAATGTTGACAAAATTTTCTATAGAAATAAAATTTTGACAACATTTTCTATGGAAATAAAATTTTGACAAAATTTTCTTTGGAAATAAAATTTTGACAAAATCTATATAGCAATCAAATTTTTAAATTTTCTATAGAAATAAAATTTTGACAAAATCTATATAGCAATAAAATTTTTAAATTTTCTATAGAAAAAAAATGTTGACAAAATTTTCTATAGAAATAAAATTTTGACAAAATTTCTATAGAAATAAAATTTTGACAAAATTTTCAATAGAAATAAAAATTTGAGAAAATTTTCCATATAAAATATAACAAAATTTTCTATGGAAATAAAATTTTGACAAAATTTTCTATGGAAATAAAATGTTGACAAAATTTTCTATAGAAATAAAATTTTGACAACATTTTCTATAGAAATAAAATTTTGACAACATTTTCTATGGAAATAAAATGTTGACAACATTTTCTATGGAAATAAAATGTTGACAACATTTTCTATGGAAATAAAATGTTGACAAAATTTTCTATAGAAATAAAATTTTGACAACATTTTCTATGGAAATAAAATTTTGACAAAATTTTCTTTGGAAATAAAATTTTGACAAAATCTATATAGCAATAAAATTTTAAATTTTCTATAGAAATAAAATTTTGACAAAATCTATATAGCAATAAAATTTTTAAATTTTCTATAGAAATAAAATTTTGACAAAATCTATATAGCAATAAAATTTTTAAATTTTCTATAGAAATAAAATTTTGACAAAATCTATATAGCAATAAAATTTTTAAATTTTCTATAGAAAAAAAATGTTGACAAAATTTTCTATAGAAATAAAATTTTGACAAAATTTCTATAGAAATAAAATTTTGACAAAATTTTCAATAGAAATAAAAATTTGAGAAAATTTTCCATATAAAATATAACAAAATTTTCTATGGAAATAAAATTTTGACAAAATTTTCTATGGAAATAAAATGTTGACAAAATTTTCTATAGAAATAAAATTTTGACAACATTTTCTATGGAAATAAAATGTTGACAACATTTTCTATGGAAATAAAATGTTGACAACATTTTCTATGGAAATAAAATGTTGACAAAATTTTCTATAGAAATAAAATTTTGACAACATTTTCTATGGAAATAAAATTTTGACAACATTTTCTATGGAAATAAAATTTTGACAAAATTTTCTTTGGAAATAAAATTTTGACAAAATCTATATAGCAATAAAATTTTTAAATTTTCTATAAAAATTAAATTTTGACAAAATCTATATAGCAATAAAATTTTTAAATTTTCTATAGAAAAAAATGTTGACAAAATTTTCTATAGAAATAAAATGTTGACAAAAATTTCCAAAGAAATAAAATTCGTTTTGTTTTGTTATTGTTGGTTTTTTCTTTAATCATTGTTGTTGTTTTTGATTTCAGCTTAAAACCATGCATCGACTAAACTACAAGTGTAGCTTTACCAACAGAGGAAAAGACAAACATTCTTTTCCTCTGTTGGTTAAGCTACACTTGTAGTTTAGTCAATGCATGGTTTTATGCGTAAATCAAAAACAACAACAATAATTAAGAAATAAAATTTTGACAAAATTTTCTATGGAAATAATGTTTTGGCAACATTTTTTATAGAAATAAAATTTTGACAAAATTTTCTATAGAAATAAAATTTTGACAAAATTTTTAATAGAAATAATATTTTGACAAAATTTGCAATAGAAATAAAATTTTGACAAAACTTTCCATAGAAATATAATGTTGATAAAATTTTCAATAGAAATAAAAATTTGAGAAAATTTTCCATAGAAAATGTAAAAAATTTTCTATGGAAATAAAATTTTGACAAAATTTTCTATGGAAATAAAATGTTGACAATATTTTCTATAGAAATAAAATTTGGACAACATTTTCTATAAAATTTTGACAAAATGTATATAAATAAAAAAAAAAAAAAATATATATATATATATATATATATATATATATATATATATATATATATATATATATATATATATATATATATATATATATATATATATATATATATATATATATATATATATATATATATATATATATATATATATATATATATATATATATATATATATATATATATATATATATATATATATATATATATATATATATATATATATATATATATATATAAAGGGTGATTCTTTTGAGGTTAGGATTTTCATGCATTAGTATTTGACAGATCACGTGGGATTTCAGACATGGTGTCAAAGAGAAAGATGCTCAGTATGCTTTGACATTTCATCATGAATAGACTTACTAACGAGCAACGCTTGCAAATCATTGAATTTTATTACCAAAATCAGTGTTCGGTTCGAAATGTGTTTCGCGCTTTACGTCCGATTTATGGTCTACATAATCGACCAAGTGAGCAAACAATTAATGCGATTGTGACCAAGTTTCGCACTCAGTTTACTTTATTGGACATTAAACCAACCACACGAATGCGTACAGTGCGTACAGAAGAGAATATTGCGTCTGTTTCTGAGAGTGTTGCTGAAGACCGTGAAATGTCGATTCGTCGCCGTTCGCAGCAATTGGGTTTGTGTTATTCGACCACATGGAAGATTTTACGCAAAGATCTTGGTGTAAAACCGTATAAAATACAGCTCATGCAAGAACTGAAGCCGAACGATCTGCCACAACGTCGAATTTTCAGTGAATGGGCCCTAGAAAAGTTGGCAGAAAATCCGCTTTTTTATCGACAAATTTTGTTCAGCAATGAGGCTCATTTCTGGTTGAATGGCTACGTAAATAAGCAAAATTGCCGCATTTGGAGTGAAGAGCAACCAGAAGCCGTTCAAGAACTGCCCATGCATCCCGAAAAATGCACTGTTTGGTGTGGTTTGTACGCTGGTGGAATCATTGGACCGTATTTTTTCAAAGATGCTGTTGGACGCAACGTTACGGTGAATGGCGATCGCTATCGTTCGATGCTAACAAACTTTTTGTTGCCAAAAATGGAAGAACTGAACTTGGTTGACATGTGGTTTCAACAAGATGGCGCTACATGCCACACAGCTCGCGATTCTATGGCCATTTTGAGGGAAAACTTCGGAGAACAATTCATCTCAAGAAATGGACCGGTAAGTTGGCCACCAAGATCATGCGATTTGACGCCTTTAGACTATTTTTTGTGGGGCTACGTCAAGTCTAAAGTCTACAGAAATAAGCCAGCAACTATTCCAGCTTTGGAAGACAACATTTCCGAAGAAATTCGGGCTATTCCGGCCGAAATGCTCGAAAAAGTTGCCCAAAATTGGACTTTCCGAATGGACCACCTAAGACGCAGCCGCGTCTTAGGTGGTCCATATATATATATATATATATATATATATATATATATATATATATATATATATATATATATATATATATATATATATATATATATATATATATATATATATATATATATATATATATATATATATATATATATATATATATATGTATATATATATATATATATTTTGACAAAATTTTCTATAAAAATAAAATTTTGACAAAATTTTCTATAAAAATAAAAATAAAATTTTGACAAAATTTTCTATAAAAATAAAATTTTGACAATTTTTTATAGAAATAATATTTTGACAAAATTTTCTATAAAAATAAAATTTTGACAAAACTTTCCATAGAAATAAAATGTTGATAAAATTTTCAATAGAAATAAAAATTTTAGAAAATTTTCCATATAAAATCAACCTGTTATTTTATATGGAAAATTTTCTGATAAGTCCCCGGTCTGACACATAGATGGCGTCGCTAGTATTAAAACCACATTATTTTTATATAGTACCAACCTTCAAATGATTCGTGTCAAAATTTGACGTCTGTATGTCAATTAGTTTGTGAGATAGAGCGTCGTTTGTGAATCAACTTTTGTTATTGTGAAAAAAATGGAAAAAAAGGAATTTCGTGTTTTGATAAAATACTGTTTTCTGAAGGGGAAAAATACGGGGGATTCAAAAACTTGGCTTGATACTCTGCCCCAGGGAAATCAACAATAATTGATTGGTATGCAAAATTCGAGCGTGGTGAAATGAGCACGGTTACCGAAAGAGGTGGTTACCGACGAAAAGAGGTGGTTACCGACGAAAACATCAAAAAATCCACAAAATGATTTTGAATGACCGTAAAATGAAGTTGATCGAGATAGCATCGACCTTAAAGATATCAAAGGAACGTGTTGGTCATATCATTCATCAATATTTGGATATGCGGAAGCTCTGTGTGGGTGCCGCGCGAGCTCACATTTGACCAAAAACAACAACGTGTAGATGATTCTGAGCGGTGTTTGCAGCTGTTAACTCGTAATACACCCGAGTTTTTCCGTCGATATGTGACAATGGATGAAACATGGCTCCATCACTACACTCCTGAGTCCAATCGACAGTCGGCAGAGTGGACAGCGACCGGTGAACCGTCTCCGAAGCGTGGAAAGACTCAAAAGTCCGCTGGCAAAGTAATGGCCTCTGTTTTTTGGGATGCGCATGGAATAATTTTTATCGATTATCTTGAGAAAGGAAAAACCATAGACAGTGACTATTATATGGCGTTATTGGAGCGTTTGAAGGACGAAATCGCGGAAAAACGGCCCCATATGAAGAAGAAAAAGTGTCTTGTAATATGGTTACAAAGACTATATATGTTTTTGATTATTTCAGAATAAAATGAATGGAAAATAATAATTAAAAAATATTTTATTAACCAGGGAGCTCACCATAAACTAATCAGTTTTTAGCTAACTTTAAATGCGCTTATATATTATCATCCAAAAGCTAATTCATTTTGAGTTAACTGAAAATTATGCAAGGATGAGTGAAAACTGACTCGTTCCAATGACAACACGTGTTAAAACTGAATAGGATTTTACATGGGAAATGAGTTAGGTTTTGAGTCACATGTGACTCGGTTATGACTAACAATTTATTAACTTAAAGTCACCTCAATTTCCTACAAGGTAATTATGAATAAATAAATAATTGATTGTCTCAATTAAAAAATTGAGTTTTGCGACCAAAATCAATTAAAGTTACAAAATTAATAGAATATGTCGAAGTGTGTCAAATATATTTATTTTATTTCTAATTAAATCTGTGATTATACTATCATTTTCTTGATTTAGGCACTTTCAATTAAATTAATTGGATCAATTAATTTCATGTTTGAATAAGGAAAACATTTTTTTCTGTTAAGTCAAAATATTATTCTGCCGATATGATTGAATCAGGAAAACATTTTTTTCTGTTTAGTCAAAATATTATTCTGCCGATGCATATTCACCACTTATGTATATATGGGTCAAATAGATCAGGTTTGTCTAAACATACCTCATGTTTCCATTGACTGCTTCGATCCGATCCGGCTGAAATTTGGTACATAGTGTTAGTATATGGTCTCTAACAACCATGCAAAAATTGGTCCACATCGGTCCATAATTATATATAGCCCCCATATAAACCGATCCCCCGATTTGGCTTGCGAAGCCTCTAAGAGAAGCAAATTTCATCCGATTCGGCTGAAATTTGGTACATGGTGTTAGTATATGGTCTATAATGACCATGCAAAAATTGGTCTACATCGGTCTATAAGTATGTATAGCCCCCATATAAACCGATCACCAGATTTGACCTCCGGAGCCTCTTGGAAGACCAAAATTCATCCGATTCGGTTGAAATTTCGTACGTGATTTTTGTATATGGTATCAACAATCATGCAGGAATTGGTTCATATCAGTCCCTAATTATATATAGCCTCCCAATATTTCAATTCTTACTCTCTATGTACCGTGCAAAAGTCCGTATCGATTCGTAATTATTTGTAGACTTATCTATACATACCTTTTTTGTCTAATATATACCACGTATGGACTAACTCACAATTTAGAAAATGATGTTAAGAAGTTTTAAGATACCACAACCGAATTAATTCGATTGTGGATGACAGTCTTTCGTAGAAGTTTCTACGCAATCCATGGTGTACATGGGTACATAAGATTCGGCCTGGCCGAACTTACGGCCGTATATACTTGTTTATATCTAATATGACCCATGAGAGCTTAGGTTTTCTGATGAGAGCAAAATGATAACAACGCCTCACCGAATTTTCGGGAGCAAACATACCAATGCATTTCTCATGGGAAGCAGGCAAACGTAGATCAGACAGATCCAATGGAAATGATTTTTTCTGCAGTATATCCATACTGCATATCCTCTGTAGATTGATTCTCCACATTATTAGTGATACCACGAGGGAAACTGTGTCTACAATTGACCCAACCTTTTTCCCAAGAACAGCACTAACATATTTATCTTGTCAGTAGTTTTTGATAAATTCCTGCATATATTATTCTCAAACTATTTTTTAAAATTGTTTTGGAAAAAAAAACACAATGAACAATATTTCTGTTAGAACTATTTATATAGAGAAATATTAAACTTAATTGTTATTATCATTATTACCATTAAACGAGAAGAAAAAAAATACAACAAATTTACTTGGTTATAAATATTCCACAACTTCATAGAAAATAAAATAAATAATTTTTTCATAGGAAAGGAAATCAAATAATAATAAAAAACGACTATTAAATTTTAATCAAAGTGATAGAAACAAAGAAAAAGAAAGTGTGTTATCCGTCCACCTAGTTTATTACATACGGATTTCATATTTGGCCCTATCCACATCGGCACCATTCATTAGGAATGCATTAATATACATTTGGGATAAAACAAAAATATCATGGTTTTTAAGAAATTCATAATCGTCAACATCTAGGGGACATTTTTTAACATCGGCAAAACAATGGGTTGCTGTAGCTGCTATTTGGGCACATGAACTATAGGGCGATGTTGCTTCGACTATTTCACCTTTGCCAGCTTTTATGACATTCTTAAGGGCATCTACATTGCGATTGGTTATACGGAGAATAGCTTTAATTCCCGTAAATGCTCCTGAGATAGTACCGGATAGATCTTTACGCCAGCGGTGAGCAGCTGCAGCAATTACCTGCTCATCGGCCGTCAGTTGTGGTAAATTAAGTGCTTTGCAATTTCCCCATTCGTAGAGTTCTTCATCGATGAAAACGTCTTTTGCAAAACATTCTTCAATATACTTTAGACTCAATACCCATTTTCCGGAGGAAATACAGCCCAGCATTTTCTCACCGCGATTTGGTTTTTCACAAATGAAATGTGTGCACTCGGGATCAAAATTAACCAAATTTTCACAAACCTATAAGGAGTGATTTTTTTAACTTGAACATTACATTGGAAAAGTTGTGCTCTTACCTCTCCTCCCAATTGTAATATTTTGGAAATAATTTCATCCCTGATCTCTTCATCGGGACAAGATATACTGAACCGAGGAATACCTGGATATTGCATAGATGGAGCAACTTTTCTAGCATTACGTTGTGCATGAAACTCTGTGGGATCACGCCAGCCCACCATATCCTCTGTATGCATCTGTTCCGATTCGAAAGGTTGAACATAATGGGCTTCTGTTTCCATAGTTTGGACCACTGACGACTGCTGCTGATCACTACTAAGCCGGGTACGCTTCAAACTATTACGCCTTGAATCACAATTACGCAAATAATCGGAAATTTGTTTAATTTCCGGCGAAGCTCCCGACGGCAGTGATGGCTTGGTAGCATTTGTATTTAGAGTCGCAGCACCTCCGTTTTCTTCCAAATTTGTCTCTTCAAAACTGATTTTATCGAAATTTATTGTAGATTTACCACCCAAAGAAGCCCTTTGACCCAAACCACTTGGAGAAGCCTGTGACATACTGTGACGATTTGTAGATGTACCTGGGCTTTGTGTATTGGGTATAAAGGAATCTGATTTTCTTATTTCATTCGTAATGGTGGGTACATTGAATGAACTGCTGGTGTCTTTTGCTGTAGTAGTAGTATTCGGACTAAATATTGTACGTGGTGCTATGGTCGCCACTGTTGGGGAACTTCTGTGACTTTTATTGTTTAAGGGTGTTGTATCGATATTCCTCTTTCCCATGGATTTTCTATTGGAAGATGTCGTTGCCTTCTCTTCTTCGTCGTCACTCAGTGCTATACCCATAGCCTTGCATGTGGCTCTCATTACTCTCCGACGAATCTCATCAATTGGTGTATCTGGTTTCATTTTCTTTGTTGGCAAGCGCCAACGCCTCTCAAATTCATCGGCCATACGTTTTTCAAATTCAGGTGTTGTACAGAAGTCTGGTATACCTTTTGGTGTAGGTATCTTACGATTTATAGGAGTACAAGCTTGACGACGTATCCTTTCCAGTTCGGGTGTTTGATTGTTTTTCATTTCGATAATAACCTCCCTTAGACATTCCCGCTCCTCTTCATTTTCAATTTCTGACAGAATATTCTCCATAAAATCAAAATTATACGAAGCTTTTGCATAATTATTATTGGGGGTATGGGGTGAGTCTGAACCAGATCCACTGGATAGACGAGTAACTCTACCGGGTCCAGCCAATTCGGAAACTCGTTTATTACGCAATGGCGTAAATGTATCAGCCTGTTGATTATCGGCAGCATCTGTCAGTGTGACACTGTGACCTTCATTATTCTCCATACCATCAACATCCATTGGGGAAGGAGCTTGAACTGGTGTACTCAGGGTTACATCTCTTTCCGATTGTCCTGACGTTTTTCTCGATGTATTTGTTTTGTTACGCATTGGTGTTATAGCATCGCCAGAATCCAAAGGCATATCATTATCTACATTATTCTCTATAGCATTTTCTGGGGGTTTTGATAGGGCCATCTTTTCCATTGCTTTTCTTGTTGTACTTGTATTACGTTCCCGTAATGTTGGCGATGGAGGAAAATCATTTGGGCTATCTCCTACCAAATATGCTGCATATGGTACTTTTCCCCCCTCATCAGCACATTTTAGAAGCCATTCAGATGTCACTACTGGATAACGCCATTTCAATGCTCCTTCATATTTTGACCCTTCGGGAGAAGGACATACAAGAAGTGGTCTTTCTTTCTTTACAAAAGTTTTATTTACTTTTGCCCCGAGTAGTAGTGCTATGGATTCCACGAAGTCTCTTTCCAACAAAGCATATACGGAAATCACAATTGTCATTCCTTGCAAGGGCTTGTTATCGGCCGTATGAGGAATATGTTTGTGATAGTACTCAATGGGGACCAGTTTGTTGGCTTTCATACAGCTTTCCTATAGTGTAAAGTTAAGCAAGTTGATAATTCAAAACAAATTAAACTACGAGGTATTCAAAAGTTGAAAATGATTTTGTGACAAATCGATTTTTTGTATAAAATATTTGAAAGGTTAATCTATAAAAAATATTGTCAATATTTTATATCTATAGAAAATTCTGCCAAAATTGTAGTAAAGTTTTTATTTATATAGAAAATTTGGTCAAAATTTTTATTTATAGAAAATTTGTCAGATAAACAAAATATTCAGAAGACCTCCATCTTGAAAAAACATTAATTTATTATTAATTTCTTTTCATTCATTATAAAACTATTCATCTATAGAAAATATAGCCAAACTTAGCTATAAATTTTTTTGTCAAAATTCTTTATCTATAAAAAATTTCAATTTTTTTTATCTGTGAAAATGTCTACATTTATAACATGTATAAAAAATACAACATGTATAAAAAAAATTTTCAACATTTTTTTATCTCTAAACAATGTAGTAAAAAATTTTATCTATAGAAAATGTTGTCAACATATTTATCTATAGAAAATTTTGTAAAAATTTTTATTTAAAAAAAAAATTGTCAAAGTTTTTTATCTAACATACATTGTTAATTTGTTTTTATTCGACACTCATTAAAAAGCTATTTATCTATATAAAATTTTGTCAATTTCATTCTATGGAAATTTTTGACAAAATTCTTTATCTATAAAAATTTCAAAATTATTTATCTGTGAAAATGTCATAATTTTTTATGTATAAAAAATTTTGTCAACATTTTTTCTATCTCTAAACAATTTCGTAAATATTTTTATCTATAGAGAATTTTGTCAAAATTTTTATCTATGGAAAATTTTTTAAAACATTTTATTTATAGAAAATTTGTCAAAGTTTTTTATCTACATTGTTAATTTGTTTTCATTCGACTCTCATTAAAAAGCTGCTTATCTATAGAAAATTTTGTCAATTTTTCTATGGATTTTTTTGCCAAAACTCTATCTTTAAAAAATTTTCAACATTTTTTATCCGTGAAAATGTCAAATTTTTTTATGTATAGAAAATTTTGTTACAATTGTTTTCTATAGAACATTTTTTCAAAATGGTTTATGTATAAGTGTTTTAATTTTTTTTCTCAATTTTATAATATGTGTGAAGATAAATTCAAATTTAAAATTGCAGCAGAGAAATTATCTGAGACACAAACCACCACCTTCAATGCCATTTTAAATTCCAATTTAATGTTTCAAATTAAATTTAACAATTTTAAACAATTCTTGGAAAACGCTAAGAGTTTTTAAATGGGATTTGGTAGTATCCGTTAGAGATGTTCCTAAGTATCCATAATTCGATAAATTGTCATCCCAGAACTAATTTAGTTCTCGGTAAAATTAAAGTCTATTTTAACAAAAACAAAATGAATACTATACGAGAACCGTGCGGAAAAAACGGAACTATCCCCATTCGTTAGCTGTTAGCGCGTACTTTACAAATTCGAAAAAAATTCATAGAAAAGTATATACGATTTTTTTTGTTAATTTAGATTTTAATTTTGCCGGTTTCGAAATTAGTTTTGTGATGGCATTTTTTCGAATTATGGATACTTTGGAACATCTCTAGCAAACACTTCAAAACTAAATTTATAGACCAATAAAATATTTTTTAAAAATTTATTTCAGTAAAAAATTAATTTCCAAATTCAATTATTTTCAATAGATAAAAATTTTGATAATTTTGTTTTTTATAAAATCGTTTTCTCAATAGTTTCTACAAATTAAAAATGTAAAAAAAATCTAAAGAAATAAATGTTTACGAAAATTTTCATTTATAGGCAATTTTGTGAAAATTTATTTAAAAAAAGTCAACATTTTTAATCTATTGAAAATTTTGTTAAAATTTTATTTATCTATAAAATAAAGACATTTGTATATATGGAAAATTGTATCAAAATTTAGTAAGTTTTTTTTATCCAAACATTTTTTATCTATATAAAAATTTTGTAAAAAATGTTTATCCATAGACAATTTTCACAGACTTTTTTTTATCAATAGAAATTTTGTCAAACTTTTCTACATACAATTTTGCCAATCTATCTATATAAAAATTTGATAAACATTTTTTATTTATAGCAAATTTTTAAAAATTATGTATCTGTAGACATTTTTTACCGAGAATTTTTTTTTAAAATTCGTTTCTTAGAAAATTTTGTGAAAAATAATTTCTACAGAAAATTTTGTAAAAAATAATTTCTAGAGAAAATTTTTTAGAAATTCTTTATCTACTGGATTCCCTTTAAGACTTCAAAGTTAAAAATCCTAAGTCTGTTGAGGACATAAGACAGCCATTCTGCGATTGGTTATGCAAAATTTCATGAAAAGGTGTGTGATTATGTTGGCTATTTAGATTTTTGTTATTGATTTTCATTATTAAAGGTGTAACTTCCTATTTGCAATAAAAAAAAAACATCCGACCAACTAACATAAAATATTAAATGTTTCTGTGAATACCGAAATAACACTTCTAGTTGGTAAATTTTTTACTTTTGTAACACTTCTATGTTGTGTTACTACGACCATAATTTCTACATTTTGTGGAATTTTTTTATTTCGGTTACTGAACAAAACAGTTTATTCATCCAATACTATATTTTAAAGTACTTTCCATTTTCCTAACTTGCATTCATTTGCACCGCCTAAAAATATACAATTTAAAAAAAGGTGAATGAGACTTGACTGCATTTAATTCCTTTTTCTTTATGAAATAAGTGTGCCATCCTGACTCTGCTTTGAAGCTCTTGAAAATTCCAAACGATAAGACTGAGTTTTTATTAGCAATTTATCTTAAATATTTTTTTTATCTTAAAAATTATCTCTATCAAATCAACTTTACTCGTTTTTGACAAAAAGACAATTATGTCGACTTTTTGATACTCATAGCATTTTAATTTTAAGACAACAATTTTTGTTTATTGCCTCCCAAAATTCTTTATCCAACTTACCACATACAATTCGGTAACAATATTCCGCGCCTTTATAGGTAGTTTACTCGGATCCAAAGTAGTCTCAAATGATACTATAGCATAATCCACTGGATCACGAAAAGTGGCAGGAACAATATTGCCCTGAGCAGCCTCACATTCACTCAAGAATTGTGTGTAAAATTCATCGGGATAATGTTCTTTGTCGATGTACAGTGACATACCTTTGAAGAAATCCAGATTTTCATAATCGATTGTAAAACCTGAAGCATCGGTAAGATTTGAAGGTTGTGCTTGAGGTTGGACAGTGGCAGTTGGTTTTGCCGGTTCATTTGGTGTACATTGTGTTGATGAAGCCATTGGATGAGCTATAGATTCATCATGTGGTATCGTCATGTTTTGTGGTAATGGTACTGCAACTTGGGGAACATTTTCTTGAGAATATTGAGATATAAGATCATTTTCTTCAGCTTCCAATCTTTGTTGTTCTGCCGTATTTGCGGGTTTATTTTGCTCTGTATCAACAACAACATCAATTTCAGGATCTTTGGAAAATAATTTTTTCTTTATGGGTTTCTCGGGTTGCTTGAAACTATGATTCATAGAACGTAGAGTTTTCTTTGAGGATGGAGAGGGGGCATCTGGCTCTCGAGATGTGGGTAGAGAAACGCGATACACCGCTTCGCTAGCCGTTTGCTTAAGTTTTATACTTTCCAGCAACCAATCTAAGCGGACAATGTGAGCAGCTGTAAAAAGTATAAAAAATAGTTATGACAGGTTTTTAAGAAAAGACGAGGAATATATGCGAGGGCTTATAGCCCCTTTGACGTTTTGTTAAAAAAATAAAAAAAAACGAAAAATTTTAATCAACTATTGCTAATTTTTGCAATCGACAAATGGACGTTTCATTAACCATACAAACAGCTATTCAATGTTTGAAGAAAACGAAATTGCAGGATATAAAAATTACTTAACATTTTATTTATCGTTGATATTCAACAATCGTAGGATTTTAATAAAAATTTACATTTCCCAAAATTTAATGATTTAAATTAATTTAGATTTAGATGATTGTCCACATTTTAAAATTTCAGAAAATTAGAGGTTTTTTCCAATAATTCCAATAATTACATTTTTTTATACAAAAAATGGAATACCTAATCATAGAAAAGTTCTACTTTTTGATTGTTCGTTACTACCATAGAAAGTTGATTTTCTAATACCAAAAATTTTTAAATTGATTTTTTTTTTAATTTGATAGAGTTTAAGATAATTTTAGTAATATTCGAAAATCAAGCCGAATAGAAAGTTTTGACGATTACGAAAAGTATTTTTTTTTTTTGTAAATTTAAAAAAAGACGTTAATTTGTTTTTTTTTCGCAAAAAGTCGATTTCCTTTGATTTTTCCAAAAAGTGGATAAAATAATCCCATAGTTTTGGGTATCTATTTACACTATTTATACATTATTTTTAAACTTTAGCTTTTGCTTTTACCTCACCTAGCTTAGCTAAATATCTAACCTGTTAAAAAGTTCTCCTTTTTCCAAGCTTTGAATTCATTATCATCCAATTGCCCCACAATTATATGGGTAATTTTTTCATTGACGACATCATAACGTGTTGCACCGCCCACATTTAATATTCGATTCAATTTCTCCTTTTCTTCTGATCGAAATCCACTTAAGTAAATGCAGCAACCATCCAAAAAATTTCCCGCTTTTTTGGCTTGTTTGGGGCAAATTTCTTCGTACACCAAACGATAATGTGATCCCGAACCAACTTTTTTCAATAGATCTTTCTTCAGATCTTTTGATACGGGATTTACGGGTGCTACAAATGTTGGCGATTCGCCTGCATTTGAACATATGGTGTCGTTTACAGTGGTCATAGAACCAACACTCCCCGCCGAACTAATACGCGATATATCCGTATTACCAGCTACTGTGAAATCTGCTAAACTTTGATCACTTTTTGTGGGTGTTGAAACTTTTAGTGATTTTACTTGGTATGCTTTTGTGGGCAAAGCAAAACCCTTTTGTACACTATCAATTATCCATTCGGGCAATAGAATGTCTTTTTTATAACGTACGGCTGCTGCATATTTATCCGAATTTGTTTTGTTCTTTTCGGTGATTACAATATCAACCAATTGCGATCGAAATGCTCTGTGATAGGTGCCACCATTTTCATTGACCAGTCTCATTACCTGAAAAAAATACATTTTTTAATTACGATTTTGAACTATCAAACTTTGTACACAATAATCAAGTAAACAGCCCTTTACGATTTAATTAATTTTATAAAAAGAGGGGAATAAATTTCGTTCAAAAAAAGTGAAGGACTTCGTCGAAGGGTTTTAAAAAGTTTATTCCATACAGGGCAAACACCGACAAAAATAAGAAAATTGTTTAATGGAAATGGAATCCTTGCTTACTACGCAATACTTCTCTGCAGCATTACTAATGGATAAATTTTAAGTGTGAAAGAGATATGAGAATTCCATGGAAAGGACTAATACATCAGTACTTGGATCCTCTTCGGTATATGGAACGTGAGGTTCCAGCTTTTAGAACATGCAAATGATTCATGAGTATACTGTAACTCTTGTAGTACAGAGCTGCAGAACCTATCGAAGGGGAAAAAAGGAATGGTCAGAACCAGAAAAATCTTACGAACTTGCACTAAAGAGTAAAACATCATTGTTGTTGTTACAGTGTATTGAAGAGTCGAAAGAGTCCATATACCGAGCAGTATTAAAAATCACAACAGGCTATGCAAAAACAAAGCCTTAATTCAAGCAAATCTATTTGGAAGTAAAACTTACCTCATTTTTCTTATCCGCTTCCAGGCCGGTACATGTTATATTTGTCCCAAAAAATATGGGCAATTTATATTTGTCGAATTCTTCATCCGTAGCCGAAACCCTAGAGGCACAACTACGTTCCCAAACACGCTGCACCCAATCCACATGCATCACCGGTATGCCGTTGAGTGTGGCGTGTTCATATTTCGTTGATTTTATGGTATTGGAAATTAAATGTGTTATTGATCTACCGAAATTCTGAAAATAATGTCCTCCCATCCATTGGATTAAGCCCTTGACTTTTTCCTTTTCCTGAGGTGTTATGCCAGTTGCAGAAATTTGCAGATCTCGCATAGCACATGTAAACACAGGACTCGAACCCAAAGGAATCTGTTGGCCATTCAGCAAACATTGTATCAGACATGGTGGACCTATGATCAATGACTTGGTTTGCTGTAATTGCTGGAAAAAGTCACCTTCAAACCGATCGAATATAAAGACATCTTTCTTTGTTAGCCTACCAGAGGCTATCAATGGAAAACCTTCGCTGGCTTTGATTTGGCGTATATTCTCCTCGGGTATGTGATTTTGTAAATATGTTAATGACTTCTTGAAATCTTTGATGGCTTTTTCATCGCTGTCATTGCTGGCAGCATTGATTGTTGACACAAAATATGCATTTATGGTCTCGTCTAAACTCATTTAGTTGATTTAGTTATGTTCGTCTGGTTAGTTAAATTTATTTGCCAATGTTTCTCAATATATTCTCTTTGACAGATTACTTCTGTTTGCGCCAAATTAAATGTTAACTGTCAATTCAAGGGGGCTGTAAATACATTGTTGTATTTTTGCAACAGTCCCTGGAATAACCTATTTTGAAACGTATTGCGTTAGCGTAGCTTCCATAATGGACGGAACTTCTGCAAAAAAATATCATCATTTATCACCATCAATAGGATCCTAAACACGAAGAAGATAATTTATTTGTGCTAAATTATATGCCTGCATTTATTTCCGTGCGGAAATTCCGCTGCTTTATAAATATTTGTTCGATAAAGCTTGTTTTAACAGCTACTTGATTTAGAAATGTAAAATGTTTCGCAATTAATACCATACATCTTTCCAAGACTTGATAAAAAAATCGTCCTCATATATTTATTTGTGTTTTGGTGGAAAAACTGAACATAGTACTCACCTTTATTCGAAGCAAAACTTTTTTATATAGAGTATACACTTTTTCGTGCGAAATGTGATGTTAGAACCAGGATTGGGAATGTAAATAAACCATTTCTTTTTTAAAAAGCGGTACTAAGGTCGACTAAATGGTCTAAAGAAAGAGAAACTAAAAGAAACCACAGTATTACCACTGTCACTCATATGTGACGCTATAACAATCGTCAAGTATGATTGGAAAATGTAGCAAAAATTTCCATTTTTATATTTTTTTAAAAACGAAGAGTAAATAGGTTGTTACAAATTATTGGAACAAAAACTTTCCAGATAAGCTACCTCGATCAAGGATAACAACACTGCCTGGTACATCAGCGTCACTTGGAAAACGAAAAAACTGTTGGAGAGATACCCAATAAACACAGAATGAGCGTTTTTCAAATGGAACAACTTTTCAGTTTGAGGGTAAATATAATTTTCAACATAAATTCAACTTGACTTGAAATAGCTCATCTGCAATACATCTTCAAATTGTTTGCGAATTACTTCCAATTTGCCAAAATGTTGACGAAATCTTTGAAAAGGTGTTGAAGATGATATGAGAAAACTTTGACAAAACACTACCCTAAAATGCAACGAAAAAACCATGTGGTTTTCAATACTTATTTGTGCAACGAAGTTCGTGGTCAATTGCAAGAAATAAAAAAAATGGAAAATTTTAGACAAATAACCAAATAGTATATAAAAAAAGGTAAGTGAAAATAAAAAACGAAATAAAACTTTAAGGAAGTCACTAAATGTATATCTCTTTGCAGAAAACTAAAATTATGGATTCTACGTTCTTGAAAACATTAGAAAGCTGAACAATGAAAAAAGGTGGACAATTAACTGGAACTGCTTCAAATAGTTTATAATAATTGGTACGTCAATGCGAAAAATTAAATCAACACTTTAAAGAAGTCACTAAATTTAAATCTCTTTGCAGAAAACTAAAATCTTTGGATGCTACATTCTTGCAAACAATAAGAAGCTGACCAATGAAAATTGAGTGGCTTATCGACAAGAAAAAGTTTCCAGAAACATTACAAGTGCAACCAATTAAAATTGTTAAAAACAACAAATTGTTGAAATCAACAACTTCTGGATGAAAATGTGCATCACATCGTCAGTTTAATTCATATGCTATTATCAGTTTAAAATGGATAGTTTGTGAATTCCTTCTGCTGAAAATCAATTCTCACACGCGGTCCAGTACGTTCCTAATTTCAAATTGCTCGCATGTTAATAAAAGGAAGGAACCAAAAGGAAGGAAATCGAATTATCAATGCAAAAGTGTTTACTAATAATGTTTAAGATATTTAAAGTTTTGTTGTTTGTTATTTGTTGACGAAAAAAACACATGGTTTTCAATACTACTTTGGACAACAAAGTTCGTGGAAGAAATAAAAAAATGTGGAAATTTTTTAATAATCAATTGAAATTGCTTATAATAATTGGTAAGTAAAATTAAAACACGAAATGAAAACTTTAAGGAAGTCACTAAAATCAAATCTCTTTGCAGACAACTAAAATATTTGGATGCTGATTCTTGGACACATTAAGAGACTGGCCGATGAAAAATGATAGTGGCTTATCGAGAAGAGAAAGTTTCCATAAATCAAAGTGCAACCAAAAAAACTTGGTATTTATTCTTTTCCATATCAACAACTACTGGATGATAATTCGCATCACATCTATAGTTTAATTTACATCGCATCATCGGTTTAATTTGTTATTTTGTGAATTGAAATTGCTGGAAATTTATTCCAATTATCTAGTCATCAAGTTCCTGAAAATTGCCAGTATTTTAATAACAACAATTTTGTAAAACCAACGTTCTTGAGGAAAACACGAGGTACGTGGTCAGTTGGAAGAAATACAAATTGGTAAGTCAAAATAAAAAGTGAAATGAAAACATAATGGAAATCACAAAACTCGATTGTTTTGCAGAAAACTAAAATCATTGGATGGTATATTCTTGGAAGATGTTGGCCGATGAAAAACCGATGAAGGGAACAACAAAGAAAAGTTTTCAGAAAACTTACAAGGTGCAACCAATTAAAACAAAGTGCAACAATTCCTATATCAAGAACTTCTGGATGAAAATGTGCATTACATCAATTTACATCCCGTCATCAGTTTGATATTTTGTGATTTCCTCTTGCTGGAATCTATTCTAACACACAAGCCAGCAAGTTCCTCGATAGTAATTATTTCAAATTGCCAGGATATTAATTAATAGTTATTTGACACCAACATTATGGAGGAAATGGAATTATACATGTAAAAATGTTTAAGATATTTAAACTTGTATTCATAGTTTTATTTATTAATACGTTTAATAAGATAATTACATTTTGATTTGTATTATATTATTATTTTTATATATTATTAATGTTATTTTTAAGATTATTATATTTGTTAACGAAAAAAATAATAAAATTTACAAAATCTCTAGAAATTTAGTATTGACTTTCAGTTAGAACTAGGATTGACTTTCATACAAATTGTGGTTTGAAAGTATTCGCAACAATGCTAATTTTTTATTTTTATCACATTGAAAACTGTTTGAGAAATTATTGAGTAGCGATGCATTTCAATTTGAGGATTACAACTGAGAAATTATTGCTATTGTGTTGAATTTTACTGTTGAGGGTAATGTCTGTTTTTTGTTGAGAACGCGATTTTCTCAACAATTTCTCAACTTGAATATTACCCTAATCCTTTGATAAAATGTTTGAAAAATTATTGAATTTTAGTATTTTTCAAACGTTTGTGTTTATTGGGTAGGGACATTGTGATCTGTGACAGTTACGCGCACACCTCTAGCTTTTCAGCATAGTTTGGGAAGCACTGACCATACTCAACCGTATGACATTACTGAGGCCTCTTAGTTTGGTTTATCTGGCTATGAAGTTTATTTTGACATATTATTTTCATTAATATAATCGAACACGTCAGCTAGGCTATCAGAAAAGAGGAATTTTTGTGAATTTTTGGATAAAAAAGGCTATTAAAACTAAATTAAAGAATTAATTCTATATAACAAAAGCCTTCTTCAACTCATCACAAAATGGTAAGTCACCAATATTCAAAGTATTTCATGAAAACAAAGCAAACTTATATGTGGGCTACAATCCTCCTCAATTGTGTGACAGGTTCTTATAGCGGCAGCGGTGTGTACCAAAAACGGAAAAGGTTTGTTGGTTTGTTGTTGTTGTTAATTTAGTTTAATGGGAATACTATTAATTGAAAATATTTTCCATTCTACAGTGATTATTTCACGTCAGTTCGTCGAAATGACCAAGGCTCGCATTGAGGGTTTGCTGGCTGCATTTCCAAAACTGATGACTGCTGGCAAACAGCATACATACGTGGAAACAGATTCTGTGCGTTATGTTTATCAGCCAATGGAGAAGCTGTATATGTTGCTTATCACCACCAAGGCAAGTAATATTTTAGAAGACTTGGAAACCTTACGTTTATTCTCGAAAGTGATTCCCGAGTATTGTCATACACTGGAGGAAAAGGAAATTCTGGAAAATGCATTTAATTTAATTTTCGCTTTTGACGAAATTGTGGCCTTGGGTTATAGAGAGAGTGTTAATTTAGCACAAATTAAAACCTTCGTTGAGATGGACTCACATGAGGAGAAGCTATATCAAGCAGTGCGACAAACCCAAGAACGAGAGGCTAGACAGAAAATGCGTGAAAAAGCCAAAGAGCTTCAAAGACAACGTATGGAGACGGCCAAACGAGGTGGTCCCATGGGGGGAAGTATGGGTAGTCGCTCAAGTGGAGGTTTTAGTGCAGATGGCTTCGGAGCAAATACAACAAGCATGGGAGGTATGGGTGGCATTAGTGGAGGACCATCAATTGAGATGGATAAACCGATTGCACCAAAACCACAGTAAGATAGTTCAAAATTAAAAAAAAAATAATGGGTTTAGATTTCACTAAATAATTTTATCTTGGTGCTTCCTTACAGAAAACCAGTTTCACGCAATGCTTTGAAATTGGGTGGCAAAACAAAAGATGTTGACAGTTTCGTCGATCAACTCAACAGTGAAGGTGAAAAGATTGCCAAATTGACTCCAGCTTCAACTGGCAGTGCAGCGACTGCCGCCGTCAAGGCTAAAATAATATCCGATGTTCCAATGGACAGTATTCACTTAAAAATGGAAGACAAACTTGTGGTACGCATAGGGCGTGATGGTGGTCTACAACAATTCGAATTATCTGGTCTATTGACACTACGTATTTCCGATGAGAACATGGGACGCATTAAAGTTGCTTTGGAAAATAATGACTCACATGGTATTCAATTACAAACACATCCAAACGTGGACAAGGAGCTATTCAAAACACGATCGATTATTGGTTTAAAGAACCCAGCTAAACCATTCCCCTTGAATACAGATGTTGGTGTATTGAAGTGGCGTTTTGTTACCCAAGATGAATCTGCTATACCATTGACAAGTGAGTTCCTTTTGGGCGAATGGGTATTTTTAGTACAAACGTTTAATTGTTGGTTTTTACTTTATGCTCTTGTTTAGTAAATTGTTGGCCCTCTGAGAATGGTGAAGGTGGTTGTGATGTTAATATTGAATATGAATTGGAAGCTCAACATTTGGAATTACAGGATGTCTCTATCGTTATACCTTTACCGTAAGTAACTATTCAAATTCAAAAATATGCTATGGTAGAGTAACCAAAGAAGGGTTATGCGGAACAAATCGACTAAACATATTCTCATTGCAGTTGACACTTCGGGTCTTATATTTATGAATATGTATAACAGATATCATATTTTCTATATGTAGTATTCGTCTCTAAGGGCTTAAAGTTTTCTCCACCTTTTCCGTATCCTGTATCCATTCTGCATATATCAATTTTTTAATTTATTTATAAATCGTCCGGTGTATTATACACTTTCAATTTCCGGTAGGGTCAGGTTAGTTTGTAGAGGATCTTCTTCTTCGTGAGGTACACACAAAAAGCAATTGTTGGATTAAATCACGAAATAAAATGATCCAATTAATTTTTAATTGAAATGTCTTTAATCACCGAAGTTAATTAAAAAATTATTCGATACTATACATTTTTGTGATAGATTTTTTTTTAAATTTAATTTAAATAAGAGTATCAATTAAAAAATTAATTTATACTATAAATTTTTGTGATAGATGTTTTTAATTAAAAATTTGTTAAATCAATTAAATTTTTAATTGAATATTTTTGAAAATTTAATTAAAATTTTAATTGGAAATATTTTGGTGAACATTTTTTTCTGCGTGGTATCCTTTAAAGTCGCTCAAGAACTTCCAATTATCCGACTTCCTTAGAATTGCTTAAGACATACAACTAGATGCTCTGATGAAGGCGAGTTCTTTTCGTCCCAAATCAACTTTGTTTGATAGGAACCTCCAGCGTAGGAAAAACATCCGCAAGGAGATTATTCTTTCTTAGCCAGCACATCTGCATCTTATTTTCCCAATGAGAACCCTAAGCTCTCTGCGACTGCTGATTACTGTAGACCTTAGTTTGCATTGCCCAAGACCAAGCTGATATCACTTCTGAATAAAGGCCTCATCAACGTCAACATCATAAACTCAGCAGCTTTTGTGATTGCAAAAATTTCTGCCTGAAAGATACTGCGATTCCTACCTAACCTATAGGGCTCTCGTATTCCTAGTTCACTGCAATAAATGCCGCTACCAGCTCCTTCGTCCATTTTAGATCCATCTGTATACATATTCAGTGTTCCGGAAGGTATCCTCCCAATGTTCCATACTTGGACGTTTGAAAAGGATAGAGAACGTAAACATGATCTAATTTGTTCATTTATTCTTAAACTTTGGAACTGTACTGGAACTTTGGAACGTTTGACACCGATGAATTATTTATGTAGAACTCTATAATCTCTGTTAAACGAAATCTTATATACTTTGTTTAAGACTATTCAGTTATTAGGACCGAACTTTAAAAAAAACATCATGACTAACCAAGGAAAAATTGCACAACTACAGTATATTGCCTTGGTAATCAATATATTACAGATTTTTAGTGTAATACAATATCATTCATTGGTCGTTCGACGCCTTTTTTCATTCATCTATAATTTTCGAGATACTATTTAAAAAACGAAAACATACGGTCCAAATAACAAACATATATACATGCATACATATTTTTATTCTTATTTTCAGAATGAATGTACAACCACAAGTTGCCGAATACGATGGAACATATAATTATGATGCCCGTAAACATATTTTACAATGGAATATTCCAGTCATTGATGCTGCAAACAAATCAGGATCAATGGAGTTTAGTTGTAATTCTTCTATTCCTGGCGATTTCTTCCCAGTACAGGTTAGTGAAACAAAATTATTCATTCATTTTATTTATTATTACTACTATAATGTATTTGTATTTTTTTAAAGGTTACTTTTGTTTCAAAAACCCCTTATGCAGCCCTAAAGGCCAAAGATGTGGTTTTAGTTGACACAGATGCGCCAGTGAAATTTTCAACAGAGAATATTTTGTATGCAGATAAATATGAAGTTGTTTAAAAGTTTATTCCCCCGAAATTCCCTATCGTTCGATTGAATCGATACATAATATTTTTTTGTAGAGTTAATATCTATGTATGTATGCATCATTTACTCTCATAAGAGCTGATATCGTATTTCCTCATCAAGAATATATATATTTTTTGAAATGAATTGATGAGTGGATAGGCAATTTAATTATTATATACTATTCCAAATGCTATTATCCTCCAATCATTAATATTTTATATACCATGTGGAGTTGTCTCCCCTCTATCTGTTTTCGAGTCTTTGTATGTTAAAAACATAGATTCTATATAAGTTTGTGTGTTTGCGTTTTACAGCTATTGCGTATTGCTTTTGAATGAATTTTATCTATTATTTTATAAAATATACATAAAATACTTTGTTTATCATACATCATTGTTAAGTGAAGCCCCGCCCCACTCCACTATAGGAATTCGTATAGTTGATGAACATATTCCACAATCTTGAAAATGATCACAAGAAAAAAAAAAACATTTTATAAAAATTGAAAAAAAAACTAGTTAAACATACACTAAGAAATCATAAATAAATGATAAGTAAAATCAACAAATGGCTATTGTGTTTTAGTTTAGCAAAAGATAAGTGGTAAATACGCCTACACAAAAGAAAATATCACTTATATTTTCATTAACAAAAATTAAAAATGTATTCAATTAATAAAATAATATAAGCCAAAAAATGTGAGAATTGTTCATAAAGCCCGGCTCAACCGAATCATAGGGCGATTTCGTTTCTGTGTACCTTTCCTCATCAATGTCTTTCCGTCCAAATGATAGTCCCGTTCTAAAGTTAATGCTAGTTCAAAATATTGTGAGGGATCGTAAATTTTTTGTGCAGGAAATTTCGTTGAGGTACATACCGGCCTTAAGATTGGAAAATTGATCTTGTTTTATTCGCTTAATCTTAATATTCAGAAGTGTCAAACAGCGCTTGACACTGATGAATCATATATGTACAATCTATGGGATAAACCACAGATGAGAAACTTTGTGCTGCTCGGTCGTGAATTCATGTAAGGCCGGTTTGCTAAACATTGCACCACAGCCCGGTATGCATCTACCGTTGCCACAGTTGGTAGAATTCTACTTTTTACTGTTTGTTATGCAAAATACTAACCACCCCCCCCCCCCCCTCCAGCTAACAGATATTTACATTTGCTATAGAAATACAATTTATACAAATTTTATATAGAAATAAATTTTTGACCAAATTTTCTATAGAAATAAATTCCGAAAAATTTTTATATAAATTTTTTTAATGCAACAGATACCGAGTCGTTAGCCATTTACTCTACAGTTGGTGTATTATTTTTGTTCTTTTTAAAAATTTTCCCGATGAAGTTTTTCAATGAAAAGACGAAATATTGAATAAATAAGTATATACGGCCGTAAGTTCGGCCAGGCCGAATCTTATGTACCCTCCACCATGGATTGCGTAGAAACTTCTACGAAAGACTGTCATCCACAATCGAATTACTTGGGTTGTGGTATCTTAAAACTTCTTAACATCGTTTTCTAAATTGTGAGTTATTCCATACGTGGTATATATTAGACAAAAAAGGTATGTATAGGTAAGCCTACAAATAATTACGAATCGATATAGACGTTTGCAAGGTACGTAGAGAGCCCGAATTGAAATATGGGGGCTATATAAAGGGTGATTCTTTTGAGGTTAGGATTTTCATGCATTAGTATTTGACAGATCACGAGGGATTTCAGACATGGTGTCAAAGAGAAAGATGCTCAGTATGCTTTGACATTTCATCATGAATAGCCGAACGATCTGCCACAACGTCGAATTTTCAGTGAATGGGCCCTAGAAAAGTTGGCAGAAAATCCGCTTTTTTATCGACAAATTTTGTTCAGCGATGAGGCTCATTTCTGGTTGAATGGCTACGTAAATAAGCAAAATTGCCGCATTTGGAGTGAAGAGCAACCAGAAGCCGTTCAAGAACTGCCCATGCATCCCGAAAAATGCACTGTTTGGTGTGGTTTGTACGCTGGTGGAATCATTGGACCGTATTTTTTCAAAGATGCTGTTGGACGCAACGTTACGGTGAATGGCGATCGCTATCGTTCGATGCTAACAAACTTTTTGTTGCCAAAAATGGAAGAACTGAACTTGGTTGACATGTGGTTTCAACAAGATGGCGCTACATGCCACACAGCTCGCGATTCTATGGCCATTTTGAGGGAAAACTTCGGAGAACAATTCATCTCAAGAAATGGACCGGTAAGTTGGCCACCAAGATCATGCGATTTGACGCCTTTAGACTATTTTTTGTGGGGCTACGTCAAGTCTAAAGTCTACAGAAATAAGCCAGCAACTATTCCAGCTTTGGAAGACAACATTTCCGAAGAAATTCGGGCTATTCCGGCCGAAATGCTCGAAAAAGTTGCCCAAAATTGGACTTTCCGAATGGACCACCTAAGACGCAGCCGCGGTCAACATTTAAATGAAATTATCTTCAAAAAGTAAATGTCATGGACCAATCTAACGTTTCAAATAAAGAACCGATGAGATTTTGCAAATTTTATGCGTTTTTTTAAAAAAAAAAGTTATCAAGCTCTTAACAAATCACCCTTTACAATTATGAACTTGATATGGACCATTTTTTGTGTGATTGGGGATCGATTTATCTGAGGGCTATATATAACTATACACCGATATGGACCTAGTTAGGCATGGTTGTTAACGGCCATGTACTAGCACAATGTACCAAATTTCAACTGACTCGGATGAAATTTGCTCCTCCAAGAGGCTCCAAAATCAAATCTCGGGATCGGTTTATATGGGGGCTATATATGATTATGGACCACTTTTGGCATGGTTGTTAAATATCATATACTACCACCACGTACCAAATTTCAACCAGATCGGATGAATTTTGCTTCTCCAAAAGGCACCGGGGGTCAAATCTGAGGATCGGTTTAAATGGGGGCTACATATAATTATGGACCTATATGGACCAATTCCTGCATGGTTGCTAGAGACCATATACTAACACCACGTACCAAATTTCAACCGAATCGGATGAATTTTGCTCATCCATGAGGCTCCGGAGGTCAAATCAAATATAATTATGGACCGATTTGGACCAATTTTTTCATGGTTGTTAGAGATCATATGCTGACACCATGTACCAAATTTCAGCCGGATCGGATGAAATTTGCTTCTCTTACAGGCTCCGCAAGCCGGTTTATATGGGGGCTATATATAATTATGGATCGATGTGGACCAATTTTTGTATGGTTGTTAGAGATCATATGCTGACACCATGTACCAAATTTCACCCGTATCGGATGAAATTTGCTTCTCTTAGAGGATTCGCAAGCCAAATTTGGTGGTCCGTTTATATGAGGGCTATACGTAAAAGTGGACCGATATTGTCCATTTGCAATACCATCCGACCTACATCAATAACAACTACTTGTGCCAAAGTTCAAGTCGATAGCTTGTTTCGTTCGGAAGTTAGCGTGATTTCAACAGACGGACGGACATGCTCAGATCGACTCAGAATTTCACCACGACCCAGAATGTATATACTTTATGGGATCTTAGAGCCATATTTCGATGTGTTACAAACGGAATGACAAAGTTAATATACCCCCATCCTATGGTGGAGGGTATAAAAATAAACATACTCGTTTCTATCATCAATTGGAAAACTCTAAATACAGGTTGAATATAATAATAACATCCATAATATAAGAAATAAAATTTTAACAAAATTCTCTGTAGAAATAAAATTTTGACAACATTTTCTGTAGAAATAAAAAAAAAAAAATAAAATAAAAAAAAAATAAATACATTTTTAACAAAATTTAAGTTAAATAAATTTTTGACAAAATTTAAATTAAATAAAATTTTGACAAAATTTTCCATAGAAATAAAATTTTCACAAAATTTTCTATAGAAGTAAAATTTTCACAAAATTTTCTATAGAAATAAAATTTTCACAAAATTTTCTATAGAAATAAAATTTTCACAAAATTTTCTATAGAAAAAAATTTTCACAAAATTTTCTTTGGAAATAAAATATTGACAATTTTTTCTATAAAATAAAATGTTGACAAAATTTTCTGTAGTAATAAAATTTTAACATCATTTTCTGTAGAAATAAAATTTTAACATCATTTTCTGTAGAAATAAAATTTTGGCAAAATTTTCTGCAGAAATAAAATTTTGACAAAATTTTCTATAGAAATTAAATTTTCACAAAATTTTCTGTAGAAATAAAATTTTGTCAAAATGTTCTATAGACATAAAATTTTGACAACATTTTCTATAGGAATAAAATTTTGACATTTTCTGTAGGAATAAAATTTTCTAGAGAATAAAATTTTGATGAAATATTCTATAAACTCAATATCTTTAAAAGTTTTTATTTTGGTTTTAGGTCATACTATTACAGCCCATTGTGTGAGTAAGTTATCCCTTATTGTAGTAGTAACTTTCCCTTGTTGGTGCATTTAAAATTCGAAACATTTACAATTCAAGGGACATTTATACACTCAAAAAATAGGAGAGGTCATAATTTATATTTTGTATAGCTATATGTATTTCTTACCTGTGTAATAACATGAATACTTTGTGATACAGTACTTAATTTAATTATTTTAGCTTTGCATATTGTTACGAATTTGATATTTCTAGATTCAAGTTTATTTAAATTAGTTTCCGTTAATTTAAATTTCAAATTGTAACGATAAAATTACGTCATAACTTGTTAGAGTCATTTCTTTATTTTCTAGTACTTTCCTAAACATATTTTGTGTTCTTAGTTTTCCAATCGTTCATTGTAAAAGTAAAGCCTTTTGTTTTACTGTTATAATTATCGGTAATATGACCATAATCCCTTATGCCTACACGACATCTACCAGATGGTAGAATGCACTAGCCAAGATGAGAATAAGCCTAAAAGTATGTGTGCCATATCACCTGTACAATAACGCCCCATAGAAAGTTCTAGATAGCCGAGAACATAAGTCGACAAATATGTGAGATGTCGCCCGTGCGACATCTACCAGGTAGTAGATTAATCTAGTAGGTTGTAAGCCAATTAGCGAGAACATTCGAAATCGTCATATCTCGGTAAACCCCTAAACCCCTAGCGGAGAGAACAGTCAAGTCAGTCGTAAGCTAAAGTTTATACAGTACAAATCGTAGAGCAAATAAGTGAAACCAATCAGTTAAACAAATAAATTGTATATTGTCGTTATCTGAAAAGAACTGTGTTTTAATTATCGGGTAATTAAATACGCCTCAAAATAAAAACGTAACAATATTATACAATTTTATTTATTTATTGATTTTTATTTTATATTGTAAAAAAAATCATATACTCATGCTTTCAATTTCTAATTATTCTTTTTCGGTTTACTTTGCTTTACAAATGTATCTTATGGTGATTTATTTTCTTGTAAAAAATGCTCACTTTTTTGCATATTGCCCTGAAAATTTACTTTTTAGGTTCTTTTCCAAAAAACAGGCAAAAGTGCGAAAAGGATTCGAATTCTGTTGTGAAAATAGTGCCACGCATAGAAGCAAATTGCGGGCAATTTTAGCACTGCTGACATACGAGAGTGCTGCAAATTGCCCTGTTTTCTCCTTTGAATTCTGATAGCATTTTTTAGGTTGCTGGCAACATTTTAAAAATGCGCATTCTAAACAGTAAAAATGAAGGTAAAGCACTTTTTTCAGAAAAGAAAACACCCTCAGTGTTCTTTAGTTTTTATTGTCATAATTCTTTTCATTTGAGATGGTAGATTTTCTTCAAATTTTTGGTAGATTATTTTTGGCACGAGTATGCACGTTTGCGTGCCAATAACACATTTTTGAAATGTATTTCTTATGGGACCAAAATGTAAACAACTGATAATAATGCCTCACGGAATTTTCGTTAGCAAATATATTCATATCGGCAGCGGAAATTCCGGCTGGAGGTGTATGTCGGCCTTGATATGGTAAAGAACCCAATAAACACAAGCATTGGAGAAATGCTTATATTCAATATGCTGTCAAATATTTTTTTCAAAGAATTAGATTAGAATTCAATTTGAGAAATTGTTGAGAAAATCGCGTTCTCAACAAAAAACAGACATTAACCTCAACAGTAGAGTTCAACATATTACCAACAATTTCTCAACATATTAGCAACAACTTTTCAAACTAAATCTCATTTTAATGCTTCAAACCTATTGGAAAATTAGTTGAAAGCAAGCAATTTGCAAGGCCATTTGATTTAATGGTGAAGATGGGATTCACTATCAAATTGATATGGAAAATGAAAAATGCTCATCCTTGTGTTTGTTGGGAAGCACTTGATAAACTGTATTATGGTCACGAGAGGAAAATGTAAACAATCGATAAAGGCGTGTGGTGACTGTTGCTATCGACTTTATCATCATTTTCCATTTAGTTCAACGCTAATCAATCAGCTGTTATTGCTCAACACTGGTCGGAGGAAGCTAAAAAAATCATAAACAAAAAACTCGTCACATCCTAGATTTTATAGAATTTAAGGTGATAGTAAATCTTTTTACACAAAAACTACTTCTAAAATAGGAGAAGAACATGGAACAGCAATTAGAAAAAGCTTTAAACGAGATGTAAGTTGTCTTCCATGAGGCCGCAATGTCTTAATAATGGATGAATATTTTCATTGCAGAACTTCTCAACCTGATACTATTGGATGTCTGGTAACAAATCGTCAGGGTCTTTGTCTGGGAGGTATATATATACATATTAATATGTCATGGCACTTATCGTTAAATAACAAAATTTTCAGCTGCTGGAAAAATTAACCCAAAAATGTCTGGTATTGGTATGGCCTTATCCGAACAAGTATGCAAATTGGAACCAAATCTAAATCCCCCTACCATTGTCTTATATAGTGGGAACAAGTATGTAATTGACTCATCATCTGAGAAATTTTAGTTTCTTTTCCATAACTCTTCTATTGCAGACGGTGTATTATACAAAAAGATGGTGAAATCACAGGAATCATTTATAAAGAAAGCGCCAATTAGTAATGTTTTTTCACGCCCATACTTAAACTGAGGGGTGTGATTTATGCGTAAATAATTTTTTTTGCCATGTTGAGATTTACAAGTGTATCAGGTAAAGTAACAAAACGCTAATGTGCTGCGTTCGTGCCCTGGGGGGAATGTCTCAATCATTCATGCTTCCATTTGTGATTAAATGTTAATTATATGAAGAATATTTAGTTTATGGACTTCTAACATGTATACATACTATGTAGTTTTAAGATAATTTTTCATTGTGTGCAAAGAAAATTCTACTTGAAAACTTTGTCAACATATTTTTTATTAAATAAGTTCTCAAAATCAAAATTTCGATGTCATATTTTATTTTTATGAGTAGTTTGTAGGCGGATATGGGATTGTTTTGGTTAATAACCATTGTGGGAAATTTAGAGCTATCTGTATGAAAGCAAATCTATGTGGTCTTATCTCTTCAAAACCGTCGAGAGTATATTTTCCTATGTTACAAATCGTTTAATGTATAACTCAAAACTAGAAAAAATATGTATATTGACGGAAATCTACAAGCATATTCGTTCCATTCTGTTTCTAATTTATACGCCAAAATTTTTTCAAATAGATGGAGGGAGAACTTTTTGGAAAAATTATGGTGCGATATTATGATAAATTGGGCATAGAAAGGAATCAAAGTGTTCTAATTTTGAAATTGTTGATTCTATTCTCAGAGCAACACATCAGGCCAATGTTACATTTCCAAATCTGAATCGATTATAAGCAAATTTGGAACACTCAACGATAATGTTAATTCTATTCCTCGTGCATAATTTGAAGTAAAGGAAAAATTGTAAAAAAGGACAGGATTCTAGTCTCTGGAGCCATGTTTATGACTGGCGGAAGGTATACATGGGAAATGTATCTACATCTGTACAGATTTCTTCCAAAATCAAAAAATTTACTTGTGCCATCAAGTAAACGACCTAAAAGGAACGAAAATCGGACAGTCTGAAATCGTCTCAGGAAGAAGTCCCAAGCATATTTGCCAAAAACATCCTGTATTTTGTCTCAGGATATAAAAAACAGAAAATCGGACTCGATTATAAAAATGACTCTAGGTTAGGTTAGGTGACAGCCCGATGTATCAGGCTCACTTAGACTATTCAGTCCATTGTGGTACCACAGTGGTGAACTTCTCTCTTATCACTGAGTGCTGCCCGATTCCATTCGAAGCTCAATAACAAGGGACCTCCTTTTTATAGCCGACTCCGAACAGCGTTCCACATTGCAGTGAAACCACTTAGAGAAGGTTTGAAACACTGAGAAATGTTACCAGAATTACTGAGGTGGGATAATTCACCGCTGAAAACTTTTTGGTATTCCGTTGAAGCAGGAATCGAATCCACGACCTTGTGTATGCAAGGCGGACATGCTAACCATTGCACCAAAAGGACTCTATTATTGAACTAAGCATAGAATCGGGCACTCAGTGACCACTGTGGTATGGACTGAATAGTCTGAATGAGCCTAAAATAACGGGCTATCGCTCACGATTGCCACAGTTGTTTGAATTCTACCAAAAATGGTAGATTTTTTACTATTTGGTGGATTGGTAGAATTCCAACTAAAAGGAAATTCACAAATTTTTTATTCTTTATTTTCCTATAGAAATAAAATTTTGACAAAATTTTCCTATAGAAATAAAATTTTGACAAAATTTTCTATAGAAATAAAATTTTGATAACATTTTCTATAGAAATAACATTTTGACAAAATTTTCTATAGAAATAAAATTTTCTATAGAAATAACATTTTGACAAAATTTTCTATAGAAATAACATTTTGACAAAATTTTCTATAGAAATAAAATTTTGACAAAATTTTCTATAGAAATAAAATTTTCTATAGAAATAACATTTTGACAAAATTTTCTATAGAAATAACATTTTGACAAAATTTTCTATAGATATAAAATTTTGACTAAATTTTCTATAGATATAAAATTTTGACAAAATTTTCTATAGATATAAAATTTTGACAAAATTTTCTATAGAAATAAAATTTTTACAAAATTTTCTATAGAAATAAAATTTTGAACAAATTTTCTATAGAAATAAAATTTTGAACAAATTTTCCATAGAAATAAAATTTTGACAAAATTTTCTATAGAAATAAAATTTTGACAAAATTTTTTTAGAAATAAAATTTTGAACAAATTTTCTATAGAAATGAAATTTTGACCAAATTTTCTATAGAAATAAAATTTTGACAAAATTTTCTATAGAAATAAAGTTTTGAAAAAAATTTTCTATAGAAATAAAGTTTTGACAAAATTTTCTATAGAAATAAAAATTTTCTATTGAAATAAAATTTTGACAAAATATTCCAATTGAAATAAAATTTTGACAAAATTTTCTATAGAAATTGAATTTTGAAAAAAATTTCTATAGAAATTAAATTTTGACAAAATTTTCTATAGAAATAAAATTTTGACAAAATTTTCTATAGAAATAAAATTTGGACAAAATTTTCTATAGAAATAAAGTTTTGACCAAATTTTCTATAGAAATAAAATTTTGACCAAATTTTCTATAGAAATAAAATGTTGACAAAATTTTGCTATAGAAATAAAACTTTGCCAAAAATTTCTACAGAAATACACTTTTTACAAAAATTTTCTATAGACAAATTAGCTCGATAACTTGGCATTATTGAGCTAAATTGTCCATTTTTTCTCTGTAACAAACATTTGTAGTTGCTATAGCAGAAAAAATGTTAGCTATTCCAACTAATGCGTGTTGCTATTTCAGCAGCAATGTTTGTTAAAAACTTTTAGCAAACACGTTTGCTTATGCAGCAGTATCAGTTTGCTATTTTAGCAGTAAAAAATGTTTGCTGTTTCAACTAACGAATGTTTCCTGAAACAACTACAAAAAAACTGCGGTTTTAGCAAACTTTTTTGCTGTTATATAACAAAATTTTTTGGGTTTAAGTTTTTTACAAATGCTATTTGTAAAAAAACTTCTTAAATTAATTTATTTTTCTTGTAGGATATCCCAATATGATAGCATCAACACATAACTATCATATTTCATATTCTTTTTTTTGTATTGAATATGCATTCGTATCATGTTTCTTCCTTAGATTTAAATACAATATTTTCATTCATTTCAATTAGACATACAATGTTTAAGCCATAGGGAATCATAAAATGTATGCATTTATCCACACGTCTGCATGCAGAAAAATTTCTTGTTCATATGCTGGAATTTCAATCAAAACTTTGGGGGATTATTCTAAAAGTATTTAAATTTTATTTCTAAATACATATATTCATTTATTCATTAGACAATTTTCAGTTCAACACATTTTTAATTCTACGGAATACTAAGTTAAGGATCACCCACCTTCCATACAACATGCGTAAATGACCAGAATAAATGAATGTTGCCAAACTAGAAAATAACGCAAAAAATCAACATAGATTGAGAAACTCCCAACTTGTTATGTTCAAAAATAATTTCCTTCATCATTCTATCTGTGTTAAAATGCTAAATGTAATAAGTGCAGAAGATATTTTTGAAAAACGGAGAGAAAAATATAAAAAAATTTCAATGCGTTAGTTTTGTGGATCAAAGATAAATGCACCCAGAGTAGCTTTATTTTAGTTTATGATCAGTTTTCGATTTTAGTTAAATTTTTCTGACATAAGTAAAAAAATGTCTGCCTGGAATTTCGAGTAGCCAATAACATTTAAACAAGTTTTCCTATAATATATGAAAATTTCTTAACCAACAGAAAAAAATGTATTATATTTAATAAATGTTGTACAAGAATAATTTATTTATTTACACAGAAGAAAATGTCACCAAAAAATTTCCAATTAAAAAGTTGATTGAAGTTGAAAATATTTTCAATTAATGAATTAGTTAATACAATTAGCTTCCCAGCAAAAAAGGGTCGCCAAAAATATAGTGAAAATGTTCTTTTTGGACCCGGAAGTGGTGCAAAATTGGCGCAGAAGCGATGAATTTAACATGGGTTTGTCATAGGACAAATGTTCACCATTTTGACAGCCGTTGCACTGAATTTGCATCACTTCTTAAGGTGTGATCCGAATTTAGTGTTTTGGATGTGTATTAAAAAATTTTATGATATTTTGCAAAATAAATAATTTTTATAATTTTTTATGAGTTTTAATGCATTCTAACGCTTGTCTGAAAAGTTTGACCTTAAAACTTTTTAAACATTTTCAATTTTCACGCATTAATTCTTATTCTGTTTTTAATCTATTTGATACAAAAAAAAAAAACTAAAAATTGCCCATTAAAATGTGGAAAATGCTAGTTATACAAAATTGAATCAAAATAACATCCTAGGTGGTTAAAATAAAGAACTTCTTTGGGAGGACATTTTTGGAAGTATTTTTAAAGTTGTGCCTTTAGAAGAACTTCCAAATGTTTTTGCTGGGTATGAATGAAAAAAATAAAGAAAGCTGGTTCAAATCTCACCAACGGCAATTTTGTATTAAATATTTATCTAAAAAATTATTTTTTTATGTTATACATCATTTTTATTTTATATTTTTTGCATATTTTTTTTATAAATATATTTTTTCCCTTTAAAATAAAAAAAAAAATAATAAAAATTATCGTAATTTGCAAAACCTTCTCAAAAGGACTTCCATGGAAGTGAAAAAGTTAAACGCCACAGGTTCAAATTCCAGCGGGGTTAATTTTTTTATTTTTCTTTTATTATTTTTTAACTTTTTTAGCGGAAAGGAGGTTAATTCGTGATCATCCCCAAAAAATCAAAAATTCCATCCAAATCCTAAAAAAATCAAATTTTTATATGAAAAACTTCTTTTGCTCATATCTCCTAAACAAAGCGCCCTAGAGCGAAAAGGAGGTTAATTCGTGACCACCCCCAAAAAATCAAAATTCTACCCAAATCCTAAAAAAATAAAATTTTTATATGAAAAACTTCTTTTTGGCCATATCTCCTAAACTAAGCGTCCTAGAGCGAAAAGTAGGTTAATTCGTGACCATCCTCAAAAAATCAAAAATTCCATCGAAATCCTAAAAAAAAAAATGAAATTTTTGTATGAAAAACTTCTTTTGCTCATATCTCCTAAACTAAGCGTCCTAGAGCGAAAAGGAGGTTAATTTGTGACCACCCCCAAAAAATCAAAAATTCCAACCAAATTCTAAAAAAATCAAATTTTTATTTGAAAAACTTATTTTGCTCATATCTTCTAAACTAAGCGTCAGAGAGCGAAAATGAGGTTAATTCGTGACCACCCCAAAAAATCAAAAAACGAAGCGCCCTAGAGCGAAAAGGAGGTTAATTCGTGACCACCCCCAAAAAATCAAAAATTCCACCCAAATCCTAAAAAAATTCAAATTTTTATTTGAAAAACTTCTTTTGCTCATATCTCCTAAACTAAGCGTTCTAGAGCGGAAAGGAGGTTAATTCGTGACCACCCCCAAAAATCAAAATTCTACCCAAACCTAGAAAAAAAAAATTTATATGAAAAACTTCTTTTGCTCATATCTCCTAAACTAAGCGTCCTAGAGCGAAAAGGAGGTTAATTCGTGACCACCCCCAAAAAATCAAAAATTCCACCCAAATCCTAAAAAAAATAAAATTTTATATAAAAACTTCTTTTGCTCATATCTCCTAAAGTAAGCGTCCTAGAGCGAAAAGGAGGTTAATTCGTTAAAACGGCTGAATTCCATACGTTCTAAGACTTGTCCAAAAGGACTGCATCGGAAGTGGAAAAAAATCGATAGGGGATTCTGGAATGCACTTTAAAAGAAATGGTTGTGGATTTGCCCAAAAGGACTGCATAGGAAGTGGAAAAACTTGAAATTTTTGTGGAACAACTTCAATTTTTTTTTGCTGGGTTTTTAATCAAGATAGAAACATTGAGTTAATTAAGTCAATGATTGAAAATTTTAAAATTATTAAATAAAAAATTAATTGATACAATTAACTTTTTAATCAAACTCGGAAGACTAAAGAAATATTTAAAATTTATTCATACGCCCAAGAAAATGTAAAACCACCATGAAGGAAAATTTTGGTTTATTTTAGACAAAGTTAATAGTTAAATAGCTTTTGTCATTTATTAAAAATCATATATATTTTTCTGTTGTTTTAAAAAATTAATTTTTGTTAAAATTTCTCTTATGCTATACGAAATTCAAGAAAGAGACAGTTTAAGTAAACTTTACTCGTTTTAGAAAAATTGTGTACTTCATTTGTTTGAAACTTAAATTAAAAGTTAATCGGCCATGGACATTTTTGTTGGCTTTTTTCTAAGGGTAACAAAAAATTTGTTTTCTGATTCATCACGAAATTAATTGATCCAATTAATTTTTTAATTGTTAATCTTCAATCACAGAAATGATAGTATCAATTAAAAAATTAATTGAAAGTCAATTAAAAAATTAATTAATACTATTTTTTTGTGATTGATTTATGTTTCAATTAAAAAATTTGTTGAATCATTTAAATTTTTAATTGAAAATTTTCAAAAATCAATTAAGACATGGAAAAATTTTCGTGAAATTTTTTTCTGTGTGTGAATGATTTTTGTTTCAATTAAAAAATTTGTTGAGTCAATTAAATTTTTAATTTAAAATTTTTTAGAACTCAATTAAAACTCTAATCTGAAATTTTTTCGTGAAATTTTCTTCTGTGTAGGTTAAAAAAACCGAAAAATGTAATTTAAAAAGAAAAACGTTTTGCATTTTAACCACTACCACCTACTTAGGCTATAAGTTTTTCTATTCACCAATATTAAGTCCAGTATGTAATTTTGTATTCATTTCCTGCCATCTCTGCATGAATACACAAAATTGAAATGTGATTTCCGTTCTTTTGAATTGCATCCCAAGTTTCATGTGGATGGACGGAATGTATTATGATATTTATACAATAAATATATATTTTAGCAAATAAAAACTTTGATTTTTAAAAACGAACACACAAAATTTTCAAATACAACACAAAACTCAGGTCAGGAGGGTATCAAAAAAGCAGCAATAACAAAAAAAAAAAAACAAAACAAAACGACATTTCCAAATAGACTATGAACCAAGCAATAAAAGCAACAAATAAACGAAATACTAAAACTAGTAGTTCTCTTGCGGATTGTGTGGGTGAATATGTGATGACCATGTTGATGATGTGGATGGACTCCTTTCCTTTTAGGTTTTTCATATTTGCAAATTGTGCAATTAGAAAGGAACTCGAAAACTTTGTGGGAAATTGCGTGCATTTGCATACGCAATGGCTAAATTGATGTCCTGGGAATGAAAGTTATTCCACAGGCACACACACACATATATATCGCCACATACATATGTGCATTTGTGGTGGTGTGGGTCTGTATGCAAATATATCACAAATTAAGTGGTAAGCATGACTATGATATACAATAAGTGCATCATTATTTCTACGTTAGCTTTAATGTATATTTTTTAGTTTTATATACAGAATAGTGTTAATAATTGATAACACATAAGAAAAAGAAATATTATTTATTTATTTACGCTTTAAAACAAGTATATGCGGCCTTAAGTTCGTCCCAGCGGAATCTTAAATACCCGCCACCACCATGAATCAAATATAATAGTTTCCTTTGAAAATTCTTCGTCGTAGCGGATTCCTTGGAACTATATACGAGGGTTGCCTTTTATATTTAAGGATAAGAGAATAAAGATCGCTGTATTGTTTTCAAAATATATTTAAACCAATTGACGAAGCATTTGTGCCACTGTTATTGAAGTATCTCCAAAAAATGAATTTTGAATGCATCAGCCGCTTCTTGAGGTGTTGACCCCTCATTTTATTTTTTACGGACGGAAATAAAAGAAGTCATTCGTGGCCAAGTCAGGACTATATGGCGAATTACTTATCAAATCGATGTGTGAGAACTCACATTGTCGTCTGAGAGCTCGAATGATCCGTCTCGGCGGTTGGGTTTCTTGATTTCTTGGAAGTGCTGCGTGCGCGAGCTAAATCACCTTGAAACACCTATACAATATCTCCGCCATTCATCGCCTGCTACGATAACATAGATGTGTTTCGAAGCCCCGCGATCGTGTCTTTGGAGCATTTCTCTCGACCAATCAGGAGCAGGGCTACCAATAAAATTTCAAGAAAAATCGTCACTTTTTTCCGAAGAAATCGTCATAAAGGGTGATACGGTCAAAATTTGGTCAATATAAACTTGACGTATTTCTTTCAATTTTGCATTTAAAAAACCTGAATACCCCTCATTTTGAAGGTGTGTGTGTGTAGAATGTTGCTCCTATTTTGATTGGAATTTGGAATTCACTCCTCAGTTGTCAAAATGCCGTCCAAGCAAGAAGAGCAGCGTATCAAAATTTTGCTCGCGCATCGCGAAAATCCGAGCTACTCGCACGCAAAGCTGGCAAAATCGCTAAAAGTTGCCAAATCAACCGTTACAAATGTACTTAAAGTGTTTGGGGAACGTTTGTTGACAGCCAGGAAGTCTGGATCAGGGGGAAAATCGAAAACCGGAAGCCGCTGAGACGACAAAGAAAGTTGCCGGTAGTTTCAAGCGAAACCCTAACCTCTCTCTCCGAGATGCCGCAAATAAGCTGGGTGTATCGTCTACAACCATGCATCGAGCCAAAAAACGAGCCGGACTATCGACTTACAAGAAGGTAGTGACTCCAAATCGCGATGATTAACAAAATACGACGGCCAAAGCGCGATCCCGGAGGCTGTACACGACGATGCTGACGAAGTTTGCTACGTCAAAGCCGACTGCAAGCAGCTTCCGGGACAGGAGTTTTATACGGCAAAAGGAAGGGGAAAGGTAGCAGATATTTTCAAGCACATAAAACTGTCAAAGTTCGCAAAGAAATATCTAGTTTGGCAAGCCATCTGTACCTGTGGCTTGAAAAGCAGCATTTTCATAGCTTCCGGGACTGTCAACAAAGAAATTTACGTGAAAGAGTGTTTGAATAAACGTCTGCTGCCTTTCCTGAAGAAACACGGTTGTTCCATACTGTTTTGGCCGGATTTGGCATCTTGCCATTACGGTAAAAAGGCCATGGAGTGTTACGCCGCCAACAACGTGCAGGTGGTTCCCAAGGACAAGAACCCTCCCAACACGCCAGAGCTCCGCCCAATTGAGAAATACTGGGCTATTGTCAAGCGGAACCTAAAGAAGACCAAAAAACTGCTAAGGACGAGCAGCAGTTCAAGGCAAACTGGCTTTCTGCGGCGAAGAAGGTGGACAAGGTGGCTGTACAAAATCTGATGGCAGGTGTCAAGCGTGAGGCCCAGCAATTATTGAACTTGAAAAAGAAATTTAATTTATTGAATTTGAAAAAGAAATTTAATTTAATTTTTTAAATAAACGATTTCACCGATTTACACGCGTTTTCCCTTGACCAAATTTTGACCGTATCACCCTTTAATCGTCATTTCTATTTTAAAAATCGTCAAAAAATCTCCAATGTAAATAATATTAAAACCAAACTAAATTTTTGGTTAACAACAAAAGTATTTATTTCATATAAAGAACAGAAAATTAACATACGTAACTATGCATTTCAACAACAAAAGAATAATGAATTCAGTTTTGTAAAAAAATAAAAAAAAAAAACATTTTTATGATTTTTATTTAAATATAACAAAATTTTGACAACATTTTCTACAGAAATAAAATTTTGACAAAATTTTCTATAGAAATAAAATTTGGACACATTTTCTATAGAAATAAAATTTGTGACAAAATTTTCTACAGAAATAAAATGTTGACAGAATTTTCTATATAAATAAAGTTTTGACAAAATTTTCTTAAAAATAAAATTTTGGCAAAATTTTCTTAGAAATAAAATTTTGACAAAATTTTCTGTAGAAATAAAATTTTGACAAAATTTTCTATAGAAATAAGATTTTGGCAGAATTTTTCTAGAAATAAAATTTTGGCAAAATTTTCTTAGAAATAAAATTTTGGCAAAATTTTCTTAGAAATAAAATTTTGACAAAATTTTCTGTAGAAATAAAATTTTGACAAAATTTTCTGTAGAAATAAAATTTTGACAAAATTTTCTGTAGAAATAAAATTCTGACAAAATTTTCTATAGAAATAAAATTTTGACAAAATTTTCTATAGAAATAAAATTTTGACAAAATTTTCTATAGAAACAAAATTTTGACAAAATTTTATATAGACATAAAATTTTGAGAAAATTTTCTATAGAAATAAAATTTTGACAAAATTTTCTATAGAAATAAAATTTTGACAGAATTGTCTATAGAAATAAAATTTTGACAAAATTTTTTATAGAAATAAAATTCTGAAGGAATTTTCTATAGAAATAAAATTTTGACGGAATTTTCTATAGAAATAAAATTTTGACAAAATTTTCTGTAGAAATAAAATGTTAACAACATTTTTTATAAATTCAATATAAAACATTTCTTTCGAATAAAACAACATTTGTTTATATACCAACAACAAGAATTTGATCGACAACTTCAAAATATTTTTTTTTTAATTTGGTAAAATTTCCTTAAAATTTTGGTGGATTATTTTTGGCACTAGTGGCAACAGTGATACTAATGCTCTAGATTTAAAATGAGGTATAGCTCCTACATGTATGAAATTTCAAGCAAAAACTCTCTTTTGGCGGCTATGAACTGCTTCTATTCAAAATTTTTGAACGGAGCTAATATCGTCATTTTTGGGCAAAAATCGGAAAATCGTCATTTGCTATTTTTGAGTAAAAAATCGTCAAAATGCCGATAAATCGGCAAAATTGGCAGACCTATCACAGGAGCCCATTTTGAGCGGTTGAAAAATTGTGTGGGATCCAATCACAGTTGCCAGAATTGATACAATTCTACCAAAAAATTGTAGAATTTGTTCTGTTTGGTAGATTGGTAAAATTCTTGTTGTTTTGGTAGATTTTCTATTTATTTTTAATAAAATTTTGACCTATAGAAACACAATTTTGGCAAAATCTTCTATAGAAATAAAATTTTAGCAAAATCTTCTATAGAAATAAAATTTTGGCAAAATTTTGCACAAATTTTCTTAGAAATAAAATTTTGGCAACATTTTCTTAGAAATAAAATTTTGTACAAATTTTCTACGGAAATAAATTATGGCAAAATTTTCTATTGAAATTTTGACAAAATTTTCGTAGAAATAAAATTTTGCACAAAATTTCTACAGAAATAAATTTTTGGCAAAATTTTCTTAGAAATACAATTTTGCAAGAATTTTCTATAGAAATAAAATTTTGCAAGAATTTTCTATAGAAATATAATTTTGCAAAAATTTTCTATAGCAATATAATTTTGCAAAAATTTTCTACAGAAATAAAAATTTGGCAATTTTTTCTACAAAAATAAAATTTTTTGCAAAATTTTCTTTAGAAATAAAATTTGAAGGTAAATTTTTGGTAAACTTGTCTTCAAATTTAGGTATATTATTTTTGAGACGAGTGGCAATCGTGAATCCAACGCAAAAAAATGTTCATGCAATATTGAATGTATTCTGGTCCCACTAATGCCTAAGATTGTTCCAGCATCAATGATTTCCGGAACAACAACTAAATTTCGAACGTTACAAACGGAACGACATACTTATTATACCCCTTTCACCAGCCTATGGGCATAATTAGGACAAAAGTCTCTGGGAGCAATACGACTAAAGCTACATTGTTAGGTTGAAGTTGTTGTTTTCTGGTCGGTAGAATTGCGAATAACGTTCAGAATTCCTATTAGTGTATATGGAAAAAATTTGCCTATACTATTAATTAGTCAATGTATTCAATATCCTATAACCATTTTACATCAATGGCATCTTTTGTGCGAATAACCACATCCATTTACATTTACCCAAATGCTACAAATTTCCAATACAAATAGTTCCACAAATATCCACATACGGTCATGGACTAATGTGAGTTTAAGTGGGATTTTTTTTTAGGGAAATGAGGGTTTTCTCGCGCATTTCATTTGCAATCAAATTGCATTGCATTGTTTTGGTTGCAATAGATTTGGTAAAAGTTAACAAATTGAAATATTTAAGGAGATACATATGATAAAATTTTTAATATAAAAATTGCTCTAGGATGTAGAGAATGGCCAAAATAGGTTTTTCATATAAAAAATACCATTTTTTATGATTTCCATAAAAATTTTATTTTATTTATTTCCATAAAAATTTTACGTCTTGATTTGAAATCTGAAATCTGTAGAAGTAAAATCTGGAAATTTTACATTGAGTTTCAAGCAATTTTTATGATCAGTGCGCCTTCTACACCCTCAAGAAGTGAAGTCGGTCTTTATGGAGGCATTACCAAATGGACCGATAAAAACTTAATCCGATACACGTTTTTGTGAGCCTAAAATACCAGAATATTTACAATTTCAGGCAAATCAGATAAAAACTACGGTTTCTAGAAACCCAAGGAGTTAAATCGGGAGATCGTTCTTATGGGGGCTATACTAAAATATGGACCGATACTCACCGTTTTCGGCACACCTCTTTATGACCCGAAAATACCTCTAGATTTCCAATTTCAGGCAAATAGGATAAAAACTTCGGATTCTAGAAGCCCAAGAAGTAAAATCGGGAAATCGGTCTATATGGGGGCTATACCAAAATATGGACCTATACTCACCATTTTCGGCACACCTCTTTATGGTCCTAAAATACCTCTAGATTTCCAATTTCAGACAAATTGGATAAAAACTACGGTTTCTATAAGCCCAAGATCCCAAATCGGGAGGTCGTTTTATATGGGGACCATACCAAAACATGGACCGATACTCACAATTTTTGGCACACGTATTTGTGGTCCTAAAATACCTCTAGATTTCCAATTTAAGGTAAATTGAATAAAAACTGCGGTTTCTATAAGCCCAAGAAGTAAAATCGGGAGATCGGTCTATATGGGGGCTATACCAAAATATGGACCGATACTCACAATTTTTGGCACACGTATTTGTGGTCCTACAATACCTCTAGATTTCCAATTTAAGGTAAATTGAATAAAAACTGCGGTCTCTATAAGCCCAAGAAGTAAAATCGGGAGATCGGTCTATATGGGGGGCTATACCAAAACATGGACCGATACTTTTTGTCCATTTTTGGCACACCTCTTTATGGTCATAAAATACCTCTAGATTTCAAATTTCAGGCAAATTGGATAACAACTTCGATTTCTATAAGCCCAAGACCCCAAATCGGGAGGTCGGTTTATATGGGACTATATCAAAACCTGGACCGATATAGCCAATCTTCGAACTTGACCTGCCTGCAGACAAAATACGAGTTTGTGCAAAATTTCAGCACGATTGCTTCATTATTGAAGGCTGTAGCGTGATTAGAACAGACAGACAGATAGACAGACGGACAGACGGACAGACGGACATCGTTTTATCGTCTTAGAATTTCTCCCTGATCAAGAATATATATACTTTATATAGTCGGAAATGGATATTTCGATGTGTTACAAACGGAATGACAAACTGATTATACCCCCGTCACCATTCTATGGTGGTGGGTATAAAAAAGGTAATTTTTTTAGAATTTTCATAGAAATTTGATTTTTTGTGAGTGGTCACGAATTAATGTTCTTTTCGCTCTAGGACGCCTATTTAATCCATTCCCTGCCATTGTACTCGCTTGAGTACAGAAAATTGGCAACATTTAATAACATTTATGAATGAAATTAAACAATTTTTTTTGTGATGGTTTTTGTTTTTTATTTTTAACTGAAGTTAAGTTTAAATAAAGTGTGGTTAAAATTTCAAGGGCCTATGTTGATTTGGACGCTGAGGCATAATGGAGGTTCTATGCCGTTAATGTGCCGAATTATCTCATCCTTTAGCTCTTGAATTGTTGCTGGCTTATCGACGTACACCTTTTCTTTCAAATAACCCCAAAGAAAAAAGTCCAACGGTGTCAAATCACATGATCTTGGCGGCCAATTGACATCGCCATTACGTGAGATAACACGGTCATTGAATTTGTTGCCAAAAAGAGCCATTGTTTCGTTAGCTGTGTGGCAAGTGGAACCGCCCTGCTGAAACCCCATATCGTCCACATCCATATCTTCCAACTCGGGCCATAAAAAGTTCCTTATCATCTCACGATAGCAAACACCATTCACAGTAACTGCGTGACCGGCTTAATTGTGGAAAAAATACGGCCCGATGATGCCGCCAGCCCATAAACCGCACCAAACAGTCACTCTTTTTGGGTGCATTGGTTTTTCGACAATCACTCTTGGATTCTCATTCGCCTAAATGCGGCAATTCTGTTTATTGACGAATCCACTGAGGTGAAAATGTGCCTCATCACTGAAGATGATTTTCTTCGAAAATTGATCATCCACTGCTGCCATTTCTTGGAACCATTAAAAATAAATTTTTTTCCAAAATTTTCTTTAGAAATAAAATTTTGGCAAAATTTTCTATAAAAATAAATTTTTTTCCAAAATTTTCTTTAGAAATAAAATTTTGGCAAAATTTTCTATAGAAATAAAATTTTGGCAAAATTTTCTTAGAAATAAAAGTTTGCAAAAATTTTCTACAGAAATAAAATGTTAGCAATATTTTCTAAAGAAATAAAATTTTGCAAATATTTTCTATAGAAATAAAAATTTGGAAATATTTTTTTGAAATTTGAAAGTAGATTTTTAGTAAAATTGTCTCCAAAACTTGCACCCAACGCATGAATTTATTTTTTTTATTTTAAATGGTCTTGGCGTGTAATGGGTTAAGGAGATATGGCCAAAATAAGTTTTTTATATAAAAAACTTATTTTTCAAGGATTTTATTTGTATGTATTTTCTTTAGAAATAAAATTTTGGCAAAATTTTCTATAGAAATAAAATTTTGGCAAAATTTTCTTAGAAATGAAATTTTGCAAAAATTTTCTTCAGAAATAAAATGTTAACAAAATTTTCTATAGAAATAAAATTTTGGAAATATTTTCTATAGAAATAAAATTTTGGAAATATTTTTTTGAAATTTGAAAGTAGATTTTTGGTAAAATTGTCTTCAAAATTTGTATCCAACGCAAAAGAATGTTCATGCAAAATTGAATGTATGCTGGTGCCACAACTAATAAAATTTTGATTTTTGGCGGTGGTCACGAATTAACCTCCTTTTCGCCCTAAGACGCATATTTAAGGACATATGATCAAAATAAGTTTTTCATATAAAAAGCTGGGTTTTCAAAGATTTTCCTTGAATCTTTGATTTTTTTTTTCGTTCTAGGACGCATATTTAAGGATATATGCCCAAAATAAATTTTTCATATAAAAAATCTGATTTGTTGAGGATTTTCCTCCAAATTTTGAATTTTTGGAGGTGATCACGAATTAACCTCCATTTCGCTTTAGAACACATATTTAAAGAGATATGACCAAAATAAGATTTTCATATAAAAAATCTAATTTTTTGAGGATTTCCATGAAAATTTTGATTTTTGGGGATGGTCACGAATAAATCTCCTTTTCGGCCTACAACGCATATTTAAGGAGATGTGGCCAAAATAAGTTTTTCATAAAAAAAATCTAATTTTTTGAGGATTTCGATAAAAATTTTGATTTTTTGGTTGTGGTGACGACTTAACATCCTTTTCCCTCTACGACTCATATTTTAGGAGATATGGCCAAAATAATGTTTTTCATATAAAAAATTTGATTTTTGAGGTTTTTCATCGAAATTTTGGTTTTTTGTGGGGTGGTCACATATTAACCTCATTTTCGCTCAAGGATGCATTTTTAAGGAGATGTGGCCAAATTAAGTTTTTCATATAAAAAATTTGAGTTTCTGAGGACTTTCATCGAAATTTTGTTTTTTGGGAATGGTCACGCTCATTTCGATCTAGAACATATTTGATTTGTATATGAAAATTATATTTTTTGAGGTTTTATTCGAAATTTTGGACGCATTTTTAGACGCATATTTAAGGAGATATGGCAAAATAAGTTTTTCATATAAAAAATTTAATTTATTAAGGATTTTCATCCAAATTTTGATTTTTGGGGGGTGGTCACGAAATAACCTCCTTTTCGCTCTAGGACACATATTTAAGGAGATATGGCCAAAATAAATTTTTTATGTAAAAAATTTTGATTTTTGGATGGTCATTAATTAACCTAATTTTCGTTCTGGGATGTATTTTTAAGGAGATATGGCCAAAATAAGTTTTTCATATAAAAATTTGATTTTTTTAAAGACTTTCATTGAAATTTTGTTTTTTTTATGGTCGCGCTCGTTTCGCTCTAGGACGAATGGAAAGTTTGATTTTTTTGGGAGTGGTCACGCTCTAGGAGATATGGCCAAAATACATTTTTCATAGAAAACAAGTAAGGAAAGTCTAAAGTCGGGCTGGGCTGACTATATTATACCCTGCACCACTTTGTAGATCTAAATTTTCGATACCATATCACATCCGTCAAATGTTTGGGTGCTATATATAAAGGTTTGTCCCAAATACATACATTTAATAAATATCACTCGTTCTGGACAGAATTTGATAGACTTCTACAAAATCTATAGACTCAAAATTTAAGTCGGCTAATGCACTAGGATGGAACACAATGTTAGTAAAAAAATATGGGAAACATTTAAATCTGAAGCAATTTTAAGGAAACTTCGCAAAAGTTTATTTATGATTTATCGCTCGATATATATGTAATAGAAGTTTAGGAAAATTAGAGTCATTTTTACATTTTTTCGACTAAGCAGTGGCGATTTTACAAGGAAAATGTTGGTATTTTGACCATTTTTGTCGAAATCAGAAAAACATATGGGAGCTATATCAAAATCTGAACCGATTTCAACCAAATTTGGCACGCATAGCTACAATGCTAATTCTACTCCCTGTGCAAAATTTCAACCAAATTGGGTCAAAACTCTGGCTTTTAGGACCATATTAGTCCATATCGGGCGAAAGATATATATGGGAGCTATATCTAAATCTAAACCGATTTGGCTGATATTTTGCAAGTTTTTCGAGACTCATAAAATATTAGGATGTACGGAATTTGAGGAAGATCGGTTGATATACACGCCAATTATGACCAGATCGGTGAACAATATATATGGCAGCTATATCTAAATCTGATTTTTTTCCAAAATCAATAGGGATCGTCTTTGAGCCGAAACAGGACCCTATACCAAATTTTAGGACAATCGGACTAAAACTGCGAACTGTACTTTGCACACAAAAATACATCAACAGACAGACAGACGGACAGACAGACAGACGGTCATCGCTAAATCGACTCAGAATTTAATTCTAAGCCGATCCGTATACTAAACGGTTGGTCTATGATTACTCCTTCTTGGCGTTACATACAAATGCACAAACTTATTATACCCTGTACCACAGTAGTGGTGAAGGGTATACAAATTTGATTCTTTGGTGTGGTCACGAATTCACCTCCTTTTCGCTCTAGGACGCATATTTAAGGTGTTATGGCGAATATAAATTGTTCCTATAAAACATTTTATATTTTGTGAGTGGTCACGAAGAAAACTCCTTTTCGCCTTAGGGCGTATATTTAATGAGATATGAACAGAATAAATTTTTCATATAAAAAATTTAATTTTCGAATTTTTTTGGGGTGGTCATTTTTTCGCTCTACGGCTTATATTTAAGGAATAAGTTTTTATACCCTAAACCACATAGTGGACAGGGTATAATAACTTTGATCTGCCAAAAGATGTGCCTACCAGAAATTGTGATTTTAGACCCCATAAAATATATACTGATCGACTCAGAATCACCTCTTGAGTCGATCTAGCCCTTGGTGTCCGTCCGTCCGTCTGCCCATGTATTTGTTGTTCACAGGATTCCGGTCGCAATTATTAACCGATTTTGATGAAATTTGGTACAGGGAGTTTTTTGGGCACAAGGACGAACGCTATTGAATTTGAAAAAATCGGATCAAATTTAGATATAGCTCCCATATATATTGCCCGATTTCGATAAATGGGCAGTTAATTAAGCCATTTTTGTCGGCGGCGATTGACACAAAATTTTTGTTCCCGACGACGGCGGCTTGACGGCTAAGCCGATATAAATTTGCCTATTCGGCGGCGGACAATTATCCATTATAAAATCAATTTTATGTTATTAGAATAGTAATGAGATTAGTTGTGCAACCAATCATAAATCAATTTTACATTTCATTAAAATTTGCTGAGCTAAATTTTTGCAAAATTATTATAGCAGCTTGAAATTGGTTGATTGTGGTTGGAAGGTTCAAAATATTGGCAAAAAATGCGACAATTGTTAATAGATTTTTCTTATTTAAATCGATATTTTTGATATTTTTTCGGCTAAATTTGAATCAAGATGAGTCGACATATTCGGCGGCGACGTCGACTGGCAAAAATGGTCGGCGGCGTCATTCTCTGCAAATGGGTTCAAATAATGTTTATTTACCAACCGAACAGCGGCAAACTTGCCATAAAGCAATCTAATAAGCGAACCCACCGGGGCAGAAAATGTAGTTTAGGTTTAAAACATTTTTATCAAAATTATATAATAAACTCCCATATAATAAAAATTAGTAAATATTAAATTAAAGATATTTTAAATAAAATTTAAAAATTTTAGGAATTTCCGAACTATTTTATGCTGAATTTTTTAAATTTTCTTCTCTTTTACTTCATCTAACTCAAGTAAATAAAAAATTTTTAAAGTGAAGGAAACTTTCTCATATTAGAGAAATTTTAACTAAAATATAATAATTTCCATTACCGTAAATTGACTTTTGCACCCCGTTTAGTACTCAGTTTTATCGGTCATTTAAATTTCACATACACATCATCTTGACCATAAGACCATATCACACATTGCTCATGGTTAATATAAAATCCATTCAATACGCCCTTAAGCCAATCGAAAACGCTGTAACTCCCATAGCCATCACTATTGCACATCTATCTTTTTGCAACTGCTTTAACATTAACTGGAAGTTTATATTTTTATTGATTTTGTTTCATATTTTATAGAATATTTTCTCGAAGCTCTTATTTATAGGAGGATTTTGATTTTGTTTCTCAAAATTTGTTTTGAAGGATATTGATGCATTGCCAGATGCCGCTATATTATGATCCATTTTGTGTGCATTTAATAAAAAATTTCAAATGCACACAAATGTAGAAAAATTGGCTTACTGGGAAAGAGTCAGTTTAGTAGGTCACAAGTGTTTGATAGCTGAATAGGAATATCATTGGTATCATCATCCTCAGTAGCAGTAACAGTAACAGCAACATGAATTTTTATTTATAAAATACTCTCACCCAATGGATACTTTGGCTTATTGTATGTACTCCTACGTACAAGTACTTGAAATGCTATTGAAAGCTTGTAGCAACTGCAAATATGTACAATGAACTTGTAACGAGTTATGTTACCGATTTGTTGGAGTACAAATTTCACTGTAGAATTACAAATACACATGTTAGAAAAAGGGTTGATATATGAGAACGGTCGATAAGTATTTGGGCTACTACAGGAGAATATATTTTTTAATATAGTCTCCTCTTAAATCGATAAATTTGGCTCAGCTATACTCCACTATTTTGAAGCCGTTCGATAAACACCTTAACCTGAGTCCACTAAAATAAGATTAATTAACGAAATGACCTCTACATTCGAATGATATTGATTTTCACCCAGGGACCAGGAGAATAGAAGATCCTCCTCTTAAATCGATAAATTTGGCTCAGATATACTCCACAATTTTGAAGCCGTTCGATAAATATGTTAACTTGAGTCCAATAAAATAAGATTCATTAACAAAATGAACTCTACATTCGAATGATATTGATTTTCACCCAGGGGCCAGGAGAATTCGATAGATGCGGCGAAGCTAGATGTGTGAGACGATCCACTTCAAGGTGTTGTATTTTTTCTTCAATTCTCACTGAAAAATGAATGATAATTCAACCTAAATTTTAAGACACACGTTCCCAGCAAAAAAAAAAAAAACATTTTCCAAAGAAGTGATTTGGATAATTTGTGATCCGGAAGTAGTGCAAACTTGGATCATCTCCAATGAATGGTACATGGGCTTGTCATAGGACGAAAGTACTGCATTTTTGGATCATTTGCACTGCTTTAGAGGTTGCGCCTTGGAAGTTCATTTGAATGAAGAAATTTAAAAAACTAAATTTTTTTCAATTTCATTTTTATTTTTATCAGTATTTTTTGTTACACTTTTATTTGCTTATTATCTAATGGGCATCGATGTAAATTGATACATTTGCTTACATTAAAAGATCGAAGACTTCTGCGATGCATTCTATTATTATATAAAGTTATATGTGACACTTTAGATTATCCTTAACGCCTTAGCACACTTAGCCACAAACGCCATTGGATACGATGCATCAAAACGCCTATTCAAATGATTGTGATATGGCGTGACATCCTAACAACTTCCTGAGATGTTCTTTATTATTATGAATGAAGAAATGTTTGTGGAACAACTTCCAATTTAAATTCAAAATTTTATTTCTATCGAAAATTCAGCCAAAAATTTTATTTTTATAGAAAGTTTTGTCAAAATTTTATTTCTATAGAAAATTTAGGCAAAATTTTATTTCTACAAAAAATTTAGCACACATTTTATTTCTATAGAAAATTTTATCAAAATTTTATTTCTATAGAAAATTATATTTCTATAAAAAATTTTGTCAAATTTTATTTCTATAGAAAATTTGTCAAAATTTTCTATAGAAATTTCTATAGAAAAATTTTCTATAGAAATAAAATTTTGAACAAATTTTGATAAAATTTTCTACAGAACTAAAGTTTTGACAAAATTTTCTCGAGAAATAAAATTTGGAAAAATCTTCCATATAAAAAAAGTTTAAAAAATTTCTATTGAAATAAAATTTTGACTAAAGTTTCTATAAAAATACAATTTTGACAAAATTTGCACCACGGTGGCTCCCAAAAATTTTGACAAAATTTGACAAAATTTTCTATAGAAATAAAATTTAAAAAAAAATTCTATAGAAATAAAATTTATACAAAATTTTCTATAGATAAAATTTTGACAAAATTTTCCATAGAAATAAAATTTTGATAAAATTTTCTTTAGAAATAAAATTAAAAAAAAATATATATATATAGAAATAAAATTTCGATTAAATTTTCTATAGAAATAACATTTTGACAAAATTTTCTATAGAAATAAAATTTTCTATAGAAATAAAATTTAAAAAAAAATCTAAGTTACTATTGTCGTTTAGCCAATGCTTGGTTTAAAGCTGAAATCAAAACAACAATAATGAAATAAAATGTTGACAAAATTTTCTATAGAAGTACAATTTTGACAAAATTTTCTATAGAAATAAAAATTTGGTAAAATTTTCTCAAATATTGGCTAAATTTTCTCTAGAAATAAAATATGGAAAAATTTCCATAGAAAAAAATAAAAAACTTTTCTATAGAAATAAAATTAAAAAAAAATCTAAGCTACTCTTGTAGTTTAGCCAATGCATGGTTTTAAGCTGAAATCAAAACAACAGTAATGAAATAAAATTTTGACAATATTTTCCATAGAAATAAAATTTTAATAAAATTTTCTTTAGAAATAAATTAAAAAAAAAAATATATATAGAAATAAAATTTCGATAAAATTTTCTATAGAAATAACATTTTGACAAAATTTTCTATAGAAATAAAATTTTGATAAAATTTTCTATAGAAATAAAATTAAAAAAAAAATCTAAGTTACTCTTGTCGTTTAGCCAATGCATGGTTTAAAGCTGAAATCAAAACAACAATAATGAAATACAATTTTGACAAAATTTTCTATAGAAGTACAATTTTGACAAAATTTTCTATAGAACTAAAAATTTGGTAAAATTTTCTTTAGAAATAAAATTTCAAAAAAAATATATATATAGAAATAAAATTTCGATAAAATTTTCTATAGAAATAAAATTTAGACAAAATTTTCTATAGAAATAAAATTTAGACAAAATTTTCTATAGAAATAAAATTGTGACAAAATTTTCAATAGAAATAAAATTTTTACAAAATTTTCCATAGAAATAAGATTTTGACAAAATTTTCTCTACAAATAAAATTTGGAAAAATTTTCCATAGAAAAAAATGAAAAAAAATTTCTATAGAAATAAAACTTTGACAAAATTTTCTATAGAAATAAAATTTGGACACAATTTTCTATAGAAATAAAATTTTGATAAAATTTTCTATAGAAATAAAATTTAAAAAAAAAAATTTAAGCTACCACGGGAGCCACCGTGGTGCAATGGTTAGCATGCCCGCCTTGCATACACAAGGTCGTGGGTTCGATTCCTGCTTCGACCGAACACCAAAAAGTTTTTCAGCGGTGGATTATCCTCACCTCAGTAATGCTGGTGAAATTTCTGAGGGTTTCAAAGCTTCTCTAAGTGGTTTCACTGCAATGTGGAACGCCGTTCGGACTCGGCTATAAAAAGGAGGTCCCTTGTCATTGAGCTTAACATGGAATCGGGCAGCACTCAGTGATAAGAGAGAAGTTCACCAATGTGGTATCACAATGGACTGAATAGTCTAAGTGAGCCTGATACATCAGGCTGCCACCTAACCTAACCTAACCTAACCTACTCTTGAAGTTTAGCCTATGCATGGTTTTAAGCTAAAATTAAAACAACAATAATGATATAAAATTTTGACAAAATTTCTATAGAAATACAATTTTGACAAAATTTTCTATAGCCCTTTCCGACCGTGTACGCACAATTGTGCGGGTAAGTTTAGTCTCTATAATTTCTTTAATATATGACGTACTGCGATAAGAGCGGCAAAAAAATAATTGTGTATGCTCTCTCTTTGTCTAAGAATGTGAAGAACAGTTATAAATATTTGTTTTTCATATTATTTTTGTAGTTTCAGCAGTGTACTTTGCGCATTTGTAAAAATGAGTGTAAGAGGCAAGTTTGCAAATAAATTAAAATTATTTAAGTTGTGGAATATTTCATCAAACAAGTGTTTTCAATAAGAAAACATATTAAATATTGTATGCAAACACTAACTTCGTGATTATTTTGTGTTTTTTGATACTTTTACGTCCGTACTTTTACCGGAATTTACCAGACTGCAACAATTGTGCGTATCCTGAAAAAACAGGATACAGGATCAAACTGAACAAACTTAATAATTTAAAATGTTCTATGTACACATAAATAACAGAATTCAAAAATTTAGGAAAATCTACCACGTGGATCGGCTATAGGTCGGAAAGGGATAGAAATAAAATTTTGATAAAATTTTCTTTAGAAATAAAATTTAAAACAAGTATGTACGGCCGTAAGTTCGGCCAGGCCGAAGCTTATGTACCCTCCATCATGGATTGCGTAGAGACTTCTAAACACTGCCATCCACAATCGAATTACTTGAGTTGCGGTAACGCTTGCCGATGGCAAGGTATCTTAAAACCTCCTAACACCGTCTTCTAAATTGTATGTAAGTCCATACGTGGTATATATTAAATCAAAAAAAAGATCGATCTAATACGTATATAATTCAGTTTGACAAAGTAGACATAAAATTTTGACAAAATTTTCTACAGAAATAAAATTTTAACAAAATTTTCTATAGAAATAAAATTTTCACAAAATTTTCTATAGAAATAAAAATTTTCACAAAATTTTCTATAGAAAGAAAATTTTGACAAAAATGTCTACAGAAATAAAATTTTAACAAAATTTTCTATAGAAATAAACTTTTGACAAATTTTTCTATAAAAATAAAATCTTGGTAGATTTTTTTTGGCTCGAGTGGCAACCATAATTATGAACCGAATAAAATTTGAACAAAATTTTCTATAGAAATAAAATTTTGACAATGATGAAAATTTTATTATGAACCGAATAAAATTTTAACAAAATTTTCTCTAGAAATAAAATTTTGACAAAATTTTCTATAGAAATAAAATTTTGGTAGATTATTTTTGGCTCAGTGGCAAACATGATTATGAACCGATATTGACCAATTTTTGTGTGATTGGACCAATTTTGGTATGTTTGTTAGCGACCATATACTAACACCACGTTCCTAATTTGAACCGGATCGGATGAATTGTGCTCCTCCAAGAGGCTCCGGAGGTCAAATCTGGAGAACGTTTTATATGGGGGCTATATATAATTATGGACCGATATGGACCAATTTTTGCACGGTTGCTAGAGATCATATACCAATACCATGTACCAAATTTCAGCCGGATCGGATGAAATTTGCTTCTCTTAGAGGCTCCGCAACCCAAATCTGGGGATCGGTTTATATGTGCGCTATATATAATTATGGACCGATGTGGACCAATTTTTGCACGGTTGTTAGAGACCATATACCAATACCATGTACCAAATTTCAGCCGGATCGGATGAAATTTGCTTCTCTTAGAGGCTCCGAAACCCAAATCTGGGGATCGGTTTATATGTGCGCTATATATAATTATGGACCGATTTTTTTTGGCTCGAGTGGCAACCATAATTATGAACCGAATAAAATTTGAACAAAATTTTCTATAGAAATAAAATTTTGACAATGATGAAAATTTTATTATGAACCGAATAAAATTTTAACAAAATTTTGTCTAGAAATAAAATTTTGACAAAATTTTCTATAGAAATAAAATTTTGGTAGATTATTTTTGGCTCAGTGGCAAACATGATTATGAACCGATATGGACCAATTTTTGTGTGATTGGACCAATTTTGGTATGTTTGTTAGCGACCATATACTAACACCACGTTCCTAATTTGAACCGGATCGGATGAATTGTGCTCCTCCAAGAGGCTCCGGAGGTCAAATCTGGAGAACGTTTTATATGGGGGCTATATATAATTATGGACCGATATGGACCAATTTTTGCACGGTTGCTAGAGACCATATACCAATACCATGTACCAAATTTCAGCCGGATCGGATGAAATTTGCTTCTCTTAGAGGCTCCGCAACCCAAATCTGGGGATTGGTTTATATGTGCGCTATATATAATTATGGACCGATGTGGACCAATTTTTGCACGGTTGCTAGAGACCATATACCAATACCATGTACCAAATTTCAGCCGGATCGGATGCAATTTGCTTCTCTTTGAGGCTTCGCAAGCCAAATGTGGAGATCGGTTTATATAGGGGCTATATATAATTATGGACCGATGTGGACCACTTTTTGCATGATTGTTAGAGACCATATACCAACACCATGTACCAAATTTCATCCGGATCGGATGACATATGCTTCTCTTAGAGGCTCCACAAGCCAAATCTGGGGATCGGTTTATATGGGGGCTATATATAATTAAGGACCGATATGGACCAATTTTTGCATGGTTGTTAGAGACCATATACCAACCCCATGTAGCAAATTTCAACCGGATCGGATGAAATATGCTTCTCTTAGAGGCTCCACAAGCCAAATCTGGGGATCGGTTTATATGGGGGCTATATATAATTATGGACCGATGTGGACCAATTTTTGCAAGATTGTTAGAGACCATATACCAACACCACGTACCAAATTTCAGCCGGATCGGATGAAATATGCTTCTGTTAGAGGCTCCAAAAGCCAAATCTGAGGGTCCCTTTATATGGGGGCTATACGTAAAAATGGACCGATATGGCCCATTTTCAATACCATCCGACCTACATCGATAACAACTACTTGTGCCAAGTTTCAAGTCGATAGCTTGTTTCGTTCGGAAGTTAGCGTGATTTCAACAGACGGACGGACGGACGGACGGACGGACGGACGGACATGCTTAGATCGACTCAGAATTTCACCACGACCCAGAATATATATACTTTATGGGGTCTTAGAGCAATATTTCGATGTGTTACAAACGGAATGACAAAGTTAATATACCCCCATCCTATGATGGAGGGTATAAAAGTTAATATACCCCCATCCTATGATGGAGGGTATAAAAAGAAAAACAATTATATAGAAATAAAATTTCGATAAAATTTTCTATAGAAATAAAATTTTTACAAAATTTTCTATAGAAATAAAATTTAGACAAAATTTTCTATAGAAATAAAATTTAAACAAAATTTTCTATAGAAATAAAATTTAGACAAAATAATAAAATTGTGACAAAATTTTCTATAGAAATAAAATTGTGACAAAATTTTCAATAGAAATAAAATTTTGACATAATTTGCTATACAAATAAAATTTTGACAAAATTTTCTATAGACATCAAATTTTGGCTAAATTTTCTATACGGACTCCCGTGCAAGCTTTCGGTAGTTACAGGACATGTTGATTTTTAACCGGATCAAATAACAATTGGGGACACGTTCAAAAAGCCTGAAATTTATTCACAGCAATATAAGAATGTCGTACCCAAAACCGAGGCAAGAGTAAATTTTCTATCGAGCCGCGCCTCCAAAAAAATTATATTTACGCTCTTACCCCAATCGTATGATAAAGGATAGATTGCTGTGATTGTAATACTAAACCAGCCGACTAAAATATAAAATATCAATGGCTATATTCCATGTTTCACATAAAATTATATTTTCTTTCAAAACTATTGAAACTACGTTTATTACAAATGAACAAATTCTATATTTGTTCGTTTTTCGATGAACTATTTGTGTATCATCCATAGGATAGTCATATAATGAAAGTTTATCTAAACTTTATGATCTATGTAATGAGTTCAGTATTATTTAGTTCATGGCTCAATTTGTTTTAGATATGTCAACTAATATGTAGGTATTTTGGAAATATCCACTGATTTGTATTGCATTTCTCATTATTTGATTTTATTTTTATATTTATTAATATTTTCCTATGTTCGTATTTTGTAGAGTACATTTTTGGCAGAAAATTCAGATTGATCACATAAATGCGGCAAATACTCCATTGATTGTAATTTACCCTGTCCATATATTCATATGTAGCTTAATTAAATCTAGGTTTTTTTCTACTATCAATTAGAGATGTGCGAGTGAGTAAAATGTTACTCATGCTCACGATTCAACATTTTTAGTTTCCCATATGTTATGTTGTGGGAACTGTAACAAATCAAAATAGCTCTATGAAAAACACCCCGAAAAAGAATTTTCAACAAAGGATATGAAAAATTACCTCAAATTAATACTATAAAGTATAGACCTAAAATACAGGAATATGCAACCTAAATTTTAGGACACGTAATTTACACCTTATTAAGGTTGAATTTCTGTAAAAGAAGTTTTAATTAAAAGGAAGTTCTCAGACAAAAAAAGTAAACTGTTTTATAGCAAGAGTGAAGTACATACGTCGTGCGAAAATTGATGTAAATTATACTCCACATTTTGAGGTTTCCCAAAGCTTTGTTCAAACCAGGAAATAAATTGGAAATTTAAGGTAAGAAAACAATCATTGGCGCCAAATCATGACCATTTTAAACATAGTATAGTTCATTCTTACAACTTTTTGGGAATCGTATGACAATTTTCTCCTGCTTTATTTAGTTCATATTGAACTATGTGTACGGTCATTGAACTTTACACCCACGTTTAGTTCATAAAATATTTGGGAAATATTTAAAAAAAGGAAAATTGGATTGGGCTGTGGAAAATTTCGAAAAAATAATAAAAATTAACTACAAGAAAATAATTTTTGCAATTAAAATAATTTAAATTCACACTCAAAAACAGGACATTTTTAAAGCAAAGATTATAAATTTTCTTTTAAATAAAATTAGAAAGATATATATGGGAGCTATATATAAATCTGAACCGATTTCAGATTTTCCAAAATCAATAGGGTTTGGACCCCAATAGGGTTCGGACCCAAAACACATACTTGTGCCAAATTTGAAGTCGATTGGACTAAAACTGCGACTTAGACTTTGATTACAAAAATGTGTTCACGGACAGACGGACATGGATATAGCGACTCAGGAGCCCACCCTAAGCATTTTTGCCAAAGACACCATGTGTCTATCTCGTCTCCTTCTGGATGATGCAAACATATGCACTAACTTATAATACCCTGTCCCACAGTGTGGCGCAGGGTATATAAAAAAAAACAAAATTCTCGAAATAAGTCTTAGCCTATATATGAGGCGTTTTTATATTAAATCAAAAAATTTAACAATTCAGTTAATTTAAGAACTGTTTCTTTTCACAAATGTTTTCCTTTAGGTTAGGTTAGGTTAGGTGGCAGCTCGATGTATCAGGCTCACTTATGGCGATTTCGATTGGGAAAAAGGTGCAACATTCTCGAAATTGATTGCAACATATCAAGGACACTGCCATAGATTTTGGATCCTTTATACCTCACAATATTATAAACAAGGCCGTATTCAGGGGGGGGGGGTATGAGGGTGATCAAACCCCCCCCGAAATGAATGAATGTTTTTATATAAATATATATATATATATATATATATAAATATTTTTAGCTGCATAGAAAAATCTTATCGAAGATATTGAAGAAAAGCTGGAGGTTTTAATTTGAAAAACGCTTACCTATAAAACTTGCACAATTCATAGAATACTAGTTGAAAAGTCCGTCAAACGACGGTCGAAAAAACAAATTATTTTTGTTCTCGCACCACAAATTTCATTTTTGGAAAATGTCTTTCTGCTTTTATGTGTGTTTTTTGTTCTTTTTGTTAACATGACTCGCTTTGTTTGGCCATAGCAACAACAACGAAACAGCCAAACACACATTTGTAAATTAAATGGCGCAAAACCTGCGAAAAGAACCTGCCTAATTCAGCGATGGAAGCACTTGGAGAGTGCAATAAAGAGATATTTCCAAACGTGCATATTCTTTTAAAAATTTTGGTCACTTTTCCAGTTACTCAGGGATGGAAAATACAATTTTTAAGAAAGTACAGAAAAGGTATTTTTTGAGCGGAAAGGTACTTTTTACTAAATTTCAACAAAAATTTCACTGGAAGATTATTGTCAAGAGACTGAATTTTAAATAAAATAAAATTTTGACAAAATTTTCTATATAAAAAAAAATTTTGCAAACATTTTCTATAGAAATAAAATTTTGCAAAAAAATTCTACAGAAAAAAAAATTTGCAAAATTTTTTCTATAGAAATAAAATTTTGCAAAAATTTCCTATAGAAATAAAATTTTTACAAAATTTTCAATTGAAATAAAATTTTGACAAAATTTTCTATAAAAATAAAATTTTGCAAAAATTCTATATAGAAATAAAATTTTGACAACATTTTCTACCGAAATAAAAAATCGATAATATAGAATCGCATTCTTTTTTTTCGACTAAAACATTCTTGAAGTTCAATAAAATCCTGTTTTTGACTATGTCTTTTACAAAATCGATATTTTCTTCCCACATGAACATGTCTGTTTTGCCATATTTGTAAAAGACTATTAGCAAATAAGGTTGATAAAGACTTTCTCAAAATATTAAAATATTTTGTCAAAGCTATTGTACCATAAGTCTGATATCGACTCAAAAATGTCTACACAAAAGGTACTAAATCCTTCGCGGGGGTAATACTGTACTGACTGGGGTGAAAAAGTATTGAAAAAAGTACTATAGTACTACATTTTCCATCCCTGCAGTTACTACGTGCTAATCCGAACGTTCATTTTCAACAATGAAGAGTTTAAAGACGTATCTTAGAAATTCGACTAGCGAGAGTAGACTCAATGGATTGGCATTAATGTCGGTTCATCGCCGAATAAATGTGCCGACTGAAGAAGTCATTGATTTATTTGCTGCCCAAAAAGCCCGTCGGCTCAATTTAATATTATAAAAATATTGTATAGATACCTATGCATAAATAAAATTTTCTACACATGAGATTATATGAATATTTTTTTAAAGTTGAACCCCCCCCCGAATTAAAATCCTGGCTACGGCGAAATGTCAATTAGAGAAAAAGTAGTGTAACACCAAGGCAACATATTTTTTGCGAATCGTAAACGCCCTTAGACTATTCAGTCCATTGTGATACCACATTTGGTGAACTTCCTTTACTTTAAGGAAAATTTGCCTTAGTACGAAGACATACGACTTTAACGGAGGGACGCAAATTTCCATAATTTAATAAATACAATTTTTTTGAAGCAAAGATAATAAACTTTCTTTTAATTAAAATTTCATTATTTTGAAGAAATTTGTCGTTAATTTACACAATTGCCCATCTTAAAATTTAGATTGCGTAATTTGTAATACCACGCATAATTTTTTTTCAGTGCATGTAAAGATAAAGATAAAGTGTTCTATCCAGAACACCAGTTTGCATTGGTGTTGCCAGATTGCATTCATAATAGGAATTTATTGTGATTAATTTAACGAATAACATGAAACACCGTGGTAAAGTATCATAAATAATCACAACAGTAAATAATTATTACTGTTTTACTGTGTTGTTTTCTGTGATTGCTTTTAAAAAGCTGATGTCAGGGTTGTACATTTCTTGAACATGTCCTGAATAAAGGTGGGTATTAATTTCGAGTTTAGCCGCTAAAATCAAAACTAAATCTGTAAAAACAGAATAAAATGTTTTTTTTTCGGTGAAATGAATTATTGAAGAAAAAATGGCCAATTTAGCGCGATAAGGCCAACTTAATAATGACCTTAAACAAGTACTCCGTTTTTTTTTACTCCGTTACGGCTAGGATACACGGTTGCCACAGTTGGTAAAATTCTACCAAAAATGGTAGATTTTTTACTGTTTGGTTGATTGTTAGAATTCTTCATGTTTTGGTAGATTTTGCCAAATATTTTTTCTCAAAAAAATTTTTTATAGAAATAATATTTTGACAAAATTTTCTATAGAAATAAAATATTGAACTTTCAAAAGAAATAAATTTTTGCACAATTTTGTATAGAAATAATATTTTGACAAAATTTTCTATAGAAATAAAATTTTGGAAAAATGTTCTATAGAAATAAAATTTGACAAAATTTTCTATAGAAATAAAATTTTGACAAAATTTTCTATAGAAATAAAATATTGACAAAATTTTCTATAGAAATAAAATTTTGACAAGATTTTCTATCGAAATAAAATTTTGCCAAGATTTTCTATAGAAATGAAAGTTTTACAAAAAATTCTATATATTCTGTAAACATTTTAATTTTCATATTGGTCCAAAGTGAATAAGTTCTCCCTTTTTAAAGAAGAAATAAATTTCCCTTGTCGGTGGAAGCTAAATCGTTAAAACATTTAAAATTCGACACATTCACTATTCAAGGAATATTTGTAGACCCAAAAAATTATCGCTAATAGGAGATATCATATTTGCACTATTATAGCAAATACTGAAATAAATTTCTAAAATAAAATAATGAAGCATATCTTTGGAAGAGAAAAACTTTTTTTTCAGATTGATAAAAATCTTCAAAATATTTTTTTTTAAATTTGGTAGATTTTTAGTAAAATTTTCTTAAATGGTAGATTATTTTTGGTACGTGTGGCAACCGTGCTTGGCCAAAAACGTCCAAAGTGACAGACGTGTAAATCACAGTAAATTTTCTATATCACCATTGCCAGTTATCATCTCTACTTTCATACTGCTAGTTGGTACTTCTAATTGGCCTACCTTTGAACTTCCACCGAAATGTGTTATCAAAATAAAGCGTTTGCCTAAATTGAAATATGTCCAAAATAATGTTCGGCATTCTAGTTAAACAAAATTACATTCATTTGCCATAACCAGGAGTTCTGTAGGACTTCACATTTAGCATAGGACATGAGAGCTATTTTCCATGAATGACCATCTCCTCTTGCCTGAATACATAAAATCGTTTGGTAAATGACTGAATGCTCAATTCATATGAATGTTTTTTGTGAATAATATATGCAAATATTCCCTGGAGATTTTTACATTCTTTTTGAATGCAACAAATATCAAAATATTTGTGGCTCGTGACACAAAAAGGATAACACAAATATCGAAAATCTCATGAGTAGCAAATGTATGTATTAGTTAAATATTAGGTATAGTACACCCAGAGAAAAAAATATGATTTCGTCAAATATGTTTTAAGAGCATAATGGGAAACGTGTTATATGTTTGTGGCAGCCATGTTATTTTCTCGGAAGTACCTGATTACGGCAAGAAAACATCTTGCGAGAAAATAATAATTTTACGACAAAAATTTTCCATGTTCTCCATGGAGAAGTATCATTGTGGTCTTGAAACAAGTTTGAGGTGATTATATTCCTTCACTGCGTACAAACAGAAATTCATATCTTTCCAGTAGATGGCGTTATTTTCCTGTATATCAGGCACGGTTGACACTCGTGTCAAAAATAATCTACCAAATTTTGAAGAAACTTTTACCAAAAATCCACAAAATTTAACAAAAATCTTTCATTTGGAGTTTTTGATAAAAGAAATGTTTTACGATTTTGTTTATATACGACAATTTTTTGGGTATATAAATTAGAATTGGAAATGTGTCGAATTTTAAATGTTAAAACTACACGCAAAGAAACAAAAAACGTTTGGAAAACGTTTTTCTTTTGTTAGAGTTTTTCGAATTGCTTCGAAAATTTTAAACGTTTATCACCAAAAAATTCGTTTGTTACAAAATTTTTATTTTTTCAATAAAAAAATATTTTTGAACCAACAACACAGTCCATTTCGTTTATATCAAGCACTGTTCTTTTCTGACTTTAAGTCTTTATTAAAACCCATTTTACAGTTCATAGTAAAAATTTAATATAGTAGTATGTAATGTTGAACATCTTTTCGGAATCTTCCGAACATATGTGGAATATATGTAAACAAGTATATATGGCCGTAAGTTCGGCCAGGCCGAAGAATATGTACCCTCCACCATGGATTGCGTAGAAACTTCTACTGAAGACTGTCATCCACAATCGATTTACTTTGGTTGCGGTAACACTTGCCGATGGCAAGGTATCTTAAAACTTCCTAACACCGTAATAAAGGGTGATTCTTTTGAGGTTAGGATTTTCATGCATTAGTATTTGACAGATCACGTGGGATTTCAGACATGGTGTCAAAGAGAAAGATGCTCAGTATGCTTTGACATTTCATCATGAATAGACTTACTAACGAGCAACGCTTGCAAATCATTGAATTTTATTACCAAAATCAGTGGCAGAAAATCCGCTTTTTTATCGACAAATTTTGTTCAGCGATGAGGCTCATTTCTGGTTGAATGGCTACGTAAATAAGCAAAATTGCCGCATTTGGAGTGAAGAGCAACCAGAAGCCGTTCAAGAACTGCCCATGCATCCCGAAAAATGCACTGTTTGGTGTGGTTTGTACGCTGGTGGAATCATTGGACCGTATTTTTTCAAAGATGCTGTTGGACGCAACGTTACGGTGAATGGCGATCGCTATCGTTCGATGCTAACAAACTTTTTGTTGCCAAAAATGGAAGAACTGAACTTGGTTGACATGTGGTTTCAACAAGATGGCGCTACATGCCACACAGCTCGCGATTCTATGGCCATTTTGAGGGAAAACTTCGGAGAACAATTCATCTCAAGAAATGGACCGGTAAGTTGGCCACCAAGATCATGCGATTTGACGCCTTTAGACTATTTTTTGTGGGGCTACGTCAAGTCTAAAGTCTACAGAAATAAGCCAGCAACTATTCCAGCTTTGGAAGACAACATTTCCGAAGAAATTCGGGCTATTCCGGCCGAAATGCTCGAAAAAGTTGCCCAAAATTGGACTTTCCGAATGGACCACCTAAGACGCAGCCGCGGTCAACATTTAAATGAAATTATCTTCAAAAAGTAAATGTCATGGACCAATCTAACGTTTCAAATAAAGAACCGATGAGATTTTGCAAATTTTATGCGTTTTTTTTAAAAAAAAAGTTATCAAGCTCTTAACAAATCACCCTTTATATACCACATAGTCCATACGTGGTATATAAAGGGTGATTTGGATATGGACTAATTTTGGCATGGTTGTTAGAGACAATATACTAACACCACGTACCAAATTTCAACCGGCTCGGATGAATTTTGCTCCTCAAATAGGCTCCGGAGGTCAAATCTGGGGATCGGTTTATATGGAGGCTATATATAGTTATGGGCCGATGTGGACCAATTTTTGCGTGGTCATTAGAGACCATATACTAACACCATACACCAAATTTCAGATGGATCGGATGAAATTTGCTTCTCTTAGAGGCTTCGCAAGCCAAATCGGGGGATCGGTTTATATGGGGGCTATATGTAATTATGGACCGATATGGACCAATTCGTGCATGGTTGTTAGAGACCATATACTAACACCATGTACCAAATTTCAGCCGGATCGGATGAAATTTGCTTCTCTTACAGCAATCGCAAGCCAAATTTGGGGGTCCGTTTAAAAGTGGACCGAATAACAACTACTTGTGCCAAGTTTCAAGTCGATAGCTTGTTTCGTTCGGAAGTTAGCGTGATTTCAACAGACGGACGGATGGACGGACGGACGGACAGATATGCTCAGATTGACTCAGAATTTCACCACGACCCAGAATATATATACTTTATGGGGTCTTAGAGCAATATTTCGATGTGTTACAAACGGAATGACAAAGTAAATATACCCCCATCCTATGGTGGAGGGTATAAAAAAAACTTTTTGGGGTTCGGTCGAAGCAGGGATCGAACCCACGACCCTTGGCATGCAAGGCGGACGTAGCTACCACTGCTCCACGGTGCCCAACTAAATGTATGTTTCTGTTAAATAAAGTTTGTTTAATCGGCTCGTGGGCGCCGCAAGCTATGCTATATAAATATAACGTATATGGATAATTGTCTATTGATGACAATAACAGCAACATAGCTCAGTGGATAGTGTATTGGCTTACAAATTGCATGGTCCGCGGTTCGATTCTCCGTCCAGGCGAAAGGTAATATTTAACAAACTTTAATATCAAATAATTTCTTCTACATTGTATGTATTACAGAAAAAGTTGCTAAGAACTAAAAAAAATCTCGTGGAAGTGAGAAAGATGTGAGGGAAAATGCAATTAGTCAGAAAAGATTGTTGTTTTGTTTATGAAATTGTTTTTATATCCTGGAAAAGAATAAACATTTATCACAAAAACAATATACTTTTCTTCCAAATAAACTTCCTTACAGCGAAAAGCAAATGAGAAACGCACTTTGTTTGTCTAAAATTTCGTTTGGAAGAAAAATATTATTTTTTGCGTGTATTTTAGCTTGTACCAACAAAAAGAGAGAATTCACAACGGGAAAACTTACACGAAAATTAACAATTTTAAAGATATTGAATTTATAGAAAATTTTGTTAAAATTTAACTTCTATTGAAAATTTTGTCAAAATTTTATTTATATAGAAAATTTCCTCAAAATTTTGTTTTGACAGGAAATTTTTACTTTTAAGGTGGGTATTAAGTTCGAGTTTAGCCGCTAAAATCTTCATTTTTTCACGATTACTTTTCTTAAATTATCCACTTTAAGGAATATAAACTTTGTGAATATTTGCTTTGGGCTATTCCCCATCAAGTTACAATAAAATTTGCAACAAATATGTGTAATTTTTATGCCTTTTTTTACTGATTTAGTTTTCACTTTAGCGATTTTAGCGGCTAAACTCGAACTTAAGCCAACCTTTATAGAAAACTTTCTCAACACTTCATATCTATTGAAAATTTTGTCAAAATATTATTTCTATAGAAAATTTCTCAAAAATTTATTTCTATATAAGATTTTATTTCTTTAGAAAATTTTCTCATAATTTAATTGCTATTTAAAATTTTCTAAAACTTTTATTTCCATAGAAAATTTTCTCAAAATTTTATTTCTATAGAAAACATTCAACATCAATGACATAAATCAAAAAAAAAAATTCTGGCTAATTGCATTTTCCCTCACATCTTTCTCACTTCCACGAAGTTTTTTAGTTCTTAGCACCTTTTTCTGTAATACAAACAATGTAGAAGAAATTATACGATTTTATTTTTAAATTTAATTTTTTTTTACCTCTCGCCTGGACAGAGAATCGAACCGCGGACCATGCAATTTGTAAGCCAACACACTATCCACTGAGCTATGTAGCCGTTATTGTCATCAATAGAAAATTACCCATATACGTTATATGTATATAGCATAGCTTGCGGCGCCCACGATTAAACAAAGTTTATTTAACAGAAAAATACATTTAGTTGGGCACCGTGGAGCAGTGGTTGCTACGTCCGACTTGCATGCCAAAGGTCTTGGGTTCGATCCCTGCTTCGACCATAGCGTTTTTTTTTGTTTTTTACATATATTCCAGATATGGTCGGAAGATTCCGAAAAAATGTTCAACATTACATTGTACTTTTCATACATACATACTTTTCGAAGCATTCAAAAAACTCTAACAAAAGAAAAACGTTTTCGGTACACGTTTTCCAAACGTTTTTTTTTTCTTTGCGTGTATCGTTAAACTGATGCTAAAAATAATATATTGTTGTTGCAACAAAAATATTTCTTTTTTATTTCTTTATTATACCCTTCACCACTACTGTGGTACAGGGTATAATAAGTTTGTGCATTTGTATGTAACGCCAAGAAGGAAAAGTCTGAGACCCATCGTTTAGTATACCGATCGTCTTAGAATTAAATTCTGAGTCGATTTAGCGATGTCCGTCTGTCTGTCTGTCTGTTGATGTATTTTTGTGTGCAAAGTACAGCTCACAGTTTTAGTCCGATTGTCCTAAAATTTGGTATGGGGTCCTGTTTCGGCTCAAAGACGATCCCTATTGATTTTGGAAAAAATCGGTTCAGATTTAGATATAGCTGCCATATATATTTTTCACCGATCTGGTCATAATTGGCGTGTATATCAACCGATCTTCCTAAAATTCCGTACATCCGAATATTTTATGAGTCTCGAAAAACTTGCAAAATATCAGCCGAATCGGTTCAGATTTAGATATAGCTCCCATATATAGCTTTCGCCCGATTTACACTCATTTGCCCGCAGAGGCCAATTTTTTGCTCCGATTTAGTTGAAATTTTGCACAGGGAGTAGAATTAGCATTGTAGCTATGCGTGTCAAATTTGGTTGAAATCGGTTCAGATTTAGATATAGCTCCCATATATAGCTTTCGCCCGATTTACACTCAAATGACCACAGAGGCCAATTTTTTGCTCCGATTTAGTTGAAATTTTGCACAGGGAGTATAATTAGCATTGTAGCTATGCATGCCAAATTTGGTTGAAATCGGTTCAGATTTAGATATAGCTCCCATATATAGCTTTCGCCCGATTTACACTCATATGACCACAGAGGCCAATTTTTAACTCCGGTTTAGTTGAAATTTTTCACAGGGAGTAGAATTAGCATTGTAGCTATGCGTGACAAATTTTGTTGAAATCGGTTCAGATTTAGATATAGCTCCCATATATATGTGTTTCTGATTTCGACAAAAATGGTCAAAATACCAACATTTTCCTTGTAAAATCGCCACTGCTTAGTCCAAAAGTTGTAAAAATGGATCTAATTTTCCTAAACTTCTAATACGTATATATCGAGCGATAAATCATAAATAAACTTTTGCGAAAATTCCTTAAAATTGCTTCAGATTTAAATGTTTCCCATATTTTTTTTTACTAACATTGTGTTCTACCCTAGTGCATTAGCCGACTTAAATGTTGAGACTTTAGATTTTGTAGAAGTCTATCAAATTCTTCCAGATCGAGTGATATTTAAATGTATGTATTTGGGACAAAGCTTTATATATAGCCCCCAACACATTTGACGGATGTGATATGGTATCGAAAATTTAGGTCTACAAAGTGGTGCAGGGTATAATATAGTCGGCACCGCCCGACTTTAGACTTTCCTTACTTGTTTTTTACTAACATTGTGTTCCACCCTAGTGCATTAGCCGACTTAAATTTTGAGTCTATAGATTTTGTAGAAGTCTATCTAATTCGGTCCAGATCGAGTGATATTTAAATGTATGTATTTGGGACAAACCTTTATATATAGCCCCCAACACATTTGACGGATGTGATATGGTATCGAAAATTTAGATCTACAAAGTGGTGCAGGGTATAATATAGTCGGCCCCGCCCGACTTTAGACTTTCCTTACTTGTTTTTTGGTTTGGTTTAGTTTATTTTTAATTTTTTTGTTAAGACGAACAATTTCGCTTCATGAGAAAACCTAAGAGCTTCTGAGCTGGGAGAAGCATTAACAATTAACCATGCAATAATTATGGATTTGGTTTTGCTAATCTGATAAAATTACACTCGAAAGTATGAAAGGCGCTACATTCGTTAATAAAAACAAAAAAACAAAATATTTTTTTAGTTTATTTTTATACATTTTTTTTTTAATTTTCCCCAGCCCAATGGAATTTCCCTTATCTAAAGTACGTCTCAAAAATTTTATGATTTCAAAATGGGTATAAAAATTTATTTATATTTATTTATTACTAACATTAATAGTTGAGTGTTGATTGGTGGAAACAAAAAATCAACTACATTTGATGCAACTGCAAATGCATATGAAAGTGTTCATTTTTGCGTGAAATATAACAAATATTGGACAATCATATTTATGCTTGTTTCGTTTTATTAACATATAACCCCAAAAATTATTTTTGTATTTTTAGGCCATGTAGTTGCAATATTCATTTGAATTAGAATTTATAATAATTTCTGATGTATAAGGTATGTTGGTATTTAATTTGCTTTTATATGTTCAATTGATTCGTATTCAATAAATACATATATAGGCGAGATATACATATATATGGTGACACAAATACATATGCATTTATATTGCTAATATATTGTATAACATATTCGATAGAAAAATATTTACCAATTAACTTGTGTTGAATTGAAATGCTAAATATTTTGGATGTGGCAAAAGAAAAAATATATGTTATATAAAAAATTTTGCAGATCAATTTAGAAACTATTTCAACATTCAAATGAAAGAACAATCAGTAATCAACCATTGTTATATGAGGGTGCAAGTCAGCGTTGCCAATTTAGCTTTTTTCCCGCTAGATTTGGCTTTTTTTGAAGACGTTTAGCGGGAAAAAAATTCATTTAGCTTTTTTTCTGGCATTTTTTCATGACCCTTTTAGCTATTTTTGGCTTTTTTATTTTCGACATGTTCCTATTGAAATATGAAATAATTCGAAGCTCAATTGAAGCATTAATAATTATTCCAGCCATTATCCGGGCATTTTTGGAGCAAATACACCTTGTTGTAAAGTTTTTTCCTCGTATTCGTAAAAGTTATCGTAAACTTTAAATCTACTATTACCATACAAATTCCTTATATAAACTGTCAGTAAATTATTAGGAATATTAGCATTTGACTCGTTTATCCTTTTTATGTTATTATAATATTCTAAATTTATTATGATATTACTAAACTAAAATAGTAGATGTGAATTGCTTTGTACACTAAAAAAACATTGTCGTGAGGCCAAAGATTTCATGTCCTTAAAATACGTCCGCGAATTTTGGTTATAATAGCATTTGTGAATTTCATGTCCTTAAAATACGAACGCGAATTTTGGTTATAATAGCATTTGTGAATTTCTCTTATATAAACTTTTTTCCTTGTCCAAAAGCCGATAAAGTCGTTTTGTCCTTATAGTTAATTGATTTAACTTAAAAGTGGGTATCTTTACATGAAAGAAGGCTAGGGTCAATTCTACAAAATTCTTAAAATTAATGAAATAGTCTTTAAATTTGTGGAGTTTTTGTATCTTGACCACAAACTAAAATAGGGCTCAAAAATAGAAGAGGGTTTTCAACATTTTATTTTAAAAACGTATACATAGAATAATTTCTACTTAGAGTCTGAATTTGGAAATTTAAGTTTTCGTTAGCACGTTTTTAATGCACTGTGGTAGTTCATGAATAAAAAGCTGAAAAAACGAATAAGTTTAAATTTGACTCGGAATCAATACCAAAATCATTAGTGTTCAAAATCTTTGGAACCAAACATAGAAATAATATAATAATAATAAATAAAATAATAATAATAAAGTTTTGAATGTGGTATTATTTTTTTAACATAAAAATATGCAATAAAAAAATTCGTAGTGATAGGATCAAAAAATCTGCTATTTATTAAAGGAATGGATTTACATTTACGAAAATTGGACAACAATAGGTTTGTAGGGAAATTTTTGAATAAAAGTTATTCAGTATAAACTTGCAAGATAGTTAGAATGGGTTTTATTCTCTTGGGAAATATTAGGAGAAGTGTACTCGTTCACGAATTTATCATTAATTCAGTTAAAATGAAATATGTTGATATTTTCGAATGCAGTTCTATGTGACATTGTGCAATATATCGCACATATGACTTGTTGATGATTAACCAGCTGATAATTGCAAGTTTACTGGGAAAAATGTTTTTACTAGGAAATATAAACGAAGGACTTCCAGTAAAAATTTGTGATAGTAATCCAAATGTATCGAGTACGCAAAGAGAGCTAATATGACTTAGATTTTCTTACGGTCTCACAGAAATGGAAATAAAATGAATACAATTAAAATAATATGCATTTTAAGTGAAATAAAGCCTTTAAATTTGTTAAATTTCAATCAAAAACGTGACTTTTGATACAAAAAAAATTTAGCTTTTTATACCCTCCACCATAGGATGGGGGGTATATTAACTTTGTCATTCCGTTTGTAACACATCGAAATAATGCTCTAAGACCCCATAAAGTATATATATTCTGGCTCGTGGTGAAATTCTGAGTCGATCTGAGCATGTCCGTCCGTCCGTCCGTCCGTCTGTTTAAATCACGCTAACTTCCGAACGAAACAAGCTATCGACTTGAAACTTGGCACAAGTAGTTGTTATTAATGTAGGTCAGATGGTATTGCAAATGGGCCATATCGGTCCACTTTTACGTATAGCCCCCATATAAACGGACCCCCAAATTTGGCTTGCGAGGCCTCTAAGAGAAGCAAATTTCATCCGATCCGGCTGAAATTTGGTACATGGTGTTAGTATATGGTCTCTAACAACCATGCAAAAATTGGTCCACATCGGTACATTATTATATATAGCCACCATATAAACCGATCCCCCGATTTGGCTTGCGAGGCTTCTAAGAGAAGCAAATTTCATCCGATCCGGCTGAAATTTGGTACATGGTGTTAGTATATGGTTTCTCACAACCATGCAAAAATTGGTCCACATCGGTACATTATTATATATAGCCCCCATATAAACCGATCCCCCGATTTGGCTTGCGAGGCCTCTAAGAGAAGCAAATTTCATCCGATCCGGCTGAAATTTGGTACATGGTGTTAGTATATGGTCTCTAACAACCATGCAAAAATTGGTCCACATCGGTCCATAATTATATATAGGCCCCATATAAACCGATCACCAGATTTGACCTCCGGAGCCTCTTGCAAGACCAAAATTCATCTGATTCAGTTGAAATTTGGTACGTGATGTTAATATATGGCCTCAAACTCCCATGCAAAAATTGGTCGAAATCGGTCCATAATTATATATAGCCCCCATATAATCCGATCCCCAGATTTGACCTCCAGAGCCCCTTGGAAGAGCAAATTTCATCCGATTCTGTTGAAATTTGGTACGTGATGTTAGTATATGGTATCCAACAACCATGCAGGTATTGGTTCATATCAGTCCATAATTATATATAGCACCCATATAAACCGATCCCCAGATTTGACCTCCGGTGTCTTTTGGAGAAGCAAAATTCATCCGATCTGGTTGAAATTTTGTACGTGGTGGTAGTATATGATATATAACAACCATGCCAAAAGTGGTCCATATCAGTCCATAATCACATATAGCCCCCATATAAACCGATCCCGAGATTTGGTTTTGGAGCCTCTTGGAGGAGCAAATTTCATCCGAGTCAGTTGAAATTTGGTACATTGTGCTAGTATATGGCCGTTAACAACCATGCCTAACTAGGTCCATATCGGTCTATAGTTATATATAGCCCTCAGATAAATCGATCCCCAATCACACAAAAATTGGTCCATATCAATAACTGTATATAGCCCCCATATAAGCGATCCCCATATTTCAATTCTGGCTCCCTACGTACCGTGCAAAAGTCCATATCGATTCGTAATTATTTGTAGACTTACCTACACATACTTTTTTTGTCTAATGTATACCACGTATGGACTAACTCACAATGTAGAAAGCGATTTAAGATACCACAACCCAAGTAATTCGATTGTGGATGACAGTCTTTCGTAGAAGTTTCTACGCAATCCATGGTGGAGGGTACATAAGATTCGGCCTGGCTGAACTTACGGCCGTTTATACTTGTTTCTAGCTATTTTTTAAAATTTTTTTAGCTTTTTTTGGCTAGTTTTTTGGACAAATCTAGCGGTTTTTGGTGAAACAATTCTGGCAACGCTGGTGCAAGTATTCAAAAAGTTTGCGTTAAAAAATATACCAAAAGAAAAGCTCAACATCAATGACATTTTAAATTAAAACAAAAATATACGGAATTGAGTTCGGCAGAGCCGGATCAAGTTGTGATCCAGAAGTAGTGCAAACATGGATCATCTCCAATGAGTTTTACTTATCCTTTGCATTGATTTAGATATTGTTCCTTGGAAGTTCATTTAATTGAATAAATTTAAGAAACGAAAAATTTTTTTCCACCAAAAAATTTGGAAATTCTTCCAAAGGCACCCACACGCAGAGAAGGAATATGATCACCTCAAACATGTCTCAAGAGCAAAATGTTATTTTTGTATGGTGACCATGTAACACGTTTGTCACTAAAATGTTTTTTTCTCGTCAAATATAACCTGCTTGCCGAAATCAGATACATGATTTGCGAGAAATTAACATGGTTGCGAAAACCATGTTATATGGTCACTACTCAAAAATAACATTTTGCTCTTAAAACATGTTTGAGGTGATCATATTCCTTCTTTGGGTGCATAGATGTTCTTTATTTCAACAACACTGGAAATTCTTTTAATTCAATTATTTATAACTCGATTTTTTTTCTTATTTTTAATGGATAAATTTAAGTTTTTTGTTTCAAAAAGGTTTTATGAAAGCTAAAAGCGATTTTATTAAAGCTTACTCTGTTTAAGCTTTAATGAAATCGTACAAATTATTGAAATTTTGTCGAAAAAAAATTCAAAATCCATTCAAGAAATATTGCGATTTTTTTATTTTAATTTAAAAGCGTTAGAATGCATTAAAAATCATAAAAAATTATACAAATTATTTATTTTTCAAAATATGACAAAATTTTTTAATTCACATCCAAAACACTGAATTTGAATCACAAAGTAAGAAGTGATGCAAATTCAGTGCAACGGCTGTTAAAATGGTGGACATCCGTCCTATGACAAGCCCGTGTTAAATTCATCGCTTCTGCGCCAATTTTGCACTACTCCCGGATCCAAAAAGAAAATGTTCACTACTTTTTTGGCGACGCTTTTTTATTGGGATTTTTAAACCCACCATAGAATGGTGACGCGGGTATAATAAGTTTGTCATTCCGTTTGTAACTCATCGAAATATCGATATCCGACTATATAACAGGTTGGCTGACAAGTAACCATTCTGACACATAGATGGCGTCGCTAGTATTAAATACATATTATTTTTATATAGTACCAACCTTCAAATGATTCGTGTCAAAATTTGACGTCTGTAAGTCAATTAGTTTGTGAGATAGAGCGTCTTTTATGAAGCAACTTTTGTTATTGTGAAAAAAATGGAGAAAAAAAGGAATTTCGTGTTTTGATAAAATACTGTTTTCTGAAAGGAAAAAATACGGTGGAAGCAAAAACTTGGCTTGATAATAAGTTTCCGGACTCTGCCCCATGAAAATACACAATAATTGATTGGTATGCAAAATTCAAGCGTGGTGAAATGAGCACGGAGGACGGTGAACGCAGTGGACGCCCGAAAGAGGTGGTTACCGCCGAAAACATCAAAAAATCCACAAAATGATTTTGAATGACCGTAAAATGAAGTTGATCGAGATAGCAGAGGCCTTAAAGATATCAAAGGAACGTGTTGGTCATATCATTCATCAATATTTGGATATGCGGAAGCTCTGTGCAAAATGGGTGCCGCGCGAGTTCACATTTGACCAAAAACAACAACGTGTTGATGATTCTGAGCGGTGTTTGCAGCTGTTAACTCGTAATACACCCGAGTTTTTCCGTCGATATGTGGCAATGGATGAAACATGGCTCCATCACTACACTCTTGAGTCCAATCGACAGTCGGCTGAGTGGACAGCGACCGGTGAACCGTCTCCGAAGCGTGGAAAGACTCAAAAGCCCGCTGGCAATGTTATGGCCTCAGTTTTTTGGGATGCGCACGGAATAATTGTTATCGATTATCTTGAGAAGGGAAAAACCATCAACAGTGACTATTATATGGCGTTATTGGAGAGTTTGAAGGTCAAAATCGCGGCAAAACGGTCCCATATGAAGTAGAAAAAAGTGTTGTTCCACCAAGACAACGCACCGTGCCACAAGTCATTGAGAACGATGGCAAAAATTCATGAATTGGGCTTCGAATTGCTTCCCCACCCACCGTATTCTCCAGATCTGGTCCCAGCGACTTTGTCTTGTTCTCAGACCTCAAAAGGATGCTCGCAGGGAAAAAATTTGGCTGCAGTGAAGAGGTGATCGCCGAAACTGAGGCCTATTTTGAGGCAAAACCGAAGGAATACTACCAAAATGGTATCAACAAATTGGAAGGGAACTATGTTGACAAAAAAATGTGTTTTCTTTGTTAGACCGGGGACTTATCAGCCAACCTGTTAAAGTACATAAATTCTTGATCAGGGAGAAATTTTAAGACGATATAGCCATGTCCGTCTGTCTGTCTGTTGTAATCACGCTACAGTCTTCAATAATGAAGCAATCGTGCTGAAATTTTGCACAAACTCGTTTTGTGTCTGCAGGTAGGTCAAGTTCGAAGATGGCTATATTGGTCCAGGTTTTGATATAGTCCCCATATAAATCGACCTCCCTATTTGAGGCCTTGGGCTTACAGAAACCGTAGTTTTTATTCAATTTGCCTGAAATTTGAAGTGTAGAGGTATTTTAGGAGGTGTGCTAAAAATGGTGAGAGACCGATCTCCTGATTTTACTTCTTTAGCTTATAAAATCCGTATTTTTTATCCAATTTGCCTGAAATTGGAAATCTAGAGGTATTGTAGGACCACAAATACGTGTGTTAAAAATGACATGTATTGGTCCATGTTTTCGTATATACCCCATATAGACCGATCTCCCGATTTTACTATTTGGGATTGTAGAAACCGTAGTTGTTGTCCAATTTGCCTGGAATAGAAAATCTGGTGTTTTTTAGGACTATAAATTTTAGACTCACAAAAACGTGTATCGGATTTTGTTTTTATCGGTCCATTTGGTAAGACCTCATCAAAACCCCCCGAAATTTCAAAGGAAACTATAGTATTTGATTCATGGTGGTGGGTATTTAAGATTCGGCCCGGCCGAACTTACTGCTGTATATACTAGTTTATTATACTTTTATTTTCTTATTATTTAAGATTTTCAATTTGAACTTTTTCGCTCCGACTGGGGGTTGAACCTGGATTTGTTGGCAATCACCAAAATAATTGATGCAATTAATTTTTTAAGTGAAATGTCTTCAATCACTTAGATGATAGGATCAGTAACAGAATTGATTACAAATAGACTTAATTAAAAAATCAATTAATTTCATTAGCAAATTTCAATTAAAAATTTTATTGGAGTTAATTGCAAAACTCAATTTTTTACTTCACTTCAATCTCTTTCTTAACTGACTTACCCCCATTTTCATGAAGCTCCGTTAGTGCTACGTTAGCTAATGAACTTTTAAACCGAACTAGAGACATATCTTTCACCTTATTCCATATGCCAGTTAGAAGCTTAACTGCTGGAAATTTTTCAGTTAAAGTTAACTGAAGAGAAGATATTTGCAACTTACTTTCTGTTAACTGGCAGTTAAAGCCTAACGGAGCTACATGAAAATTAGTCTTAGTCTTTTTAGTTTGATTATAAAATTGATTTACAGTATATACGGCCGTAAGTTCGGCCAGGCCGAAGCTTATGTACCCTCAATTTTTTACTTCACTTCAATCTCTTTCTTAACTGACTTAGTCTTTTTAGCTTGATTAAAAAATTGATTTACTTATTATTAAAAAACAAGTATATGGGGCCGTAAGTTCGGCCAGACCGAATCTTATGTACCCTCCACCATGGATTGCGTAGAAACTTCTACTGAAGACTGTCATCCACAATCGAATTACTTGGGTTGCGGTAACTCTTGCCGATGGCAAGGTATCTTAAAATTTCCTAACACCGTAATATATACCACATAGTCCATACGTGGTATATATTAAACTAAAAAGGCCGATTAAATACGTATATTATTAAGTTTAAAGTTTCTATAGAAATAAAATTTTGACAAAATAAAATTTGGAAAAAATTTTCTATAGAAATAAAATTTGGAAAAAATTTTCTATAGAAATAAAATTTTGACAAAATTTTCTATAGAAATAAAATTTTGACAAAATTTTCTATAGAAATAAAATTTTGACAAAATTTTCTATAGAAATAAAATTTGGAAAAAATTTTCTATAGAAATAACATTTTGACAATGTTTTCTATAAAAATAAAATTTTGGTAGATTATTTTTGGCTCGAGTGGCAACCATGATTATGAACCGATATGGACCAATTTTTGTGTGATTGGGGATCGGCTATATATAATTATGGACCGATATGGACCAATTCTTGCATGGTTGTTAGAGACCATATACTAACACCACGTACCAAATTTCAACCGGATCGGATGAATTTTGCTCCTCTAAGAGGCTCCGGAGGTCTCATTTGCGGATGGGCTTATATGGGGGCTATATATAATTATGGACCGGTATGGACCAATTTGGCATGGTTGTTAGAGACAATATACTAACACCACGTACAAAATTTCAATCGGATTGGATGACTTTTGCTCCTCTTAGAGGCTCCGCAAGCCAAATCCGGGGATCGGTTTATATGGGGGCTATATATAGTTATGGACCGATGTGGACCAATTTTTGCATGGTTGTTAGATACCATATACTAACACCATGTACCAAATTTCAGCCGGATCGAATGAAATTTGGTTCTCTTAGAGGCTCCGCAAGCCAAATCGGGGGATCGGTTTTTATGGGGGCTATATGTAATTATGGACCGATATGGACCAATTTCTGCATGGTTGTTAGAGACCATATACTAACACCATGTACCGAATTTCAGCCGGATCGGATGAAATTTGCTTCTCGCAAGCCAAATTTGGGGGTCCGTATATATGGGGGCTATACGTAAAAGTGGACCGATATGGACCAATTTTTGCATGGTTGTTAGAGACCCTATACTACCACCATGTACCAAATTTCAGCCGGATCGGAAGAAATTTGCTTCTCTTAAAGCAATCGCAAGCCAAATTTGGGGGTCCGTTTATATGGGGGCTATACGTAAAAGTGGACCGATATGACCCATTTGCAATACCATCCGACATACATCAATAACAACTACTTGTGTCAAGTTTCAAGTCATGCTTATATCGCCATAGATTTCATCCCTAATCAAGAATATATACACAGAAATTTTTTTCTAATTAAATCACCAAATTGATTGATGCAATTAATTTTTTAATTGAAATGTCTTCAATCATTTCAGCCACAGTATTGATTACAAATATACTTGATTAAAAAAACATCAATTAATTGAATTAGTAATTAAAAATTTAATTGGTGTTAATTGCAAAACCCAATTAATTTTTTAATTCAATCTCAATTCAATTCAATCTTTCTAACTTAGTGTTTTTAGTTTAAAAATTGATTGTTTTAAATAAAGTTTTAATTGAAAAAATTGTCTATCTTTTTGTTAACCTTGAATTCCGAGTTTGATTAAAAAGTAAATTGTATCAATTACTTTTTTAATTAAAAATTTTAAATTTTTCAATGATTGAAGTTAATTGTCTTAATGTTTTTAGTTTCATTAAAAAGATAATCGTTTCAATTTATTTTCAGCTCCAATTAATTTTTTGGAAATATTTTTTCTATGTATTTTAATTAGCCGGAAATCGATATGTTACAAACGGAATGACAAACTTATTATACTCCCATCGCCATTCTGTGGTGGTGGAGACAAAAATATACAATCTCATTCCAAATTTAAATTTGAATAAAATGAAATAAAATTTTATAGCAAACAATTAAAACAAAAATTACAAAACCAAATCGATATAAAAGAGGCTCTTAATGGTTGCTATCACCACCATTAAACTTTTCCCACAAATCTCCATGTTAAATTTAAATACCTTGGTCAAACTCCCTGACCATCTTTACATTAATAATGACCATGCAAATGAAAGGACAACAGATAGACATGTCCCTATGATGTCCTGGAATAGTCATTGTTATTGGCAGTGATTATTGTTATGTTTTCTATTAAAAACAGCGGCCAGCAAAAAATTCACAAGGGCTATTAAAATTCTTAAAAAAAAAATTATCGCATGGACAGTCAACAAACTTGAGAGAGCTACAATACAGACATACAAAACGACAGACAATTTCGAATAAAATGAAAGTAGAATTCACAATTTCTTATTATTTTTTACATTGTTTTTATGCAGTTTTTGTTTTTTCCCCATTCTCTTTAGTTTTTCACTCGGCGGAATTGGTAGAATTTCTTCTGAAGTTTGGAAAAAGTTTTCTTTGGTTATTATTTTTTTTTTTGAGCATATAACTTCAGTGTTCATTTTTTTTTATAGAAGTCCTACTAAAAGATGGAAAATGTTTAAAAAGGAAGTGGAGAGTAGGAGGGATATGCTCTGACTAGCACAAAATAAAATTATCGAAACGCCCACATAAAAATTAAATACAACTCCCCCTCTATGAAGAATGGGTATAGTGGAATGAGATTCAAACAAGTCAGCGCATCAATCGCTTGGGTAAACTTATTTAATACGAGGATTGCCTTTTATATTTCAGGATTAGAGTACAAAAACTAATATTCATCATCGAAAATAGCTCTATTGTTCTTCAAAATATTCCCTATTAAGTTCTATGGACACGTTTGTGTTTGAAGCAATTGCTGCAACACTCTGATTGAGGTATCTCCAAAACATGCATTCTGAAGGTATCAACCGATTCCTTACACACAAAAAATTTTTTTCTGATTCAATCACCAAATTAATTGATCCAATTAATTTTTTAATTGAAATGTCTTCAATCACGAAAATGATAGTATCAATCACAGTTTTAATTGGGCATAGAAAAAATTCTTGATTAAAAAATTAATTGATTTTTTCAGCAAATTTCAATTAATTGTTTAATTGATTCAATTAAAAATTTAATTGATGTTGATTGCAAAACTCAATTAATTTATTAATTGAAAAAGGTAACTACTTTTAATAACTTTCTGAATTGGCTTAGAGTTTTTATTTGGATTAACAAATGATTGTTTGAAATACATTTTTAATTAAAAATTTAAAAAAAAAAATCAGCACTTTTTTTAACTGAATTAGTCTTCCGAATTTGATTAAAAAGTTAATTTTATCAATTAATTTTTTAGTTAAAAAATTTTAAATTTTCAATCATTGACTTAATTAACTTAATGTTTCTATCATGATTAATTGTATCAATTAATTTATTAATTGAAAAAATTTTCAACTTCAATTAACTTTTTAATTGGAAATATTTTGGTGTCGCGAAACGTTGACCTCACATTTTATTTTTTACGTAAGGGAATAACAAGGATATACGGCCGTAAGTTCGGCCATGCCGAATCTTATGTACCCTCGACTATGGTTTGCGTAGAAACTTCTACGAAAGATTGTTATCCACGATCGAATTACTTGGGTTGTTGTATCTTAAAACTTCTTAACATATTTTTCTAAATTGTGAGTTAGTCCATAAGTGGTATATATCAGACAAAAAAGTTATGTATAGGTAGTCTACAAATAATTACGAATCGATATGAACTTTTTGAACGATACGTAGGGAGCCAGAATTAAAATATGGGGGCTACATATAATTATGAACTTGGTATGGGGCAATTTTTGTGTGATTGGGGATCGATTTATCTGAGGGCTATATATAACTATAGACCGATATGGACCTACTTAGGCATGGTTGTTAACGGCCATATACTAGCACAATGTACCAAATTTCAACTGACTCGGATGAAATTTGCTCCTCCAAGAGGCTCCAAAACCAAATCTCGGGATCGGTTTATATGGGGGCTATATATGATTATGGACTGATATGGACCACTTTTGGCATGGTTGTTAAATGTCACATACTACCACCACGTACCAAATTTCAACCAGATTGGATGAATTTTGTTTCTCCAAAAGGCACCAGAGGTCAAATCTGGGGTTCGGTTTATATGGGGGTTATATATAATTATGGACTGATATGAACCAATTCCTGCATGGTTGTTGGACACCATATACTAACATCACGTACCAAATTTCAACCGAATCGGATGAATTTTTCTCTTCCAAAGGGGCTCCGGAGGTCAAATCTGGTGATCGTTTTATATGGGGGATATATATAGTTATGGACCGATTTCGACCAATTTTTGCATGGGTGTTGAGGCCATATATTAACACCACGTACCAAATATCAACTGAATCAGATGAATTTTGGTCTTCCAAGAGGCTCCGCAGGTCAAATCTGGTGATCGGTTTATATAGGGGCTATATATAGTTATGCACCGATGTGGACCAATTTTTGCATGGCCATTAGAGGCCATATACTAACACCACGTACCAAATTTCAGCCGAATTGGATAAAATTTGCTTCTCTTAGAGGCTCCGAAAGCCAAATCGGGGGATCGGTTTATATGGGGGCTATATATAATTATAGACCGAAGTGGACCAATTTTTGCATGGTTTTTACAGACCATATACTAACACCATGTACCAAATTTCAGCCGAATTGGATGAAATTTGCGTCTCTTAGAGGCTCCGAAAGCCAAATCGGGGGATCGGTTTATATGGGGGCTATATATAATTATGGACCGATGTGGACCAATTTTTGCATGGTTTTTACAGACCATATACTAACACCATATACCAAATTTCAGCCGAATTGGATGAAATTTGCTTCTCTTAGAGGCTCCGAAAGCCAAATCGGGGGAACGGTTTATATGCGGGCTATATATAATTATGGACCGATGTGGACCAATTTTTGCATGATTGTTAGGGACCATATACCAACATCATATACTAACACCATATACCAAATTTCAGCCGAATTGGATGAAATTTGCTTTTCTTAGAGGCTCCGAAAGCCAAATCGGGGGATCGGTTTATATGGGGTCTATATATAATTATGGACCGATATGGACCAATTTTTGCATGATTGTTAGGGACCATATACCAACATCATGTACCAAATTTCAGCGGGATCAGATGAAATTTGCTTCTCTTAGAGGGTCTGCAAGCCAAATTTGGGGGTCCGTTTATATGGGGGCTATACGTAAAAGTGGACCCATATGGCCCATTTGCAACACCATCCGACCTACATCAATAACAACTATTTGTGCCAAGTTTCAAGTCGATAGCTTGTTTCGTTCGGAAGTTAGCGTGATTTCAACAGACGGACGGACGGACGGACATGCTCAGATCGACTCAGAATTTCACCGCGACCCAGAATATATATACTTTATGGGCTCTTAGAGGAATATTTCGATGTGTTACAAACGGAGTGAGAAAGTTAATATACCCCCATCCTATGGTGGAGTGTATAAAAATATTTTTTTAGAAAAATAAATAAAAAAAAATTCCGCTGGTAATAATAAAGAACATCTCAGGAAGTAGTTAGAATGTTTGATGCATCGTGTTCAATCGCTGAGTGTGCTAAGGCGTTCTGTTATGGTGCCAACAGAGCCAGGTTCAAAAAATTACATAATAAGAAAATAAAAGAGTAACAAAAAAATAAAATTTTAATTTTATTTTTGATTCGACCTTTTCTAATTGTTTTTAGACATCTGTTGTTGCTTTTGGGCTTTTAAGGTCAGGTATTTTTATGCGAATAGATTAGTTTATTCCATTTGTTTTTAGTTTTTGTTTTGTTTTTTAAATTTCTTCATCCAAATTCTTCATCCAAATGAACTTGCAAGGCACAACTTCTAAAGCAATGCAAGCGATCCGAAAATGGAGCACTTCCGTCCTATTACAAGCCCATGTAAAATTCATTGGAGATGATCCAAGTTTGCACTACTTCCGGATCACAAATTGGGGATCCAAACCAGCGTTGCCAGAATTGTTTCACCAAAAACCGCTAGATTTGTCCAAAAAACTAGCCAAAAAAAGCTAAAAAATGTTAAAAAATAGCTAGAAAAAAAGCTAAATTTTTTATATCAAAACTCACATTTTTTATTGAAATTTAACAAACTTAAAGGCTTTATTTCAATTAAAATGCATATTATTTTAATTGTATTCATTTTATTTCCATTTCTGTGAGACTGTAAGAAAATCTAAGTCATATTATCTCTGTTTGCGTACTCGTCATATTAGTCATATTGGTTTGTGATCAAAATAATAAAACTCCACAAATGTAAAGACCATTTAATTAGTTTTAAGAATTTTTTAGAATTGACCCTAGCCTTCTTTCATGAAAAGATACCCATTTTTAAGTTGAATCACTTAACTATAAGGACAAAACGATTTTATCGGCTTTTGGACAAGGAAAACAGTTTACATAAGAGAAATTCACAAATGCTATTATAACCAAAATTCGCGTTCGTATTTTAAAGACATGAAATCTTTGGTCTCACGACAATATTCTTTCAGTGTACAAAGCAATTCACATCTACTATTTTAATTTAGTAATATAATAATAACTTTAGAATACGTATTAAAATAACATAAAAAGGATAACGAGTCAAACGCTATTATTCCTAATAATTTACTGAAAGTTTATATAAGGAATTTGTATGGTAATAGTAGATTTAAAGTTTACGATAACTTTTATGAATACGAGGAAAAAACTTTACAACAAGGTGTATTTGCTGCACAAATGCCCGCATTATGGCTTGAATAATTATTAAGACTTCAATTGAGCTTTGAAATATACGGAAAACCTTATTCTGGCAGCAAGACTTAGATAAAAACGAAGTTTTATCCATATTTCAATAGGAACATGTCGAAAATAAAAAAAAAACCAAAAATAGCTAAAAGAGTCATGAAAAAAAGCTAAAAGCTAAATGCATTTTTTCCCCGCTAAATGTCTTCAAAAAAAGCCAAATCTAGCGGGAAAAAAGCTAAATTGGCAACGCTGATCCAAACTACATTTTTTAGAAGCTCTTGTTTTGCTGGGTACGATTTGCGACATGTCCACTTTTTACCAATAAACAGGCGAAAATTTGCCTGGAAATGCTTTATGTGCGAGCAACTTTTGTTGGATTTGACTCATCGTGAAACTCGCATACAGTTGATTGCTGTTTATTTTTGGGTTCATACGGGTAAATCCACGATTCATAGCCTGTCACGATGTCATAGACGTGTTTCGAAGTACCGCGATCGTATTTTTGGAGCATTTCTTTCGACCAATCGACTCGAGTCCTTTGACAAATTATATGGGATCCAATATAGAAATAAAATGTTGACTAAAATTTTTATAAAAAAAAAATTGACAAAATTTTCTATAGAAATAAAATTTTGACAAAATTTTCTATAGAAATAAAATTTTTACAAACTTTTCTATAGAAATAAAATTTTGACAAACTTTTCTATAGAAATAGAATTTTGACAAGCTTTTCTATAGAAAAAAAAATTTGACAAAATTTTCTATAGAAATAAAATTTTGGCAAAACTTTCTATGGAAATAAAATTTTGACAAAACTTTCTATAGAAATAAGATTTTGACAAAATTTTCTATAGAAATAACATTTTGACAAAATTTTCTATAGAAATAAAATTTTGACAACATTTTTCTATAGAAATAAATTTTTGACAAAATTTTCTTTAGAAACACAATTTTGACAAAATTTTGCTATGGAAATACAATTTTGACAAAATTTTCTATAGAAATACAATTTTGACACAATTTTCAATAGAAATAAAATTTTGACAAAATTTTGCTATGGAAATAAAATTTTGACAACATTTTCTATAGAAATAAAATTTTGACTAGATTTTCTATAGAAATAAAATTTGACAAAATTTTCTATAGAAATAAAATGTTGACAAAATTTTCTATAGAAATAACATTTTCACAAAATTTTCTATAGAAATAACATTTTGACAAAATTTTCTATAGAAATAAAATTTTTACAAAATTTTTCTATAGACAAAATTTTCTATAGAAATAAAATTATGAACGGCTTTCGTGAACGCCCGTGGAAAAAATCGTGAACATTCCGTTTTGATTTTTTGTGAACGTTCCCGTTTCATTTTGTCACCGACCGTTCATGATTGTGCAACGCTATGTTTTCTATTAGTGTAACACATAGTGTCTGCTGCCTTGTAAATTTGTGTGTAAGCAAGATGGCCTGTACAAGAACATTTAAATTAATCCAAGCTAATCTACTAAAATCAATAGTTTATTTTGATCCATTAATTTTGCGTTTTGGACCCACAGTGCATTGCATGTGGTCTTAGGCTGATAAGTTAAATTTAATGTAAATTTTTTTTTGTAGGAAATAACGAGAGTAATTATTTAAAGTGTCAGCGACGACTATGGTGACCTTGTAATTCTTCTCCGTAAATAGATGCTATTAAAAAGGACTTTCATTCGGCATAAAAGTGGGGGTAAAATACAAACTTAATGTTACGCATACACATAAACAGACACAAACGCTTAAGTATCTTTGAACAGCTAGACGTTAGCGGAAACGGAAACAACACGACAACAGCTTGTGGCAATCGTTAAGACAATTTAATGAGCGAACGTGTTTGTCACACCAAGCCAAGTTTTCTCATTTTTTAGTTGACAAAACAATGTTGGCCATAGCCGATAAAGACATTGCTATCGCTGTTCTTGTTTCGCTTCCATGATCCTAATGAGTAATGACCCCAATGAAGGTGGAGTTGGTGGTCTGGGTTGTTTGGATACCATCGACGAATTATATTGTGATGGTAATGGCGATAATATTGCTTAGCCAAAGAAAGGTGATAAACTTTATTTAAATAGTCTTCGCTAGTCGTCATTGTCCTCCTCTTCGTTCATAGTCATTTTGAAAAAGTTAAGGTGTTAGCAATGACTTGTAATTGGCTGCAATAAATTGTTGTCAACATTAATTGTGATTTATGATTAAGAACAAATGGCAATTTTAAGAGAAAACTTTCAATGACGATATTTCTCAAATGAAATTACTTTTCAAAACTATTTAAATTAGAGAAATGTTTTAATTAAAGGATTAGGAAATTTTATAAATTGTAGACAAAGAACATAGTCTGGTAACATCATAGACTCCATAATCGGATGGCATATTAAAAAAATTCCTGATGAGTAGAGCTTCCAACAACAGATTTGTGAGAGAAAATTTTTGTAAATAACGAAATTATAGACAAGCGAAGTTTTTTTAAGCTAAAAAATCAACAAATCAAAATAGTTTCAACGTTTGTGAAAAATTCATAAATTCGGGCTTATTTGCTCTTAAAGAAAATACTTTATAATAAAAACGAATTTCGTTTGTTTGAAATTCCCCTCAGGACCAAAGTATTTATATCCTGCTCCACACTGTGGAACATGCTATTATAAGTTAATGCACGGTTGCCACTCGTACCAAAAATAATCTTCCAAAATTTGAAGGGAATTTTACCACTATTTACCAAATTAAAAAAAAAATCTTGTCTTCCCAAGTAAAAATTGAGAGATCTAACTTGATATGATTAGATCCGAAAAATGGTAAGATCTTATCATATCTAATTATGTTACTATGGAAATAGATCTTATCAGATCTCAAAATTGGCCCAGATCTAATGTCTTAGATATAATTATATCTATCCTTATACGTAATTAGATCTAAAATATTAAAATATTTAAAGATTGTGAATTATAAAAAAATTCTAAAAAATTTTATTGCTATAGAAAATTTTCTCAAAATTTTATACAAATTTTTATTTCTATAGAAAATTTTCACAAAATTTTATTTCTATAGAAAGTTTTCTCAAAATTTTATTCCTATAGAAAATTTTCTCAAAATTCTTTCTATAAAAAAATAGTCTCAAAAATTTTTTTCTATAGAAAATTTTCTCAATATTTTATAGAAATAAAAAATAATAACAATGAAATAACATTAAAACTATAATTTTTAAAGATTGTGAATTATAAAAAAATTATCAAAATTGTATTTCTATAGAAAATTTTGTCAAAATTTTATTTCTACAGAAAATTTTGTCAAAATTTTATTTCTATAGAAAATTTTGTCAAAATTTTATTTCTATAGAAAATTTGTCAACATTTTATTTCTATAGACATTTTTGTCAAATTTTTGTATCTATGGAAAATTTTGTCAAAACTGTGGCCCAAATACCCAAATTTTCCTTTTAAAATCCCCACTGCAACGTAACAAAAGCTTGTAAAAATTAATAATTTTCCTATATCTCTAATATCTATCGACCGATAAATCGTGGAGATACTATTGTGAATTGAATAAAAATTCCCAAAAAAAGCGTCGCTAAAAAAGTAGTGAAAATGTACTTTTTGGGTCCGGAAGTGGTGCAAAATTGGCGCAGAAGCAATGAATTTACCATCGGCTTGTCATAGGACGGATGTCCACCATATCAACAGCCTGTGCGTAAATTCTTTTTAAGGTATGACGCGAATTCAGTGTTTGTATATGAATTAAGAAATTTTGTGATATTTTGACAAATAAATAATTTTTAAAATTTTGTATGATTTTTAACGCTTGTCTGGAAAGTTTACATAAAATATTTCAAAAAATTCGCAATTTTTGTGACATGGAAGAATGAATGTTTTTCGGCAAAATTTAAATAATTTGTACCATTTTATTAATTATATACTGCGCCACACTGTGGAACAGGGTATTATAAGTTAGTGCATATGTTTGTAACACCCATAAGGAGACGAGATAGACACATGGTGTCTTTGGCAATAATGCTCAGGGTGGGTCCCTGAGTCGATATAACCATGTCCGTCTGTCCGTCTGTCCGTCCGTCCGTCCGTCCGTCCGTCCGCCTGTCTGTGAACACATTTTTGTGATCAAAGTCTAGGTCGCAATTTAAGTCCAATCGCCTTCAAATTTGGCACATGTTCCTAATTTGGGTCAGAATAGAACCCTATTGATTTTGGAAGAAATCGGTTCAGATTTAGATATAGCTCCCATATATATCTTTCGCCCAATATGCACTAATATGGACCCAGCAGTCAGATTTTTATACCGATTTGCTTGAAATTTTGTACAACCTTAACACTTAGTCGTATAGTCAAGTGTGCAAAATTTGATTGAAATCGGTTCCGATTTAGATATAGCTCCCATATATATCTTTCGCCCGATATGGACTTATATGGCCCCAGAAGCCAGAGTTTTGGCCCAATTTGGGGGAAATTTTGCACTAGGACTACAATTAGTAGTATAGTCAAGTGTGCAAAATTTGATTGAAATCGGTTCAGATTTAGATATAGCTCCCATATATATCTTTGGCCCGATATGGACTAATATGGTCCTAAAATCCAGAGTTTTGGCCCAATTTGGTTGAAATTTTGCACAGGGAGTAGATTTAGCATTTTAGCTATGCGCGCCAATTTGGTTGAAATCGGTTCAGATTTAAATATATCTCCCATATATGGCTTTCGCCCAATTTATACTCGTATGACCACAGAGGCCAATTTTTAACTCATTTAGTTGAAATTTTGCACAGGGAGTAGAATTAGCATTGTGGCTATGCGTGCCAAATTTGTTTGAAATCGGTTCAGATTTAGATATAGCTCCCATATATATCTTTCGCCCGATATGGACTTATATGGTCCCAAAAGCCAGAGTTTTGGCCCAATTTATTTGAAATGTTGCACTAGGAGTACAATTAGTAGTGCAGTTAAGTGTGCAAAATTTGATTGAAATCGGTTCAGATTTAGATATATGTCCCATATATAGCTTTCGCCCGATTTACACTCATATGACCACAGAGGCCAATCTTTTGCTCCGATTTAGTTGAAATTTTGTACAGGGAGTAGAATTAGCATTGTAGCTATGCGTGCCAAATTTGGTTGAAATCGGTTCAGATTTAGATATAGCTCCCCTATATATGTTTTTCTGATTTCGACAAAAATGGTCAAAATACCAACATTTTCCTTGTAAAAATGAATCTCATTTTCATAAACTTCTAATACATATATATCGAGCGATAAATCATAAATAAACTTTTGCGAAATTTCCTTAAAATTGCTTCAGATTTATATGTTTCCCATATTTTTTTACTAACATTGTGTTCCACCCTAGTGCATTAGCCGACTTAAATTTTGAGTCTATAGATTTTGTAGAAGTCCATCAAATTCTGTCCAGATCGAGTGATATTTAAATGTATGTATTTGGGACAAACCTTTATATATAGCCCCAACAAATTTGACGGATATGATATGGTATCGAACATTTAGATCTACAAAGTGGTTCAGGGTATAATATAGTCGTCCCCGTCCGACTTTAGACTTTTCTTACTTGTTTTCAATCTGTTTTTAACCTATTTGAAACAAAAACAAGTATATACGGCCGTAAGTTCGGCCAGGCCGAAGCTTATGTGCCCTCCACCATGGATTGCGTAGAAACTTCTACTGAAGACTGTCATCCACAATCGAATTACTTGGGTTGCGGTAACACTTGCCGATGGCAAGGTATCTTAACCCTTCTGTGCGTGATGAGGTCCCGCTGGACCTTTTTGATTTTTATTCATACATAACTTTATCTTTTACACACACACACACATTACAAATATAACAAAACCTCTTCTCTACGTCTGTTGCAAAACATAAAAAAACTTTCGGAGAGTAGTTACTTCTACTCTGTGTATAGACTTTCAATTCCAATCAGCGTTGCCGTTTTGGTCCGATCGGACCAAAATTGGTCCAAAAGATTTCTAATTTTAAAATTTGGTCCGATGGTCAGACCAAACAGAATTTGGTCCATTTTCATAAATTTGGTTTCTATCACATATTAAATAGTAGATGGTGCACCGCAAAGAATATTGTCGGGAGGCCAAATATTTCACATGCTTAAAATACGAATACGAATTTTGCTTAGAATAGAAGACGTATTTCTCTGAAAAAAAGTTTTTCCTTGTCTAAAAGTCTCTAAACTTTTCAATGAAGTCTGTTTGTCCTTATAGCTAAGTGATTCGACATAAAAATGTGTATCCTAACATGAATGCAAATTTCGTTTTAATGAAGTCAAAATGGATTTAATATTTCTGAAAAAATCTTCAAAATTAATAAAATATTTCAACACATTGTTTTAAAGTCATTATACCCTAAACCACATATTGGTTAGGGTATAATAAATTTGATCTGCCAAAAAATGTGCCTACAAGAAATATTGATTTTAGACCCCATAAAATATATACCGATCGACTCAGAATCACCCCCTGAGTCGATCTAGCGCTTGGTGTCCGTCCGTCCATCCGTCGGTCTGTCCATGTATTTGTTGTTCACAGGATTTCGGTCGCAATTATTAACCGATTTTGATGAAATTTGGTACAGTTTTTTTGGGCACAGAGACGAACGTTACTGAATTTGGAAGAAATCGGATCAAATTTAGATATAGCTCCCATATATATGTATTGCCCGATTTCGACAAATGGGGTCACGTTGCACTTTTTTTACTAACCGATCGTCGTCAAATTTAGCACAAAATAATCTTCTGTATCACCCTTTAAGTCTGAAAATTTCATCGAAATCGGTTCAGATTTAGATATAGGTCCCATATATATATATCGCCCGATTTTGTCAAATTAGGTCATAAAACCCTTATTTATCAACCGATCTTACTCAAAGTTGGCGAAATGTAATCTTCTATAGCACTAACTATATGTGCAAAAAATCATCGAAATCGGTTCAGATTTAGCTATAGCTCCCATATATGTACCGCCCGATTTTTCTAAATAAAATAAAACTCAATTGAACAAATAATACAATGTTTCTACTATAATTTTCTCGAAGAGGAGCGGAGCGGAGCGTGGAGCGGAGCGGAGCGATTTTTTTTTTCTCGGAGCGGAGCGAGGAGCGGAGCGGTTTTTTTTTCTCCGGAGCGGGAGCGGAGCGGAGCGAAAAAATGGACCGCTCCGGATCCCTGCCTTAGGGCATATACTGGTAGTAAAAAATTTTAATGAAATTTTCTTTGTGTTGATATATTTTCAAGGCACCAATTGGTTAGTTCCATTATTTTACTTGCAGCATACTCTCTAGGTCTCTCTTTCTAAACACATATATGTTTATAGGCTGTTTCCAAATTAATGTATGTTTGCATTTAAGCATATTATATTTACAAACATTTTATGTCCCAAACATAATATGTTCTAACATATTAACATATATATTCCAAACATGTTATGCTAGTTTATGAACATTATATGCTTGCACTTAAAAATATTGTGTTAATAAAATTAAGTTCCAAACATATAGCTTTTACACCCAAACATATGAAAAACAGTCTTTGTCGTTCGTGAGTTCGTTGTTTTTCTTTGTATGTGTATAGAAATAAAATTTTGACAAAATTTCCTGTACAAAAACATAAATTGACAAAATTTTCTATAGAAATAAAATTTTGACAAAATTTTCTATAGAAATAAAATTTTGACAAAATTTTCTATAGAAATAAAATTTTGACAAATTTTCTATTGAAATAAAATTTTGACAAAATTTTCTATAGAAATAAAATTTTGACAAAATTTTCTATAGAAATAAACATTTGACAACATTTTCTACAGAAATACAATTTTGACAAAATTTTCTATAGAAATAAAATTTTTACAAAATTTACTATAGAAATAAAATTTTTACAACATTTTTTATTGAAATACAATTTTGACAAAATTTTATATAGAAATAAAATTATGACAAAATTTTATATAGAAATCAAATTTTTACAAAATTTACTATAGAAATAAAATTTTGAGAAAATTTTCTATACAAAAATGGACAAAATTTTCTATAGAAATAAAATTTTTACAAAATTTACTATAGAAATAAAATTTTGAGAAAATTTTCTGCACAAAATTGACAAAATTTTCTATAGAAATAAAATTTTGACAAAATTGCCTATAGAAATAAAATTTTGACAAAATTTTCTATAGAAATAAACATTTGACAACATTTTCTATAGAAATACAATTTTGACAAAATTTTCTATAGAAATAAAATTTTGAGCAAATTTTCTATAGAAATAAAATTTTTACAAAATTTACTATAGAAATAAATTTTTTACAACATTTTTTATTGAAATACAATTTTGACAAAATTTTATATAGAAATAAAATTATGACAAAATTTTATATAGAAATCAAATTTTTACAAAATTTACTATAGAAATAAAATTTTGAGAAAATTTTCTATACAAAAATGGACAAAATTTTCTATAGAAATAAAATTTTTACAAAATTTACTATAGAAATAAAATTTTGAGAAAATTTTCTGCACAAAATTGACAAAATTTTCTATAGAAATAAAATTTTGACAAATTTTCTATTGAAATAAAATTTTGACAAAATTTTCTATAGAAATAAAATTTTGACAAAATTTTCTATAGAAATAAACATTTGACAACATTTTCTATAGAAATACAATTTTGACAAAATTTTCTATAGAAATAAAATTATGACAAAATTTTCTATAGAAATCAAATTTTTATAAAATTTACTATAGAAATAAACATTTGGCAACATTTTCTATAGAAATACAATTTTGACAAAATTTTATCTAGAAATAAAATTATGACAAAATTTTCTATAGAAATCAAATTTTTACAAAATTTACTATAGAAATAAAATTTTGGCAAAATTTTCTGTACTAAAACAAAAATTTTCTATAGAAATGCAATTTTGACAAAATTTTCTATAGAAATAAAATTTTGACAAATTTTCTATTGAAATAAAATTTTGACAAAATTTTCTATAGAAATAAAATTTTGACAAAATTTTCTATACCAAAATGGACAAAATTTTCTATAGAAATAAAATTTTGAGAAAATTTTCTGTACAAAAACAAAAATTTACAAAATTTTCTATAGAAATAAAATTTTGACAAAATTTTCTATAGAAATAAACATTTGACAAAATTTTCTATAGGAATACAATTATGACAACATTTTCTATAGAAATACAAATTTGACAAAATTTTCTATAGAAATAAACATTTGACAAAATTTTTTATAGAAATAAAATTATGACAAAATTTTCTATAGAAATACAATGTTGAGAAAATTTTCTATACAAAAACAGAAATGGACAAAATTTTCTGTAGAAATAAATCTACAACTGATGATGAAAATTAAATTTAAACATTGATTGAGTTAAGAAACAAAAAATTCCACATAAAACACAATGATAATGAAAAGTTTTCATGTTACATACAAACACTTTAGTGTTGACACACCCACACCTTTTCGAATGTGTAAAATTCGGAAAACACATACACATGGAACTATCCACCTGACCACAACGTTCGATATCGTAGCCGATGGAGAATTTTGTCGGTTCTTTCGTTATCATTATATTGGGAGCTCAAATTTCTTCAAATATTTGCGAATTCATTCCGAAAAAAATTTGTAACGGACTGATCAATCGAAGTATTGTTCATCGCCAGACACTACTCTCTGGCAATTTACGTATTCCGGGACGAAAAAAACGACTCTTTTGACGCAATCCACGAATTTCAATAACACAAAAAATTGACAATGGAAAAAATTCACTATTATTTCGGTGCCATGAAAATTCGAAATGTTTGCTACTATCGAATTTCGAACAATGTGTACGACAAATATTCGCTTTAGCAAACTTTTGCTTTTTATCGACTCTTTGGCCAGGTGGGTATGGACTAACTAACTACCAAGCTAAACTAAAAACTTCCTCTCGCACTATTCATGCATATGGACATGCGATGTAAACAAGTGAATAGGACACCTGTATGAAGTAATGTACACACTTTTGTTTAACTCACATTTTTAGTTTAAATAATAAAACGTGTTTACACATACAATTGACACGTTCCTTTTACACATACACATGTAAATTCTTTCTCTCTCTCTAGCCCTCTGTTATTTATTCTACAATTGTGGTAGCACTTGCAATTCATTTTTGTTTTATAAAAATCCTAACTGAATGTGGTATTGTTGTTAATTTAAAGTGCTCGGAGGACTCATTGGTAAATTGCAGAGGTTTACATTTTATGGTGCTTTTTTATTTAAAGCAGTAACAAACAGTAGAAAAAAACGCTCTTTTTACTCTTGTATGCGTTTTTTCTTATAGGAATTTATTGTTTATGACAAACATTTTTTTAGCCATTTATATAGAAACAATTTTTTCTTATAGAAATCTATATTGAAAAATTTCGGTTTCGGAAAGAAAATTGAAAATTTTAATTAAATTTAATAATTTGTAAAACTAGTTCAACAAAATGATACATCAAATATAAATACATATAGACAACTTATTTAAAATAAAAACAAGTAAGGAAAGTTTAAAGTCGGGCGGGACCGACTATATTATACCCTGCACCACTTTGTAAATCCACATTTTCGATACTATATCAAACCCGTCAAATGTGGTGGGTGTTATATATAAAGGTTTTTGTCCCAAATACATACATTTAAATCTGACTCCATCTAAACGAAGTTTATAATATATAAACTTAAAATTTAAGTCGGCTAATGCCTTGGGATGGAACACTACGTTATTAAAAAACAAGTAAGGAAAGCCTAAAGTCGGGCGGGGCCGACTATATTATACCCTGCACCACTTTGTAGATCTAAATTTTCGGTACCATATCACATCCGTCAAATGTGTTGGAGGCTATATATAAAGGTTTGTCCCAAATACATACATTTAAATATCACGCGATCTGTACAGAATTTGATAGACTTCTACAAAATCTATAGACACAAAATTTAAGTCGGCTAATGCACTAGGGTGGAACACAATGTTAGTAAAAACAAGTATATAAAGCAGTAAGTTCAGCCGAGCCGAATCTTAAATACCCACTACCATGAATCAAATATTATAGTTTCCTGTGAAAATTTCAGGGGGATTTGATGACAAGCAGATCAGTTCAACCAGTACACTTCCCGAAGATAAATTCAAAGATTTTACCTATGAAGACTAGATCAGATTCTGGATTTATAAGAACTTTTTTTTTTTTTGAGTTTTAGAGGAATCATAAACATCGTGTGTAAGTGTGCAAGAAAACAATGAAATAACGCCTTGGTTTAAAATCTAACATCTGTAGATTTTCACCTCCATTATTTAAATGATTACCAGAAGTAATAACTATAATTCAGTTTCAAGCAATTTTCATTATCAATGCACATGGACCGATATTCACCATTTTCGGCACACCTCTTTGTGTTCCTAAAATACTTCTAGATTTAAAATTTCATGAAAATTTGATAAAAACTATGGTTTCTAAAAGCCCACGAAGTAAAATCGGGAGATCGGTCTATTTGGGAGATAAACCAAAACATGGACCAATACACGCAATTTTCAGCTCTCATATTTAAGGTCCTAAAATACCTCTAGATTTCTAGAGAGCCTAAAAAACAAAATCATTTCTTGCACACCTATTAAACATAACATATATTCCAAAAAACCTCCAGATTTTCGATTTCAGCCAAAGTGGAAAACAATTACGGTTTCTAGAAGCCCAAAAAGTAATATAGGGAGATCGGTCTATCTGATAGCTATATCAAAACATGGACCTATACTCATCATTTTCGGCATACCTTTTTATGATCCTAAAATTCCTCTAGATTTCCAATTTGAGGCAAGTTGGATAAAAACTACGGTTTCTATAAGCCCAAGAATAAAATCTGGAGATTGGTCTATATGGAGGCTATATAAAAACATAATCCGATACTCATCATTTTTAGCACACCTGTTTAGGGTTTTAAAATACCTCTAGATTTCTAATTTCTATATGGGGGCTATGGACCGATACTCACCATTTTCGGCAACCCTCTTTATTGTTCTAAAATACCTCTAGATTTCCAATTTCAGGCAAATTGGATAAAAACTACGGATTCTATAAGCCCGAGACCCCATATCGGGAGATGGGTCTATATGGGGGATATACCAAAACCTGGACCGATACTCACCATTTATGATCCTAAAATACCTATAGATTTCCAATTTCAGGCGAATTGGATAGAAATTACCGATTCTAGAAGCTCTAGAAATATAATCGGGAGATCGGTCTATATGGGGGCTATACCAAAACATGGACCGATGCTCACCATTTTTGGCACACCTCCTTGTGGTGCTAAAATACCTCTAGATTTCCAATTTCAGGCAAATTAGATAGAAACTAAGGTTTTTATAAGCCCAAGACCCCAAATCGGGAGGTCGGTTTATATGGTTAGGTTAGGTTAGGTTAAAGTGGCAGCCCGATTAAATTTCAGGCTCACTTAGACTATTCAGTCCATTGTGATACCACATTTAACTAAAAGTACCTATTACATATGGGCACTTCTAGTCTTAACCACTGAACCTTCTCTATTATTTACTTTTGTGGAACCAACCAGATTGCTCCAAAAACATTAACAAACTGCTTAAGTTAACGTTTTCCATGTCAGCCAGTAATCTAAAGCTATATGCTCCTAAAATTCGCTTACGCCTTACACAAAAAGCAGGACACTCACACAAGAGGTGTTTAATTGATTCCTTTTCCTCCACGTCATGACAGCTTATACAATAGTCATTATACTTCGCACCTATAGTTTTTGCAAATTCGCCTATCAGGCAGCGACCCGTTATAGCAGATATTAGGAGTGCTATCTGACGCCTTGAGAACACTAGCATATCTAGTGTGCGGTTTAAGTTTAAATGGGGCCATATTTGCTTGGTGTCGTTACAACCCTTGCAATCTTCCCATCGAATATTGGCCATCATAACAGCCTTCTCACGCAGTAAGAGCTTGCAGGTGGCCAGAGGCATACCAACAGATTCTAGTTCCCCTGGAATATGTAAGGTAGTTCCTAGCCTTGCTAACACATCTGCTTCACAGTTCCCCGGTATGTTCCTATGACCAGGCACCCATATTAGGTGAATATTGTACTGCTCAGCCATCTCGTTGAGAGATTTGCGGCAGTCTATGGCCGTTTTTGAGTTAAGGAACACAGAGTCCAAGGATTTTATTGCAGGTTGACTGTCTGAGTATATATTAATGCCAATATTTGTTGGAACATTACTTCTCAGCCAATTCACCACCTCTCTTATTGCCAATATTTCAGCCTGAAAAACACTACAGTGATTAGGTAATCTTTTCGCTATTCGAATTTCCAGATCTTTAGAATATACTCCGAACCCCACTTGTCCATTCAATTTGGAGCCATCAGTATAGAAATCTATATATCTTTTATTCCCCGGGGTCTGTGTACACCACGCCTCACTGTTGGGAATTAGAGTTTCAAACTTTTTGTCGAAAAGTGGTTTTGCCAGGGTGTAATCCACTACGTTAGGCACATCTGGCATTACTTTGAGGACCGAACTATGACCGTACATTTTTTCCGACCATAGCGATAGCTCGCGCAACCGCACAGCCGTTGTTGCAGCTGACTGTTTGGCCAAAATGTCTAAAGGCAATAGATGTAGCATGACATTAAGGGAGTCTGTTCCTGTCTTACTAAATGCGCCTGAGATACATAAGCTCGCCATACGCTGAACTTTATCTAAACAAGTCGGTTTCTGAAGCGCCGGCCACCAGACTACAACACCATATAGCATTATAGGTCTAACCACTGCCGTGTATAGCCAATGCACAATTTTTGGTCTTAGTCCCCACTTTTTCCCTATTGCCTTTTTGCACGAGTACAAAGCTACCGTGGCTTTTCTCGCCCTCTCTTCAATATTAAGCCTAAAATTCAGCTTCCTGTCCAAAATAACGCCAAGGTATTTTGCACACTCACCAAAGGAAATTTCAGTACCCCCTAAGGAAATGGGCCTAACCGTGGGAGTTTTGCGATCTTTGCAGTACATGACTATTTCTGTCTTTGCTGGATTTACACCAAGACCATTATCTTTCGCCCATTTCTCAGTCATCCGGAGAGCTCTCTGTATAATATCTCTGATTGTGGATGGGAATTTTCCCCTGACTGCTAGCGCCACATCATCTGCGTATGCCACTACTTTTATCCTTTCTTTTTCTAGAGAAAACAAAAGGTTGTTTATAGCAACATTCCAAAGAAGAGGTGATAGAACTCCTCCTTGGGGTGTGCCTCTGTTCACATACCTTTGTATGTTTGCTTGCCCTAGTGTGGCTGAAATACGTCTCTTCATTAGAAGTTCGTCTAACAGCCTAAGTATACCTGGATCAACATTCAGAGTTTTCAGTCCATTTAATATCGAGCTCGGATGGACATTATTGAACGCCCCTTCGATGTCTAGAAACGCCACGATTGTGTATTCTTTGACAGATAGTGAGCTTTCAATAAAGCTGACCAGTTCATGCAATGCGGTCTCAGTAGACCTGCCCTTCGAGTATGCATGCTGTCGTTTCGAGAGCAAACCTGAATCCACGCTAGTTCTAAGATACATGTCTATCATCCTCTCCAGGGTCTTAAGTAGGAATGAGGATAAGCTGATTGGTCGGAAATCCTTCGCACTCGAGTGAGAGGCTTTTCCTGCTTTAGGTATGAAGACGACTTTTGTTTCCCTCCACTTTTCTGGAATATATGCTAAGTTTACACATTGTTTATAGATCACCGTCAACCAGGGGATAATTCTTTCAGCCACTGCCTGTAACTCCGCCGGAGTAATTCCATCAGGTCCGGGGGATTTGAATGGTCCAAAGCTATTTAAAGCCCATTTTATTCTAGATTCCGACACAATTTCCTCGATAGGAAATGATCGCTGAGCCTCTGTTACACCGCCGGAACATGGTTCAACCGTCTGATTTCCAGGGAAGTGTGTGTCCAAAAGTACCTCCAACGTCTCCTCACTGGACGTTGTCCAATTTCCCTCCGATGTTTTAATGAAACCTGGAGCGGTGTTAGTGGACGCTAGTACCTTCCGTAGTCTGGAAGCCTCTGACGTATTCTCAATACTGCTACAGTAATCATCCCAAGAGTTTTGTTGAGACCTTCTCAGTTCTCGTTTATATTCTCTCAGATTCATCTTGTAAGTGTCCCAATCCTCCGGAGCTCTTGTGGACTTTGCTTTGTTAAAGAGCTTCCTGCAGGATTTCCTCATATTACTTAACTCCGTAGTCCACCATGGCGGCCGATTTTTTCCCCTTGGCTTTCCTCTAGGGCATGCAGCTTTCAGTGAAATGTTGAAGGCCTTAGTAATCCGCTCCACTGCGTGTTCGATATCTTGCACAGTGCTCATATTTGTATCCGGCACTTCCGGTATCATCAAATTGAACGATTCCCTATACCTATTCCAATCAGCTTTCCTAACATTTGGCGGAAATATGGTCTTTGAAGTACGAACAGCCAATCTGAAACTGATGTAGCGATGATCTGAGAAGCTATGTTCCCTCAAAACTTGCCACTCAGATATCTTATCATTCAGTTCCGGAGAGGTCAACGTTACGTCCAAAACCTCTTGTCTGTTCCTGGTGACGAAGGTTGGTGCATCTCCCTTATTGCAAACTACCAGGTTAGTACGCAAAATAAACTCTATTAGCGACTCTCCCCTTGCATTAGTATCACTACTTCCCCAAATACTATGATGTGCATTTGCATCGCATCCCATAATGAGTTTTGTCTTTGTTTTTAGTGACTCATCAACTAAGGTCTTAACGGCACAGGGTGGCATATCCCTATCATGTCCCATGTAGACCGAAGATACCCAATATTTGCATGTGGATATCTCTAGACTGGCTACGACAGTGTCTGCATTGCTCAATGAAGGAAGCAGAAACAAGTTTAGTTCGTTTTTAGCAATTATACATGCTCGATTTATATCGTTACCGGTATTATGCAAAAGTTTGAAACCCGGAGTGCTTAATTCACAGATCTTGTTCTTATATATGTATGGTTCTTGAATAAGAACTATATCTATGTCTCCTTTCATCAGGAGAACTTTTAAGGCAGCACAAGCGGCCTTACAATGGTGAAGATTTATCTGGAGGAACCGTAGAACCATCCAAATTTTCAACCACCGTCACATCAGCCGCTTCAATTGAGTCATCAAGGGCTTCCTCTTCACAGATCTCGGTGACTCTCGCAACAATCCGCGGTTCAGCTTTGGTGAGGCTTGAGCCTGTAGAAACTTCCCGCATATGATTTTCGCCATAGTCTGCAGGTTTTATGTCTCCTTCGGCTTCGCTAGGAGACTTTTTCACTGCTGACTCTACCGGAGGCTTGTCCGTTTCGGTATCCTTTGGCTGATCGCTTTTGTATACCTTCATATGGATATCATGAAAGCCATAACTTACGCGTCCTTGGGTCTGGGCTAGATGTTGCAGCGACTCTATGTTTAATATAAACACCGCATGTCGTCTTGGTCCATCCACCTCATCCAAACGACCAACCTTCCAATCGGCGGTTGGAAGATCTGGGTTACATTCTTTTAGTCTCTCTAGTATTGACTCAGGATCAGGAGGGTTTGCCGGTATCCATGCATGTGCTCTAGGTTTAGCCGGTATGTCTTTTTTATCGACTAACTCCAAAGCGGCTCCTTCCCAAACTTCACCAATTAGCATCAATGCAGCTTTAAAGCAATCCATAGCCCTCTGGTCTGCAAAAGCTATTAACTTATATCGTCCTTGATACCATCCAGCATCTTGCCGTCGAGGACTTGGTCCGGGAAACTTTTTTCGCACCTCTGAGTAGACACCAGACATCGCGTTCTCAATTTCCCCCCATTTTTGCCTTGGAATCATACCGTCCAATGCTCCTTTATTAATAATAGCCATCACAAGGCTGTCTTTTGCAACTTTGTCGGTTTATATGGGGACTATATAAAATCTTGGACCGAACTTCGAACTTGACCTGCCTGCAGACAAAAGACGAGTTTGTGCGAAATTTCAGCACCATTGCTTTATTATTGAAGACTGTAGCGTGATTACAACAGACAGACGGACAGACGGACATCGTTATATCGTCTTAGAATTTCTCCCTGATCAAGAATATATATACTTTATATAGTCGGAAATCGATATTTCGATGTGTTACAAACGGAAAGACAAACTTATTATACCCCCGTCACCATTCTATGGTGGTGGGTATAAAAATATGGGAAACATTTAAATCTGAAGCAATTTTAAAGAAACTTCGCAAAAGCTTATTTATGATTTATCGCTTGATATATATGTATTAGAAGCTTAGGAAAATTAGAGTAATTTTTACAACTTTTCGACTAAGCAGTGGCGATTTTACAAGGAAAATGTTGGTATTTTGACCATTTTTGTCGAAATCAGAAAAACATATATATGGGAGCTATATCTAAATCTGAACCGATTTCAACCAAATTTGGCAGGCATAGCTACAATGCTAATTCTACTCCCTGTGCAAAATTTCAACTAAATCGGATCAAAAAATTGGCCTCTGTGGTCATATGAGTGTAAATCGGGCAAAGCCTATATGGGAGCTATATCTAAATCTGAACCGATTTCAATAAAATTTGGTACACTTGACTACACTACTAATTGTACTTCTGGTGCAAAATTTCAACCAAATTGGGGTAAAACTCTGGCTTCTGGGGCCATATAAGTCCAAATCGGGCGAAATATATATGGGAGCTATATCTAAATCTGAACCGATTTCTTCCAAAATCAATAGGATTCTACTCTGAGCCAAAACACATACTTGTGTAAAATTTGAAGTCGATTGGACTAAAACTGCGACCTAGACTTTGATTACAAAAATGTGTTCACGGACAGACGGACATGGCTATATCGAATCAGGAGCCCACCCTGAAAATTTTGGCCAAAGACACCATGTGGCTATCCCGTCTCCTTCTGGGTGTTGCAAACATATGCACTAACTATATATATATATATATATATATATATATATATATATATATATATATATATATATATATATATATATATATATATATATATATATATATATATATATATATATATATATATATATATATATATATATATATATATATATATATATATATAATTCAATCTATGTTTGTTTATTTGTTTGATTGTTCCTTTACTTTACTTGAAACTTTCAGAGATCGTAGGAGGCGTTCATGTGGTGAAAATTGGGTACTTCACTTTTTGACACATGGGCTAGATGTTGCAGCGACTCTATGTTTAATATAAACACCGCATGTCGTCTTGGTCCATCCACCCCATCCAAACGACCAACCTTCCAATCGGCGGTTGGAAGATCTGGGTTACATTCTTTTAGTCTCTCTAGTATTGACTCAGGATCAGGAGGGTTTGCCGGTATCCATGCATGTGCTCTAGGTTTAGCCGGTATGTCTTTTTTATCGACTAACTCCAAAGCGGCTCCTTCCCAAACTTCACCAATTAGCATCAATGCAGCTTTAAAGCAATCCATAGCCCTCTGGTCTGCAAAAGCTATTAACTTATATCGTCCTTGATACCATCCAGCATCTTGCCGTCGAGGACTTGGTCCGGGAAACTTTTTTCGCACCTCTGAGTAGACACCAGACATCGCGTTCTCAATTTCCCCCCATTTTTGCCTTGGAATCATACCGTCCAATGCTCCTTTATTAATAATAGCCATCACAAGGCTGTCTTTTGCAACTTTGTCGGTTTATATGGGGACTATATAAAATCTTGGACCGAACTTCGAACTTGACCTGCCTGCAGACAAAAGACGAGTTTGTGCGAAATTTCAGCACCATTGCTTTATTATTGAAGACTGTAGCGTGATTACAACAGACAGACGGACAGACGGACATCGTTATATCGTCTTAGAATTTCTCCCTGATCAAGAATATATATACTTTATATAGTCGGAAATCGATATTTCGATGTGTTACAAACGGAAAGACAAACTTATTATACCCCCGTCACCATTCTATGGTGGTGGGTATAAAAATATGGGAAACATTTAAATCTGAAGCAATTTTAAAGAAACTTCGCAAAAGCTTATTTATGATTTATCGCTTGATATATATGTATTAGAAGCTTAGGAAAATTAGAGTAATTTTTACAACTTTTCGACTAAGCAGTGGCGATTTTACAAGGAAAATGTTGGTATTTTGACCATTTTTGTCGAAATCAGAAAAACATATATATGGGAGCTATATCTAAATCTGAACCGATTTCAACCAAATTTGGCAGGCATAGCTACAATGCTAATTCTACTCCCTGTGCAAAATTTCAACTAAATCGGATCAAAAAATTGGCCTCTGTGGTCATATGAGTGTAAATCGGGCAAAGCCTATATGGGAGCTATATCTAAATCTGAACCGATTTCAATAAAATTTGGTACACTTGACTACACTACTAATTGTACTTCTGGTGCAAAATTTCAACCAAATTGGGGTAAAACTCTGGCTTCTGGGGCCATATAAGTCCAAATCGGGCGAAATATATATGGGAGCTATATCTAAATCTGAACCGATTTCTTCCAAAATCAATAGGATTCTACTCTGAGCCAAAACACATACTTGTGTAAAATTTGAAGTCGATTGGACTAAAACTGCGACCTAGACTTTGATTACAAAAATGTGTTCACGGACAGACGGACATGGCTATATCGAATCAGGAGCCCACCCTGAAAATTTTGGCCAAAGACACCATGTGGCTATCCCGTCTCCTTCTGGGTGTTGCAAACATATGCACTAACTATATATATATATATATATATATATATATATATATATATATATATATATATATATATATATATATATATATATATATATATATATATATATATATATATATATATATATATATATATATATATATATATATATATATATATATATATATATATATATATATATATATATATATATATATATATATATATATATATATATATATATTATAATTCAATCTATGTTTGTTTATTTGTTTGATTGTTCCTTTACTTTACTTGAAACTTTCAGAGATCGTAGGAGGCGTTCATGTGGTGAAAATTGGGTACTTCACTTTTTGACACATGGTCGCGGAGGGGGACCTCCCCTTTGTCGGACTTTTTGAAAATTGGACCAAAGTTGACCGATTTGCTTGAAATTTTCATTGAAGGTTGGGGTTGGCATCTAGATAAAGATCCGCTACTTTATATTTCGATATTTGGTGGCGGAGGGGGACCTCCCCTTTGTTCGACTTTTTTTAAAGTACAGTGAAAAAACTAAAATTCTCTAAATTATCTGAGATTTACAGAGAACATGCGGTGAGGTTATGGAATTAATATGGGGACCTGATGATTTCATATGTGGTCGGGGAGGGGGTTCTACCCCTTGCCATACTTTTTGAAACTTGGAACAAAATTATGCGGTTTGCTTGAAATTTTCATTGAATGTTGGGGTTGGCATCTAGACAAAAATCCGCTACATTATTTTTCGATATTTGGTCGGGGAGGGTACACCAAAGGGACCACCCATTTGCCCGACTTTTTTTAAAGTACAGTGAAAACAAAACTAAATTCCCCCGACTTAAATTTTATGGAAAAAATGGGTGAGATTATGAAATTTATATCAGGTTCCTGATTTTTTAATAAAAATAAAAGGGCATAGGGAGACATCCGCTTCTCTTAAGTACATAGAGAGAAACAATTAAAGTTTACCGAGTTACTTGAAATTTGCAGAGGACTGGGGAGAGGTTACAATATTAAAAGTTGATACCTGATTTTGTGATATTTGGACGGAAGAGAGGCCGCCCTTTAGGCTTATAATTTGCTTGACATTTTCAGGGACGTTTACAACAGATACGCTATATCACATTCGATATTTGGTCGGGGAGGAGGTCCTCCTCTAAAACTGCAAAAACAAAAATAAAAATTCTGAAGTTTTCTTGAAATTTACAAAGGCAGTGGGGGAAGGTTATGAACGAAGAGGCAACCTTCCTTGCCCCACACTTGAAGGAAAGTTTCAGGCATTTTCAGGGAAGGTTAGGGGTGCTATTCATTACGGTGTTTGTCGATATTGTATCGGGGAAAGTGACGTCCCTTTAAAACAATAGAGCAAAATTTAAACATCTCCGATCTACTTGAAATTTACAGCGAACGTGGGAGGAGGTGATTAAATTTACACATGATTTTTAAATTAGTATATGAATTTTCGATATTGGTTGGGGAATGGGAAAATTGAAATAAAATTTGTCGATTTACTTCGATAGAATTTATAGGGACCATTGTGAAAATAATATAGGGTACGTGATAGTCCGATATCAGGTCGGAGTGCAGCGAAGTTGACGAGAGGGTTCCCTTTATCCGTTTTTTTTTTTCTTAAATTGAAAGTAGAGGGTTGTCCGTAAATGAGAACTAGGTACATAATTGTATGATTTTTGCACAGGCTTCTGCCAGACTTCTTTTTAGTAAAGAACTAAAATTTACATGAAATTGGCAGCCCAACGTAGAGGGTGCATCATTTTCCAACATTTTAGCAAATATTAATGTGGTAAAATTTTTTACTACTTTTGCTTTTTCCGATTTATTGGATGGGAAACAGTAATACTTTGTATGTTATTATAATATAGTGCTTAGTTTTCAGATATGTTGAGGAGAAGGATACCTTTCCTTGACAAACCACACTTAAAATTCACAAGAAATATAGAAGATTGTCCAACTACTTGAAGACAGAACATTATTTAAAAAATTTGGAGGAAAGGGTACACCATCTCCCCGAAATTTTTTAAGACGAACCGTTTTACATATGCATATCCGCCGTATTTGTACCTATAAACGAAAAAGCAAGTAGTCCGATTTGTTTAAAAGAATTCAAATCTTTTCGAATTTGTTTTCAGCAGGAAGGATATGGTTGACTAAGTTAACGCAAAATGTTCCAACAAATACCCTTCGGAAGGCGCAGCGAAGCGGGCCGGGTTACGCTAGTTAATAATATTGCCACACTGTGGAACAGGGTATTATTTTTTATACCTCCACCATAGGATGGGGGTATATTAACTTTGTCATTCCGGTTGTAACACATCGAAATATTGCTTTAAGACCCCATAAAGTATATATACCACGACCCAGAAGTAAAATTCTGAGTCGATTTGAGCATGTCCGTCCGTCTGTTGAAATCACGCTAACTTCTGAACGAAACAAGCTATCGACTTGAAACTTGGCATAGGTAGTTGTTATTGATTAGGTCGGATGGTATTGCAAATGGGCCATATCGGACCACTTTTACGTATAGCCCCCATATAAACCGACCCCCAGATTTGGCTTGCAAAGCCTTTTGGAGGAGCAAAATTCATCCGGTCCGGTTGAAATTTGGTATGTGGTGTTAGTATATAGTCTATAACAACCATGCAAAAATTAGTCCATATCGGCCCATAATTATATAGCCCCCATATAAACTGATCCCCAGATTTGACCTCCGGAGCCTCTTTGAGGAGCAAAATTCATCCGATCCGCTTGAAATTTGGTACGTGGTGTTAGTATATGGTCTCTAACAACCATGCAAAAATTGGTTCATATCGGTCGATAATTATATATAGTCCCCATATAAACCGATCCCCAGATTTGAACTCCGGAGCCTCTTGGAAGAGTAAATTTAATCCGATCCGGTTGAAATTTGGTACGAGGTGTTAGTATATGGTATCTAACAGCCATGCAAAAATTGGTCCATATCGGTCAATAATTGTATATAGCTCCCATATAAATCGATGCCCAGATTTGACCTCCGGAACCTCTTGGAGGAGCAAAATTCATCCAATTCGGTCTACATTTGGTACATTTCGCTAGTATATGGCCGATAACAGCCACTCAAAAATTGGTCCATATCGGTCTATAGTTATATATAGCCAATGGCTAATCACACAAAACTTGATCCATATCGCCAAAAATGATCTATCAACATTTTATTTCTATAGAAAATTTTTTCAAAATTTTATTACTATAGAAAATTTTGTCAAAATTTTATTCCTGTAGCAAATTTTGTTAAAATTTTTTTTCTGTAGAAAATTTTGTCAAAATTTTATTTCTATAGAAAATTTTGTCAAAATTGTATTTCTATAGAAAATTATGTCAACATTTTAGTTCTATAGAAAATTTTGTCGAACTAAATTATATACGTATTTAATCGGCCTTTTTATACCCTCCACCATAGGATGGGGGTATATTAACTTTGTCATTCCGTTTGTAACACATTGAAATATTGCTCTAAGACCCCATAAAGTATATATATTCTGGGTCGTGGTGAAGTTCTGAGTCGATCTGAGCATGTCCGTCCGTCCGTCTGTTGAAATCACGGTAATCACGGGTCCGAACGAAACAAGCTATCGACTTGAAACTTGGCACAAGTAGTTGTTATTGATGTAGGTTGGATGGTATTGAAAATATCGGCCCACTTTTACGTATAGCCCCCATCAGTGCTCCCGCTAGTGAAAAATTGAGTGAAGTAGATTTTGGAAAAAAGTGGAGTAGATTGAATAAAATTGAAGTGGCATACATTTTTCAAAACAAAACAATAGAATTCATTTTATTGAACCCTCCACCATAGGATGGGGGTATATTAAATTTGTCATTCCGTTTGTAACACATCGAAATATTGCTCTAAGACCCCATCCCAGATCTGAGCATGTCCGTCCGTCCGTCTGTTGAAATCACGCTAACTTCCGAACGAAAGAAGCCATCGACTTGAAACTTGGCACAAGTAGTTGTTATTGATGTAGGTCGGATGGTATTGCAAATGGGCCATATCGGTCCACTTTTACGTATAGCCCCCATATAAACAGACCACCAAACTTGGCTTGGGGGGACTCTAAGTGAAGCAAATTTCATCCGATCCAGCTGAAATTTGGTACATGGTTTCAGCATATGATCTCTAATAACCATGCAAAGATTGGTCCACATCGGTCCATAATTATATATAGCCCCCATATAAACTGATCCCCCGATTTGGCTTGCGGAGCCTCTAAGAGAACCAAATTTCATCCGATCCGGCTGAAATTTGGTACATGGTGTAAGTATTGGTCCACATCGGTTAATAATTCAATGATTAAAACCGCTATGTTCATCGTAATTAAAGGAATAGGAAACACAATAATGGGGACAAATTTAAAAATTTGAAGCAGAACAAAAAATGAAGCAGATTTTTGGAAGAAGGAGTGACGAAGTAAATTTTGTGAAAATGAAGCAAAATACTTCGAATGAAGTAGTAGCGGCAGCACTGGCCCCCATATAAACGGACCCCCAAATTTTGCTTGCGATAGCTCTAAGAAAAGCAAATTTCATCCGATCCGGCTGAAATTTGGTACATGGTGTTAGTATATGGTCACTAACAACCATGCAAAAATTGGCCCATATCGGTCCATAATTATATATAGCCCCCATATAAACCGATCCCCCGATTTGGCTTTCGGAGCCTCCAAGAGAAGCAAATTTCATCCGATCCGGCTGAAATTTGGTACATTGTGTTAGTATATGGTCTTTAACAACCATGCAGAAATTGGTCCATATCGGTCTATACTTATATATAGCCCCCATATAAACCGATCCCCAGATTTGGCTTGCGGAGCCTCTAAGAGAAACAGATTTCCGGCTGAAATTTTGTACATGGTGTTAGTATATGGTCTCTAATGACCATGCAAAAATTGGTCCACATCGGTGCATAATTATATATAGCTCCATATAAACCGATCGCCAGATTTGAACACCGGAGCCTCCTGGAAGACCAAAATTCATCGGATTCAGTTGATATTTGGTACGTGGTGTTAATATATGGCCTCAAACAACCATGCAAACATTGGTCGAAATCGGTCAATAATTATGTATAGCCCCCATATAAACCGATCCCCAGATTTGACCTCCAGAGCCCCTTGGAAGAGCAAAATTCATCGGATTCGGTTGAAATTTGGTACGTGATGTTAGTATATGGTATCCAACATGGCCGAACTTATGGCCGTATATACTTGTTGTTTATTAACATTAGCCGATTTATTAACATTAGCCGATTTAAATCTGAAGTCTAGAGATTTTGTAAGAAGTCTTAAGTCGTTTCAGATTTAAATAAATATACACTGAAAAAAAAGCATACTCGGTTCCAAAGATTTTGATTTTACTTTAAAAAATTTGGTATTGATTCCGAGCCAAAGAAGCGGAGAATACAAGTAAGGATACTTTTAAGACAAAATTCTCTTTTAAATTTAGGTTTTGTGTACTTGCTTCTAGGAAGCAAATTTTAATTTTTCGCTTTCTCAGCTTTTTTTCTTCATATGTTATCAAAGTCCTTTAAAAACGAGTTAACGGCAACTTTATTTTCCAGTAGAAATTATGCTATGTTTGAAGTAAAAAAATTCTTTAAAATAAAGTTTTGAAAAACATGTCTTATATTTGAACAATTTTTTGCTTTGTAGTCAAGATACAAAAAGACAACAAATTTAAAGACAATTTCATTAAATTTAAAGAATTTTTCTGAATTATTAAAGTCAAGTTGACCTTAGCCTATAATTTTTTTCTTTCATGTTAAGATACCCATTTTTAAGTCAAATCACTTAATTATAAGGACAATACGACTTCTTGAAAAGTTTATCGACTTGTGGACAAGGAAAATAACTTTATTTTAGAGAAATGCGTCTTCTATGCTAAGCAAAATTTGCATTCGTATTTTAAAGACATGAAATCTTTGACCTCACGACAATATTTTTTTCAATGTATATGGAAACATAAACCCTACAAATTTGAAGGATGGTAGCGAACATGTAGATCAATAAAGAGGTGAAGGGTATAATCGGCCCCGCCTGACTTTAGAATTTATTTACTTGTTTAAATTGAAATTGTTTCAATCACGATAATGATAGAATCTATCTCAGAATTGAATTGGATATTGAAAATATTCTTTATTAAAGAATTAATCAATATTTTCTTCCCTTTCAATAATTTTTTTAATTGGTTCAATTAGTCGAAATTCTACTTTTTTCAAAATTTAAAATAGTCGTTTTTCAAAAATTTAAAACAAATGCAGAGACATACATATGTGCTCTCAATTGAAGCATTTTAGTTCATCCATTCTTGAAGCATTTGATTAGGTTTTAAGTTTCCCTAAACGGAAATGCGGTTTCATTTAGTTTACAATTCATCTCGCTGCTTGAAGTAACATCGATTTCACAGCTATCCCCATCTCCAACGAATAGTTTTCAGCTGATAACCATAGCGTTGGTGAAACAACAACAACAACAAGAGTAACAGCTAAAACGTCAAAAACATGTAACTTACATGAGTACGTGCTCATTTTACAAGGACAGAGATATAGACGAGGACACTAGTAAATGGAGTGTTTGAACAGCTCTGTTATGATTCGGAGTGTGTGGGTGTGTGTGTATGTCTATGCGTATACATTGGTTGGTGAGTGTGGGTCTGTTACACACATCTCTGTTGGAGCTTACATTTGCTACTATAGCTCTCAAAAATGTTTTGTGTTCGTGTTCCCACAAAACGATAGATGTTAATGTAGTGGTTGTACTAGTTCAACATAAAACACTCACCCCCACTAAGTAGAGCATTGCTACACGTATTGCTTTCATTGACATCAACATTTAAAGGTTTTAGGGTTAAAAGTGCTACTCAGCTCTACCCCACCCAAACAACCACCGATCTAGTCTGCAATGAAGTTAAAGCTTGAGTTAGCTACAGGACTATGACTATGGTGATGATGGCACGTGATGATTGAATTAAGGTGGTTTTTGGAAAATAAAAATCAAATTGCTACCGGCTGCTATAGATGTCAATGTGTACTCAGGATGAAAAAATTGTGGTTGAATGCTTGGTATAGCACGATGATCATTGGGTTATCAAATTCATGGCAATTGCCATTACACCTACTACCCGTACTCTATTATTTTAATTCAATTTAATAATTAAGACATTAAAACTGACTTCCCAATCCAATTGCCAGGAGATACTAAGCCCCAGGATTGTTGTCATCAAGTTTGCTACACAATTTCGATTTGCTTTCGTTTGGTTTGAGATATCGAACGTGTGTTATGTGTGTATTCGTTTAATTGTTTAAACATTTTCCCAGATAAGTACATAGTAATGGAGTATGTTTATTACTATGCTAATAGACTTCGGTATTGGTGTAATGAAAATATTGTAAAACTTCAGGCATCTACATTGTGTTAAGTAGTAATTAGGACATGTTTGCATAGCAAGAATGTTCTAATGATATGGTTAATTATGAATATATAATTCGTTATGATTTTATTATTAAAAGACATGTGGAAGATAAATTCAGAAGTAATTTTGGTTTTTATATTCCAATTAATTTTTAGGAGAATTTATCACAGTAACTATAATTTAATTACTATCATCATATTAACAAATTAGGGGATATGAGATAATTTTATACACACAATCACATACACATACATCTCCGTTACTGTTACAATTTATACGACAATTTTTTCCATATCATATGCGAGTCACCGTGGTGCAATGGTTAGCATTTCTGACTTGCAATGATTATATTAACGATTTTAGCTTGCCTAACAAGGGAAAGTTACTACTTTTACAAAAAGGGAGAACTTACTCACAATGAACTTTGTTAGAATGACCTAACATGTAAATTGTTTTATAGAAATTGAATTTATAGAATATTTTGTCAAAATTTTATTTATACTGGAAATTTTGTCAAAATTTTATTTCTATATAAAATTTTGTTAAAATTTTATTTCTATAGAAAATGTTACCAAAATTTATTTCTATAGAAAATTTTGTCATAATTTTATTGCTTTAGAAAACTTTGTCACAATAGTATTTCTATAGAAAATTTTGTCAAAATTTTATTTCTATATTAAAATTTTCTCAAAATTTTATTTCTATATTAAATTATTATCAAAATTTTATTTCTATAGGGAATTTTGTCAAAATTTTATTTCTATAGAAAATTTCGTCAAAATTTTATTTCTACAGAAAATTTCGTAAGAATTGTATTTCTATAGAAAATTTTGCCAAAATTTTATTTCTATAGAAAATTTTGTCAAAATTTTATTTCTATAGAAAATTTGGTCAACATTTTATTTCTATAGAAAATGTTATTTCTATATCAAATTTTTCTCAAAATTTTATTTCTATATTAAATTATTATCAAAATTTTATTTCTATAGGGAATTTTGTCAAAATTTTATTTCTATAGAAAATTTTGTCAAAATTTTATTTCTACAGAAAATTTCGTAAAAATTGTATTTCTATAGAAAATTTTGTCAAAATTTTATTTCTATAGAAAATTTTGTCAAAATTTTATTTCTATAGAAAATTTTGTTAAAATTTTATTTCTTTAGAGAATTTTGTCGAAATTTTATTTCTATAGAAAATTTTGTCGAAATTTTATTTCTATAGAAAGTTTTGTCAAAATGTTATATTTATAGAAAATTTTGTCAACATTTTATTTCGATAGAAAATTTTGTCGAAATTTTATTGCTTTAGAAAATTTTATTTCTATATTAAATTTTTCTCAAAATTTTATTTCTATATTAATAGTATTTCTATAGAAAATTTTGTCAAAATTTTATTTCTATAGAAAATTTTATTTCTATATTAAATTTTTCTGAAAATTTTATTTCTATAGGAAATTTTGTCAAAATTTTATTTCTATAGAAAATTTTGTCAAAATTTTATTTCTACAGAAAATTTCGTAAAAATTGTATTTCTATAGAAAATGTTGTTAAAATTTTATTTCTATAGAAAATTTTGTCGAAATTTTAGTTCTTTAGATAATTTTGTCGAAATTTTATTTCTATAGAAAGTTTTGTCGAAATCTTATTTCTATAAGAAATTTTGTCAAAATTTTATTTCTATTGAAAATTTGTTAAAGATTTTATTTCTATGGAAAATTTTGCCAAAATTTGTTTGTATAGAAAATTTTGTCAAAATTTTATTTCTATAGAAAATTTTGTCAAAATTTTATTTCTATAGAAAATTTTGTCAAAATTTTATTTCTATAGAAAATTTTGTCAAAATTTTTTTTTTCTATAGAAAATTTTGTCAAAATTTTATTTCTATAGAAAATTTTGTTAAATTTTTATTTCTATAGAAAATGTTACCAAAATTTTTTTCTATAGAAAATTTTTTCAAAATTTTATTGTTTTAGAAAATGTTGTCACAATAGTATTTCTATAGAAAATTTGGTCAACATTATATTTCTATGGAAAATTTTATTTCTATATAAAATTTTTCTCAAAATTTTATTTCTATAGGGAATTTTGTCAAAATTTTATTTCCATCGAAAATTTCGTCAAAATTTTATTTCTACAGAAAATTTCGTAAAAATTGTATTTCTATAGAAAATTTTGTCAAAATTTTATTTCTATATTAAATTTTTCTCAAATTATTATTTCTATATTAAATTTTTATCAATATTTTATTTCTATAGGAAATTTTGTCAAAATTTTATTTCTATAGAAGATTTCGTCAAAATTTTATTTCTACTGAAAATTTCGTCAAAATTTTATTTCTATAGAAAATTTTGTCAAAATTGTATTTCTATAGAAAATCTTGTCAAAATGTTATATCTATAGAAAATTTTGTCAAAATGTTATTTCTGTAGAAAATTTTGTCAAGATTTTATTTCTACAGAAAATTTTGTCAAGATTTTATTTCTATAGAAAATTTTGTCAAAATTTTATTGCTTTAGAAAATTTTGTCAAAATTTTATTGCTTTAGAAAATTTTGTCATTATTAGTATTTCTATAGAAAATTTTGTCAAAATGTTATTTCTATAGAAAATTTTGTTAAATTTTTATTTCTATAGGAAATGTTACCAAAATGTATTTCTATAGAAAATTTTGTCAAAATTTTATTTCTATATTAATTTTTTCTCAAAATTTTATTTCTATATTAAATTTTTATCAAAATTTTATTTCTATAGGAAATTTTGTCAAAATTTTATTTCTATAGAAAATTTCGTCACAATAGTATTTCTATAGAAAATTTTGTCAAAATTTTATTTCTTTAGAAAATTTTATTTCTATATTAAATTTTTCTCAAAATTTTATTTCTATATTAAATTTTTATCAAAATTTTATTTCTATATTAAATTTTTATCAAAATTTTATTTCTATAGGAAATTTTGTCATAATTTTATTTCTATAGAAAATTTCGTCAAAATTTTATTTCTACAGAAAATTTCGTAAAAATTTTATTTCTATAGAAAATTTTGTCAAAACTTTATTTCTATAGAAAATTTTGTCAAAATGTTATATCTATAGGTTAGGTTAGGTTAGGTTATGTGGCAGCCCGATGTATCAGGCTCACTTAGACTATTCAGTCCATTGTGATACCACAGTGGTGAACTTCTCTCTTATTTATCTCTTATATGTTATATCTATATCTCTTATATGTTATATCTATAGAAAATTTTGTCAAAATGTTATTTCTGTAGAAAATTTTGTCAAAATTTTATTTCTACAGAAAATTTTGTCAAGATTTTATTTCTATAGAAAATTTTGTCAAAATTTTATTGCTTTAGAAAATTTTGTCATTAATAGTATTTCTATAGAAAATTTTGTCAAAATTTTATTTCTATAGAAAATTTTGTCAAAATTTTATTTCTATAGAAAATTTTGTCAAAATTTTATTTCGATAGAAAATTTTGTCATTAATAGTATTTCTATAGAAAATTTTGTCAAAATTTTGTTTCTATAGAAAATTTTGTCAAAATTTTATTTCTATAGAAAAATTTTCTCAAAATTTTATTTCTATATTAAATTTTTCTCAAATTTTTATCAAAATTTTATTTCTAAAGGAAATTTTGTCAAAATTTTATTTCTATAGAAAATTTCGTCACAATTTTATTTCAATATGAAATTTAGCCAAACTTTTATTTATACATAAAATTTTATTTCACTTTCAACAAATCCCTTCTCAGCAATGCTGGTGATATTTCTGAGTGCTGCAAAGCATCTCTAAGTAGTTTTGTCGTAATGTGATAAAACTACTTAGAGATTCGTCTATTAAATGGAGATCACTTCTAATTGAGCTACACATAGAATCGGGCAGTCCTAATTGTTAAGAGAGAAGTTCACCACCTGTGGCACCACAATGGACTGCATAGTCCAAGTGAGCCTAAATAGATGTGAAGGTTGGTACATCAATATTTGAACTACTGACCAAAGTCTATTGGCCAAAACCTTCGTTTTTAAGTGCAGGCAGTTATTTAATCGGTGATTGAACTATAAGTCGAAACATCCGTGTTTGAACTGCTCACCCAAGTCCAATTAATCTGTCGGTTGAAAACTCCGTGGTTGCAAATAATATCAAAACTTCAAACTTTCAACTGCGAACCAAAACCAAAACAGACAGAAGGCGAAACATAACATCAATGTTTGAACTGCTGACCAAAGTTTAAGTTATTGAACTGCAGGTGGAATCCTGAATTATTGAATTGTAGGACGATCCCTCGGAGACTAAACTGAAGCTCGAAAGCCGATGCTTCTTATTGGACTCATATTTGTGTCCAGCGAGTGACTTTTTTAGGTACATGGTTAGGAGAATATGGGAAAACAGTTCCGACTCCCCGTGAGACAATTATTGTGTATTGATAATTATCGAATGCCACCATTTAGTGCTATTTTAGTACCCTACCGTACAATTTTCCACTTTTTTCTCCGTTCATAATTGAACCTTTTTTCTACCAAATAAAACTCTCAACCAAATATTGTTTTATAAAAAATTAAACTTTATTTTTAACTTATATACTAAAGTTCTGACACGTTTTTGTTCTTTTTTCTTTTTAGCTTAAAATCTATTACGGTTTCAAAAAAAACAGGAAATTGAGTATAGAAACGAAGATTATTTTTCGCAAAGGGAAGAACTAAAATCAAAACTTAAAAAAACACTAAACATTTTAACAATCAAAAGGGAAAAAGTTTATAAGAGATAATATATGAATAAACTTGATAGGTTCTGGCATATTTTCTAGGAAATTTTTTTTTTGATGAAAATTGCCATCACGAAATTTCTCACTGCTACTGATTTTACTCTTCGACAGCCTCACCATCGGCATCTTGAATTGGTCCTGAGAAAATGTAACTGTCACGACCTTGAATACCAGTACCACCAGCATCACCCAACCATGGATAGACATTGGGACATTCCCGGCAGGTTTCCATGTAACGAGTATCGGTGATATTCTGTTCGGGAATTTTAAAGGGTAGAGCACATGTATTCCATATATTGCAAGGCTTGGAAGCAACAGCAACATTTTTATCACATTTCCAGGCATCGATTTGATTGACATCACGTAATTCCTTGGGATCGGTCATGTATTGCAACATTTGAGAGATGGTGACGACATAGACGTCGGGACTGTAAAGAAAAGATGAATGAAGGGAAGTCTATTAGTATTTGTTGATATGCTGTGAAATTTTAAAATATGTGGCAGAATATGACAAAAAGGTGGCGCAAAAATGTAGAAAAAAAGTTTGGCATAGGTTCAATGTGTTATTAACCATAAAACTTTTTTATGAAACTTGAGCAATACAATCCATATTTTTATGTAATCAATCAGAGATGAAATCTCGGCGGTATGAAAATGCGCCCTAGGAATTTGAGCCACAAAACCTGCTTTATAATTACTATGTGACTCAAAAAAAAAATGTACCTATAGCATGAATCTCTTTAGAATCGCGTTAGCCAACTGTGGACTCTGCTCAAAGGAGAAAGTCGAAAACCTGACCATACAAAAACCACTCCTATTGCAACAACAAAATGGTGTACAGGTGCCATCATTGTCAATTCCTAGAAAGCGAAAATAGGCCCCACTTGAAAACGAAGCACAATCTTCGTTGCCACTCATGTTAAAACTAACAGACCAAAATTTGAAGAAAATTTTACTAAAATTCTACCAAATGAAAAAACAAAAACTCTATTTTGAAGTCAAAAATGTATTTTTACAGAAAATGTCAAAATTTTATTTCTATAGAAAATTTTGTAAAATTTTTATATCTATGGAAAATGTTGTCAAAATTTTATTCCTACACACAAAAAAATTATCACCAACATCTTTTCAATTAAACACGTAATTGAATTTGGAAACGGATTCAATTAATATGTTAATTGATTCAATTAATTATTTAATCAAATCCGAATAAAAACCAATTAAAACAAGTATGTACGGCCGTAAGTTCGGCCAGGCCGAAGCTTATGTACCCTCCATCATGGATTGCGTAGAGACTTCTAAACACTGCCATCCACAATCGAATTACTTGAGTTGCGGTAACGCTTGCCGATGGCAAGGTATCTTAAAACCTCCTAACACCGTCTTCTAAATTGTATGTAAGTCCATACGTGGTATATATTAAATCAAAAAAAAGATCGATCCAATACGTATATAATTCAGTTTGGCAAAGTAGACATAAAATTTTGACAAAATTTTCTACAGAAATAAAATTTTAACAAAATTTTCTATAGAAATAAAATTTTCACAAAATTTTCTATAGAAATAAAAATTTTCACAAAATTTTCTATAGAAAGAAAATTTTGACAAAAATGTCTACAGAAATAAAATTTTAACAAAATTTTCTATAGAAATAAACTTTTGACAAATTTTTCTATAAAAATAAAATCTTGGTAGATTTTTTTTGGCTCGAGTGGCAACCATAATTATGAACCGAATAAAATTTGAACAAAATTTTCTATAGAAATAAAATTTTGACAATGATGAAAATTTTATTATGAACCGAATAAAATTTTAACAAAATTTTCTCTAGAAATAAAATTTTGACAAAATTTTCTATAGAAATAAAATTTTGGTAGATTATTTTTGGCTCAGTGGCAAACATGATTATGAACCGATATTGACCAATTTTTGTGTGATTGGACCAATTTTGGTATGTTTGTTAGCGACCATATACTAACACCACGTTCCTAATTTGAACCGGATCGGATGAATTGTGCTCCTCCAAGAGGCTCCGGAGGTCAAATCTGGAGAACGTTTTATATGGGGGCTATATATAATTATGGACCGATATGGACCAATTTTTGCACGGTTGCTAGAGACCATATACCAATACCATGTACCAAATTTCAGCCGGATCGGATGAAATTTGCTTCTCTTAGAGGCTCCGCAACCCAAATCTGGGGATCGGTTTATATGTGCGCTATATATAATTAAGGACCGATGTGGACCAATTTTTGCACGGTTGCTAGAGACCATATACCAATACCATGTACCAAATTTCAGCCGGATCGGATGAAATTTGCTTCTCTTAGAGGCTCCGAAACCCAAATCTGGGGATCGGTTTATATGTGCGCTATATATAATTATGGACCGATTTTTTTTGGCTCGAGTGGCAACCATAATTATGAACCGAATAAAATTTGAACAAAATTTTCTATAGAAATAAAATTTTGACAATGATGAAAATTTTATTATGAACCGAATAAAATTTTAACAAAATTTTCTCTAGAAATAAAATTTTGACAAAATTTTCTATAGAAATAAAATTTTGGTAGATTATTTTTGGCTCAGTGGCAAACATGATTATGAGCCGATATGGACCAATTTTTGTGTGATTGGACCAATTTTGGTATGTTTGTTAGCGACCATATACTAACACCACGTTCCTAATTTGAACCGGATCGGATGAATTGTGCTCCTCCAAGAGGCTCCGGAGGTCAAATCTGGAGAACGTTTTATATGGGGGCTATATATAATTATGGACCGATATGGACCAATTTTTGCACGGTTGCTAGAGACCATATACCAATACCATGTACCAAATTTCAGCCGGATCGGATGAAATTTGCTTCTCTTAGAGGCTCCGCAACCCAAATCTGGGGATTGGTTTATATGTGCGCTATATATAATTATGGACCGATGTGGACCAATTTTTGCACGGTTGCTAGAGACCATATACCAATACCATGTACCAAATTTCAGCCGGATCGGATGCAATTTGCTTCTCTTTGAGGCTTCGCAAGCCAAATGTGGAGATCGGTTTATATAGGGGCTATATATAATTATGGACCGATGTGGACCACTTTTTGCATGATTGTTAGAGACCATATACCAACACCATGTACCAAATTTCAGCCGGATCGGATGACATATGCTTCTCTTAGAGGCTCCACAAGCCAAATCTGGGGATCGGTTTATATGGGGGCTATATATAATTAAGGACCGATATGGACCAATTTTTGCATGGTTGTTAGAGACCATATACCAACACCATGTAGCAAATTTCAGCCGGATCGGATGAAATATGCTTCTCTCAGAGGCTCCACAAGCCAAATCTGGGGATCGGTTTATATGGGGGCTATATATAATTATGGACCGATGTGGACCAATTTTTGCATGGTTGTTAGAGACCATATACCAACATCATGTACCAAATTTCAGCCGGATCGGATGAAATTTGCTTCTCTTTGAGGCTCCGCAAGCCAAATCTGGGGATCGGTTTATATGGGGGCTATATATAATTATGGACCGATGTGGACCAATTTTTGCATGATTGTTAGAGACCATATACCAACACCATGTACCAAATTTCAGCCGGATCGGATGAAATATGCTTCTCTTAGAGGCTCCACAAGCCAAATCTGGGGATCGGTTTATATGGGGGCTATATATAATTATGGACCGATGTGGACCAATTTTTGCAAGATTGTTAGAGACCATATACCAACACCACGTACCAAATTTCAGCCGGATCGGATGAAATATGCTTCTGTTAGAGGCTCCAAAAGCCAAATCTGAGGGTCCCTTTATATGGGGGCTATACGTAAAAATGGACCGATATGGCCCATTTTCAATACCATCCGACCTACATCGATAACAACTACTTGTGCCAAGTTTCAAGTCGATAGCTTGTTTCGTTCGGAAGTTAGCGTGATTTCAACAGACGGACGGACGGACGGACGGACGGACATGCTTAGATCGACTCAGAATTTCACCACGACCCAGAATATATATACTTTATGGGGTCTTAGAGCAATATTTCGATGTGTTACAAACGGAATGACAAAGTTAATATACCCCCATCCTATGATGGAGGGTATAAAAATGATTGATATTTGCTACGTTTCTAATTAAAATATTAATTGATTCAATCAATTTGTTAATCAATTCGGAAATAATTTTCAATTACAAACGTGATTGAAAATTTTTCCGTTTCCAATTACACATGTGATTGATCCAATCACCTTTGTAATTGAAATTGAATAATTTTGAGCAATGGAAAGAGCAAAAAGAGAACAAGAGAATGGGTATTTATTCAACAATGTATAATGGAGAGATCAGTCTGTGGAAGTAACTCGTAACGAACGGTTGGGTTTTTGTTTTTCGCGTAAATTGAAAAACATGAGTGGCGACATTCTGTCTGCTGCATTCAAAATGTGTGCATAAATATTTTGAACGCAACAACAAATCATAGCAAAGGGTTGAAATAAATAAAGTGTGCAACAACAAATGGCCACGTGGTAAAGGTTTCAAAAAATATATGAGCGAACGCATTTGAAATTACCTGTGTTTTGTGGTATTGTAAAAATGGAAAACAATCTACGTTTATTGAAGGTAAGAAATTGTGAAATGTGAACGAACACCGTTTTCCATTGAAGCCTGTTTACATTAAACGGACTAAAATAATATATTTTTTATTCATTTCTTTTAGTGACCAATTTTATTTCGTGAAATTGACCAATCAATCCCATCAACTCTATCATTTTATCAAATATATAAGAATATGTTTGCAATAAAAACAGTGGGTACCGTATCTTTTAAAATTATAAATTTTTTTCACTCCTAGTTTTCTTAAAACCAAGAGCGGTATGGGTTTGTTGGAAGATTCACATTGAAGTTGCGAAGTGGCGTTGGCATTAAATTGCATTTTTTCTTCACCTGCCTTTTTCAGTTTGAACCCAAGTAGAGAGCAGTATATCTGAATTATGTAATGGTAAAAAAGTTCTTTCTTTACGATTTAAAAATATGAAAAATATCCGAAAATAATAAAAATATGTATTTTCCATTTATATTTTTTTATTTCCAGAATTTGCAAAGTATCATCAATATAATACCAAATATTACATTGTTTTTCCAGAATTTTTGTCTTTGATTGGTTCAAATTTTAATAGACGATTTCAATGTGTGGATATTTTGGAAAGGAATTGTTACTAAAATTAAATTACCGAGCTCCTTAATACACCTTTTTATGCAAAAAGACTACAACTGCAAAAGAAGATTATAACTCTGCAACCTTAAACTAAGAATTGAACTTGATATTCTATGCAGGTAATGTTTAACAAAATTAACTTTTAATTGAACAAAATTAAATTCGAATTATTCTGTTTACTTTCAGAAAAACTAATTTAGCTTACAGGCTGCTGATTTATTGGAAATCTAGGCGCATCTACATATTAGAAGGAACATGCTAACATGGTTATTATTATAAGGAAGATAATGATTTATATAATTTATTTTTTCACCCTATAATTGTTATTGATAGTAATTGTATTTGTAAGTTAGGTTAGAATAAAACACAAATGACAAGAACCAAATTTATTTGTCTATTGTATAATTCAAAAAATAATAAAATATTAAATATGTTTTATAAGAAACACATATTTTCTTTTATTTCAAATAAAACTAAATACGATTTTGGGGTCGCAATATATAAATTTTTTGATCGAAATTTATAGCCAATTTCAATTAATTATTTAATTGAATGAATCAAATAGTTGATTGGGAGCCACCGTGGTGCAATGGTTAGCATGCCCGCCTTGCATACACAAGGTCGTGGGTTCGATTCCTGCTACGACTGAACACCAAAAAGTTTTTCAGCGGTGGATTATCCCATCTCAGTAATGCTGGTGACATTTCTGAGGGTTTCAAAGCTTCTCTAAGTGGTTTCACTGGAATGTGGAACGCCGTTCGGACTCGGCTATAAAAAGGAGGTCCCTTGTCATTGAGCTTAACATGGAATCGGGCAGCACTCAGTGATAAGAGAGAAGTTCACCACTGTGGTATCATAATGGACTGAATAGTCTAAGTGAGCCTGATACATCGGGCTGCCACAAAACCTAACCTAACCTAAATAGTTGATTGATTTTTGTTGCGAAATTAATTAAAATTCTAATTGATTCAATTAAAACTGTGATTGAATTTTATGTTAAAAATCAATCACGTTTTTAATTGATTCAATCACACAATTAATTGGTTCCGTGACAAAAGTCAATTAAAATTTTAATTGAAAATCGTGTTGGTTTTCAATCAAAATGGGTGATTGATACTATCATTTTCGTGATTGAAGACATTTCAATTAAAAAAATTATTGAATCCGCGATTTTCGTGATTGAAATCAAAAAATTTTTTTTTGTGTGTATAGAACATTTTGTCAAAATTGTATTTCTATAGAAAACTTTGTTAAAATTTTATTTCTATAGAGAATTTTGTCAAAATTTTATTTCTTTATTAATTTTTTATCAAAATTTTCTGTCTATAGACAATGTTGTCAAAATTTTATTTCTATAGAAAATTTTGTCAATATTTTATTTCTATATAAGATTTTATCAAAATTGTATTTCTATAGAAAATTTCGTAAAATTTTTATTTCTGTAGAAAATTTGTCATTACTTTATTTCTATAGAGAATTTTGTCGTAATTTTATTTCTATAGAAAATTTTGTCAAAATTGTATTTCTATAGAAGATTTTGTCAAAATTGTATTTCTATAGAAAAATTTGTCAAAATTCTATCTGTATAGAAAATTTTGCTCTCACTTTATTTCTGTAGAAAATTTTGTCAAAATTTTATTTCTATAGAAAATTTTGTCAAAATTATATTTCTATATAGACAATTGAAGTACCTCTTAGTTGGAGAGGAAGATTTTGCAAAATTTTCCAAGACATCAATAATTCTATCAATCTACGAAACAGTAACAAATCTACCATTTTTGGTAGAAGTCTACAAACAGGGGCAACCTGAGGACAATCCCAAAAAGGAAGTACGGTTCTTTTTTATTTGAAATATTAGGGTTTCACTTAATGTAAATGAAATCAAATTAAGTTATACAAAAAAAAAAAAAACACACACACACACATACTCACACGCACACACAAATTTGGTGCTGTAGTTTTCAATATAATTTTTTGGGGTCTCACTTAAATGTCATTGGGGCCTATTTTCAAAGCACCCAAAATCTTAATCGATAGTTGTCCAGGCGGTATGAAAATGGATCCAGGAAAATTTGACCGATATGAAGCAGAGCCCCAAAAATGGGGCGGATCCATTTGAAAACGAATCACCAGCCCAAAAAGGGAATTGGGGTTAATTTTTATTTGATATATTGGGGCCCTGCTTAAGTTAGTATCATGGGGTTTATTTTCATAATAAAAATCGGTACCAAAAATCAAACTCGAAAAAACATAAAAATTTGGCATTGCTTTTTTTCATATCATTTTTGGGGACCTATTTCATTTAGATTTTGAGGTTCATTTCATGGAGCTCACATTCATAGCGCCGTTTGTCTGTCTATCTCTCTGCCTCGAATGTGTGTTGCATCTTGTGCAAGGATATCCATCATGATACGTATATGCGATAATTTTCTTTAATTCATCTGACCTCATTATCAACCACAATCATTTACGTTTCCATATGACTTAAGACAATTCAACGCTTGAAGAAATTTCATTGTAATTGCACGATTTTCTGCCCTAATTCTATTCCATCGTGGTTTTTGTGGATGCGTGTGGGATTCTGCATTTGATTTTAATGTAAAAGCCTTTCGCCATTGTGCTTTAGCTTTGGATTTTCCCCATTCGCTGCCGGGTTCACTCACGTCTTATCTTTTCTCTTTTATTCTCATCAATGGTAAAGGGCACAGTAAAAAATTAGGAAGGAAAATGTTTCTGAAGAAACCCCTTTATTATTATTCAATCTGATCCCATTGCCCTCTGAGCTGAGTCGCCTCTTGTTTAATGCGTGGTCAACTATTTTTTGCAGTCGAATTTGATTTTACGATTAAAAACCGCTCGTATGTAAAAATTGAAGCTGAATGAATTGAAAATTTCATTTCACAATTAATCGCATAACAATTCGGATAACTAATTTGTAAAAAATGTAAGCATACGTCCGTAATGGGAGTTATAACTAAATCAGAATGAAATCTGAAATCGAAGCTGTACACTTGCAGCTGACCTCTTGGACAAATAAACCCGAGAATTTTATTCCTTCACAAACAGCTCAATTTGCAATGGCTTCTCATCGGAGAAAAATAAATTCGGTAACTGGCCACTATAGTACAAGCAAACCAATTCCTTGGCTTTTTTCAATCTAACTTGTTTTGTACATCGGTGAAATCTTGTAATTTTTTGAACTTCAGTGGCTTTAGTCCATGCTCATTTTGAAACATGTGTTGCATCTGTTATCGTCATACATATTCAGCACAAGAGCAAGTTTTCAACCACTCCGGCGAAGGAATACGATCATCCAAAACATGTTTCACGACCAAAATGTTATTTTTGGACGGTGAACAAAAATGTTCCATAATTTTTGTCTCAAAAATGTTGTTTTCTCTGCAAACATATAAATGGTTGCCGAAATCAGATAAACAATTTTTATATAATTAATATATGGAAGCTATATCCACATCTGAATCCAAATTCATTAAAGATTGTCTTTAAGTTGAAAATAGCGCCTGGGAAAAATGGACTACGATCACGGTTGTCACAATTGGTAGAATTCTACCAAAAATGGTAGATTTTATAATGTTTAGTAGATTGGTGGAATTCTTGATGTTTTAGTATATTTTGCAAATTATTCCTCTTCAACTATGAGGAACTTTACAAATTTTCTATAGAAATAAAATTTTGAGAAAATTTTCTATAGAAATAAAATTTTGATAAAATTTTCTATAAAAATAAAATTTTGACAAAATTTTCTATAGAAATAAAATTTTGACAACATTTTCTAAGAAATAAAATTTTGACAAAATTTTCCATAGATATCAAATTTTGACAAAAGTTTCCATATCATATTTTGAGAAAATTTTTTATAAAATAAAATTTGGTCAAAATTTTATTTCTATAAAAATAAAATATTCACATAATTTTCTATAGAAATAAACTTTTGACAAAATGTTCTATAGATATAAAATTTTGAAAAAATTTTTCTGTAGAAATAAATTTTGTCTAAACTTTTGATAAAATAGAAATAAAATTTTGACAAAATTTTCCATATAAATAAAATTTTGACAAACTTTTCTATAGAAATAAAATTTTGATAAAATTTTCTATAGAAAAAAAATTTTGACAAAATTTTCTATACAAATAAAATTTTGACAACATTTTCTTAGAAATAGAATTTTGACAAAATTTTCTTAGAAATAAAATTTTGACAAAATTTTCCATAGATATCAAATTTTGACAAAAGTTTCCATAGATATCAAATTTTGAGAAAATTTTCTATAATTTTCATATATTTTCAAATAATTTTCTATAGAAATAAACTTTTGAAAAAATTTTCTATAGAAATAAAATTTTGACAAAAGTTTCCATAGATATCACATTTTGAGAAAATTTTTTATAAAATAAAATTTTGTCTAAATTTTATTTCTATAAAAATAAAATTTTCACATAATTTTCTATAGAAATAAAATTTTGACAAAATTTTCTATTGATATAAAATTTTGACAACATTTTCTGTAGAAATAAATTTTGTCTAAATTTTATTTGTCTATAGAAATACAATTTTGACAAAATTTTTTGTAGAAATAAATTTTTTCTAAATTTTATTTTGACAAAATTTTCGATAGAAAAAAATTTTAAAAAAATTTTCTATAGAAAAAATTTTAACGGAGGTTTTCTATAGAAAAAAAGTACAAAATTTTCTACAGAAATACAATTTTGACAAAAATAAAATGTTGACAAAATTTTCTATTGAAATAAAATTTTGACAAAATTTTCTATAGAAATACAATTTTGACAAAATTTGCTATAGAAATAAAATTTTGACAAAATTTTCTATAGAAATAAAATTTTGACAAAATTTTTAATAGAAATAAAATTTTGATAAAATTTTCTATAGAAATAACTTTTGACAAAATTTGCTACAGAAATAAAATTTTGATAAAATTTTCAATAAAAATAAAATTTTCACAAAATTTTCAATAGAAATAAAATTTTGACAAAATTTTCTATAGAAATAAAATTTTGACAAAATGTTCGATTGAAATTTTGACGAAATTTTCTATAGAAAAAAAATTTTGGCCAAATTAGATATAAAATTTTGACAAAAGTTTCCAAAGATATCAAATTTTGAGAACATTTTCTATGAAAATAAAATTTTGTTTAAATTTTATTTCTATAAAATATTTTTTCACATAATTTTCTATAGAAATAAAATTTTCACAAAATTTTCAATAGAAATAAAATTTTGACAAAATTTTCTATAGAAATAAAATTTTGACAAAATGTTCGATTGAAATTTTGACGAAATTTTCTATAGAAAAAAAAATTTTGACCAAATTAGATATAAAATTTTGACAAAAGTTTCCAAAGATATCAAATTTTGAGAACATTTTCTATGAAAATAAAATTTTGTTTAAATTTTATTTCTATAAAATATTTTTTCGCATAATTTTCTATAGAAATAAACTTTTGACAAAATTTTCTACAGAAATAAAATTTTGACAAAATTTTCTATAGAAATAAAATTTTGACAAAATGTTCGATTGAAATTTTGACGACATTTTCTATAGAAAAAAAAATGTTGACCAAATTAGATATCAAATTTTGACAAAAGTTTCCAAAGATATCAAATTTTGAGAACATTTTCTATGACAATAACATTTTGTATAAATTTTATTTCTATAATTTTTTTTTTCACACAATTTTCTATAGAAATAAACTTTTGACAAAATTTTTTACAGAAAAAAAATTTTGACACAATTTTCTGTAGAAATAAAATTTTGACAAAATTTTCTATAGAAATAAAATTTTGACAAAATTTTCTATTGAAATAAAGTTTTGACAAAATTTTCTATAGAAATAAAATTTTGACAAAATTTTCTATAGAAATAAAATGTTGACAAAATTTTCTATAGAAATACAATTTTGACAAAATTTGCTATAGAAATAAAATGTTGACAAAATTAGATGTCAAATTTTGACAAAAGTTTCCATATATATCAAATTTTGAGAACATTTTCTATGAAAATAAAATGTTGTCTAAATTTTATTTCTATAAAAAAAATGTTCACATAATTTTCTATAGAAATAAACTTTTGACAAAAATTTTTACAGAAATAAAATTTTGACACAATTTTCTATAGAAATAAAATTTTGACAAAATTTTCTATAAAGATAAAATTTTGACAAAATTTTTTATTGAAATAAAGTTTTGACAAAATTTTCTATAGAAATAAAATTTTGATAAAATTTTCTATAGAAATAAAATTTTGACAAAATTTTCTATAGAAATAAAATTTTGATAAAATTTTCTATAGAAATAAAACTTTGACAAAATTTTCTATAGAAATAAAATTTTGATAAAATTTTCTATAGAAATAAAATTTTGACAAAATTTTCTATAGAAATAAAATTTTGTCTAAATTTTATTTCTATAGAAATAAAATGTTGACAAAATTTTCTATAGAAATAAAGTTTTCACAAAATTTTCAAAAAAAAAAAATATATTTTTCTATAGAAAAAAAATGTTAACAAAGTTTTCTATAGAAAAAAATGTTACAAAAGTTTCGATAGAAAAAAACTTTTAAACAAAATTTTCAATAGAAAAAAAAATTAACAAAGTTTTCTATAGAAAAAAATTTACAAAATTTTCTACAGAAATAAAATGTTGACACAATTTTCCATAGATATCAAATTTTGACAGAATTGTCTACAAAAATAAAATGTTGACACAATTTTCCATAGATATCAAATCTTGACAAAAAATTTTCTATAGAAATAAAATTTTGCAAAATTCATTGCAAAAGTAGCAAATTCGAAGAAATCTAAGCTGATTATAAAGTTTGATGTTATATCCGACACTTGTGTTTTTGAACAATAAACTTAAAAAATAGCGCTTTACTTCGTTGCATTACAAAAAAATACATTTTGTTTTGAGTAAATAAAATTCCATTTCTTTAGTTTTCAGTGTAAAACAAATATTGAATTATTTTGATTTCAAATAGAACACATCTCTCGCTCTCTTTAGGAAGATAGAACAAAAACCGAGTACTTAAGCAATCCAACAAAAGATGTACTTTGACTATCACGATGTGCCCATGGAGAAAGAATTCTTGGTGGAACAATTTTTTTAATTAGTGCATGCAAATAGAGGAAAAGAAGTCAAAACTTTGGGACATATCAAAGAAACGCAAATAAGAGAATAAGTAGACAGGGGAATATCAGACAAAAGGGAAGAAGCAACTTCCAAAAAGAAGGAATTATAGTAGGGAATTGTATGTCAATGATATTGACAGATAGCAGATGCTTCTCTCCCGGTGAGATTGGTATTTTCAATAGGTGGGTTAGCGTAGGCGGAAGACATCAGCCGAAATTGATAGAAAAATTAAAATCGTCCAAAACTTTTAGACAAACAACAATTAAAAACTAGACATTCAGGAAGAAATCTGAATGGCAAACATTAGAAAAGTGGGTCATCACATTTGGCCTGAGCACCATAATGAAACGGAAACCCATTGATGGCATTTAATGATAGAGTGTTGGTGTGGTTAAAAGTTTTGCTTGTGTTTTAAAGGAAATGGAATTACTTCTCATTATTCAAATCGAAATGTGAATGAATGGGTTGAGCTAAGCATAAATACAGATTTTCAATAGAATCTCCATACCATGGAAGTAATTTCTTTTATATCACGGAAGTAATTCCAATTTATTCGAAAACTTCACAATGGATAATGATAAATGTAGATGGGGGTTTAGGTGAAATACTGTAAAACTTTGTGTACCCCATAGAATGGGTGTTTTCACACTTTATCATTTGAGTTGTAAAGAATCGTAAGATTTCGGGAAACAAATCAAAGGGATATTCGCAAATCCATAGTAAATATATTACAGATTTATCATATTTCAGTGATAGTTCATGCCGTGATACTCGCGTCCACTATGTAGACGAAAAAACGGTAGCAATACCTGAAATCATCCGAAAAGTGAAGATCAGATTTGAACGAAATCAACGCCGCAGTGAACTAAGGCCATCGAAGTTACAAAAAGTACTCACCGATGTACAAAAAAGTTAGACTGAAAAGAGCTTCTCATGCACGAAGGTTAGTTTAGGTTATGTTGCAGACCGATGTAGCAGGCTCACTTAGACTATTCAGTCCATTGTGATACCACAGTGGTGAACTTCTTTCTTATCACTGAGTGCTGCCCGATTCCATGTTAAGCTCAATGACAAAGGACCTCCTTTTTATAGCCGAGTCCGAACGGCGTTCCACATTCCAGTGAAACCACTTGGAGAAGCTTTGAAACCCTCAGAAATGTCACCAGCATTACTGAGGTGGGATAATCCACCGCTGAAAAACTTTTTGGTGTTCGGTTGAAGCAGGAATCGAACCCACGACCTTGTGTATGCAAGGCGGGCATGCTAACCATTGCACCACGGTGGCTCCCGTCGATGGTAATGGTGTGGGCCGATCATCGCTCTCCGCTGGCATTCATCACCCGTTGTATTATATCAAATTATCAGAAAAGTAGCCGACACGTAGACAAGGAATATGATCACCCAAAACATCTTTCAAGAGTAAAATTTTATTTTTGGACGGTGAACGTGGAACACGCACCCAGAGAAGGAATATGATCACCTCAAACATGTTTTAAGAGCAAAATGTTATTTTTGGGTGGTGACCATGTATAGGGAGTAGAATTGTAGTTATGCGTGCCAAATTTGGTTGAAATCGGTTCAGATTTAGATATAGCTCCCATATATATGTTTTTCTGATTTCGACAAAAATGGTCAAAATACCAACAATTTCCTTGTAAAATCGGCACTGCTTAGTCGAAAAGTTGTTAAAAACGACTCAAATTTTCCTAAGTTTCTAATACATATATATCGAGCAATAAATCATAAATAAACTTTTGCCAAGTTTCCTTAAAATTGCTTCAGATTTAAATGTTTCCCATATTTTCTTAGTAACATAATGTTCCACCCTAGTGCATTAGCCGACTTAAAATTTGAGTCTATAGATTTTGTAGAAGTCTATCAAATTCTGTCCAGATCGAGTGATATATAAATGTACGTATTTGAGACAAACCCTTATATATAGCCCCCAACACATTTGACGGATGTGATATGTTATCGAAAATTTAGATCTACAAAGTGGTGCAGGGTATAATACAGTCGGTCCCGCCCGACTTTAGACTTTCCTTACTTGTTTCCTCTGTTTTAGTTAATTTACGGAAAAAATATTAAAATCATGGAAACTTTCTTAAACTGTAATAATTCCATGAACTAAAAGAGAGCTAAATCGGCTTTAGTGAAATATAGGGTTCACTTTTTATTTCTATAGAAACATTTTCTAAAATTTTATCTCTATAGAAAATTTTGCCAAAATTTTATTTCTATAGAAACTTTTGTCAACATTTTATTTATATCGAAAATTTTTCCAAAATTTTATTTCTATATAAAATGTCTCCAAATTTTATTTCTTTAGAAATTTTTTCCAAAATTTTATTTCTATATAAAATTTTTCCAATTTTTTTTTCTATTGAAATTTTTTCCAAAATTTTAATTCTATAGAAAAAATGTCCAAGATTTTATTTCTATAGAAAATTGTTTTACAATTTATATCTATAGAACATTTTGTCAAAATTTAATTTCTTTGAAATATGTTGTCAAAATTTTATTTCTATAGTAATATTGTCAAAATTTTTGTTCTATAGAAAATTTAGTCAACATTTTAGTGCTATAGAAAATTTTGTCAAAATTTTAGTTCTATAGAAATTTTCTCCAATATTTACTCTTATAGAAAGAAGCATTTGTCAAAATTTTATTTCTATAGAAAATTTTGTCAAAATGTTATTTCTATAGAAAATTTTGTCAAAATGTTATTTCTATAGAAATTTTGTCAAAATTTTAGTTCTATAGAAAATTTTTATTTCAACTTATGGTTTATATTTCTACAGAACATTTTTCTAAAATTTTATCTTTATAGAAAGTTTTTCTAAAATTTTATTTTTATAGAAAATTTTGTCAAAATGTTGTTCTATAGAAATTTTTTCTAAAGTTTTATTTTTATAGAAAATTTTGTCACAATTTTGTTTCGAAAAATTTGTCACAATTTTGTTTTCCAAAAATTTATTTCTATAGAAACATTTTCTAAAATTTTATCTGTATAGACAATTTTGCCAAAATTTTATTTCTATAGAAACTTATGTCAAAATTTTATTTGTATCGAAAAATTTTCCAAAATTTTATTTCTCTAGAAAATTTTTCCAAAATTTTATTTCTATAGAAAATTTTTCCAAAATCTTATTTCTTTCCAAAATTTTATTACTATTATTCCAAAATTTTATTACTATAGAAAAGTTTTCCAAGATTTTATTTCCATAGAAAATAGCTTTACAATTTTATCTCAATAGAACATTTTTCAAATTCTTATTTCTTTAAAATATGTTGTCAAAATTTTATTTATTTCAAATATGTTGTCAAAATTTTATTTCTGTAGTAATATTGTCAAAATTTTAGTTCTATAGAAAATTTTTGTAAAAATTTGAGTTCTATAGAAATTTTCTCCAATTTTTACTCTTATAGAAGCATTTCTCAAAATTTTATTTCTATAGAAAATTTTGTCAAAATTTTATTTCTATAGAAAATTTTGTCCAAATTTTATTTCTATAGAAAATTTTGTCAAATCTTATTTCTATAGAAAATTTTGTTTAATTTTTTCTATAGAAAATTTTGTCAAAATTTTATTTCTATAGAAAATTTTGTCAAAATTTTATTTCTATAGAAAATTTTGTCAAAATTTTAGTTCTATAGAAAATTTTGTCAAAATTTTAGTTCTGTAGAAAATTGTGTCAAAATTTTAGTTCTATAGAAAATTTTTATTTCAACGCATGGTTTATATTTCTACAGATAATTTTTCTAAAATTTAATCTTTATAGAAAATTTTTCTAAAATTTTATTTTTATAGAAAATTTTGTCAAAATTTTACTTCTATAGAAAATTTTGTCGAAATTGTATTTCGGTAGAAGTTTTTGTCAAAATTTTATTTCTATAGAAAATTTTTCCAAAAAATTTTAGCTTTATAAAAAATTTTGTCACAATTTTGTTTCGATAGAAAATTTTGTAAAAATTTTAGCTCTATGGAAAATTTTGTCAAAATTTTAGCTCTATGGAAAATTTTGTCAACATTTTATTTCTATAGAAAATTTTGTCAAAATTTTATTTCTATAGAAAATTTTGTCAAAATTTTATTTCTATAGAAAATTTTGTCAAAATTTTATTTCTATAGAAAATTTTGTCAAAATTTTATTTCTATAGAAAATTTTGTCAAAATTTTATTTCTATAGAAAATTTTGTCAAAATTTTAGTTCTATAGAAAATTTTTATTTCAACGCATTTCTACAGAACCTTTTTTTAAAATTTTATCTTTATAGAAAATTTTTCTAAAATTTTATTTTTATAGAAAATGTTGTCAAAATTTTTTTTTCTATAGAAAATTTTTCTAAAATTTTATTTTTATAGAAAATTTTGTCAAAATTTTACTTCTATAGAAAATTTTGTCGAAATTGTATTTCTGTAGAAATTTTTGTCAAAATTTTATTTCTATAGAAAATTTTTCCAAAAAATTTTAGCATTATAGAAAATTTTGTCACAATTTTGTTTCGATACAAAATTTTGTCAAAATTTTAGTTCTATGGAAAATTTTGTCAACATTTTATTCTTTTAGAATATTTTGCCAAATTTTATTTCTATAGAAAATTTTGTCAAAATTTTATTTCTATAAAAAATGTTAACAAAATTTTTAAATTTAGAATTTTTGTCAACATTTAATTTCCAAATTTTCGTTTCTCTAGAGAACTGAAGTTTCGCTTTGTTGACCAAATCATCGAGTGTTCTACCAATTTACCAAAAAGTAAAAAATCGACAATTTTAGGTACATTTCTACCAACTGTAGCAATCGTGAATGACATATCTTCCTCTTTATATGAATTTCATTAGATATTTTGTTATTTTAGAGTAGAAGGTATTATAATAGTAACGAATATTTTTTATGAATTCGCATATGAGTGTAATTTTTAACAAAATTTAGAACAATAAATTACTCTGCATTCGGATTTTTTGGCTATAGGATTCGGATTACGATTTGTGACCAATGGACAATTATATTAGAAAATATATCAACGTAACGATTTGGCTTTGACCTTAAAAATTTTCCCATGAATATTAAATTTAATTATTCAGTAGAAGCTATACAAAGTGAACACATTTATCTCCTGAATTTTCATTTGAATAAAATTTTATTTTCAAAACATAACTCGAATGATGAGAGTCCAATTGCAGCAAAGCGGGAAGCCGAATACAAAGTGTTGTTAATTTTCTTCTTGTAGTTAATCCAGTTTTTGCTTTATATCCTACAAAGATAATACGTTTGCAGCATTTATAATACTCGAACTTGTGGCATTTCTCTATAAAATATAATTTTTTTTAAACTCATTCTTATCCCTCGCTTCCTTCTCTTTACCTTTCGGTATATCCTTCATGCATGTTGAAATGATATATGCTGTATTATTATCTGGATGATGAGCATAACTGTATTACACAAGTTTACTTTGGAAACAGCAGTTTTAACATGGCGGCTTTCGGTTGCTATATTCGATGTCCATTTTATATGATAATAATAAAAAAGTCTAAAGTAGTTGTTGCTGCTCCATTGTCTATGCTTGTATACATTTAGAAGCAATGGCAAATTCCAAAACGAGGATCGTTCGAATAAGTGAGGTGATCTGCTAAAATATTGACATTGCTTATTTTTGGGCTCGCGATTGAATATATTATCTTTCAGATTCAGAACAAAGTAAACAGAGAAGTAAACACATACGCCCATGGAAAAAATCATAAACGGCGTGCAGGTTCCAAACTGATCCGTTCATGAAGGTGAATCAACATACATGTGGTATCAAACGGAGAACAGACGGTGTCAATCTGACAACGATAAAATGACACCATGCGTTGTCAAAATAACAACCAGCGTTCATAATCTGAAAAGGTAATGGTTACGGATTTATAAAAAAGATTTCACTACCGTGACTCGAACCTGGACTGTCTGCCATGAAGGCCAATGAAAAACGAAAGCCGTTCATGAAATCGTGTACATCTGTGGACGAGACCGTGAACATTCCTTTTTGATTTTGCGTGAACGTTTCCGTTTCATTTTGTTATCGCCCGTTCACGATTGTGTAACGTAAAATTTCTCTATTAGTGGAAGAAATTGAATTTACGAAAATATTCCTTGTAATTATGAACATTTTCAATGAAAATGTTTCATTATGTCCATTTTACCTACTTTTCTCATGTACCCTCCTCACCAAATGAACTTTCCATATTTTCCAATGTTTTCTCATTTTCTCTATGCCTTTTGCAGGTGATGTTGATGAAGAAACAAAAAATGAATGTTTAACAAAATTAAAGTTTTCTCATTAAAATGTGCAATGGGTTTTTGCTTCATGTTTTTATGCTGGGTGTGGCGGTTTTGTCAAGGAGGAGCTAACGCTAAGTTACGCTTTGATGTTATTGGGCTTAAAGTAACTACCGCTGGTCAGTCTTTATTCACACCGTTTAGTTGGAAAATTAATTCCACCGTCAGTTCGCTTTTTATTTTTTTTTTATTTTCATGCGATAGTTATCTCTTTACTTTTTTTCTCTTGCTAAATATTTGGTCTACATTCTGAGGGATTTGTATGATTGTATTCACTACCTTTGTTTTAATTCCACTCCAATGTAGTGGGAAGATATACATTCGTGGAAAAAGCTTGTTAATATTATGAAAATTGATCTTTAACATTTATCTATAGAATCGTTATTGTAATCAACCAATTTTTCTATGAAACGATGAACAATTTAGTACTGTAAACGATACGATACGATATTGCCAATAAACCTGAGCCAATAAATTTCTTCAGATTTAAATTGAATTTTCTGCTATCGATGAATCATTTCCTATTATAAAGGAAAATGGAAACTCGGAGAGAAGACAAACAGAGACACGGGTTTGATATTACATTTTGTAAGCGTACTGAGGAATTTCTCATTGGACTCGTAAAATTCTATATAACAGGTTGGCTGATAAGTCCCCGGTCTGACACATAGATGGCGTCGCTAGTATTAAATGCATATTATTTTTATATAGTACCAACCTTCAAATGATTCGTGTCAAAATTTGACGTCTGTAAGTCAATTAGTTTGTGAGATAGAGCGTCTTTTGTGAAGCAACTTTTGTTATTGTGAAAAAAATGGAAAAAAAGGAATTACGTGTTTTGATAAAATACTGGTTTCTGAAGGGAAAAAATACGGTGGAAGCAAAAACTTGGCTTAATAATGAGTTTCCGGACTCTGTCCCAGGGAAATCAACAATAATTGATTGGTATGCAAAATTCAAGCGTGGTGAAATGAGCACGGAGGACGGTGAACGCAGTGGACGCCCGAAAGAGGTGGTTACCGACGAAAACATCAAAAAAATCCACAAAATGATTTTGAATGACCGCAAAATGAAGTTGATGGAGATATCAGAGGCCTTAAAGATATCAAAGGAACGTGTTGGTCATATCATTCATCAATATTTGGTTATGCGGAAGCTCTGTGCAAAATGGGTGCCGCGCGAGCTTACATTTGACCAGAAACAACAACGTGTTGATGATTCTGAGCGGTGTTTGCAGCTTTTAACTCGTAATACACCCGAGTTTTTCCGTCGATATGTGACAATATGTCCAATCGACAGTCGGCTGAGTGGACAGCGACCGGTGAACCGTCTCCGAAGCGTGGAAAGACTCAAAAGTCCGCTGACAAAGTAATGGCCTCTATTTTTTGGGATGCGCATGGAATAATTTTTATCGATTATCTTGAGAAGGGAAAAACCATAAACAGTGACTATTATATGGCAAAAAGGCCCCATATGAAGAAGAAAAAAGTGTTGTTCCACCAAGACAACGCACCGTGCCACAAGTCATTGAGAACGATGGCAAAAATTCATGAATTGGGCTTAGAATTGCTTCCCCACCCACCGTATTCTCCAAATCTGGCCCCCAGCGACTTTTTCTTGTTCTCAGTCCTCAAAAGGATGCTCGCAGGGAAAAATTTGGCTACAATGAAGAGGTGATCGCAGAAACTGAGGCCTATTTTGAAGCAAAACCGAAGGAGTACTACAAAAATGGTATCAAAAAATTGGAAGGTCGTTATAATCGTTGTATCGCTCTTGAAGGGAACTATGTTGCATAATAAAGACGAATTTTGACAAAAAATGTGTTTTTCTTTGTTAGACCGGGGACTTATCAGCCAACCTGTTATATAGAAAAACTGAGAACTTTAAGACTGCGTTCTTCGGAACTTTGATTCCACCAGTGAGTTTTTTTGCCTTTAGCTTAACCATAGAGTTCTACAGATCCACTACTGAGTTCTTCGATCTTTAGTTCCACGGATCTACAATCCTACCACTGAGTTCTTAAGACCTTCAGTTTAACCATAGAGTTCTTCTGATCTTTAGTTTTACCTTAAATTCTTCTGATCATCGGTTACACCATTGAGTTCTTCGAATCCACAGTTCCTCGATTGAGTTCTTCTGATTTGCAGTTCTGTCACTGAGTTTTTCGGATCTACAGTTTCACTACTGAGTTCTTCTGAGCTACAGTTCCAGTTGTTTTTATTTACAGTTCTTCCACTGAGCTCTTTGGATCTACAATTCCACGATTGAGTTCTTCGGGAAGCAGGTCCACCAATGAGTTCTCCTAATCCCGATCAATTCCAAATCTGTCAATCCAACCGTTTCCGTTCATCAACTCCAAGAGGATCTCATCCTCAGTGAACCAACATCGACATATCAATGAATTAAAGAGTACCCGAGCCAAATTTCTCAACATGTTCCGAAAATCGACCCAAACCCGTATCTCTGAGTCCTTCGGGTTCATTGAGCTCTTCTAACCTTCTGTTCCACTACTGAGTTCTACGGTTTAGTTCAACTATTGTAAACCGAAAAGCTCTTCAATTTGTTCTTGGACGCGTAACATGCTACATAGTGAGACCCTCGGGCCTGCTGAATTCTTTGAATCTACTATACCACCACTAAGTTATTCGGCTCTACAGTTCCACTAAAGAGTTATTCAGGTCTACAGTTCTTCCACTGACCTCTTTGAATTTACAGTTTCACGATTGAGCAGTTAAACGACTGAGTTCTTCGGATCTAACATTTTTCTGACCTTCAGTTCTATCCCTCAGTTCTTCTGAACTACAATTCCACCACTGAGTTCATCTGGTTTACAGTTCAACCACAGATTCTACAGATCCACAATTGATGGTGGAATCTACAGATCCACCAAAGAGTTCCGCTAGAGGCCGCGGAATTCTTCGGATCTACACTTGAATCATTGTGGTTTTGTGACCTTCAGTTATTCTGAACTACAGTTCCACCACAGAGTTCTTTGATTCTACAGATCCATTGAGTTTTTCGAGTCTACATCTAGAGTTCTAGCTCTGAGTTCTTCGGATCTACACTTCCACCATTAGGTTTTTGGATCTACTGTTCCATCACAGAATTCTTCGAATCTAGAGTTCCACTACAGCCAGCTGAATTCTTCGTATCCATAGTTTCACCACTGATTTCTTCTGATTTACAGTTCAACTATTGAGTTCTTTAGAGATTCACCATTGAGTTATTCGATACATAGATCTTCTGCTCTACAGTTTCACTACAGAGTTCTTTACATATACAATTCTACCACTGAGTTCTTTAGAACTACAGTTTCACGATAGAGCTTTTCGAATTTATCGTTAAACGACTGTGTTCTTCGGATCTAATCACCGTTGATGACAATGATGAGATAGTGATGCATTAATGTAAAGGAATGGAAACCAAAGGAGGAAGAATCAAGTTCCAACGAATATATAAGGTCTACCCAACTACAAAAATTGATCTATAGTCGGATGGACCCGACTAAAACAAACCTTAAATAGTTAACCTGAACATGTTCTATAATTATCATTAACATTATCATCATGAATCTAAACTAATACAATCAGACTGAGGACAAGACTGACAATGCTTACAGGTGTTGGACACTATGCAGACGAGCGGTCGGCTCTAACATGGACATCAATGGAGAGGAAGTGCAACATAGAAATTTTACAACGGATCCAACGGTCATGTTGTCTTTGTATAGCTGGGGCAATGAAGACCTTAAAGACGATACTGGACTTAAGACCGATAGAGGTTCAGATCAAAAGCGAAAACGCCATGGCTGCGATGAGATTGAAGATGTTGAGAGAATGGACGGAATCACGAAATGTGAAATTTCACCATTGAATTTTTCTAACTGTCAGTTCTATCCTTCAGTTCTTCTGTTCTACGAATTTAGTGTTCCACTACAGCCCGCTCAATTATTTGTATCTACCACCACAAAGTTTTTCAGAACTACAGTTTTACCATAGAGTTCTTCTGATTTACAGTTCCACTTTCGTCTTCGGCTTTACATTTCCACCATGGAATTCTCAGGCTTTACAGTTCTACTACGGGAGTTCTATGCATATACATTTCCTCCACTGAGTTCTTCCATACCATTGACTTCTTCCAATCTACAGTCCTACTATAGAGTAAAAAATGGACACTAACTCTTAGATTCCGAAGAGCTCATCAGCTTATCTTCATGTCTAAAGTCACCAGTTTACTATAAATTAATTCTTCAGTTTCCGTATGTTTCCAACATTAAAATCAGACTGACAGGTTTGGTCGGTTTCTATGGTGGCCCTAAGAACCCTCCTCAGCCAACGAGAAAACTACGCTACAAAATCTGTCTTCACTATGAATTTGGCTCGCAATAGCATCCATTTCAGTGCACTGGTTTCACGCTTATTAGAACAAACAAATTTGAAATGTATGATTTTTTAAAAATTCAGAAGACTCGATTTTCAACTTTTGCGAGTATTTAAAAATCTGATTTTGGCTCTCTCTAGTCAAATCCGGATATAAATGTTGATAAATAAATTGCGGATAAATTATTATTGCACCACCTTCGTAGTAGTTTTTTTTGTAATAATTATTTCTATACTTACAGTTCCAAAGCCCAATCCAAGAATTTATGCAACCCATTTTCCAAAGGTTTGGTCTGGAACCAATTTGTATGGACTGGCATCATATAGGGAGCCTTGTTTTGTTCATAGCAACGAGAGAAATCTTCCTGTAACCATTCCAAAACTTCATTCTCATCCAAGTTATGCAATACACATTGATCCAAGAAGGGACAATGACCACCCTCATAACCATCAATGTAATGGGTATTCAAAGGAACTTCCCAAACTCCAGGGAAAGTTTTCGAAGGGCAAGTACCACTTTTGCATTCATGAGAAATTTTGTAATCCAAAGTATAAGGCCAAACGGGAACTGGTACTGGTGGTACGGTAATGGAACTGTCATAGATATAGCCGAAATCTTCCAAAACCTATGGAAAAAAATAAAGAAAGGGAGAGGGAGAGAAATTGTTAAAGTATCTGATGGTTATTAGAATAAATGTATATGCAATCCTATTTAATATTGAGGAAAATAATTTCAGAATTTCTCAGTATTTGTTTTTCAACAGCCAATTATTGTGTGGCTTGGGAAATACAAGCTCATTGATTGTTTTTCCAATTCTCTTTTGCCCATACTTAAGACACCGAGGTGTATTGATGATAATGTTAATGATAATTAAAAATATTTTCACAAGTACTTTTTTCTGCTTTATACTTGTCATCGCCAATGTGTAGGAGATGTAAAGGAACAAGTAGCCAATGTCTGGTCCTTTCTCTGTAAGAACAAGGTTCTGTTTTGTCTTCCTATGCATTGTTGCCCACTACCATGTTAATACTTCTCTTTTATCATTACTTCACATCATCAGCTTGTTTTTTCCAGTTTTTTCAATCAATCTTTCATTATGTCAATTAATGTATTTTTAATCATCGTTGATGACAATGACGAGATAGTGATGCATTAATGTAAATGAATGGAAACCAAAGGAGGAAGAATCAAGTTCCAACGAATATATAAGGTCTACCCGACTACAAAAATTTATCTAGAGTCGGATGGACCCGACTAAAACAAACCTTAAATAGTTAACCTGAACATGTTAATAATCAATCTAAGCTCATACAGTCAGACTGAGGAGGGGTTCATGTTGTCTTTGTATAACTGGGGCAATGAAGACCTTAGAGACGATACTTGACTTAAGACCGATAGAGGTTCAGATCAAAGGCGAAAACGCCATGGCTGCGATGAGATTGAAGATGTTGAGAGAATGGACGGAATCACGAAATATGACGAACCTTCATAGGATAATAGGGAAGATGGTGGGTGTAATGGCGGATGCCCTTAAGACTGGGCGTATATGTGAGGGACCCAGACCCAGAAAACCTATTCCGATTACCGGACCACACAATCCAACGGTCACGTTATCTTGGTATAACTGAGGTCCAAAGACTGAAATTGAAGACGCTGGTAAAATGGACAGAAACACAAAACATAGGTTAGGTGGCAGCCCGATGTATCAGGCTCACTTAGACTATTCAGTCCATTGTGATACCACATTGGCGAACTTCTCTCTTATCACTGAGTGCTGCCCGATTCCATGTTAAGCTCAATGACAAGGGTCCTCCTTTTTATAGCCGAGTCCGAACGGCGTTCCGCATTGCAGTGAAACCACTTAGAGAAGCTTTGAAACCCTCAGAAATGTCACCAGCATTACTGAGGTGGGATAATCCACCGCTGAAAAACTTTTTGGCGTTCGGTCGAAGCAGGAATCGAACCCACGACCTTGTGTATGCAGGGCGGGCATGCTAACCATTGCACCATGGTGGCTCCCACATAACAAACGATTAAATAACGGAGACGTTGGATGTAATGGCGGATGGCTCAACAGTCCATGATCGTAAACCTCAGGTGACCCTAGCTGCCGAGTGTGACATTCTGATACCAATAAGATGGTACTAACAGAATGGGACCCCAGGACAGATACCAGAGGGAGATAATGGGTCGAAGATGTGCGAGTGGAAGGGAACGCGCATATATTTGGAGCACCCATTCCGATTACCGGACCACAGCGCAACCCAACTTTCATGTGGTGATGGTATAACTGAGGCAATGAAGACGACATGAACCAGAGCCTTGAAGACGATACTGGACTGTAGACCAATAGAGGTTCAGAACAAAAGCGAAGACATGGCTGCGATGAGATTGACGGTGGATGTAATGGCGGATGGTGCAACAATCCATGATCGTAAACTTCAGGTTGCCTTAGCTGCCGAGTGCGACATTCTGACACAAGTAAGATGGTCCTAAGAGAATGGGACTGAAGGACAGCTACCAGAGGGAAATAATGGATCGAAGGCATCAAGGTCCCATTCCAATTACAGGACCACAGCACAACTCAACTGCCATGTTTTCTTGGTTCTTGGCTGCGATGAGATTGAAGATGCCGGGATAATGGACGGAAACACGAAGAATGACGGACCACCAAAAGATAATAGGGGATACGGTGGGACAAGAACAATCCGTGATCATAGGCCATAGTTGCCTAGTGTGGCATTCTAGTACACCGATGGATCGGAGAGGGGTGTGTGGACGGGTGTGGGCGTATATTTGGAGGATCCAGACACTGAGATCCTATTCCGATTACCGCACTACAGCACAAACCTGCCACAAAACGTGAGGGCAACAGCACAACGGTTCGATCGCGAATCGGAGTAGAACGCATAAGAATAATATACGATTAATCGCAATACGGCAGAATCCTCGTTATATGGGTGCCGGGACATGCCGGAATAAGAAGAAACGTAAAGACAAAAGAATTGGCGATAAGAGCTTGAACACATAGGGAAGTGAACATAGAGAAACTAAGTCCATAGAGGCAACTAGGGCCGAGTTGAATGGGACCGAGCGACACATAAACATAGCCTTATATGACCAATGCAACGGTCGGAAGGACGACGCAAATACTATCTGGATCACCCAGGCAAGACATCTACTCAGGGATAGTAGAACGATAGTCAGGACCCTGAGGAATAATGATCGGCCATCTAGAATTGAGTCTGGTTCGAATAGGAGCCGCAGAGGATGTAAGGCGTGTTTTGAGGATTATGAGACCTTGGAACACTACCTTTGTCACTGCTCTGCCTTCAATAGTAAATGATTTAATCATATCGGTGAAAAGGTCATTGTGGACCTGGCCTGGCTTGTAAATGGGATCTGAACGTAAATTAAGAAATTCGTTAAGGACTTTCGGGGTAACGTAATTGGTATTAACACTAAGACCTTAGGGTCTAAAACCCCTCCCCTAAGTAATTCGGATATACATTTGTTTCACTGATATTTTGGCATCTACAACAGGCATAAAAACAGTATAGTACTAAATTAACTTCGAAAAGTTTATATGTACTTCAGTGATTTATTTCGTGATGGCGTCCAAATTGACAATAAACTAAAGGTATATACTTTCTTATTGTAGTAGTTAGTAGGAAATAATGTAATGATATTTTTACTGTTCCCCGTAAAATAAATGAGAAAGAATTGCTTGGTAAAGACACCATTGAAACTTCATAAGAAATATATCATTTTATATGGGTGTGAATATTCATGGAAATATAACGATGTCCTGTTGTGACATGTACAAAAGAGTTTACTGACTGAATCGATTACATCATGAACAGGTGGATGAGTAGTTAATGATTCTCATGCCTCGTTCTTCAGGGAAATGCAATGGCAAATTTTCACATCAATACACAATTGAAAGTTGTTGATGTAGTTCCTAGGATTTATACGTATTTACAGATATGAACAGGAAGGAAAATACAAAAGAAGTACATTGAGTTTGACATTTTAAGCATCTACATCCAGTTTCAGGAAGCAAGCTGCCTTTACTGGATGAGTCCAGAGTGAGGGTGGTGTCAGGTCTGTCACGTTTACAGGATACGATAAGAGAAGTCTCATGATCTGAGGGCATTGCCCACACATCCGGCATTTATCTTGAATTGATGGGTTCAGAAGTCAGAGGTTTGGTGAAATAGCATAGTTTCTCTAGACAGTTGTCTTTCTTCGTTGCTGACAGATGATCGCCCTTATGATGTGAGGGGATTGCCCACACTTCCGACATTCATCTTGCATTGATGGGTTCAGAAGTGAGTGGTAAATGTTTAGGTACCTGGATATACCGGATCGTAGAAGAGACATGATCGATATGGCTGTCGTCTCGTCGTAGCTGACAGATAAGCGGCCTCTGCACGGATGCGTGTTCACAGTCTTCAATGCTCCCTTGCTATTTAAAAGGGTGTCCTCCTAAAAGTGGCATGGCTGGTTTACCCACCAGCACTTTATCAGGTGTTTATGGATGAGCTGGTCGCAGTGTTTTAGAGCGACATTCAGCGGTAATCCGTAGCACATTATTCTGCACCCTCTAAAGATTCAAAGCTTCATTGAGTCTCGCTTATACTGCGAGCCCAAATGGGGGCGCATAATAGATAATGGGACGACCAATAGACTCGTAAGTCTTTCGAATCGTCTCTTTATGTCCCCACCAGTCAATCAGTTTTTTGGATCATGGTTTTAGTCAAAGGGTAGGCCAAGATCCTTGGAGCTCTTACACGTGGGAATACTTGGGTCAGGAATGTGGATTTCGAGTTCCCTGTTCACCTTTTTAAAGGGTGATACGGTCAAAATTTGGTCAATATAAACTTGACGTATTTCTTCCAATTTTGCATTTAAAAAACACTGAACACCCCTCATTTTGAAGGTGTGTGTGTGTAGAATGTTGCTCCTATTTTGATTTTGGAATTCTTCTCTTCAGTTGTAAAAATGCCGTCCAAGCAAGAAGAGCAGCGTATCAAAATTTTGCTCGCGCATCGCGAAAATCCGAGCTACTCGCACGCAAAGCTGGCAAAATCAGTTGCCAAATCAACCGTTACAAATGTAATTAAAATGTTTGGGGAACGTTTGTCGACAGCCAGGAAGTCAGGATCGGGGGGAAATCGAAAACCGGAAGCCGTTTAGACGACAAAGAGAGTTGCCGGTAGTTTCAAGCGAAACCCTAACCTCTCTCTCCGAGATGCCGCAAATAAGCTGGGTGTATCGTCTACAACCGTGCATCGAGCCAAAAAACGAGCCGGACTATCGACTTACAAGAAGGTAGTGACTCCAAATCGCGATGATAAACAAAGTACGACGGCCAAAGCGCGATCCCGGAGGCTGTACACGACGATGCTGACGAAGTTTGACTGCATGGTAATGGACGACGAAACCTACGTCAAAGCCGACTACAAGCAGCTTCCGGGACAGGAGTTTTATACGGCAAAAGGAAGGGGAAAGGTAGCAGATATTTTCAAGCACATAAAACTGTCAAAGTACAGATTGGCAAGCCATCTGTACCTGTGGCTGGAAAAGCAGCATTTTCATAGCTTCCGGGACTGTCAACCAAGAAATTTACGTGAAAGAGTGTTTGAATAAACGTCTGCTGCCTTTCCTGAAGAAACACGGTTGTTCCGTACTGTTTTGGCCGGATTTGGCATCTTGCCATTACGGTAAAAAGGCCATGGAGTGGTACGCCGCTAACAACGTGCAGGTGGTTCCCAAGGACAAGAACCCTCCCAACACGCCAGAGCTTCGCCCAATTGAGAGATACTGGGCTATTGTCAAGCGGAACCTAAAGAAGACCAAAAAAAAAACTGCTAAGGACGACCATCAGTTCAAGGCAAACTGGTTTTCTGCGGCGAAGAAGGTGGACAAGGTGGCTGAACAAAATCTGATGGCAGGTGTCAAGCGTGAGGCCCGGCAATTCGGATTTGGAAAAGCGAAAGCCTAACTGAATATTTTTCCTGAATTTTATACTAATTGAACTTGAAAAAGAAATTTAATTTGATTTTTTAAATAAACGATTTCACCGATTTACACGCGTTTTTCCTTGACCAAATTTTGACCGTATCACCCTTTAGTCAATGACGTGAAAATATTTGCTGTCGAATCTGAGCATTCCGCAAGAAAGAATTGCAACATCTTTACTTACTCGCAAGATAGGTTGTAATCGATGTAACGGTTCTATAGAATCCTCGTGTATTCCAGGAGCAATGAAGTCATCCTTAAGGCGGAAAATCCTCTCATTCCAGGACAAAAGAATTCAGTCTAATGTGCTTATCGCCATTTCTTATAATGCTGCTACAGGATTCAATAAGAACCATTTGGGTAGAATAATGAATGATGATGTGGCACTAGAGGCCGGTAGAATTGGTCGATGCAATTGGAGTTGCAGATGGTTTATTGCACAGAGGCCACAGTTTTACTCCGACTTACGTAAAACTTTGCACAGGAGCTTATCCCAAAAACGGCCATGATCTGTATTTGGTTGAACTGGGAAGGGGACTGGACCTAGTGTTGCAATCTGCAAACTGACAGCTCTATCGTAAAGTTTGACCTTTTTGGATTATACTCAGAACGTTTTGATATACGAGTGATATTTGTGTTGTTTACAGCAACTTAAAAAATTAATCTCGCCCAAAAAATGTAATCTCGACCAAATCGTGAACATTGTCGTGCGATTATTTTATTACAACTTTCGACGTGGATTAACTCAATAAGAGGGCATCGATGAACATAAGTCAATTTTCGAATTAAAATCCGTCAATAACTTGTGTTTATCGATGGTAAAGTGAATTCAGCTGAGTTCTTAGTTCACTCCAAGACTTTCGAATTTCGTGAAAGTCGTCCAAAATCGGTTGTTTTTCCGGAAACCATTGATGCTGTGGCCCAGCTGATATTGCCAGATTATCACGTGACCTAATGTGAGATTGGGATAACCTCAGGCATTAGTGGGACCAACATACATTCAAACTTACATGCACATTTGACCGTGCGTTGGACCCTACACAATTTGTAAATCGATGAAAAATAGGTTCGTATCGATTTGCTCCAAAAATACGATTGTGGCGGTTCGAAGTACCTATTATAACAGATTGGGTGATAAGTCCTCGGTCTAACAAAGAAAAACACATTTTTCTCAAAATTTGTTTTTATTATTCAACATAGTTCCCTTCAAGAGCGATACAATGATTATAACGACCTTCCAATTTTTTGATACCATTTTGGTAGTACTCCTTCGGTTTTGCCTCAAAATAGGCCTCAGTTTCGGTGATCACCTCTTCATTGCAGCCAAATTTTTTCCCTGCGAACATCCTTTTGAGGTCTGAGAACAAGAAAAAGTCGCTGGGGCCAGATCTGGAGAATACGGTGGGTGGGGAAGCAATTCGAAGCACAATTCATGATTTTTTGCCATCGTTCTTAATGACTTGTGGCACGGTGCGTTGTCTTGGTGGAACAACACTTTTTTCTTCTTCTTATGGGGCCGTTTTGCCGCCATTCGACCTTCAAACGCTCCAATAACGCCATATAATAGTCACTGTTGATGGTTTTTCCCTTCTCAAGATAATCGATAAAAATTATTTCATGCGCATCCCAAAAAACAGAGGCCATTACTTTGCCAGCGGACTTTTGAGTCTTTCCACGCTTCGGAGACGGTTCATCGGTCGCTATCCACTCAGCCGACTGTCGATTGGACTCAGGAGTGTAGTGATGTAGTCATGTTTCATCCATTGTCACATATCGACGGAAAAACTCGGGTGTATTACGAGTTAACAGCTGCAAACACCGCTCAGAATCATCAACACGTTGTTGTTTTTGGTCAAATGTGAGCTCGCGCGGCACCCATTTTGCACAGAGCTTCGGCATATCCAAATATTGATGAATGATATGACCAACACGTTCCTTTGATATCTTTAAGGCCTCTGCTATCTCGATCAACTTCATTTTACGGTCATTCAAAATCATTTTGTGGATTTTTTTGATGTTTTCGTCGGTAACCACCTCTTTCGGGCGTCCACTGCGTTCAGCGTCCTCCGTGCTCATTTCACCACGCTTGAATTTTGCATATCAATCAATTATTGTTGATTTCCCCGGGGCAGAGTCCGGAAACTCATTATTAAGCCAAGTTTTTGCTTCCACCATATTTTTTCCCTTCAGAAAACAGTATTTTATCAAAACACGAAACTCCTTTTTTTCCATTTTTTTTTTCACAAAAGACGCTCTATCTCACAAACTAATTGCCTTAAAGGGTGATACGGTCAAAATTTGGTCAAGGGAAAACGCGTGCAAATCGGTGAAATCGTTTATTTAAAAAATCAAATTAAATTTCTTTTTCAAATTCAATTCGCTTTTCCAAATCCGAATTGCCGGGCCTCACGCTTGACACCTGCCATCAGATTTTGTACAGCCACCATGTCCACCTTCTTCGCCGCAGAAAGCCAGTTTGTCTTGAACTGCTGCTCGTCCTTAGCAGTTTTTTTTTCGTCTTCTTTAGGTTCCGCTTGACAATAGCCCAGTATTTCTCAATTGGGCGGAGCTCTGGCGTGTTGGGAGGGTTCTTGTCCTTGGGAACCACCTGCACGTTGTTTGCGGCATACCACTCCATGGCCTTTTTACCGTAATGGCAAGATGCCAAATCCGGCCAAAACAGTACGGAACAACCGTGTTTCTTCAGGAAAGGCAGCAGACGTTTATTCAAACACTCTTTCACGTAAATTTCTTGGTTGACAGTCCCGGAAGCTATGAAAATGCTGCTTTTCAAGCCACAGGTACAGATGGCTTGCCAATCTGTACTTTGACAGTTTTATGTGCTTGAAAATATCTGCTACCTTTCCCCTTCCTTTTGCCGTATAAAACTCCTGTCCCGGAAGCTGCTTGTAGACGGCTTTGACGTAGGTTTCATCGTCCATTACCACGCAGTCAAACTTCGTCAGCATCGTCGTGTACAGCCTCCGGGATCGCGCTTTGGCCGTCGTATTTTGTTTATCATCGCGATTTGGAGTCACTACCTTCGTGTAAGTCGATAGTCCGGCTCGTTTTTTGGCTCGATGCACGGTTGTAGACGATACATCCAGCTTATTTGCGGCATCTCGGAGAGAGAGGTTAGGGTTTCGCTTGAAACTACCGGCAACTCTCTTTGTCGTCTCAGCGGCTTCCGGTTTCGATTTCCCCCCGATCCAGACTTCCTGGCTGTCGACAAACGTTCCCCAAACACTTTAATTACATTTGTAACGGTTGATTTGGCAATTTTTAGCAATTTTGCCAGCTTTGCGTGCGAGTAGCTCGGATTTTCGCGATGCGCGAGCAAAATTTTTATACGCTGCTCTTCTTGCTTGGACGGCATTTTGACAACTGAAGAGTGAATTCCAAAATCAAAATAGGAGCAACATTCTACACACACACACCTTCAAAATGAGGGGTGTTCAGGTTTTTAAAATGCAAAATTGAAAGAAATACGTCAAGTTTATATTGACCAAATTTTGACCGTATCACCCTTGACAGACGTCAAATTTTGACACGAATCATTTGAAGGTTGGTACTATATAAAAATAATATGCATTTAATACTAGCGACGCCATCTATGTGTCAGACCGGGGACTTATCAGCCAACCTGTTATGACATTGCGACAGGTAATGAATCGTAGATTTACGCATATGAGCCCGAAAGTAGACTCCAATCCACTGACTGAGTGTTTTAAGATGACTCAAATACAACAAAAGTTCTTCGCGTCCGAAGCAATTCCAACAATTGATCGCAAGTTTTTTTCCGAAAAGGTGGACATAACGGAATCGAACAGTCAATTCTGAGTGGTACAGCTTTGTAAGGGAAGTCAAAATCAATCAGCGCTTACCTCTGCGAGGATTTCACTGATGATTTTATAAGGAAATGTCCCACTTGAATGTATGCATTTAAGCGCTTTCAGAAGCAATAAATTTACATGATGAAATCGTTGCGCTTACGAATATTGAAACCAAAAGAAGTCGGGATAAAAAAACCACAAAAAGTTCTTGCTTACAGAAGTGCAACTTGGTAGGCGAAGAAAAGTGCACCCACTTACTCTAGTGCTACGAAATTGTGCTAATTTCAGCGCTTCCATATTGAAACTAATTTTTGTCGGGAGTTGAATATAAAACAAGTATATACGGCCGTCAGTTCTGCCAAGCCGAATCTTATGTACCCTCCACCATGGATTGCGTAGAAACTTCTACGAAAGACTGTCATCCACAAACGAATTACTTGTGTTGTGGTAATACTTACCGATGGCAAGTTATTTTAAAACTTATTAACATCGTCTTCTAAATTGTAAGTTAGTCCATACGTGGTATATATTTATTAGACAAGAAAGGTATACTTGCATTTTTTCCAAAGTGGATTACCATCCCCCAATCTTAACGAATGTTTATTATTGGTCTCGGAAATTGATTTTTCCCTTTTCCAAACCAAATCAATCCATTATAAAATTCCTTGCCACTTTTCAGCAAAATTTAATCAAAAAGTCTGTCTTTGGCACTTACCTTGTATTGTGTATTACGACCAGGCTTTAAGAATGGTGCACGCATACCAACGACCTCATTGACAGAAACATTGGCGAAATTACGCAAAATTTCACGCATGCCAATCATTTCACCAACCCATTCCTCATAGCCCTTATCCTGTAATCCTTGTTGTTGTGAAATACTTTGGGTGGCGATTTCATGACCAGCATAGCCGAGATGTTGAATTTGTTGGTAGTTGCTGTAAAGATAGGAGAAGAAAGGAATTATAAATAAAAATTAAAGTTTACAAATATGGAAAGATAGAATATTAAATAGCTCAAATAATTAAATAAAGATTTAACTTATGCGATTTTGTATGTAATAGAAATCAATTTCTCAATTAATCGACTTTTTCAAAAAAAAAAAAAAAAAAATAAATAAGCAAAATAAATTCGGAATCGATTTTGTGAAATCTAACAATGGATCGGCTTCATCTCTGTCTGTTAGTCCATCCGATAATTTATTTGATTCCGACATCAGGATTGCCATGTTGGTCCGATCGGACCAAAATTGGTCGAAAAAAATATTAATTTTTAAATTTGGTTTGATGGTCGGACCAAATTGAATTTGGTTGATTTTGGTCCATTTTCGTCATATCGGTATTCTTTTTCAAAATATTCTATAGAAATAAAATTTCGACAACATTTTCTATAGAAACAAAATTTTGACAAAATTTTCTATAGAAATAAAATTTTGACAAAAATTTCTATAGAAATAAAATTTTGGCTAAATTGTCCATAAACCTGAAATTTTGACTAAAATTTCTATAAAACTAAAATTTTGAAAATTCTTCTACAGAAATAAAATTTTGACAAAATTTTCTACAGATATAAAAATTTGTAAAAATTTTCTATAGAAATACATTTTTGACATTTTCTATAGAAGTACAATTTTGTCAACATTTTCTATTGAAATAAAAATTTCACAAATTTCAAAAATTTTAACTTTTAAATGATTTTAATTTAATTTTGGAAAAGTCTTCTACATAAATATAATTTTCTACAGATATAAAAATTTGTCTAAATTTTCTATAGAAATACAATTTTAGAATTTCTATAGAAACAACATTTTGACAAAATTTTCTATAGAAATAAAATTTTGACAAAATTTTCTATTGAAATAAAAATTTCACAAAATTTTCTATCCAAGTAAAATTTTGGAAAAATTTTAACTTTTAAATGATTTTAATTTTGGAAAAGTGTGCTACATAAAATTTTGACAAAATTTTCTATAGAAATAAAATTGTGACAAAATTTTCTATAGAAATATAATTTTGACAAAATTTTCTATAGAAATAAAATTTTGACAAAATTTTCCATAGAAATATAATTTTGACAAAATTTTCTATAGAAATAAAATTTTGACAAAATTTTCTATTGAAATAAAAATTTTACAAAATTTTCTATTGAAATACAAATTTTACAAAATTTTCTATAGAAGTAAAATTTTGGAAAAATTTTAACTTTTAAATGATTTTAATTTAATTTTGGAAAAGTCTTCTACATAAATAAAATTTTCAACAGATATAAAAATTTGTCTAAATTTTCTATAGAAATACAATTTTAGCATTTTCTATAGAAATAAAATTTTGACAAAATTTTCTATAGAAATATAATTTTGACAAAATTTTCTATAGAAATAAAATTTTGACAAAATTTTCTATTGAAATAAAAATTTTACAAAATTTTCTATTGAAATACAAATTTTGCAAAATTTTCTATAGAAGTAAAATTTTGGAAAAATTTTAACTTTTAAATGATTTTAATTCAATTTTGGAAAAGTCTTCTACATAAATAAAATTTTCTACAGATATAAAAATTTGTCTAAATTTTCTATAGAAATACAATTTTAGCATTTTCTATAGAAATAAAATTTTGACAAAATATTCTATAGAAATAAAATTTTGACAAAATTTTCTATAGAAATATAATTTTGACAAAATTTTCTCTAGAAATAAAATTTTGACAAAATTTTCTATTGAAATAACAATTTCACAAAATTTTCTATCCAAGTAAAATTTTGGAAAAATTTTAACTTTTAATGATTTTAATTTTGGAAAAGTCTGCTACATAAAATTTTGACAAAATTTTCTTTAGAAATAAAATTGTGACAAAATTTTCTATAGAAATATAATTTTGACCAAATTTTCTATAGAAATAAAATTTTGACAAAATTTTCTATAGAAATATAATTTTGACAAAATTTTCTATAGAAATAAAATTTTGACAAAATTTTCTATTGAAATAAAAATTTTACAAAAATTTCTATAGAAGTAAAATTTTGGAAAAATTTTAACTTTTAAATGATTTTAATTTAATTTTGGAAAAGTCTTCTACAGAAATAAAATTTTCTACAGATATAAAAATTAGTCAAAATTTTCTATAGAAATAAAATTTTGACAAAATATTCTATAGAAATAAAATTTTGACAAATTTTTTTATAAAAATAAAATTGTGACAAAATTTTCTATAGAAATATAATTTTGACAAAAATGTTCTATAGAAATAAAATTTTGACAAAATTTCCTATAGAAATAAAATTTTGAGAAAATTTTCTTCTATAATTTTGACAAAAATGTTCTATAGAAATAAAATTTTGACAAAATTTTCTATAGAAATAAAATTTTGACAAAATTTTCTATAGAAATAAAATTTTGACAAATTTTTTTATTGAAATAAAATTTTGACAAAATTTTCTATAGAAATATAATTTTGACAAAAATTTTCTATCGAAGTAAAATTTTGACAAAATTTTCGATAGAAATACAATTTTGACAAAATTTTCTATTGAAATAAAAATTTCGCAAAATTTTCTATCGAAGTAAAATTTTGGACAAATTTTAACTTTTAAATGATTCTAATTTAATTTTGGAAAAGTCTTCTACATAAATAAAATTTTGACAAAATTTTCTACAGATATAAAAATTTGTCAAAATTTTCTATAGAAATACAATTTTGACATTTTCTATAGAAGTAAAATTGTGACAAAATTTTCTATAGAAATAAAATTTTGACGAAATTTTCTATAGAAATAAAATTTTGACAAAATTTTCTACAGAAATAAAATTTTGACAAAATATTCTATAGAAATAAAATTTTGACAAAATATTCTATAGAAATAAAATTTTGACAAATTTTTTTATAGAAATAAAATTTTGACAAAATTTTCTATAGAAATATAATTTTGACAAAAATTTTCTATAGAAGTAAAATTTTGACAACATTTTCGATAGAAATACAATTTTGACAAAATTTTCTATTGAAATAAAAATTTCACAAAATTTTCTATCGAAGTAAAATTTTGGAAAAAATTTAACTTTTAAATGATTTTAATTTTGAAAAATGGATAGCTAGTACGAATTTTGGTCCAATTTTGGAAAAAATTTGTTTCAAAATAAAATTTCATTGTGGCAATGCTATCAGGCATTCTATTCTTATGTGACCATGTGGAAAAGTCGAAAATCGTAAAATCGTATTTGGAAAAGTCGCTCAGTGGATAAAAATGGGCCGGCTTTATCCCCTGTCTCTAAGACCGTCCGGCTACTTATTTCATTCGGACCAAATTTAGATATAGTTTCCTATGAACGGCCACTAGAATAATTTTCCATTCGAAATGAACCACCCTTGCGAATTTTTTATTTACTGAAAGGCTTTCAATTGTGATTTTGTTTTATTTTTCCCCAAAAAAAAAAAAAAAAACAGAATATTTTCAAACTGAATCTATAAAATATAGAAAACAATAAACGCCAAAACTTTTCAATTCATAGATATTTGACCATGGTAGTTTTACACAGTATTGCCATAATTTTTCTATTTTACACACGTACCCACACACACACACGCGCGCACAGGGCAATCACATACACACACACACTCAAACAAAGATAGTGAAGTTGGCTTTTGTTGTTATCCGAAGTATTTGACCTAATGGCTGTTATGGTTATAGTTTTCATTCTAGTTTTTTTTTTTGGTCATCCTGACTAGAAGGCAGACTGTCCGTCCCGGATACGATTTCGAGTATATAAAATGAAAAGATAACTTGCAAAAGCAATTGTCTCCGTGTGTGACAATATGTTGTCATCTATGGTGGAACATAAATATTTGAAGTTTTTTGTGTGTTCATTATTTTGATTTGATTGCAGAGTTGCAATAGGAGTTTCAGGGGGAGGAGGTGGTTTCTGGTTGCTGGTGGAAACATTTTAGTGCGATTGTTCAATTGCTGTATAAAGTTTACAATTTTTATTTTATGTAGCATGAAATAGGTTGTTTTTTTCTCCTGCGAATTTCTGTGTGTATGTGTGCGTGTGCTTCAAAAATATTTTGGCAATTCCATTGAAAATTTGAGGCAAGTAAAATTGTTAGAAGGGATAATAGAAATTTATAAAAGTTTAGTTTTGGATATTTTCTACCAGGGAAAAAGTCAATCGTTTTAGTGAAAATAAAAATATAATTTTTTAGAAAAATTGTAATACCTGAAGTTCAAGTTTTAAAAAAGTTTAGATTGACTGAACTAAAAAATTAATAAATTAGTTTTCTTAAAGTATAGATTTTTTCCATGAATCGAAAAAAACATAGGCTGGTTGACACCATCAAACTTTTGAATTATGTTATTATTTTTTAAATAGATTTAATGTCCGTCAATCTACCTATAAATATGTTGGCTATAGCGAGGGCATATGAAGGCATTGGTATTAATAGATAATTAATTTGCGATATATATGGATAATCGTTTTAATTTTTTTTAAATGATTATATTTTACTGGAGAAATTTACATCTTTCTAAAAACATTGACGTGCTAATGGATGTTGAGTTAGTTTGAGCAGCATTATGTTGTTTGGTTCATTGTGCATGTAAAAGTGTTGTTGTGTTTCGCTTTTGTTATGCTAGCATGCCGATGTAAGTTTGAGAGCCATTGGAGAGAATTTTTTAGTAAGAGAGTGCGCTAAAGCATTGAGGTAAACGATATAATATTGATGTAAGTAAATTATGGTAAGCGATTGAATGGATCGAGGAGAGTGATGAGTAATTGGATATTTGGTCGAATATGGTAATATTTACTAAATTTGTATTTCCCACAAAATAGTTCAGAATTTCTTAAAATATGTACATTTTACCACAAATGCGCACATCTTAAACTTCATATAATTTTAAAACTTTTTGAACAATTTTTTTCTCAACTTCAAGGTGATAAGATTCTGACTTTTGCACAACTACAGGCTTGCAAATTTTAATAATTTTTTAACAAATCTATAGACTCTACGGTATAAGCAAATTATTAAGATCCTACGCAAACTGAACATATGCACATTGCATACAGGGATAGATACCCAAGTCGGGCAACCCAAAAGTTGAAATGTACGTGAGTGATTATTATAGCAGTCGATATATATAAACAAGTACATACGACAGAAAGTTCGTTCAGACCGAATCTTATGTATCCTGCATCATGAATAGCGTACAAAGACTGTCATCCACAATCGAATTACTGGGGTTGTGGTAACGATTGTCGATAGCAAAGTATTTTAAAAAATCTCTGCGATCGGAGGAACTACGGATATCGTTAGATCGACTCAGAATTTCAACATGAACCAGAATATTCTAGGGTTGCCTTTTATACATCGAGATTTGGCAACCCTAGTGTTGCAATCTGCCAACTGAGAGCTCTTTCGTAAAGCTTGTCATTTTTAAGTTACACGTAGTCAGAATGTTATATGTACTCAGGTCTGTCATTCAGGATAAAAAAAAAAAAACAAGTTTATACGGCCGTAAGTTCGGCCAGGCCGAAGCTTATGTACCCTCCATCATGGATTACGTACAAAATTCATCTAAACACTGCCATCCACAATCGAATTACTTAAGTTGCGGTAACGCTTCACGATGGCAAGGTATCTTAAAACCTCCTAACACCATCTTCTAAATTGTATGTAAGTCCATACGTGGTATATATTAAATCAAAAAAGATCGATCCAATACGTATATAATTCAGTTTGACAAAGTAGACATAAAATTTGGACAAAATTTTCTACAGAAATAAAATTTTAACAAAATTTTCTATAGAAATAAAATTTTCACAAAATTTTCTATAGAAATAAAAATTTTGACAAAATTTTCTATAGAAAGAAAATTTTGACAAAAATTTCTACAGAAATAAAATTTTAACAAAATTTTATATAGAAATAAACTTTTGACAAAATTTTCTATAGAAATAAAACCTTGGTAGATTATTTTTGGCTCAAGTGGCAACCATGATTATGAACCGAATAAAATTTGAACAAAATTTTCTATAGAAATAAAATTTTGACAAAATTTTCTATAGAAATAAAATTCTGACAATGATGAAAATTTTATTATGAACCGAATAAAATATTAACAAAATTTTCTCTAGAAATAAAATTTTGACAAAATTTTCTATAGAAATAAAATGTTGGTAGATTATTTTTGGCTCTAGTGGCAACCATGATTATGAACTGATATGGACCAATTTTTGTGTGATTGGACCAATTTTGGTATGGTTATTAGCGACCATATACTAACACCACGTTCCTAATTTGAACCGTGTCGGATGAATTTTGCTCCTCCAAGAGGCTCCGGAGGTCAAATCTGGAGAACGTTTTATATGGGGGCTATATATAATTATGGACCGATATGGACCAATTCTGCCACGGTTGTTAAAGATCATATACTAACACCATGTTCCAAATTACAACCGGATCGGATGAAATTTGCTTCTCTTTGAGGCTCCGCAACCCAAATTTGGGGATCGGTTTATATGTGCGCTATATATAATTATGGACCGATGTGGACCAATTTTTGCACGGTTGTTAGAGACCATATACCAATACCATGTACCAAATTTCAGCCGGATCGGTTGAAATTTGCTTCTCTTTGAGGCTTCGCAAGCCAAATGTGGAGATCGGTTTATATGGGGTCTATATATAATTATGGACCGATGTGGACCAATTTTTGCATGGTTGTTAGAGACCATATACCAACATCATGTACCAAATTTCAGCCGGATCGGATTTTTGCACGGTTGTTAGAGACCATATACCAACACCATGTACCAAATTTCAGCTGGATCGGATGAAATTTGCTTCTCTTTTAGGCTCCGCAAGCCAAATCTGGGGATCGGTTTATATGGGGGCTATATATAATTATGGACCGATGTGGACCAATTTGTGCATGGTTGTTGGAGACCATATACCAACACCGTATACCAAATTTCAGCCGGATCGGATGAAATATGCTTCTGTTAGAGGCTCCACAAGCCAAATCTGAGGGTCCCTTTATATGGGGGCTATACGTAAAAGTGGACCGATATGGCCCATTTTCAATACCATCCGACCTACATCGATAACAACTACTTGTGCCAAGTTTCAAGTCGATAGCTTGTTTCGTTCGGAAGTTAGCGTGATTTCAACAGACGGACGGACGGACGGACATGCTTAGATCGACTCAGAATTTCACCACGACCCAGAATATATATACTTTATGGGGTCTTAGAGCAATATTTCGATGTGTTACAAACGGAATGACAAAGTTAATATACCCCCATCCTATGATGGAGGGTATAAAAAAATTAAACCAAAGATGTCATTCTCTTACGCCTATATTTGAAGATTTTTTATTTTTATTCTATATATTCTTTTCTGTTTATTCTATTTCTTTAAATCAAAAATATTTTTGAATACTCTAAGGAAAATGTACTTTACTTCAACCGGAAATTCATGTTTTAAATTTAAGGAAAGAATGTTTAAGGCAAAGATGATAAATTTTCTTCTAATTTTTCTATGCACCTTTTGCATTCACTCTTTTGTTTCCTTCATGTAAATTCATCCATCATTCATGGCTAATGGTCGTCAAGTTTTTGTCCTAATAATAAAGTCTCATAGTATTTTCTTCTGTCTACCGCCCTCCTTTAGCATAAAAACTTATAAAATTCCACAAAACCAAAAACCCGCTTTCCTAGTTAATTTATCAAAGCTTTCTGAGTTCTTCTGGCCAGCCACTTTAACCATTGTCTTTTTTGCTCCGCATATTGTGAAATTTCTTATTCCTCCTTAATTTTGTTGATTTCATTTTTAGTGTCGTCTTCATAGTCACCACCATCGTCATCATCATAATTTCATAAGAATCTCATTATCATAACTTATCACACCAGCAACTTCAATTACCCCAAGGGTAGTGGTAACCCTCAAGCGTATTTCTGTTCACAACACAAAGGACCATGGCAATCACCCATTTTCGGAGTCACTATTTCGTATGGTCTGCAGTTATGATGTGATGTGCATTCTTCCAAGTTTTTGGTTCGTTTAATTGGTGTTGATTTTCCCACAAGAAATAAAATTATTGCTGTTATAATTTCTCTGATTTCAAAGGATGCCCATGGGTGTGTGAGCAAGAGTTGGTCCGAGTGTTCTTTCTTCAGTGGTTTTCCTTATGAAACATATTTGTGATGGTATGATTTTTGTGTTTGTTGTTTATCTCTCTCCCTCTCTCTTTTTCTCTCTTTGTGTTTGGGGCTAAATGTTGACATGTTAACTGACAGTGACAGCTCACAGAATGGTATGAGCGTGTGTGTTTTAACCAAAGGAAATAGCCACACACAGATTGCACAAGTATAAATCCAAAGAAAGCCAGACAACAGACAATGATTTCTAAAGCAACATCAACACGACAAAGTCGACAACAACAAAACAATAACAAGTGGTCAGGAAATACTGATCATCATCTCTATGAGTGAGTAGTAGGGGTGGTAGGGATGATTATGATGAAAACCCCACTCACTAAAGAGATACATATACATGTATGTATGTATCTACGTTTGTGTCATGTATATCACATGTATGCTCTAATACAAAGTGAACGTAAGTACATTCACTCATTACCACTCTCTAGACAATGTTGCATCCACTATTGTTGATGTGGTGCTACTGTTCTAGGAGAGAATGTCTAAGTCAAAGTGAAAAGTGCAAGAGCAGCCGGTGTCACCATTTTGGGAGAAACATTTTGCGAACTACAACTTGATAAGATGACTGCTACACTAACAAACTGATGACAATGATGAAATGATTATCCTGGTCAGAGGGGAAAACCGACAGTGGTACAAAGCAAAACATTCAAGAGATGAAACAATAGTAATCAAGCAGTCAAAAAGCCAGCATGTTAGCAAGGCTAAAACACCCACACACACCTAAACAATTGGATTGCATGTATGCTTTGTAGCTTTTTGTTTTGTGTGTGTCGTAATCAACATCAGTCAAATCAAGTAAGGGTACTGTGGTTAGTGAAGTAACAAAAAAAAAAAGGATACTCAAACTGGGATTTGGATTTACCACTACAATGAAAAAAAATACACAAAGATGTCCTCAAGATACGAATTCCATTTTTGCGTAGCATAGAAAATGATACAAGGTTTGTCTTTTATTTGGCGAGATTGGGCAACCCTAGTGTAGCAATCTGCAAACGGACTACTCTATCGTAAAACTTGACATTTTTGAGGCTATACGCACGAGGTTATACGCACGAGACAAACGAGCGCTATGTTGTTTACAGCAAATAAAAAAAATTAGCTCGCCCAAAAAATTGAATTAAATCGTGAACATTTTCGCACGATTTTTTTTACAATTTTCGATGTGGATTAATTCAACGACAGCACATTGACGAACTTTATTAAATTTTTGACGATGAACATCCATCAAGGGCCATCGATGGTATGATGAATTTTGTGGAGGTCATCCAAAATCAGTTGTTGTTCCGGAAACCATTAATGCTATGGGTCCACTGATACTAGGTTAGGTATACACGCAGATAAGGAATATGATCACCTCAAACATGTTTCAAGAGCAAAATGTTGTTTTTGTATGGTGACCAGGTAACATGTTTGTCACTAAAATGTTATTCTCTCGTCAAATATAACCTGCTTGCCGAAATCAGATACATGATTTCCGAGAAAATAACATGGTTGCGAAAACCATGTTACATGGTCACCACCCAAAAATAACATTTTGCTCTTAAAACATGTTTGAGGTGATCATATTCCTTATCCGGTGTAGTGGCAGCCCGATATTTCAGGCTCACTAAGACTATTCAGTCCATCGTGATACTTCGTGAACTTTTTCTTATCACTGTTTAGCTTAATGACACGGAACCCACATTTTATAGCCGTGTCCAACCGGCGTTCCACATTGCGGTGAAATCACTTAGAGAAGATTTGAAACTCTCAGAAATGTCACTAGCATTACTGAGAGAGTATAATCCACCGTTGAAAAACTTTTTGGTGTTCGTTCGAAACTGAGGTTGAACGACGGGCATACTAACCATTGCACTACAATGGCTACCTGAGGCAAATTTACGCATTAATGGGACCAGCATACATTCAATATTGCATAAACATTGTACCGTCAAAAAAATGTTCGCTTTGGTTCCCATGTTCGCTTTTGGTTCAAAAAGAGCTCTTGTCGATTGGTCGAAAGAAATGGTCCAAAAATACGACCGCGCTTCTTCAGAACACGTATGATAAAATAATAAAATGAGAGGACAACGGTTTTTGGCACCTGAAGAAGCAATTGATGCGTTCAGAATGCATGTCCATGAGGGTGGAAAAAGAGCTTCGGCAATTGGTTCAAAGGCATGAAAAATGTGTATATGTTATATATCTTAATGGGGAATATTTTGAACAATAATAAAGCGATTGTCGATTATTAATATTTGTTTTCTAATCCAAAATAATAAAAGTCAACCCTCGTAATTTAGAATGAAATTGAAAATCTGAACCTACCTGAATCTAAAAATGATCTTGTGCCAAACTTGAAGTCATTTGGACTAAAACTTTGACCTTCGATTTCAAAAATGTTTTTGCATGCCGACGGGCAGCGCTAAACCGCTCACCGTCAGGAAGAGGCCCTGACCTTAACCAAGTTTCGGGCCCACTAAACATGAATCGCGGGAAGCTTACGAACAGCTGATCCAAAGGCAATAAAGAAAAGACAAGACCTACAACAATCACCGAAATGGAAAGTCCATCCGTTGATAACATTTAGTTGCTAGTAATGGGCAATACTTCGATTGATTAGTTTTTTTTTTAATAAATTCTCAAACATTTGAAAAAATCTGCCATTTTCAATTTGTGTTCCCCCACAAAAATTTCCTAACTCTGTTTATACCCTTCACCACTACTGTGGTACAGTTTGTGCATTTGTATGTAACGCCAAGAAGGAAAAGTCGGAGACCCATCGTTTAGTATACCGATCGTCTTAGAATTAAATTCTGAGTCGATTTAGAGATGTCCGTCTGTCTGTCTGTCTGTCTGTCCGTCTGTCTGTCTGTTGATGTATTTTTGTGTGCAAAGTACAGTTTTAGTCCGATTGTCCTAAAATTTGGTATAGGGTCCTGTTTCGGTTCAAAGACGATCCCTATTGATTTTGGAAAAAATCGGTTCAGATTTAGATATAGCTTCCATATATATTTTTCACCGATCTGGTCATAATTGGCATGTATATCAACCGATCTTCCTCAAATTCCGTACATCCGAATATCAGCCAAATCGGTTCAGATTTAGATATAGCTCCCATATATAGCATTCGCCCGACTTACACTCATTTGCCCACAGAGGCCAATTTTTTGCTCCGATTTAGGTGAAATTTTGCACAGGGAGTAGAATTAGCATTATACCTATGCGTGTCAAATTTGGTTGAAATCGGTTCAGATTTAGATATAGCTCTCATATATAGCTTTCGCCCGATTTACACTCAAATGATCACTGAGGCCAATTTTTTGCTCCGATTTAGTTGAAATTTTGCACAGGGAGTAGAATTAGCATTGTAGCTATGCGTGCCAAATTTGGTTGAAATCGGTTCAGATTTAGATATATCTCCCATATATAGCTTTCGCCCGATTTACACTCATATGACCACAGAGGCCAAGTTTTAACTCCGATTTAGTTGAAATTTTGCAGAGGGAGTAGAATTAGCATTGCAGTTATGAGTGCCAAATTTGGTTGAAATCGGTTCAGATTTAGATATATCTCCCATATATAGCTTTCGCCCGATTTAGACTCATTTGCCCACAGAGGCCAATTTTTTGCTCCGATTTAGTTGAAATTGTGCACAGGGAGTAGAATTAGCATTGTATTCAAATTTGGTTGACATCGGTTCAGATTTAGATATAGCTCCCATATATAGCTTTCGCCCGATTTACACTCAAATGATCACAGAGGCCAATTTTTTTGCTCCGATTTAGTTGAAATTTTGCACAGGGAGTATAATTAGCATTGTAGCTATGCATGCCAAATTTGGTTGACATCGGTTCAGATTTAGATATAGCTCCCATATATATGTTTTTCTGATTTCGACAAAAATGGACATAATACCAATATTTTCCTTGTAAAATCGCCACTGCTTAGTCGAAAAGTTGTAAAAATGACTCTATATTTCCTAAACTTCTAATACATATATATCGAGCGATAAATCATAAATAAACTTTTGCGAAGTTTCCTTAAAATTGCTTCAGATTTAAATGTTTCCCATATTTTTTTACTAACATTGTGTTCCACCCTAGTACATTAGCCGACTTAAATTTTGAGTCTATAGATTTTGTAGAAGTCTATCAAATTTTGTCCAGATCGAGTGATATTTAAATGTATGTATTTGGGACAAACCTTTATATATAGCACCCAACACATTTGACGGATGTGATATGGTATCGAAAATTTAGATCTGCAAGTGGTGCAGGGTATAATATAGTCGGCCCCGTCCGACTTTAGACTTTCCTTACTTGTTTTTAAATAAATTCTCAAACATTTGAAAAAATCTGTCATTTTCAAAAATTTATAGAAATCTCAAAATTTGGAGTACAATTTAGTTAAATTTTCGCACGAGCTAGTTCATTCTTCCTATGGAACAATTGAAACTGTTCTTCCTATGGAACAGTTTATTTCTTTTTTCTGTGCAATATAAAATTACGACATTTTAAAGAATAATTCTAATTTGTGTCAGCTTGCACTTTTAAAGTATGATGACCTCTGAATTGACTACATCTGTGTTTTATAATTCCTCTAAGGGATACCCTTTTGCTTAAGTTTCTAGACAATAACGATCTCAAAATGCTAGTAAGCAGATGTACATGTACTCCTGTAACATAGGCTTGGACACACAACAAAAGTATGTGTATGTTCAAAGTGGATGTTTTTGTGTGTGTTTAGATTTATATCAGGAATCGGATATGGCAATGCAAATGTATGTGTGTGTGTGTGCTCTTGTAACAATAGGGCTGTTTTATTTTAGCACTGGATATGCTAAGCCGTTAAGGACTAAAAGAAAACAGAGTACTCGGTTATCCAGGACAGGAAAAGAAGTGAAATCTTGCATTTTTAATGTATGAAATCAATTAGTAATAAATATTTACTGCTGCGATTATTTATGACACTGTATCACTTTGAATTTCATGTTTTTCGATAAAATAGTCACAATAAATTGCTATTGTGAATCGAAGAAGCGTCACTTTATCCAAATACAATCTGGCAACTTCGGCGCGACTTGCACTGATGAGATGTTCTGGATAGCCCACACAAATGTTGCATCCAGTGCAAAAAGAAAACAGCCCTAATAATGCTTTGAGTATCTATCTCCAACACACACATCGACCATCCATAATTTTATGCTTCTCTCGGTTTTGTCAAGAGCTTAATACACAACGACATATTCTTGCTATCTACAAATGATGGACATAACAATTCATCTCTACGAAACACAAAAGGAATTTGTTTTTTTTTTTTTTTTAAATTATAGTTTGTTGTTTTCAATGATACAATGAGGCAAGAAATTATTTTTTTTATAAATATTTTTTTTTGAAACCTTGGTCAAGACCTAGTATAAGTCCTAAGGAGAAAAAAACAAAATTCTATGTCTCTCTCCCTCTCTCTCTTTCTCTCTTGTATAATTAAATTGTCTCACTGGTAATGTTTTTCGTATGTATTTATCCCTTTTAATTCTTATCTTATGATCATTTACAATATAGGACAAAAATATCAAATCCTGCTATGGTTTTAGAGAACACAAGTAGAAATAGATGTACATTTTTTATTGTCGTCTATCATATATGGCCCATATAAAAGATTAAATATTTAATAGGCAGTTTTGCAAAATACTTGCTAAATCTTTATTCATTTTTTGCTAGGCAAAAAAAAAGAATTTCCATAGCATTGGAAAGACAATAAAGCATTAACACACTCTACGATATATGTATGTACATATTATATATGGTTTTGGATATGAAAATTTCATATTGCATATTGTGGATTATTGTGTCCTTACAATAGGACTAATCATAAATGTCAATTGAAATTTTAACAATGGACGTTATGATTTTTAAATCCTTTGCACAATTTTAAACAATTTGCTCGATTATTTACAATGAAAGGCCATAAATTATATAAGAGTTTGGTTATTGGTTAAAGGGGAAGTTGTGAGACTACCGTTGAGAGTTGTGGGTCCAAGATGGGATATGATTGTTTTGTTTTGTTAGTGTTACTACTATTACACAAGGCTATGGTATAGTAATAACGTCCTGCAAACTATATCGCCAGACAAGTGCTTAGATGGATAGGCAAAACTTTTTCTGAACATTTTCTAGGATAAACTGGGTGATTACTTGATGCGAAAAACTGCTTATCAAGAGCTGTTGACCTACACCCCAAAGCAAAACCAGGTGATTATACCAGGATGGTTTCGGTTATCACACATTATTTTCAACTCAAATTCGATTTTCCGATTTTGTCGTTTAAATCAAAAAATTCCAAAAATATATGGCTCTTCGTAACAAAACTATTGTCATATATTTTTTGGAATTATGCATAAAGCTCCGCATAAAAAATCTACAAATATAGGCTAAGTCTTAGTTTGAGGATTTAGCATCTTTGGTTTAGATTGTTATACCCTAAACCACATAGTGGTCAGGGTATAATAAGTTTGATCGGCCAAAAAATGTGCCTACCAGAAATATTGATTTTAGACCCCATAAAATATATACCGATCGACTCAGAATCGCCTCCTGAGTCGATCTAGCGCTTGGTGTCCGTCCGTCCGTCCGTCCGTCTGTCCATGTATTTGTTGTTCACAGGATTCCGGTCGCAATTATTAACCGATTTTGATGAAATTTGGTACAGGGCGGTTTTTGGGCACAAGGACGAACGCTATTGAATTTGAAAGAAATCGGATCAAATTTAGATATAGCTCCCATATATATGTATCGCCCGATTTCGAGAAATGGGGTCACGTTGCGCGTTTTTTCAAATGGATCGTCACCAAATTTGGCAAAAGGTAATCTTTTCCATCGCCCTTCAAGTTTGCAAAATTTCATCCAAATCGGTTCAGATTTAGATATAGCTCCCATATACATGTATAGCCTGATTATCCCAAATTTGGCCATAGAACCCTTATTTATTAACCGATCATACTAAAAGTTGGCTAGATCCAGTCCTCTATAGTACTAACTATATGTGCAAAATTTCATCGAAATCGGTTCAGATTTAGATATAGCTCCCATATATATGTATAGCCCGATTTTCCCAAATTTGGCCATAGAACCCTTATTTATTAACCGATCATACTAAAAGTTGGCTAGATCCAGTCCTCTATAGTACTAACTATATGTGCAAAATTTCATCGAAATCGGTTCAGATGTAGATATAGCTCCCATATATGTATCACCCGATTTTGAAAAATTCGCCCCTAATAACCTTATGTTTGACCATACAGGCCTCATTTCTTAAACGATCTTACTCAAATCTTGCACAAGGTAACCTTTTGTGGTATTAATCAAACCCGCAAAATATTATGCAAATTGGTTCAGATTTAGATATAGCTTCCATATATATGCATCGCTCCATTTTCCCAAAATTTGGCCATAGTACTCTTATTTATTAACCAAATTTCAAATTTTGATGTACTAGCCGATCGTACTTATACGTACTTGTAGCTCTTATATAAGAATATTGCTCGATTTTTACAAATTTGTATTTATTACCCACACTAATTTATTGATTTTCTCTTTTTTAATAATGGGCTCAATATTAGTGGCATACTAACTCCGTAGGCGCAATATCAACACAGCCAGTGTTCCTAGAAGTAGGGGAAATTCCCTATATGTAGGGTTTTTCTAATATTTAGCGTCGTAGGGACGTAGGGCCATAATGTAGGACATTTTCACTCAACACAATTTGTAATAATTTTTACATTTTGGTGGGTCTAGAGGAGGAAATTAGAAGCCGGCAAGGCTTGATCTTTAACAATGTGTGGTAAACTTTATTCCAGTAGAGAATTTTGTCAAACTTTTTTTTCTATAGAACATTTTGTCAAAATTGTATTTCTATAGAAATTTTTATCAAAATATTATTTCTATAAAAAAATTTCTCAAAATTTTATCTCTGTGGATTTTTTTTCTCAAAATTTTATTTCTATAGAATTTATTGTCAAAATTTTATTTCTATAGAAAAATTTCTCACAAAAATTTGTTTATAGAAACTTTTTCTAAAATTTTTATAGAGATTTAACAAAAAATTTTACTAATTTGGGTAGAATTCTATCAACTGTGGCAACCGTGGTGGTAATACAAATTTATATTCTATGTTATATACGTTGCATATTCATGTTTTAAGATAATAAAGTACTTAGAACCATTTTTGTTTTGTAAAATTTTTTAAATTTAACGAAAAATATAGTAGGGAAAATTGTTTGGGAATGTATAGGAAAGTAGGGAACTTTTTTTGTCCTTGTAGGGTAAACTGTACATTTTCCGTGGCAACATTGACTATGAGCTATAGTCAGATTGACACAAAGCACCTATAGACATGTACCCCTTAATTTTCTTAAATATGCAACTGCGGTTTATCTCCCAGACCTATATGTTACCCCACAAATGCTTATGATTACTAATTCTGTAATGGTGGTTTAGGGTATGATATAGTCGGCCCCGCCCGACTTTCTACTTTACTTACTTGTTTTTGGAATTAAACAAAAAAAAAACATTTTTTATTTCGAAGCATCAGTTATAATTTGGATTTTTATATTGGCATTTGTTTGTATGTATACCGCGAAAAGAAAATAAAAAAAATTTGATAAATGCTATCTATATCCTAATTTTATTGATCCTAGATTTAAAGCCAGATATGTCGCTTAAAAATGACTCTATTTTAAAGAATCCGCATCTTCCTATTTTATCGAATTTTAATTTTGATTTTTGCGTAAAAAAAATGACAGATTCAAATTATAACGGATACTTCAAGATAACAATTACAAAAAAAAAAAAAACAAGTATATGCGGCCGTAAGTTCGGCCAGGCCGAAACTTATGTACCCTCCACCATGGAATAACTTGGATTGTGGTAATACTTACCGATGGCAAGGTGTCTTAAAACTTCTTAACATCGTTTTATAAATTGTGAGTTAGTCCATACGTGGTATATATTATGCCCTATACAGACTATCAGTTATTCCGGACGGAATGTCGGTGTTTGTAAAGAATCTTACAGTGTGTCGGATCGATACGACTTGTCGGCGATGACTAAATAATCGGTAAATGTGTTATCGATCCCATAAACATGCGATTATGCCTTCGGACTTAACTTATAATGTGCACAATATATGGGATATGTTCGACACGAGCTCTGTCGTAGAGAGCCAGAATTGAAATATGGGGGTCGCTTTACATGGGAGCTATATACACTGAAAAAAAGCATACTCGGTTCCAAAGATTTTGTCTTTACTTTAAAAAATTTGGTATTGATTCCGAGCCGAAGAAGCGGAGAATACAAGTAAGGATACTTTTAAGACACAATTCTCTTTCAAATTTAGGTTTTGTGTACTTGCTTCTAGGAAGCAAATTTTAATTTTTCGCTTTCTCAGCTTTTTTTCTTCATATGCGATCAAAGTCCTTTAAAAACGAGTTAACGGCAACTTTATTTTCCAAATTAGGACTCAACTTCCAGTAGAAATTATGCTATGTTTGAAGTAAAAAACTTCTTTAAAATAAAGTTTTGAAAAACATGTCCTATATTTGAACGATTTTTTGCTTTGTAGTCAAGATGCAAAAAGACAACAAATTTAAAGACAATTTCATTAAATTTAAAGAATTTTTCTGAATTATTAAAGTCAAGTTGACCTTAGCCTATAAATTTTTTCTTTCATGTTAAGATACCCATTTTTAAGTCAAATCACTTAATTATAAGGAAAATACGACTTCATTGAAAAGTTTATCGACTTTTGGACAAGGAAAATAACTTAATTTTAGAGAAATGCGTCTTCTATGGTAAGCAAAATTTGTATTCGTATTTTAAAGACATGAAATCTTTGACCTCACGACAATATTTTTTTCATATACTAACATCACGTACCAAATTTCAACCGAATCGGATGAATTTTGCTCTTCCAAGGGGGAGGTCAAATCTGGGGATCGGTTTATATGGGGCCTATATATAATTATGGACCGATTTCGACCAATTTTTGCATGGGTGTTTGAGGCCATATATTAACACCACGTAACAAATTTCAACTGAATCAGATGAATTTTGGTCTTCCAAGAGGCTCCGGAGGTCAAATCTGAGGATCGGTTTATATGGGGGCTATATATAATTATGGTTATTATAGACCATATACTAACACTATGTACCAAATTTCAGGCGGATCGGATGAAATTTGCTTCTCTTAGAGGCTCTGCAAGCCAAATCTGGGGATCGGTTTATATGGGGGCTATATCTAAACCTTAACCGGTTTGGTTGATACCACAGAAAGTTACCTTGTGCTAAATTTGAGTAACATCGGTTAATATGTTAAATAAGGCTTTTATGTCCAAATTATGGAAAATCGGACGATGCATATATATATAGCTATATCTAAATCTGAACCGATTTTATAGAAATTTTGATCACGTAAAAAGTGGCAAAATTTGACGCCGATCGATTAGTAAAGGAGGGCAATCTGACCTCATTTATCGAAATCGGGCGATACATATATATGGGAGCTATATCTAAATTTGATCCGATTTTTTCCAAATTCATTCTTGTGCCCAAAAAGCACCCTATACCAAATTTCATCAAAATCGGTTAATAATTCTGCGAACATCATGTAGATCTAGTGTTCGTTTGGGCCATTTATTAGGTCAATATAATTTTCAGTATACATATGATCGGTCGGATAATCAACAAACATATATTTTAGAATTGTCTTTAAGTCAATATACGTGGAGCAGAAATGCGAATAATACGATTTTTAGAAGCCTAAAAATAGACAGTGATAACCTTATTCCAATGATACATGAGTGATTGAGCGATTAGTTCACAAAGGAATACCATACATGTATGGGAAATCAGTTGTACCCCAATTTTCCATTTCTACATCAAATTTCCCTACATTTGGAAAACATTTTACTGTTACTCATAACAGGTTGGCTGATAAGTCCCCGGTCTGACACATAGATGGCGTCGCTAGTATTAAATGCATTTTATTTTTATATAGTACCAACCTTCAAATGATTCGTCTCAAAATTTGACATCTGTAAGTCAATTAGTTTGTGAGATAGAGCGTCTTTTGTGAAGCAACTTTTGTTATTGTGAAAAAAATGGAAAAAAGGAATTTCGTGTTTTGATAAAATACTCTTTTCTGAAGGGAAAAAATACGGTGGAAGCATAAACTTGCTTGATAATGAGTTTCCGGACTCTGCCCCAGGGAAATCAACAATAATTGATTGGTATGCAAAATTCAAGCGGGTTGAAATGAGCACGGAGGACGGTGAACGCAGTGGATGCCCGAAAGAGGTGATTTAGAATGACCGTAAAATGAAGTTGATCGAGATAGCAGAGGCCTTAAAGATATCAAAGGAACGTGTTGGTCATATCATTCATCAATATTTGGATATGCGGAAGCTCTGTACAAAATGGGTGCCGCGCGAGCTCACATTTGATCAAAAACAACAACGTGTTGATGATTCTGAGCGGTGTTTGCAGCTGTTAACTCGTAATACACCCGAATTTTTTTGTCGATATGTGACAATGGATGAAACATGGCTCCATCACTACACTCCTGAGTCCAATGGACAGCGACCGGTGAACCGTCTCCGAAGCGTGGAAAGACTCAAAAGTCCGCTGGCAAAGTAATGGCCTCGGTTTTTTGGGATGCCCATGGAATAATTTTTATCGATTATCTTGAGAAGGGAAAAACCATCAACAGTGACTATTATATGAAGTTATTGGAGCGTTTGAAGGTCGAAATCGCGGCAAAACGGCCCATTATGAAGAAGAAAAAAGTGTTGTTCCTCCAAGACAACGCACCGTGCCCCAAGTCATTGAGAACGATGGCAAAAATTCATGAATTGGGCTTCGAATTGCTTCCCCACCCACCGTATTCTACATATCTGGCCCCCAGCGACCATTTCTTGTTCTCAGACGTCAAAAGAATGCTCGCAGGGAAAAAAATTTGGCTGCAATGAAGAGGTGAGCGCCGAAACTGAGGCCTATTTTGAGGCAAAACCGAAGGAGTACTACCAAAATGGTATCAAAAAATTGGAAGGTCGTTATAATCGTTGTATCGCTCTTGAAGGGAACTATGTTGAATAATAGAAATTAATTTTGACATAAAAAATGTGTTTTTCTTTGTTAGACCGGGGATCTGTCAGCCAACCTGTTATATATGGGAGCTATATCTAAATTTGATCCGCTTTTTTCCAAATTCATCCTTGTGCCCAAAAATCACCCTGTACCAAATTTCATTAAAATCGGTTAATAATTCTGCGAACAACAAGTACATATAGTGTTCGTTTGGGCCACCTCCTGAGTCGATTGGTATATATTTTATGGGGTCTAAAATCATTATTTCTGGTAAGCACTTTTTTTGCAGATCAAAGTTATTATACCCTTACAACTATGTGGTTTAGGGTATACCGGTATGAAGTGAGCGTCAAGATACAAATGTCTCAATAGGGAACATTTGTTGTGAACGAAGCCTTATTTTTTTGTTTGTTTGTTTGCTATAACATATTTAATATACTTCAAGTCATTGAGCAGACATTATAATATTTTTTCATCGTGTTTAAAAAATGTCGAATTTTGTACCAGAAAGTGATAATTTGTGGAAAGCATTAATTTTTTGTTTCCATGTGCTGCAAAGTCTAAATTTAAATTTAAATCTAAATTTAATGAAAACATTGTTTAAATTTAATGAACATTTCTTTATTTTAATGAAATATGTATTTAATGCTGTGTAAATTGTGTGTCCTAACATTTAGTTTGTATAATCATTCATATATTAGGTCAATATATTTTTCAGTGTACATATGATCGGTCGAATAATCAACAAACAAATATTTTAGAATTGTCTTTAAGTCAATATAACATACGTGGAGCAGAAATGCGAATAATACGATTTTTAGGAGCCTAAAAATAGGCAGTGATAACACCCTTATTCCAATGATACATGAGCGATTATTTCACAAAGGAATACCATACATGTATGGGAATACCCCAATTTTCCATTTCTAAATCAAATTTTCCTACATTTGGAAAACATTTTACTCCTACTCATATATTCCATTCGCTCAGAGGATATCAAAACCAACACTTATGGAAATTACGCTTGTATTTGTGAGTTTAAAAAGTTGTAGCACACATCTACATAAATACCATATCTTTTCACACTGTATGTCTGTCATTCTAGTCACCAGAACATTTTAGCTGTCACACGTATACGAATGTGTGAACAGCGATAACAACTTTGACTGTAAACTCTTTTATACTTCGGGGAATTTTGATAATGCTACCTATGGGAAATTTTGTTTGATAAAATATGTGACAGTTTTTGTTTTTTTTTTGGTATTTTTAAAAGAATTGAGATATGCATTGCTTTTTTTTTGTAAATATTAAATTGCATAAAAATTGTTTAAATCTAAATGAAAATATAAATTTGTTAGAAATTTATTAGAAATATAAAAACATTATATTACAAAACTTATCATGTAGAGTTAGAAGTTTTTTATGTTAAGAATTTAAAAAAAAAAATATATTTATTTTCTAAAACTAACCAAAATTTTTCTTCCTGGTGGGTTTTTCCAGTGTGGAGATATTTTTTCGTCTTTGGAGACGAAATGTTTGAGTTGATCGTTTAGTGGGGAAATTCCATAAAGTTAGGAACTTTTTAGGGATTTTTTCGAAATCGGCTCAGTTTACATGAAATTCGTTTTATTTCAAATGTATAAGATTCCCCAACCCGTCGAGATATCAAACCAAAAGCCTTACCACTGAAAATTTCAAGTAAATTAATTCATTAATTTCTTCATCAATATACCTTAAAATATGGAATCTATTTTTTGCGGCGCATTCTGTACTACCACAAAAAAAAAAAACAATTAATTATATTAAAACACAAAAGAGACCGTAGCTATATTAAGCTCTCAGCATAAATGATTCTCAAAGAATTTGGGTTGACTATCGGATAAGAAATCCTTAAGGATTGTATAACAATTTCCCAAGAAATGTTTTTTAAATTGCATTTACAGCTTTATCTAATTTACTATTGGGCTCTTTCTATCCATTACAAGATGCCTGTCTATGTAATCCTTGTTTGGTTCTAAATCAATTTTAATTTAAGATGAAAAACACGTTTTACACTCTGTTATATCATTACTAGTACCCATAGCAATGCGCTCTTTTATGGATGCTGTAGTTAATCCCAGGTAGTTAAGCGAGTTAGAACTGTGCCAGCGCCAAGAGAAAAGCTGTTGTTGTAGTGCCAGAGACGAAAAAAAAACAACATCAATGAAATAAAAAACAAAAAACGACTGGGAAAACTTTATAATTTACTTTTAAAAAATCTAATTAGATTTTAACTCTGAACAGATCAACCACAATACATGAAGAGAGTTGAACCAAAAAAGGCAAAACAAACACGAAAAAAGTGAGCATTACATAGCACAAAGCATTACCGTTTCACACACAAATAAAATTCAAAGTTTAAGGAAAACTTTGATGTTTTCACACAACGAATGGTGAACCGACCATGGTAAAAATGGACACAAATTGGAGCTTTTAACTGCAGTAAAGGTAAAGTACACGGTAAACAGTTTTTGTTTGTAGAGAAATATATTTTGATTCATGGTGTATAAAGTAAATATACTGAAAAATATTTACTTGATATTAAAGATTATGCAACCTAAATTTTAGGGTGCGAAATTTACAAAATATTAAGGACAAATTTCTTTAAAATAATGACATTTTAATTAAAACAAAGTTTATAATCTTTACTTAAAAAAAAAATCATTAAATTTACGACACAAATTTGCGTCGCTCCGTTAAAGTCCCATGTCTTGAACTAAGGTTAATTTTCCTTAAAGTAAAGATTAAAAAAAAAATGAATTAAAAAAATTGTCCTTAAATAAACTGAAATATTGAATATTTAGATTTAAGATAAAAAAGCTTCAAATATAGGGAAAGATTTATTTTGAGGATTTAGCATCTTTGGTTTAAAGTTTTTTTTTTTCTAAATTAAGAAAACATTTTTACTTTGAGGCATCCGCTATAATTTGGATTTGCTTTCCCTATGCCACACTGTGGCACTTATAATACCACAGGGTATTATACGTTAGTGCATATGTTTGCAACACCTAGAAGGAGACGAGATAGACGCATTGTGTCTTTGGCAAAAATGCTCAGGTTGGGTCCCAGAGTCGATTTAGCCATGTCCGTCTGTCCGTCCGTCCGTCTGTCTGCGAATACATTTTTGTGATCAAAGTCTAGGTCACAGTTTTAGTCCAATCGACTTCATATTTGGCACAAGCTTCTGTTTTGGGTCAGTATAGAAACCTACTGATTTTGGAAAAAAAACGGTTGAGATTTAGATATAGCTCCCACATATATCTTTTGCCCGATACGCACTTATATGGCCCCCAGAAGCCAGAGTTTTTTGGTCAAAATTTTGCACTAGGAGTACAATTAGTAGTGTAGTCAAGTGTGCCAAATTTTATTGAAATCGGTTCAGATTTAGTTATAGCTCCCATATATAGCTTTCACCCGATTTACACTCATATGACCACAGAGGCCTATTTTTTACTCCGATTTAATTGAAATTTTGCACAGTGAGTAGAATTAGCATTGTAGCTATGCGTGCCAAATTTGGTTGAAATCGGTTCAGATTTAGATATAGCTCCCATATATAGCTTTCGCCCGATTTACACACCCTCAAAAAAAAATCGCCTCTTTAACATATGTTCCAAACATATTTTGCAGGAAGCACATATATTATAGGATACTGCCGAAACATTAATATGTTTGTTTTATGTGAACATATTATATGTTTGGAAGCATTTCGAGCCCAAAAATATTATATGCTTGGAAGAATTTTTCCCAAAGTCGATTGTGCTCATTCCCTAACATACTCGTTATTTTCACTTCCACGAAATATATTTGTTCTTGGCACCTTTTTCTGTAAACCAAATAATGTTGAAGAAATTATTCACTTTTATAATTTTTTTAAATTTTACCTTTCGCCTGCACGGAGAATCGAACCGAGGAGCATACAGTTTGTAAGCCAACACACTATCCACTGGGCTACGTAGCTGTTATGGTCACCAGGAGATAATTATCGTTATAAGTTACATTTATATAGCATAGTTTGCAGCGCCCACGAGCCCATTCAAACATAACATTATTTAACAGAAACATACATTTGTTTGCCACGTGGAGCAGTGGTTAGCATGTCTGCCTTGCATGAAAAGGGTCGTGGGTTCAATCCCTGCTCCGACCGAACACTTTTTTTTTTTTAATTTACACATTTATATTTATACTATATTAAATTTTTATAATGAATCTTCGAAATGTGGGTTATTAAAGATTTATAGTCAGTAACAGTGCTTGATATAAACGAAATTGCAAAAATAACAATTTTGTAACAAAAAGCTGTTTTTGGTACAAAACTTTAAAATTTGGAAGGAATTCAAAAACTCTAACAAAAGAAGAACGTGGAGTCGAGTATAAACACACATAAATACTTTTATAATATAAACATACATTTATTAAGGCGTGAACAGTTTTTACTAGCATTTAACACCATCGCTCTAAAATGCCTTTTATTTTTCGTTAATAATTCATTTTAAAGAAAATAAACTTTTTAAATTGTTTTAGCTGCAAAACTCGAACTTAATGCCCGCTTTTATATTTGAAGGTGTCCATCAACTCCTCGTGGACTACTTATTACTAAAGAGGAACTAAACTTTGTTTTTATACATTTTACTGTGTAATTTTTCACTATTTCCTCCTTATTTAATTTTACTGTCCCAACTCTAAAAAGGGTATAGTTCCCTTTCGTTATTTTTATGAAGACCCCTGATTTCTTTTAACGAACCAAGAAAAAAATTGTGCCCATAATGCCAAAATGATAAACAAAACACATGTCCACACATACATAAACTGTTGCTCTCAAGGCGAAAACATATGCTGTTTTTTTTTTCAAATGTCTATTCTCTTGGTTTCGATTGTCCATTCTCTTTATTCAAATTAAATAATATTTAGACTTAAGCATATCAAATTTTTGGCCTTATCATAAAACAGTTTTCCGAAACAACATACAAGCGGTTTCACAGAAATTGTTCTCTTTTGATTCTTTCGCTCTGTTATGTTGATATCTTTTGTCAACTCTCCCGGTTTCCATCTCTATTTCTTTCTCTATACTCTCTCTGTCGCTTTGAATAAAATATCACAACATATGTATGTTTAGTCGAAATTTGTAAATTTATAGATGTTTGCATTCACCCATATGATTTTTATGAAACATTCATGCCCCAAACATAATATATTCTAACATATTAACATAGATGCCCCAAACATTTAATGTTAGTTTAGGAACATTACATGTTTGCACTTAAATATATTGTGTTTTAAAATTGTGCCCGAAACACATTTTGTTTATATCGGAACATATGAAAAACATATTTTTCTAAGATTGCACTCATATGACCACAGTGGCCAATCTTTTACTCCGATTTAATTGAAATTTTGCAAAGGGAGTAGAATTAGCATTGTAGCTATGCGTGCCAAATTTGGTTGAAATCGGTTCAGATTTAGATATATCTCCCATATATAGCTTTCGCCCGATTTACACTCATATGACCACAGAGGCCAATTTTTTGCTCCGATTTAGTTGAAATTTTGCACAGGGATTAGAATTAGCATTGTTGCTATGCGTGCCAAATTAGGTTGAAATCGGTTCAGATTTAGATATAGCTCACATATATATGTTTTTCTGATTTGGACAAAAATTGTCAAAATACCAACATTTTCCTTGTAAAATCGCCACTGCTTAGTCGAAAAGTTGTAAAAATTACTCTAATTTTCCTAAACTTCTAATACATATATATCGAACGATAAATCATAAATAAAGTTTCTTTAAAATTGCCTTCAGATTTAAATGTTTCCCATATTTTTTTACTAACATTGTGTTCCACCCTAGTGCATTAGCCGACTTAAATTTTGAGTCTATAGATTTTGTAGAAGTCTATCAAATTCTGTCCAGATCGAGTGATATTTAAATGTATGTACTTGGGACAAACTTTTATATATAGCCCCCAACACATTTGGCGGATGTGATATGGTATCGAAAATTTAGATCTACAAAGTGGTGCAGGGTATAATATAGTCGGCCCCCCACTTTAGACTTTCCTTACTTGTTTTTCTTTAAATTTAGGACACACATTTTGTAAATTTGTAAAAATTTTGTGGGAGCCACTATGGTGCAATGGTTAGCATGCCCGCCTTGCATACAAAAGGTCGTGGGTTCAAACCCAGTTTCGACCAAACACCAAAAAGGTTTTCAGCGGTGGATTATCCCATCTCAGTAATGCTGGTGATATTTCTGAGGGTTTCAAAGTTTCTCTAAGTGGTTTCACTGCAAAGTGGAACGCCGTTCGGACTCTGCTATAAAAAGGAGGTCCCTTGCCATTGAGCTTAACATAGAATCTGGCAGTACTCAAATTCACCACTGTGGTATCACAATGGACTGAATAGTCTAAGTGAGCCTGAAATATCGGGCTGCCACTATACCTAACCTAACCTAACCTAACCTAGGACATATAAACACATATGACAAAATAGAATACTTATATCGGTCTATTGTTGGAACACTACACCTTAAAATTACAATTGGAATACTGTTAAAATGAGATTTAGGTACACCAAATGGAGTCGACTCCGGAGTCGAGGCTAATAAGAAATGCTGAAGTCCCTGTACCTAAACTAACGAAAATTTTACCTTAAAATAAAGACACATTTTTGACTTAAAGAAATCGTTCTTAAATTAACTGAAATAATGAATCTTTAGATTTAAGATAAAAAAGCTTCAAATATAGGCAAAGACTTATTTAGGGATTTAGCATCTTTGGTTTAAGTTTTTTTTTTTTAATTAAGGAAACATTTTTATCCGCTATAATTTGGATCTTTAAACTGGCAATTGTTTTTAAGTGAATAGCTTTATTAATATACTGTGAAAATAAAATGAAAATTCGATAAATGAGATCTGAATCCTAATTTTAATTTATTGATCCTAGATTTAAGGCCAGATAGGTCGCTAAAAAATGTCTTTATTTTAAAGAAGCCGCATCTTTGGCTCGGAATCAATACCAAAATCCATAAGAGAAAGTCCAAATCTTTGGATCCAAGTAAACTCTTGTTTGAGTGTGTAAGTGGCATCCTGATATATCGCCATACATTGAGATACAAAATTGTAAACCTTTTATGAGTGATCTAATTTTGTTATTTCTCACCGTGTAACTTTTTCTAGATTAAAAGGAATGTCCATAGCTTCATCACCATCATCATAGACATTTTGGACAACAGTAGCATCCTGATGAAATCAAAACTAAACTCAGTTGGCCCTGCATAATTTATAGCTAAACAATCCATAGAGCGAGCGAGGGAGAAGGGCGAGAGAGAGATAGAGAAAAAGGAAACATGTCACGCCACAACTAATTTTAATTTATTCTACCTCAAAAAAACATGAAATTATTAATGTCAGAACTCAGTCATCTGTTGAAATAAACCATGTTGATGATGATGATGATGGTGATGGTGACTATGAAGCACGCATCAAATACCACATCCTGTCATATCCTTTTGGTCTTGTTAAAATTCACTTCTCTTTCTCTCTCACGCACACCCTACTGATTTAGTTTTAACTTTTCGGGGAAAACATGATTACAAGGTAATTTGCTTTGACTTGAGTGTAATACGAAAACAAAATTTTAACTTCCTGGTATCCAAAAAAAAAACAAGATACACTCATTGTAACATAAACAGATGTTTAACTCAATTCGGAGGTCATTACAAAGTTTGATTCTGTTTTATTTTTATTTTGCCAAAAAATGTTTATTGTTGCTATTTAAGGGAATAATTGCTGTATGAGTAAATTCAATGGGCAGATTATTGCTATTGGGCATTCATATAAATGGGAGATACTTATAAAAAGAGGGTATCCACATATACAACTTAACCGATTTAAAATAAATAAAATTCTGAAAAATTAAAAATGTCTTATTAAACATAAGATTTTTATAAAAAAAAAATACGAAAAAAAAAAAATATTATCGTGAGCTGATATACAGATCTTTGTCCAAAAGTCGATATACTTTTCAATGACGTCGTTTTGCCTTTACAGGTATCTTGAAATTAAAAAAAATATTTGGCTTTGTTAATTCTGCAAAATTTTTTAAAATTTTTGAAATCGTCCTAAAATTTGTTGACTTTTTGAATCTTTTCTGTTTTTAATACTTTTTTATTGAAAATATAAGCTGTCGTTAACACGCCTTTAAAGGACATGAAGCACATGAAGTGAAGAGCAGGAAAAACAAAAAAATATTAAAACTATATTTCTATAGAACATTTTTTTTTAAATTTTATTTCTATAGAAAATTTTGTCTAAATTTTATTTCTATAGAAAATTTTGTCAAAATTTTATCTCTATAGAAAATTTTGTCAAAACTTTACTTCTACAGAAAATTTTGTCAAATTTTTATTTCTATAGAAAACTTTGTCAAATTTTTATTTCTACAGAATTTTAGTCAAAATTTTTTTCAATAGAAAATTTTGTCAAATTTTTTTTCAGTAGTAAATTTTGTCAAAATTTTATTTCCATAGAAAATTTTGTCCAAATTTTATTTCCATAGAAAATTTTGTCAAAATTTTATTTCTATAGAAAATTTTGTCAAAATTTAATTTCTATAGAACATTTCGTCAAATTTTTATTTCTATAGAAAATTTTGTCAGATTTTTATTTCTATAGAAAATTTTGACAAAATTTTATTTCCATAGATAATTTTGTCAAAATTTTATTTCCATAGAAAATTTTGTCCAAATTTTATTTCCATAGAAAATTTTGTCAAAATTTTATTTCTATAGAAAATTTTGTCAAAATAGAAAACTTTGTCAAATTTTTATTTCTACAGAATTTTAGTCAAAATTTTTTTCAATAGAAAATTTTGTCAAATTTTTTTTCAGTAGTAAATTTTGTCAAAATTTTATTTCCATAGAAAATTTTGTCCAAATTTTATTTCCATAGAAAATTTTGTCAAAATTTTATTTCTATAGAAAATTTTGTCAAAATTTAATTTCTGTAGAAAGTATTGTCACATTTTTATTTCTACAGAATATTAAGTCAAAATTTTATTTCTTTAAAAAATTTTGTCAAAATTTTATTTTTATAGAATGTTCTGTCAAAATTTTATTTCTATAGAAAATTCTATGGAAGTTTTTGTTAAAATTTCGTTAAAAATTTATTTTTATAGAAAATTTTGTCAAGGTTTTATTTCTGCAGAAATATTTGTCAAAATACTTTTTCCTCTGTTGGTTAAGCTACACTTGTAGTTTAGTCAATGCATGGCTTTAAGATGAGATCAAAAACAACAATAAAAATTTTATTTCTATAGAAAATTTTGTCAAAATTGTATTTCTATAGAAAATTTTGTCAAAATTTTATTTCTATAGAAAATTGTGTCAAAATTTTATTTCTATAGAAAATTTTGTCAAAATTGTATTTCTATAGAAAATTGTATCAAAATTATATTTCTATAGAAAATTTTGTTAAAAATTTATTTTTATAGAAAATTTTGTCAAGATTTTATTTCTGCAGGAAATTTTGTCAAAATTTTATTTCTATAGAAAATTTTGTCAAAATTTATTTCTATAGAATACTGTAGAAAATTTTGACAAAATTTTATTTTTATTGAAAATTTTGTTAATTTTTTTCGATAGAAAATATTGTCAACATTTTATTTCTATAGAACATTTTGTCAGTTCGAAAACCTATATCGTTAGCACCTATATTACCTCAAAATTTTAATTCAAAAAATGTTATTTCTGTAGAAATATTTGTCAAAATTTTATTTCTATAGGAATTTTTGTCAAAATTTTATTTCTATAGAAAAGTTTGTCAAAATTTTATATCTATAGAAAATTTTGTAAAAATTTTATTTCTATAGAAAATTTTGTCAAAATTTTATTTCTATAGAAAATTTTGCAAAATATTATTTCGTTATTGTTATTGTTGTTGTTGTTTTTTTTTTTTTTTTATCTCAGCTTAAAGCCATGCATTGACTGAAAATTATGTCAAAATTTTATTTCTGTAGAAAATTGTGTCAAAATTTTATTTCTATAGAAAATTATGTCAAAATTTTATTTCTATAGAAAATTTTGTCAAAATGTTATTTCTATAGAAAATTGTGTGAAAATTTTATTTCTATAGAAAATTTTGTCCAAATTTTATATCTACAGAAAATTTTGTCAAAATTTTATATCTACAAAAAATTTTGTCAAAATTTTATATCTATAGAAAATTTAGTCGAAATATTATTTCTATAGAAAATTTTGTCCAAATTTTATATCTACGGAAAATTTGTCAAAATTTTATATCTACAGAAAATTTTGTCAAAATTTTATATCTATAGAAAATTGTGTCAAAATTTTATTTCTATAGAAAATTTTGTCAAAATTTGTTTTCTATAGAAAATTTTATCAAAATTTTATTTCTATAGAAAATTTTGTCAAGATTATTTTTCTGTAGAAAATTTTTACAAAATTTTATTTTCACAGAAAGTTTTGTAAACATTTTATTTCTATTGAAAATTTAGTCAAACTTTATTAAAAATAATACACTTTAAAAAACTAAAATTTTATTTTGTTTTATTACAACATGACCTCAAGCCTTACAAACTCTATAAATAATTATACTAAAAGGTCAACCATACAAAAACTACATAGAATATTTTGTTAAAATTTAAATTCTATAAAAAATTTTGTCAAAATTTTTTTGTTGTCAAAATTATAGTTCTGTTGATTTTTTTGTCCAGATTTTATTTCTGTAGAAAACTTTGTCAAAATTTTATTTCTATAGAAAATTTTGTCAAAATTTTATTTCTACAGAAAATTTTGTTAAAATTTTATTTCTACAGAAAATTGTGTCAAAATTTTATTTCTACAGAAAATTGTGTCAAAATTTTATTTCTATAGAAAATTGTGTCAAAATTTTAATTCTATAGAAAATTTATCAAAATGTTTTTTCTATAGAAAATTTTGTCAAAATTTTATTTCTGTAGAAAATTTTGTCAAAATGTTATTTCTATAGCAAATTGTGTGAAAATTTTATTTTTCTATAGAAAATTTTGTCAAAATTTTATATCTATAGAAAATTGTGTTAAAATTTTATTTCTATAGAAAATTTCGTCAAAATTTGTTTTCTATAGAAAATGTTATCAATGTTTTATTTCTATAGAAAATTGTGTCAAAATTTTATTTCTATACAAAATTTTGTCAAAATTTTATTTCTGTAGAAAACTTTGTCAAATTTTTATTTCTATAGGAAATTTTGTCAAAATTTTATTTCTATAGAAAAATGTGTCAGCATTTTATTTCTATGGAAAATTGTGTCAAAATTTTATTTCTGTAGAAAATTTTGTCAAAATTTTATTTCTGTAGAAAATTTTGTCAAAATTTTATTTCTATAGAAAATTTTGTCAAAATTTTATTTCTATAGAAAATTTTGTCAAAATTTTATATCTACAGGAAATTTTGTCAAAATTTTATTTCTATGGAAAATTTTGTTAATTTTTTTTTCGATATAAAATTTTGTCAGGTCGAAAACCTATTTGTTAGCACTTATATTACCTGTTTATTTACATAATTCATTATGATTGTAAATATATAAATAAATAAATAAAGAACATTTTGTCAAAATTTTATTTCTGTAAAAAATTTTGTCAAAATTTTATTTCTGTAGAAAATTTTGTCAAAATTTTATTTCTGTAGAAAATTTTGTAAACGTTTTATTTCTATAGAAATTTTAGTCAAAATTTTATTTTTTTGGAAAATTTTTGTAAATTTTTTTATAGAACATTTTGTTAAAAATTTATTTCTACAGAAAATTGTGTAAAAGTTTTTTGTGTAGCCATGTCAATAGGGCTGTTTTCTTTTTGCACTGGATGCAACATTTGTATGAGCTATCCAGAACATCGTTGCACTGGTGTTCTATCCAGAACATCTCATCAGTGCAAGTCGCGCCGATCTTGCCAGATTGTGTTTTGATAAAGTGACGCTTCATCGATTCACAATAGCACTTTATTGTGACTAATTTATCGAAAAACATGAAATTCAAAGTGGTATAGTGTCATTAATAATCGCAGCAGTAAATATTTATTACTAATTGGAGCATTTCATACATTAAAAATGCAAGATTTCACTTCTTTTCTGTGATTGTTTTTGAACAGCTGATGACAGTGTTGCATATTTTTGGAGATGTCCTGGATAAACGAGTACTCTGTTTTCTTTTAGTCCTTCACGGCTTAGGGTATCCAGTGCTAAAAGAAAACAGCCCTAATATTGGTTGAAATACCAAATTCTATCATAATCGGTTCAGATTTAGATATAGCTTCCATTTATATTTTTCGATTTACTGATATAGGTTTAGCTCTTTCTCCCGATTTAGATAGGACCATGAGAGTCAAAGTTTCACTCCCAAAATTGTTTGAGTGCAACTATCTTTTGAGCAATGTGTGCCAAATTTAGTCAATATCGGCTTAGATTTAGATAAAACCTCCATTTATTTGTTCTTTCGATTTAGGCAAATATGGCCAAAATATCCACATTTTTCTTGTAAAATCTCCACTGCTAAGACGAAAACTTGTCAACATAGCTCAAATTTTACTATACCTCTAATACATATCTATCGACCGATAAATCGTAAATGCATTTTTGCGAAATTACATTAATATGGCTTCAATTTGAAATAATTACCATACATTATTACTTACATTGTGCTCCGCCATAGGTCATTGGCCGATTTAAGTCCAAATATTTTGTAGATCTAAAATTTTTTTGTGAGTTTTGAATTATTGCACATTTTCTACGCAGTATTCTAAGTCTTGGAATGCATGGTGGAAGGTATTTTAAATGAATAATTCTCGTGGTTTTATTTGTGCTCTATTTCATTTCTAGGTAATAGACATTTCACACATCATCATAAATATTTGTATCAAAAATGGTAACTAATTTCATCTGGCATATTTCCCCACATTCCCCCTCCCATTTAAAGCAAAAGGGTTCCATTTATCCTTGTAAAACCTCAATTTTCATGTTGACATCCGTTAACATTTCCTTAAAAAACGAGCCCCATTTTATGAGGGGAAAATGTAGCTTAAAAACGGAAATACCTCTTCCAGCATGTGAATATTCTAACAGAATTTAGCGAACGCAAACAGGAAACAGAATAATTTAACGCATTGTTTGCCACTTAAAATGATCCACAATGGATGCTATTAGGAAATGGGGAGAAGAAAAATACTTCCTCCCTCCAAAATAAAATAAATTCCGGATGTGGGAAAAATGATTTTGAAAATTATAATCGTCAGATTTGTTTGTTTGAATTTTGTTCCTAGAAGGAGGAAGCCTCTACCACATTTACAAGGGTTGAAAGAGTAAGCACATAAGTGTACTATGTGATTTCCTACTTATCACTCTACACATACACGCCAACTGACATATGAGATTTTGGTTTAAGCCAAATTGCCTAGAAGAAAACTTTTGCCTGTGTGTCTGGTTGGTTGGTTGGTTGGATGGATCGTTGTTGCCTGCTCTCTGGCTTCCTTATTGTGTTTTCGCCCAATAAAAGCCATTAAGGAACTTTTAATTGCTAAAGCTTGTGTGTGTTTTTTGGCCTCTTTATTGAATTTTCGACACTTGTTTTGTGTGCTTGGCCATATTTGTGGGTGGGCGGAAATCTAACAAAGCATAACCTGGCCACAATATTGTTGGAAACAGCATGTTAACACAATCCAAGGTACTAGTTTGATTATTGTTTTTTCTTATGTGGTTTCCGGATGTTGGTTGGCAAATGGTAGTGGTTGAGAAGAACTTGCATTTACCGAAATCCACATTAAGTTGTTATGATTAGAGCAGTGTTGCCAGGGTGGGGATTTCAATCACCCCCACCCAAATTTAGCGTTTATTACACGTTTGGGGAGATTTTTAGGAGTAAAAAATATCTTACACCTCACAAAGGGAACAACCAAATTCGCAACAATTCTAACTTGAATTTGGATAACAAAAAAGCGGGGGGTCAACTAAGTTCCTTACATTTATTAGATTTCAAATTTAAATGGTCTAAAGTCCTGGGACGGAGCATAATGCTAGTAAACAAATATGGGAAACATTTAAATACACCCTCAAAAAAAATCGCTTCTGTAACATATACTCCCAAACATATTTTGCTTCAAGCATATAAATGTTTGGGTATTGCCCAAACATTTATATGTTTGATTTCTTCCAATATATAATATGTTTGAAAGCATATTGGTCTAAACAATATAATATGTTTGTGTAGTCTAAGTTCCAAACATTTTGTATTTTTCCATCCAAATTCAATAATGTTGTCTTCCAAAAAACTGTATGTTATTATGTGAACATATAATTTGTTTGGAGGCATTTTGGACCGAAAAATATTATATGCTGAGAAGAATTTTCTCCCAAAGAATATTGTGCTCAAAATTTTTTTTCTGCCTAATTGTATATTGCCTCACATTTTTTTCACTTCCATGAGTTTTTTAGTTCTTATCACCTTTTTCTGTAATACAAACATTATAGAAGAAATGATTAAATTTTATAATTTTTTTTTCAAATTTATCTTTGGCCTGACGGGGATTCGAACAGCGGACCACACAGTTTGTAAGCCAGCACTCTAACCACTGGACTACGTAGCT